>NW_028274807.1:183251442-183855288 GCF_037043125.1 Eumetopias jubatus | reverse complement strand
AGCCCATTGTGAGAGAATATTTATCTTTTGTTCAAAAAAAAAAGTAAGTACTCTTAACTTCTTAATGCATATATTCTTAGGCACACATCTAAGTAGAGAAGGTAATAAATATTTTGTGGTTACATTTTTATCCCCATGTTAATTGCTAGCTTTGAAAAACCAAACAGGCTTCCCTATACCATCTCCAGTCTGAATTAAGGGCCACCCCTTTATGGTCCCAGAGAGCACCCTTGGAACGCTCCATCTTACCACTTGTTGGTTTAGGGGTCCATCTCTGTGACCTCTTTGAGGACAATGATGAAGATGTCTTTATTGGCAGTGATTGTGACCCACTCATATCTCCACCCCCAGCCACTACCACAGTACCTAGTTACACAGTTGGCTGTTTAAAAATGTTCGTGGAAAGAAATTAGACTTTTAAAATGTGTTACTGCTATTCTTTGCAATCCATATTAACTTGGTGTCATTTACAAATTATACAATCTGACTTCTTTTACTCAGGAATGTATAAGAAATAACATCTAACATTTATTGAACACTATATTATGTCGGGGCTTTTCTAAGAATTTAAGACATTAATTCATCTAAGCTTTACAGCAATACTAAGGGGTAAGTACTATTATTATTCCCATTACAGATAAGGAAACAGACCTATAGGAAGATTAAGATTCTTGCTAAAGATCACACAGTTGGAAATATAGTCAATGGTACTGTAATAGTGTTGTATGGTGAAGAGGGTAACTACACTTTTGGTGAGCACAGTATAACATATAGACTCATCAAATCACTATGTTGTACACCTGAAACTAATGTAACATCTTGTGTCAACTATACATCAATTAAAAAATGAAAAAAAAAGTCACACACTTGGTGAGCAAAGTGGGACAATTTGAACCAAAAGAGTATCTCCACCTTATACCACACTGCCTCTCCTATGTCACCATGGTCATTTTATCTTTATTTTTTAGATTTTATTTATTTATTTGAGAAAGAGAGAGAGGAGAGAGCATGCGCATGGGTAGGCAGGGTGGGACACAGGCAGAGGGAGAAGCAGACTCCCCACTTAGCAGGAAGCCTGACATGGGGCTCAATCCCAGGACACTGGGATCATGACCTGAGCTGAAGGCAGATGCTTAACTGATTGAGCCACCCACGCGCTCTCACCATGGTCATTTTAAATACAGTTCATTTCATGTTAGTTCTATGATCAGGATCTTTTGAATGATGTGCCAGTCATGTACTAGGCACTGACACAGCGATCCTGCCCAAGGGAATCAATAATCTAGAGGGAGAAATAATAGTATAATCAAAACACTGTGTTGTAAGTGCAAAACACTTGCATATACTAGAGAAGTAATAGGAGGTATCTCTTGCCATGTAACAAATTATTCCAAACCCAACAGCTTAAAATAATAAGCATTTATTATCTCACAATTTCTGTGGGTCAGAAATCGGGCATGGCTTAGCTGGGTGCCTCTGTTTCAACCTCCCTCACAGAGCTACAGTCAAGGTGCTGGCTACAATCAAGGTAGTCTCATCCGAAGGTTCAATTGGGGGAGGATCTTATGGTCATAGCTGGGATTCAATTTCTCATAGATTGGTAGATTGAGGACCTCAGTTCCCCACTAGCTATTGGTTAGAGGCCTCCCTCAGTTCCTTGCCATCTGGGCCTCTCCATAGGTACTAACAGTATTTGAGAGATCCAATTTCCCTGCATTCTCACCAGCATTTGTTATTATCATGAGTTTTAATTTTATCCACTTGGATGGTTGTATGATACAATTTTTATTGGGGTTCTACTTCAGTCTCATTATGTGTAGCTGTTGTGGTGTTTTCACTGACTGCTCTGAGTATTCAGTGAATTTTGTCCACCATGGCAGAAGGTAACTCAATTCTCAGCTTTGTGTAGGCTTTAGAAATTTTCATTAAACACTTCCCAGTAATTATTTTTCCATTCCTTTGGGTTTTACCCTATACATACATAAACTAGTAATCAGCCAAAGACTCAAAGGGACTCCATGCAGATTTCTGGAGTCTCCATCTTTGGAGACCTTAACATGTACACTGTTAGCTTTAGAATCTTCCGGTTTCTCAGAGTGCCTGGGTGCCTCAGTTGGTTAAGCCTTCAACTCTTGATTTTGGCTCAGATCATGATCTCAGGGTCGGGTTGTGAGATCGAGCCCCATGTCAGGCTCCATACTCTCTCTCTCTCTCACTCTCCCTTTCCTCCTTGCCTGCGCCACATGTACACTCTCTTTCTCTAAAAAAAAAAAAAAAAGAAAGAAATAAAAATAAATAGAATCTTCCGGTTTCAGGTTTCTCAGTTCTTTCATTTTCCCAAATGTAGCAGTCACCATCTCTACTGTACTCAGCTTCTCTTGGTTAAAATAGACCCTTTCCTCTTCTTATCCCATCTTCTAGACCTCCTTCAAGGCCCAGCAGGAACCCTGTGGTAGGTTCAATAGTGGTACCCCAAAGATGTCTATACTTTAATCCCCAGAGCCATGAAAGTGTTATCTTTCATGGTAAAAGGGCTTTGCTGATGTGACTGAATTGAGGATCTTGAGATGGGGGTATTATCCTGGATTATCCAGATGGGTGCTATGTAATCACAACGATCCTAATATGAAAAGAGAAAGGAGACACAGAATGAGAAAGAGAAGAAAGAGAAGCAGCAGATATCAGAGGAGAAAAAAATACTACTCTGCTGGCTTTGAGGATGGAGGAAGGGGAAACAAGCCAAGGAATGCGGGTGGCCTTTAGAAGCTTTAAATGTCAAGGAAGTAGATTCTTACCTAGAGCCTCCTTAAGGAATATAGGCCAAGTGACACCTTGATTTTAGCCCACTGAAACTGATTTCAGACTTCCAACCTCCAGAAATGGAAGAGAATAAATTTGTGTTGTTTCAGCCAACAAGTTTATGGTAACTCGTTACAACAGAGGAAGGAAATATATACCATTACTGTGTTTCACTTGCGCTTTCAGTCTTCCTTCTTTGCTTGGTTCCTCCCCCTCCTCCTGGAAATGCTCTCAACCTTCTCTGGAGTCATCTCCTGGATTCTTTAGGGCAGTCCTTCTTCACCATCATCCTCCTTACTGCTTCCCTGCCCTATTACACACTCACACTTCATTCTCTGTAAACTGAAGTCCCTGCCCACCACATACTGGAATCTCTCTTCAGAATTTAACTAGAGGCCCATCCTTTGACTTCCTTCTCAGGGCCTCTGCAGCATTTGATAAAGTGGATTGCTCAATGTACAATCACTCTCCCTTTAAAAAAAAGACTTTACTTTTAGAACAGTTTTAGAATTACAGGAAATGGAGAAAATAGTACAGTGGGTTCCCATAAACTCCTTTAGCCAGTTTCCCCTATTGTTAACATTCGTGTGGTATATTTGTTACAATTTATGAATCATTATTGATGTATTATTATTAACTACATTCTATATGATATGTAGATTTCCTTAGTTTTTGCCTAACATTTTTTTTCTGTTCCAGGATCCCATCCAGAATATCATAAAAAAACACATTTACTTGTCATTTCTCCTCAGGCTGCTCTTATCTGCAATGGCTTCTCACACTTATCTTGTTTTTTTGATGACTCACAGTTTTGACGAGTACTGGTCAGATATTTTGTAGAATGTCCCTCAACTTGAGTTTGTATGATATTTTCCTCATGATTAGACTCGGATTATGAGTTTTGGGGAAGAATACCACAGAGGTGAAGTGCTGTTTTCCTCGTGTCATGATAAGGGTACATGCTATCCACATGGTTTATAACTGTTGAGGTTGACTTCATCACCTGGCTGAGGTAGGGCTTGTCAGGTCTCTCCACTGTAAAGTTCCTCCTTTTCCCTCTTCATACTCTCCTCTGTGGAAGCAAGTCACTATGCGCAGCCCATACTTAAGGAGTGAGGACTTATGGTACGTTCTCTTCTAAATCTCCTGCCTTGAATTTTCTCACAGACGGCGCCTGGGTGGCTCAGTTGGTTAAGCGACTGGCTTCTGCTCAGGTCATGATCCTGGAGTCCTGGGATTGAGTCCCACATTGGGCTTCCTGCTCAGTGGGGAGTCTGCTTCTCCCTCTGACCCTCCCCCCCCCACGCGTGCTTTCTCTCTCTCAAATAAATAAATAAAATCTTAAAAAAAATAATTTTGTCACAGAGCACAATCTTGGTTTGTTTTCTCCTTATCACGTTGATATCCTAAACATAAGTCTAACCAAATGTCCTGTGGCAGTGGTGTCTCCTTTTCCCTCCTCAGTAATCCCCTCCTGGCCACTCTGCTTCCCTATCTTCTCCTGTCCGCAAGAGGCTTCCAAAGGTGTAACTTTAGCACTGGCCCCTCTCCTGAGCTCAAAAGCCAGATATCACCACAATATTCACCTGCAAGCATGTGTCAGTTCAACCTTTCAAACACTGACCTCTTCGTTTTCTCTCTTTCTTCAGTTCTACTAATGGCTTGTCTAATTGCTGAGTTGTTCAGCCATAAAACCTCAGAGCGGTACCAAGTTTTTCTTGCTGACACCTAATTCAGCCAAATTAACAGTTCCTGAAATCATTCATATGAAATATCTCTCTCCTCAATCTCTTCTTTTTTATCCATGGTTACCCAGAGGCAGGCCCTCACTCTCTCTCATCTAGGTAGTTTCAGCTGTGTCCATTCATTAAAAGATTTTATTTATTTATTTGACAGAAGGAGAGACACAGCGAGAGAGGGAGCACAAACAGGGCGAGTGGGAGAGGGAGAAGCAGGCTTCCTGCAGAGCAGGGAGCCCGATGTGGGGCTCGATCCCAGGACCCTGAGATCATGACCTGAGCCGAAGGCAAATGCTTAACGACTGAGCCATCCAGGCGCCCCTCAGCTGTGTCCATTCATATATCTCTTTCCTCACAGCTAATTCTATGCCCTCTGTCAGATGGTTTATTCAATACAGCTAAAGTTATAGTATTCTGAGGTAAACATCTCTAGCAGCTCCCTGGTAGTGAATATCTCCCTCCCTCCCCTCCTTCTTCCCTTCCTTCATACACCTACTCTGCCACCACCGTCACCAACACCCCCAGTTACTGAATGACAAGCATTTTACTCAGCGCTAGTGGGGTAGAGACAGATTGTTGAAATGTGGCTCCTGTCAACCAAGGTGAGGGCACATTCTTCACGGTGACATGTAAGGCACAAAATATTCTAGTCTCTACCTCCAAATACATCCCCTGCTCACTGTTATCAGAATATGTCTAATATAGATGCTGCTTTAAACATATCATTTAATCTCTCTAGAACGTCCTGGATTCTGAGACAACCCCATTACAACATACACAGACAGAAACACACACACTGATGTTATCTCTCTAGTCTTGAAATTCATGTAGCATTCTGTTTATCTTTAACACATGGGGCTTTCTTCCCCGCCCCCCAGATTATCATCCTCTGTGTACATGTCTTTTGTCCCTCCCCAGACTGGTAGTTCCTCCAAGTCACTGCTGTGCTTCGGTTATGTCTTATCTCCTCTAGTGCTTGCATAAAGCGGGCCCTTGGTAAATCATTTTGACAGGTTACCTTGCTTTGTGTTATAGAGAAGTCCTTGAAGTGAGAAACAGGGCCTAGATAATTACTGTAAACCTTGCCCTGTGTACCATACAACACTCTCAGGAATGGGCTGCAGTTTGTATCCAATTTGGTACACATCAAATAATTATCTGCCATATAAGTATGGTTAGAATTTATTTTCTTTTATCAGTAGAAAAAAACGTTATCAATAAGAAATAAAGTGAAAAACAAAGCTCAGGGTGTCTGTACCTACTTAAATAGCTTTTACGTAGCTTTTTAAATCCCTTGCCAGCCAAGGTATTTTAAGCATCTTGCTACTATTTAATTGTGTAAAATAACCATGGTTTTAGGGTTGAACTTCTAAGTGATTTTTCTCTTTTGTGTACTTTCCAGAATTCATTTCAGACATAGTTTTCCATTTTGAATGATAACATTTCAAATCAACCCCAAGGTAAAAGTTGTAGGACAACATAAAAAATGAAGTCACTTTTCATGTGTTTCCCATTGGCAAATTACTCTGTTTTTTCTGCCACCAGGCTTCATCTAATGGTGTGACCTTTACCGTGCTAATAGACAGCAAACAAAAATCTGCCAAATTGTGATAAAATATAGGTTTTAAATATAAAATGAATTAAGCTAAGAAGATTTATAAAGGTCAAAAGCATGGAAAGAATTAAGTTGAAACAGTGATTTGTGTTTGACTCATGTACCAGATTTTCTCCAAGGTTATTTTTTGAAATCTTAATGCTTAATAACTGTATGAGGGAATGTACTTTTTTTTTTTTTTAAATACCACTACAATAGTGTTGACTAATGTTTGTTTAGGCTCAGATAGTCGTTTATTCAATAACTATTATATACCGAATATGCACCAGGTAATGGGACGCACTCAATGAACTCAATAATGATCCTTAACCTCTCACAAAATAGAGTCTAATAGGCGAGAGAGATAAGCAAACGTTTAACTATTTCAGGAGAAATACTGGTAGAAGCTGTACCCGCCCCTCACCCAGACTTCTAAGAAGATGGGGTCTGCAGGGTACACAGAAGGGGAAGGGACTTCACACATGAAGGGCATAGAAAATACATACATACATACATAGACTACAGGGCGCATAGGTGGCTCCGCCGTTAAGCGTCTGCCCTGGCTCAGGTCATGATCCCAGGGTCCTGGGATCGAGCCCCAGTGAGCAGAGATGAGTAGATACTACCACCCATCCTCTAATGCACAGGACAGCCCCTACAACAAAGAATATTCTTGTCCCAATGTCAGTAGTGCCTAGGCTAATGCTGTCACAGATGAACCTATAGATTTACATTAGGATTAGGTCACAAAATTAACCAAAGGAGTGTGGGATTTATGCTGGGAGTCATGGGGCACCACTGAGGGATTTAAGCACACTTTTTTTTTTTTTGTTGTTGGTCATTCCAAGATCCACTCTATTATCATGGCTGTAATTAGATATTTGTTTATGGTGAGTCTCACTTACAGGATTGGAAAATAGTGCTTACTCTGAATTACATCCACCCGTCATACAAAAGTTGAGAGAGCATCATTGTGGAAAGTTTGCTAGAAGTTTAAAAGCCAAAAAGAAAGATGCCTTAATTCTTTGGCCCTTGCCAGTCATAATATAATCTTTAAAAATGTGTGTATTTATTTTATTGGAGTCTCTCCTGCCACAGAGTCAAGCATAAGCACCCACTCACATGAATCTGAAGCTCTACTGGAGATCAATAGAAGATCAAAATGAACCACTGTGCAGTTTCAACTGGGAAAAAGAAAAAGAGAGAGAGAGAAAAACCTCTTACGTCCAGAGCAAAGAGGACTAATCCAAAGCTTCAGAACAGGCTTTCTTAATTTTCTTCTTTTTAGTCCAGAGCCTTTTGAACATCTGGACAATTATGACCTCTCTTTTTAGAAACACGCACTATCCTCCCATATACTGCATCTAATTTCAGGGGTTTGTGGACCGTATAGAGATACACTGATTTCTCACATGATGCTGATGTTCCCCCAAAATATCTAAAGGCCAGATTTATAGCAACAAAAATTTCCAAGGGAAATATAGCACAATTTAGAATCATCCGGAGAAAGCTTCACATTTTTTAATCAATGAAAAACTCTCCAAAAAAGCTCACTAAGACACCACTTGTGTCATCTTGCAAAATATAAGTAATATTGCAACACAGCAAAACAAAGTCAATGGAAATGAGCAATTTTTCTTATGATCTATAATGAGGACAATGTGTTGCTCTGGTTACAATAACCTCTGTGATGAACAATTCTGTATATCAGGGGCTTTCTGTTGATTCCTGTTCATGTAATCATTACTTTCTCTAAAAATAGTGATTGATTACAGTCTCAGTGTCTTATAAATGGGAAGAAAGGGTAAATTGATCTTGCTTGAGTTCATTACTGCTCTTCCACAATCAAGTACTGAACTGATAATTCCCATTACCTTCCTGCACCACAGATGTCCCGACTGCCTTAGTCAGGAGAGAACTGCCCCCAGAATACCCACACCATGGTAAACACACACATGCATACACACATCTCATCAGCTCTTTGGAGGAGATAATACATGCTTATTTAATGGTTTCTATCTCTAGTGATATCATCACTGTTAACCCACTGTATTTTCTCCTTCTTGCCTGTTAATACATCCTTCATTTGTCTCACCTGCTGGTTTCTACAAAGACTTTGAGCATCTGCTTTACCTCCAATTGTCTCTGGGATTTCTAGTAATTTCTTCACATAAACCAAATTCCATTATAACAATCTGAATGTCCCCTGGTACTCTTTAGATTGGGCTTTTGTGTACTTTATGAATCTGAGGCAGAAATTAACATCTAGTCAGAATCAAGGTGTCAGCTGGGACACAGGGTCTTCTTGCAAGCTCATTGGTTGTTTGCAAAACTCATTTCCTTCTCATGCTTTTCGCATGTCTGGTTCCATCTTTAAACCAGTAAAGGTGGCTAGAATCCTTCTCATACTTCCCATCTCTCTCTTCTCTTTCTGCCACATTTCTCTGACTCTAGCTAGAGAAAGTTCTTTGCTTTTAAGGGCTCATGGGATTAGATTGGGCTCACCTGGGTAACACAGGGTACTCTCTATCTTAAGGTTTCTAACCTTAATTACTTCTAAAAGTCTCTTTGCTATGTAACATACTATACTTGTAGGTTCCACGTTTTAGGGTTTGCACATCTTTGGGAGCCATTATGCTACCACAGACACCTACAGATAAAAAGTGTCATGGACATTCAGAGGAGGGCTGGAGTGATCTGTTCTAATTAGAACTGTCATGGGGGATCAAAACCACAAAGATATCACCTCACACCTATTGAAGGGCTGTCATCAAAAGACAAGAGATGACATGTGTTGACAATAATGGCAAGAGAAAGGAACTCCTGTGCACTCTTGGGGGGATGCAAATTGATGCAGTCACTATGAAAAACATGTATGTATGGAGATTCTTTAAAAAATTAAAAACAGAACTATCATGTGGTCCAGCAATTCCATTTCTGTACATATATCCAAAGGAAACTAAATCAGGATCTTGAACAGATATCTGCACTCCCATGTTCACTGCATCATTATTTGCAAGAGCCAAGATATGGAAATAACCTAAGGGTCCATCAATGAATGAATGGATGAAGAAGATGTGATATGTATATATAGTGGAGAGAAAGAAGGAAAGCTATGAGAAAGAAGGAAATCCTGCCATTTTTGACAACATGGATGGACCGTAAGGCCACTATGCTAAGTCAAGTAATTCAGAGAAAGACAAATAGTGTATAATATCACTTACATGTGAAATCTGAAAAAGCTGAACTCAGAGAAACAGAGAGTAGAATGATGGTTAACCAGTGTGTGAGGTGAGGGCAAAGGAAATGGGGAGATGCAGGACAAAAAATGAAAACTTTCATTTAGAAGATGAATCCATTTTGGGGATCTAATGTATAGCATCATGATTATATATAACAATATCGTATTATACTTGAAAGGGGTTAAGAGAATAGATCTTAAATGTTCTCACCACAAAAAAGAAATGGTAGTTATGTAAGGTGATGGACGGTCCTAGCCAACACTTGAGGAGTGATGATTTTGCAATATGTAAATGTATCAAATGAACATGTCATACTCCTTAAACTTGCACAGTGCTATATGTCAATTAAAAATAAAAAAAATAGGTAAAATTTTCTAAAACTAAATGTTAGAAGAAGAACCATTATGGAAGAACTATGTAATTAAAACTACTACAGGTGGGTTTCTAGCTGGGCCTTAAATTTTGAGTAGAATTTTGATGGAGCCGAAGCTTGAGGGCATAGAGATCTGAACATGAGAAAGTAGAGTTTGGAAGAAATAGTGGCTAATCAAGTTTGCGGCATGAAGGATGAAAAAGTAGGTTGGAGCCAGGGAGTAGGGTACCTTAAATTATGGGTCAAGAATTTACTTTTACTAAGAATATAACCTGTACCTTGAAGATATTAAATAAAAATAAAAATTAAAATAAATAAAACACATTTCTTAAGTGCTACAAGTGAATTCTGAGAAAAGCCAATTTTGTAATGGTTAGATAAATTTATCTGCAGAAAGTATAATGTTACTGGTATGATTTGGGTTCTGGGAAAGGTCTGAGAATTGATGAAGCCAAATGCAGAAATAGTACCTCTTAGCAACTCCTAAATAAGGACTTCCCATTAAGATTTTAATATTTTCTGTGAAGTAAAACCTCAGATTTTACAGATGTTCATGCTCAAACATCATTGTGAGTGCCTGCTTTCACCACAAATGTGAGTGACTTGCAGGCTATCTCTTTTCCCTTTTATTCATGAAAATAATCAAATGTATTATGATTTGAAAAATCTATAGATAAAAAATTCAGATGTGACAAATCTTGTTTATAGCAGCAATGCCAAAGATAAAAGGAAATAGACAACAAAAAATATGTAAGACTTAACATAAAGAAACCTTTCAAAAAGACTTGAACTGATGGAAAGATGTATTATGCTCTAAGTCAAGAAGACTCAATATCATAAAGATATCAATTCTTCCTATGCTAATTTAAAATTGAATGTTATAATCCCAATAAAATACCAACAGTTCAATTTTTTTTATTGGACAAACAGAATATAAAATTCACATGGCAAAATAAACAAGAACATCCCCAAATCAAAAACTCTAAAAAAGAAAAAATAGAGGTAAAACTAGCCATACCAGATAGTAAATCATACTCTAAGTTTCAATAATTTAAACACTATGATAGCAGTGCAGGACTAGACAGAGGAACCAATGAAATAGGGTAGGAGATAAGGACATAGACCCAAACACATGCCAAATGATAAATAAGTCAATCTTGGTTAGTGGGAAAAAAAAATGTGGATTAGTCAATAAATTAGGCAAAAAATCCAGTTGTATTAAGACAACTGGATGGCTATCTAGAAAGAAACTTTTATTTATACCTCACGCTGATCTATAGGACACATTCCAAATGGATCAAAAGTATAAATGTAAACCATGAAATCATCAAAGCACTAGAGAAATCTGTGAAAACATTTCTTTATGATCTTGGAAGATCAGATGTTATAAAAGAAAAAGAAGTACCTGTGGTTACATAAAAATTTTTTTTAGAGATTAAAGCAATGTAAGCTAAATCAAGACACACAAATTAATGGATACTATATTTGCAATATATTTAAAATAGCAAAAATATTAGAAACATTAAAAAAATTTCCTCTTTGGGGACCAGTTAATCATATTTGATCCATATAATGGAATTCTATGCTGCTATAAAAAAAAGAATAAGGGAATTCTCTATGCATTGATATCGAAAGAACACCAAGATATATTATGAAGTGAAAAAAGCAAAGTGCAGATCACTGTTTTTAGTATGCTATCTTGTATATAAAAAGGGGGAAATTGGGGGTATATATTTATTTGCTTGTATAGGGATGAAGATACTTTGGAGGTATACTCAAGAAACCAATAACAGTGCTTATCTGAAGGTTGAGAAATGGAGAGGAGAGACTCACAGATGAGAGTAGTATTTTCTTCTGAATCCCTTTTAATATCACTTTATTTTGTATTACTGATTTAAAATTTAAATAATAAACAAGTCTAAAAATACCTTTCTTTTTCTAGGCAACTCTCATTCAGTCTATCAATTCTTATTCTGTTAAGTTATCATAGGGAATATTACTAACCACAGAATTCCTTCAAAGCAATGCTTAGTTTGACAAAGGTAAAGTCCTTCTGGGTTTTGGCTCTAATGGTTCTCATACCACTTCTGAATAGTTGGTCACACTCTTGAAACTCACTAGATCCATCCATTGGGCTATAAAATAAGACTTAGGGATCTAGTGAGCCATGCAGTGAGCTCTGTGGCCAGGAATTAAGTCAATCCATGACTAGGACAAAGAGTTGGTCAGTATAAGGTACATACTACTCAAAGTTGGCCAGGCTCTGCATTCTGGATTTATTTCTCTCCTCACTTGGCCTCAGTGAATCTACCCTGACCTCTTGCCTCTCCAGAGCCCTGTGAATTACAACATGGTACAAAGGAGGGAAATAGGAAATGAAGCAGAGGGGGGATAATTGCCATTTTTAGCTGTTATGTAAATGAATTTTATATATATATATATATATATATATATATACATATATATATATATAGGTTAAAGAGATAAGCTGGAGAAACTGCCTTAAAGCTCCATTTAAAACCATTTTTATATTGTGTTTAGGTGTTTTTCTTTAAAAAGTAAAATTCTGGGAAGAGAGGCCTGGATCCTTTCAAATATGGCAAGTTGTGACTGTGAAGACCATTTATGTGTGTATGGAGGGCAGCAGGCAAGCTTGGAATAAATGAAATTCCATTCCAATTAAAAAGGGATTCTTGGAAGCACCTCAAGCAAGCTAGAATTACTGTCATGCAAGTTGAGGTTTTAATCTCTCCTTTTCTATTGGCTGAAAGGCCGATGAAGGAGCTGAGAAAAAGGCAAGTAACTTGAGAAAGCAAATGATGGGTTTTTTTTTTTTTGTTTGTTTTTGTTTTTCTTTACAAATTTTAAATGGAAAGAGGCTGGCTAAAGTTGAGATGGGATTATGGTATAAATGGTCTGAGAAGAACAAAGACTATCGTGGTTTTGATAACTGACCATGGTGGATAAGATTTTAATTCCTTAAAGAAGCCCTAAAAAAACTGAAAAAATCAGATTGCAAGGAATTTGCTCAAGCTCCGAAGGGAAACTCAAGGTTAAATCAAGCGATAAGCAACATTGCTGGAGATGAGTTAGAGCCATAGTCATTCTTACCCGGTATCTTTCCTCAGTTTTTCAGCAAATTGTGCATCTTGTTTAAAGAGAGTATTTCTTCATGCTTCTGCTTTCTTGCTTAATAAAGAATTCTATTTCAGGTAAAGCCTGAGTGGAAAATGTAGCTAAATCCTGTGACTGACTTAATCATGCCTGTGGGAAGCTAGCTCTTCAGGTCTTGAAGCTAAAACCCCACTCTGAATAGGATGATACTTCATTCAATCAATGGGCAGTGGATCAGGAGAAATTTAGAGGCCATTGACACACTAGTGTGAACGTGTAAGCCTACAAAATAACCTTGGCAAATACCAGAGAGTATAAAAATACCGTTTTATGGTATCTGTTGCTTGGAGCACCACGCTGAAAAGGGCTGTTTGGGTAGCTGCGGTTTTCAAAATGAGAATGAGATCTCAGGACTTCAGAGCCTAAATAACAAGAAAAGCAGCAAAAAACTTAGGAATGATCATTGAAGTATATTCAATGCTTAATTGTGTAACTTAAAAGCTAGTGATTTTAATCTCTGTATTAACACCACAGTTTTCAAAAGTTTTAAATGACAGTGGAATTCATTTTTCAAATGTTACCTTTTACAGAATCTGGTTCCATAAAACAAACAAAACATGGGGGTTTTAGTAGTTTTAACCTATTTTATAAGTTCACATTTCTCACAGTTTTTGATTTACTTATAAAGCCAGAGAAAATGATCAGGCTGCTTTGACAAACGGGATCATTGGAATGCCAGTGCTGTGATCCTAGTAGTTACAACAGTGCTTCTTTTATCATCTTTAACACTGATTTTGGTAGTTTTGTTTGTTTGTTTGTGAGATGGGGGAGAAAATCTTATCTCGCTAAATCAGAGCAAATAACTTTTCTGAATCACTCCTTTTGCATTCTCGGGGTAGTGAGCAATTGAGTCTGAAACACCACAGAGGATGCCAAATGTTTGCCTACATTTATTCATTAACCTTATCTAACTATTGCTTACATAACTAAGTAGATTAAGTGCTCAAATTTCAGAGAAGTTGTTAAAAAGATAAAATCACTTTTTTGAGGAAATTGTTTAAAAAACTTATAATGTGATGTTTGGTGTAGTTTATTTTTTTATTTAAAAAATTTTTGTATGATGCTTGTCTCTATTAGGGGCCCCTGGGTGCCTCAGTTGGTTAAGCGTCTGCCTTTGGCTCGGGTCATGATCTCAGGGTCCTGGGATCGAGTCCCAAGTCAGGACTCCCTGCTCAGCGGGGGGGTCTGCTTCTCCCTCTCCCCTCTGCCCCTCCTCCCCACTTGTGCTCTCTCTCTCTCTCAAATGAATAAATAAAATCTTTAAAAAAATAGTTACTTAAAGTTTCAAAATAGTAAAATGGATTTCATTTTGTGTGTTAAGATTTGGTTTCAGTGCTCATATTCTCTGCTGTTTGAAGGACGGTACTATTGCAACCTGAATGGCCTAATGAACAGTATTCGTGTTGTAAAAATTATTGGCAAGACACAAAAGCTGATGCAAAATGTATAATCTAATGTGACAGACATGCACAGCCCTGAATAATTAATAAAAAAGATGTGTATACAAAACCACGTAAATTTTTTAAGATTAATGTTGCATTTATAAGAAGTTCAACTATATGCAAAAACTGTCAAAGCAAACATTACTTTGAAATTTGTACCTACATGATTTTACCAGAGAGCACAAGAACAGGCATTAATGCTCTGTAATGTGTTAAAAATAAAATGTATTCAACACTTTTGAACAAGTGGGTTTGTGTGTCTGTTACAGTTTAAAATAACAACTAAAAATATATTAAGTAATGTTTGTATTAAACAATTGGGGGACTTAGGAAGCACATTTTGAAATATCTTTTAAGATATCTCAATAGTGGAGTCAGAGTTTTGGGACCTAGGGTTGGAAACAATTAGTAGAAGCCTAAAATCCTGAGCTTTCATGTTGGTGTATAAATCCCATAAATCTCTTAATCACTCCTAGCGCAAGCTTTCATCTAATTTTCCCAAGAGAGAGTTATCAAAGCAATTCTTGGAGTTGAATTAGGGCATGTTGGAGCTCTTTGGAGAATAGGCTTCCTATAGTTCTCATAAATCAATATGTATCTCAGCCTTGCCTGATATAATAATTGTGTTAAATCCACTTGTTCAGAATGTTTGCTATGATTTTATCACAAAACGTTACCGCAAAAAGGTTGAATTTCTTTTCCAAAAAATGTAAAGTTAAGCCTTTTTAAAGTCCTGTACCCCTGAAACAAATAATATATTATATGTTAGTAAAAAAATTAAAAAAAATAGAGTACATTTTATAAGGCTATCTCACAGTACATTTTTTGTGGTGTGGTCTTTAATGTTACCTCTTGTTTGTATAACTGAAGGTATTTTATTTAAGATATCATGAACTGCAATAACAATTGATAAAAGACACAACGCCCTAACTTTTCTCAGCAGGATGGAGATCCAGTGGGAAGCATAGAAAACCCTGCTGTGTATCCTTCACATTGCTGATTTGACTTAAAGAGGAAAATTACCAGAGTCCATAGTTACAGCCCTATTACAACTTCCACTTTGTGTGTCGATTAGCATGAGATGAAACCCACTAAAAAACGTATCGTCTTCATAGTTGAGTGTGTTCTTCCTGTTGTTCTATTTTAGGAGAGTGATGAACTCTGGTTCCTATTTGCTCGTCAAACATAGGCAATGCAAAACTAGTCACTTGCTCCTAAAGCATCCATGCTAATGATTCCAGCCATTCTTGAGTCTTGACTTTTAGTCACATTTTCTTCCTTACGATAATTTATCAAGCAATCTGTGAAAACTAGTATCACAGCTCGGACGTCTGCTAGGTAGATGTGTGAGCTGTATGTACACCCTCCCATCTTCTTCATGTTTTGTCCATATGTTGATCTGTGAAGTACTAAGGAAAATAAATCTTTTTTTAAAAAATATTTTATTGTGGTAAGAACCCTTCACATGAGATCTACCCCTTAACAAATTTTTAAAAAGGATTTTATTTATTTATTTGAGAGAGAGAGGGCACAAGTGGGGTGAGGGGCAGAGGGAGAAGAAGACTCCCCGCTGAGCAGGGAGCCCTACCAGGGGGCTCGATGGTAGGACTCCATGATTATGACCTGAGCTGAAAGGCAGATGCTTAACTGACTGAGGCACCCGGGCGTCCTGAATTTTTGAGGGGTCAATACATTGTTTTTTTTTAAAGAATTTATTTATTTATTAGAGAGAGAGAGAGAGAATGAGAGATAGAGAGCACGAAGGGGAAGAGGGTCAGAGGGAGAAGCAGACTCCCCGCTGAGCAGGGAGCCCGATGCGGGACTCGATCCCGGGACTCCAGGATCATGACCTGAGCCAAAGGCAGTCGCTTAAGCGACTGAGCCACCCAGGCACCCTACATTGTTGTTGAGTATAGGCATAGTGTTGTATTCTTTATGCCGCTGTATTTTAGTGGCCATGAGAGGTTCCTGACCGGTGCAGTGAGTAGTGCCACGGGAAGACAAAAAGAACTTCAGGAAGGTAGCTGAGGGGACTCACTGATGAGGAGCACGCAGGATATACTACTGTATTACAGAGTTGAATCCTGCTAAAGGATTCTTTGGACAACCAGATTCAGCAGTCAAGTATAGCCTTCTTGCTCAGATATATTTTAGCTGGACAGAAAATGCTTATACAGTATCTATTAAATAAATCCATCGACCTGCCCAGATATGGGAAAAAGTTGTGTTAGCAGATTCTCAGTACTGCAGGAACTCCATTTTTCACCAAGGCATAATAAAAAGCTCTGCTATAAAGCTAATCCCTGTATACTGCTGACCTAGTAAGGGAACTATTAATTCAAGTGAGAAAAAGCTGAATAATTACTTTTTCTTGTTTTGAGGATGTACTTACACGTATATATTTGAATGTGTCCTTCATTCTAGAAATGTACATTGCTTACAAAAACAGTAAAGCCACACTAAACTGAAGTAAAAAGTAAACTATGATTATCTGACTCAAAAGACAACAAATTTATGCTTCTCATTCTTTCTTTGCTGATCAGTTCTTCTAGTGTTAGTGCAGCACCCCAGTGATTGAAGCCAAGTGGCAGCCTTGAAAGAGTGGATTTATTTCTTTGCATTTACTAGCCCCCACCTTGTCTATCATGTAGGAAAAATGAAGTACTTTGCCATATATTCCAGCTTTCAGAAAAAATTATTCATATACACTGGAAAGCTTTTAAATAAGTAGAGCAGGTGATACTGTCAATAACATTTTGAAGGGATAACTTAGCATGATTCATCAGATATTCTCTCCAAAGGTAAGGTACCTAGGCTGTGCCTCATTTATCCTATCTTTCACAGGTAATATGGAGGTCTGATAATTTTATCCATTCTTTCTTCCTCATTTTGCTTCATACAACATACAAAAGTTTTTTTTTCAGGTGGATCAAAGACCTAAGTATGAAAAGCAAAACTTCTGAATTTTTTTTAAAAGTTAGGAGAATATTTTTATGATACTGATGCATAAAAAGCCAGATTATAAGAGAAAAGATAGACTGACTACATGAAAATAGCAACTTATATATTAAAAAAAACTATAAACTAAGTTAAAAGATAATGACACATGGGGAAAAGATATTTGCAAGATTTTAAAAAAGAAAAAGTGTCACTATCCAGAACCTATATATAATTCCTACAAAACAGTAAGAAGACAACATAATAGAAAGAGGGGAAATAGATACGAATAGGCAAATCTCTGATGTGAAAACCCAATAAACATGTTAAAAGATGCTCAACCTCACTAGGAATTTGAAGAATACAAATTAAAACCACAATGACAATATTTCAGTCTCTAAAATTTAATAGTTGATTCATACCAGGTGTTAGCCAGCATAAAGTGAAAGAGGAAATTTTCATCAACTCTTGGAAGAAGTGGAAATTAATACAACCACTTGAGAAAGTAAATTTGGGGGCGCCTGGGTGGCTCAGTTGGTTAAGCAACTGCCTTCGGCTCAGGTCATGATCCTGGAGTCCCGGGATCGAGTCCCACGTCGGCTCCCTGCTCGGTGGGGAGTCTGCTTCTCCCTCTGACCCTCTCCCCTCTCATGCTCGCTCTCTCTCTCATTCTCTCTCTCAAAATAAATAAATAAATAAAATCTTTAAAAAAAGAGAGAAAGTAAATTTGGTAATAATTAGTAAAGTTGAAGATAAGCATTCCTGTTTTCAGGTATATACCTTAACTCTTGTGCATGAGCGTAAGGAACACATGAACCCATGAGGATACTCATTACGTCAATGAAAACAACTAGGGGAATGGACACATAAGTGATAGAATTCTACATGGCAGCTAAAATGAATAAATTTGTCTTATATGTATCAAAATATAATGTTGGGTGAAAAGCAAGTTTTATTTAACAAAATTATTAAAATGATCAGAGAAGTACACAGAATAATATGGTATATATTCAGGTGTCTATGACCTAGAATGGATAGATGTTAACTTTTGTCATGCTTGCTTCAGCAATTATTTTTGTTTTTCATTTTTTTAAAAGATTTTACTTATTTGTCTGAGAGAGAGAGAGAGAGAGAGAAGAGAGCGAGAGAGCACGAGAGTGGGGAGAGATGGTGACTCCCTGCCAAGCAGGGAGCCAGATGCGGGGCCCCATCCTGGGGCTCCAGGATCATGATCTGAACCAAAGGCAGATGCTTAACCGACTGAGCCACCCAGGCACCCCACTTCAGCAATTATTTTTAAAGAAATAAAATATTACAGGTAAGTTTGAAACCCCCTTTTTACTTCCTCTGGATCTCACCCTTTCCATGTTTCTCTCTCCAGAGGCAGCCTCTTTCCTGAGGATGGTTTGTATCTTTCCTGTCCGGATCTGTATATTTTTGCTGCATAAACTGTATCTAAATATTTTATATAGATGGTGTAATATTTTAATAATTTCATAACTAACAAAATGGTAGCTATTTATCTTAAAGATATATTAACAATGAATTCAAAGTCACAAATTCATAATACTTAAAAGAAACCTATTTCCCAAAATAACTATTTTTTTAAAGATTTTATTTATTTATTTGAGAGAGAGAATGAGAGAGAGAGAGAGAGAGAGAGAGAGAGCATGAGAGGGGGGAGGGGCAGAGGGAGAAGCAGACTCCCCACTGAGCAGGAAGCCCGATGCGGGACTCGATTCCTGGACTCCAGGATCATGACCTGAGCCGAAGGCAGTCGCTCAACCGACTGAGCCACCCAGGCGCCCCCAAAATAACTATTCATAAAAGAAGATACTTTAAAAATTAAATAACTGACTTTTAAAGTAATAAAAGTGGAATATTACATAGTAGGACTATGGAATGTGGTCAATATGTTCCTTAGACAAAAATTGGTTGTCTTTGATGCATTTAACTTAAGAATTAATTCAGAACAACTGTTTTAAAACCTGAGGCAAGTAGCTGGAGGGAATGATAAAGATGACTGTAGAAATTAATGATTTAAAACTTGTTCTTTATAAAAATTAAGAAAATGAGCAAGTTTCTAAAACAAAATCTAAGAACATAAGAAGAAAACCTAATAAGTGAAATTATGAAGAAAAAAGTTGTAACCACAGAGAAAACAGTACTAAAAATGAACAGAGAATACTACACAAATTGGTATAATGTATTTGAAAACATTATAATAGGAATAATTTTTCTGAGAAAAATATATAAAATCTTGACTCAAGAAGAAATAAGAAACCTGAATAAAACATAACCCAGGGAGAAATTAAGGAAGTTATCACAGGCTCTTGCTCCAAATAATATTAGAAATGAATTCCTTAAGATTAAAGCAACAGATAATTCTTGTGCATTATAAACTATCTTGGACCAGAGAGAAATATGGAAAACTGCCTAGGTCGTTTTCCAAAGTTAACAAATCTTGAAACCTACGTGTGTCAAAGACAGCACTAAGTTTGTTCTATAGATCTGTCTCACTTATGGTATAAGTGGCATTAAAAAGTAACTAACGATGGAATTAACCAATATACTAAAATAATTCATCACATGACATCAGTTTGTTAACTCATCAATAGAGCAAATAAGAAAACCATGAGGCAGTCTCTTTAGGTTTAAATGGGCATTTTAATGAAATTTAATGTTCATTACCTATTTAAATATCTCTTTAAAACTAATATTCAAACTAATTACCCTTAATAAATCAACAAATTTCTATCTCAAATCTATATTCAGTGTCATACATAAGGATGAAATGCTAGAAGCATTTGTGTTAAGTTAGAAATAAAACCAGAATTCTATATTTAGCATTGTTCTTAAAATTCTAGAAGAGCCAAAAAAACCAAAAAAAACAAAAAACAAAAAAACCCAACCCAGAAAAAAGTTGTATATGTGGGGTAAAATAGAACAAATGATCATTATTATTTACAGGTGATGTATTTTTATTAAAAAACCCAACAGAATCAATTGAGAGTCTTTTAAAGTTGGTAAGAGTATAATAGCAATTGGAAATACATATATTTCCAATTATATATGTCTGATCTTTCTGTAAAATAGGTACATATTTACATATAAAATATGTATATTTTTACACATGATATACACATATACATATGTATGTACATATAATATATATGTCTTAGTAGTTCTTCAACACATCAATAAAAAATATAATTGAAAGAGAAAACGATATACAAACACATATACACACATCTTCCTCTCATTAAAAACAAAACATTACCTTGGGATAAATGACAATATTAATAAAATATGTGAGGAAAATACCCTACCGGTTAAAAGAATCAACTTGTACACACTAAGAAAAAGCAGACATCACATGTTTTTATAGAGGAGGAATAAGTATTGGAAGGATATTTACTATCCCCAAATTAATATATTAATACAATCAATTTTTTCACTTGACAAAATGATTCTAAAATTGATCTTGAAGATTAAATGATGAGCCTCCAGCACAGTGCCCAAGACATGGTAAACACTCAAGCTAGTGGCTTTCCTAAAAGTGGCAATCCAGTATTAGAGTTCCTGATCTAGTCTCAGTCCCACCTGGACCCGGCTGAGAACTGAACGCACATTCTCTCTGGTCAGACTGGCTCCTGAGAGGAAAAGAGAAAAAGAAGTTGTGCCTAATATCCATCAGCAGTAGACCAGAACGTTCACCTGTGGTCATGCCATTCAGAGAATACTGTTTAGCATTGAGAGTGAATTAAATACAGCCATATTCATCAAAGATAAACCTCAAAGACATAGTGGTAGGAAAAGAAGTAACTCACAGAGGAATCCAAGCAGTATGCTTCCACATAGATAAAGCTCAAAAAGACAATGCTAAACAACGTAGTGTTTAGAGATACACACATAGAAAGGAAACTTTTAAAGCAGAGGAATGATTATCACAAAAGCCAGACCGGTGATTATCTCTGGGAGCAGACGAGCTATATTAACAGTCACATACAGGGGCCTTCTAAAACACTGGCAAGTTCGCCATCTTGAGTGATCTGTACATATGCATTTTCTTTTTTTTTTTTAAGACTATATTTACTTATTTGACAGAAAAAAAGAGAGAGAATGAGCAAGAGTGCACAAGCAGGGGGAGCAGCATGCAGTGGGAGAGGGAGAAGTGGGCTCCCTGCTCAGGACTCTGGGACCATGACCTGAGCTGAAGGCAGACGCTTAACTGACTGAGCCACCCAGGTGCCCCACATATGCATTTCTATATTCTTTTGTATGCATGATATATTTCAAATTGGGGGAAAAATGGAGAAATGGTATGGGAAATAAGAATTAGAAAAGCCTTCTCTCTCTATACTACCTGCATCTTAATTTTCCTAAACAAAGCATTACGAGTAATTACACTTTTATCTGTCTCTTCTGTAAAGATATCAGTTGGCCCCTTTCTATCTTTTGGCACATTTTTTTTACTTAAAAATATTAATTATAAATTCACAGGGAGTTGCAAAGATAACACAAAATGGTTCAGGTATCCTTTACCTGTTTTGCCTCAATGGTTATGTCTTACAGAATTATAGTACACTTTCAAATCAGTAACTTGACATTGTGTGTATAGGTCTGTCATTTTAACAGGTATAGATTTGTGTAACCGTCACTATCATCAACATACATAACAATTCTATCACCACAAAGATTTCCCTCATGGCATATCTTCATAGTCACACCCACCCGCAAATGCCCATTATCCTTAATCCTTGGCATTCACTAATTCTCTTTCCATCTCTATAATTATGTCATTTTGAGAATGTTATGTAAAGGGAATAATATAGCACAAGATTGGCTTTGTTTACTGGGCATAATGCCCTTGATCCATCCAAGCTGTTGAGTGTATCAATAGTTTGTTCCCTTTTCTTGCTAAGTAGTATTCTATAGCATTGATCTACCATAGTTTAACCAATCACTTACTGAGGAGCGTTTTGATTATTTCCAGGTTTTGAGTTTTACAAATAAAAGTGTTGTGAACAATTATGTACAGGTTTCTGGGTGGACGTAAGTTTTAATTCGTCTAGGATAAATACCCAGAAGCATGACTGCTTGGATCATATGGTAAATGTATGATTAGTTTTTAAAGACACTGCCAAATAATTTTCCAGAGAGGCTGTATCATTTACGTTTCTACTAGCAATGTATGGGAGATCCATCTCCTGTGCACCTTCACCTGTATTGTCACTATTCTTCAAGTTTTATCTGTTCTCATAGGTACATGTAAGAGCTCTCTGTGGCATTAATTTACATTTCTCTAATGGCTCGCTGTGTTACTTTCCTATGGCTGCTATAACAAATTATCGCAAACTTAGTGCCTTAAAAGAACAAATTTATTCTCTTATGACTCGGGAGGGAAGTCAGAAATCTAAACTGGGTCTGCAGGGCTATGTTACTTCTGGAGGCTCTAGAGGAGAATCTGTTTCCTTCCTTTTTCCAACTGCTAGAGACTGCCTATATTCCTTGGCTCGGGTCCTTTTTGGTGCTTTTCTCTATCTTCGTATTATATAATAGCATCTTCTCTCTTCTCTGATCCTGTCTCCTCCTTCCCTTGTGACTACATCAGGCCCACCTGCATAATGTAGTGCAATCCTATCTCAAGATCCTTAATAGCTTAATCACATCTGCGATGTTCCTTTTGAATATAAGATAACATATTCCCAGGTTCTGGAGTTCAGGATGATGGGCATTATTCTGTCTATCAGAGCTCACGACGTTGAGCATCTTCTCATGTGTTCATTTGCCTTCCACAGATCCCCTTCAGGGTTGTCTTTTGTCATTTTCTAAGACTGTTTGGGTTTTGTTTTCTTTTACTGTTGAGTTATGAGAGTTCTTGGCATATTTTAGATCTTTGTCAGATTTATCTTTAAATCTGTAGCTTGTCTTTTCATCTTCTTAACAGGGTCTTTCACAGAGCAAAGGTTTTAAATTTAACTTTGATGTAGCCCAATTTACTGATTATTTTTCTTTAGGAATTATGCTTTTGGTGTCGAGTCTAAGAAGTCTTTGCCTACCCCTAGATCAAAAAGATTTTCTCTTACATGAAAAAATCTTTTATAGCTCTAGATTGTATGCTTCAGTCCATAATCTGTTTTGACTTACTTTTTGTAGAAGGTATAAGAGTTAGATCACAGTTCTTTTGCTAACACTTTGTTTCTTGGCTGAAACTTTCCATTATTTCATCTCTTACAAGTGTCAAGTGTGTTTGTATTACTTAGAAACGTCTTCATGATGGCTACTTTAAAATCCTTACCTGATAATTCTAACATCTGTGTCATCTTGGTGTTGGCGTATGTTATCTTTTTTTGTTCAAGTTGAGATTTATTTGGTCTTTTGTATAGCAAGTGGTTTCCGATTAGTCATTTTGCCATTCCTTAGGTTCGAGGTCTTTAGCCTGTCTTTTTCTCTCTACCTGTCAGACTCTTCTTCTATTTTATATATTATGTCCAGGGGTTTTAGATGTGCCTAGCAGGAGGAACAGAGACAACTATGTCTATCTTTACAGAAGTGGAAGTCTCTACAATTGCTTTTAATGGCATTTTGTTTAGTGAGCACAATTGTGTCATAATATTTGAATTAAAAATTTCTTTCTGTTAGGTCCTATTGCCAGCATTTTGGGGTATATACCTGGTTGTATGTCAGTGGTTATTGCAGGTGACTGCATCAGTCACTGCGGTTTAAAATTTTGAAATTTACCTCCAAAACATAGGATATATATCTGGATTGAAGGAGTTTTAGATATTAAAATTAATTAATGCAACTTCTAATATCTTTCCCAGATAGTCTAAGAGTTTTCAAAGTCAGTTGATTTGGTAAAAATTAAGTATCCTTGCACTCCATATGAATCTCACCCATGGAATTCTCTAACCCATATATCTCTAACTAGAGTTGTTATATTCGGTTGTATAGACTGTGTACTGCACAACTCCAGGGTATGAAGTATACTCACAATGCTTTCTATTGTAAATAGGATACAGGAAAGGAAAAATTATCCTAATACCTGGCTTTTAGTCCATCATCACCTTTTACAGTCTTCATTAATCTTAAGTGTTCTTATTTGGTTTACCAGAGCAGAATGACTTGTTCAGAGTTATCCAGCAATCCTCAGGTGCAAAGTTAATTGGATTCTAAATCTCCTATCCTCTCTCTTCCTTCCGTGCATAAACACATTGCTTAAAAAGTACCGCTGGGAGCCCAAGACTTGGTAAAGCCTGCAGTGATACAGACAAAAGGAAGTGGAGGGAGGGGATTTACAGCAGACAGCAAGGTGGTATTTCCATTAGGATTTCTTTCCATTTCAAGTGCTAGATTGGAGGCTTACATATGTCTGGCTTGAGTAAGGAGCAAGTAGTTCCCAGGCTCATTTCTAGACTCTCAGTATATCCCCATGGGTCAGAGGTTCCCTGAGGGAAGGGATAACTCTTTACTCCTGCCCTGCCTGAGGGAGGAGAAGGAAATGCTATGACAGCCAGCAGTTCAAGAGAGGGCTAAATGTTTTTCTCTTCTATCCTGTTCAAGTGGTAGACAAGCATGAATATAATCCTTTCATTTTATCTGTGTGTGTGTGTGTGTGTGGCGGGGGCAATAACATAAGGAGCAAAGCATGGAGATAGTATTTGTATTTTAATATTTTTTAAAAGATTTTATTTATTTATTTGGCAGAGACAGAGAACAAACAGGGGGAGAAGCAGAGGGAGAGGGAGAAGCAGGCTTCCCGCTGAGCAGGGAGCCCAATGTGGGGCTCGATCCCAGGACCCTGAGATCATGACCTGAGCTGAAGGCAGATGCTTAACCGACTGAGCCACCCAGCCATCCCCAGCATTTGTATTTTAAAGCAGGAAGCATAAGCATCTGTGAAAAGGACTTTGCATTTTCACCTTAAAATACAAAAGTATCCAAAGAAGGAGAAATATGTATATAAATATGGTATCTTGATTTTTTTTACTAACATTACTGACAACCACAAACAAAAGTTCAACTAAATGGAAGTGTCAACATGTTCCTAAATAACTGACTTTATAACGTAAAATATAAATTTTTAGAGAGTATCTCTAAACATTCTTGGGAGAATCAAGTATTTCTTGGCTGTTAAAAAGCATTCATTTAAAAATAATATGACAAATGGATTACAAATTAGCCTTAATTACTAACATCTGGAGACCCCAAACTTGCAAATGGTATCTATTTATAAATAACTAAAATCAACAAGACTATTTTTAAGTAGTTTTTATAAATCCTATCTTTCTGGCATTAGCTTTAAGTCATGAAATTTTACTTTATCTCAAACTCAAATTCATAATGTGTAAGTCAGCTTCTCTGGGTCTCAGGACTGTAAAATGGATCCTTGCCTGCTTTAGCCATTTAATAAGGTAACTGTGAATGTAAAATCAGGTAGGAATTTGGAAAGTGTTTTAAGGAAATGTGTAAGTGGTTAACATGGTTGTCAATTTATGCTATTTAAATGTTCTTAAGATTAAGGCCAAAAACTAACATGAACTAGAAAGCATTGCACAATCTGGATCCCCCCTTGCCTACCCTGCCAACATCAACTCCATGGCTCCCTCTCTCTGACTTGGCTCCACTGCATGGCTGGAGCACGTGAGGGCCACCTACATGCTAACTCTTTCCTCCCCTAGAGCGGAAACGGTTGTATGCAGGTGGGATGAACAATTCCAGGAATTGGCCTCAGAGATATCCTGCAGTGAGAATGATTTAAAAAAAACTTAAAAAAGAAGGTCATCTGCTAATGGCATTGCAATGACCAAGGCCGGTGACACTGGCCTTTCTGCTTCCCTTTAACTAATTGATGTTAGACCTATTGCTGGAAGGGGAGTCTATCCTCTTAGGCAGAAATCTCCTTAATTAATTGTTGGGTAACAGGGATTCTTTAAGCGTCCTTTAGAGTAAAGGCAAAGAAAACAAGGTCAATGCTATAGGCAATGGGGCAGAGGAAACCAAATTATCAACTGGAAAAACACAGGGCTCCTTTACTATTGGTAATTTCTTAGACTTTACATCTTGAAGTGCGGAACTTTGCTAATTGTCTTGATGGGAGATGCAAAGACCATTCTAACTCTTTCCTTTCTGAGTTAGTTTGCTAGGGCTGCCATAATAAATACCAGAGTGTGTGGTTTAAAGGACAGAGATTAACTTTTTCTCTATTCTGGAGGCTCGAAGTCCAAGATCAAGATATTGTTGGTTGGATTCTTCTGAACCTCTCTCCTTGGCCAGCGGATGGTCTTTCCCTCTGTCTTCTTGTGACCCTTCCTCCTGTGTCTGTGTCCTATCTCATCACCGTTAAGGACACTGGTCATATTGGATTAGGACCTACTCTAATGACCTCTTTTCATTTAATTACCTCTTTAAAGGCTCTGTCTCCAAATACAGTCAGTATCTGAGGTACTAGGAGTTTGGATTTCAATGTATGAATTTTGGGGCAACATAATCCGTCCATAACACCTTCCAAAGCTATTTCTGATAGTTCAGTTAGGCCATTGCAATGAAGCTTTCATCACAACTTCTCAGAGCATTGGTACCTTGGTGGATATGGTTTCCATTCCTTAGACCTGAACACTGGCAGAATCTCTTGGTCAGCCTTTGATTCTATATGACAGCAATAATTCTGTATAATAATTCTGTATATTGTGGTCCAAATAGATTAGTGAAAATTTTCCAGAACCCATACTCATTCAGTAGTATATTGTGTTTTTGTTATAATGGCTTTGTTGAGATATAATTCCTGTGCCAAAAAATTGCACATTTAAAGTGTACAATTCAGTGACTTTTAGTATATTCACAGAATTGTGCAACCTAATTCCAGAACATTTTCATCCCTCGACGCTGCAAAAAAACTCATGCTCATTAGCAATCTCTCCCCTTTCCTCCAGCCTTTTCTAACTACTAACCTATTTTTCTGTCTTTATAGAGTTGTCTATTTCATATAAATGGAATCATACAATATGTATGTGACTGTTTTCTTTCACTTAACATAATGTTTTCAAGGTTCATGCATTTTGTAGCCTGTAACAGTATGTCATTCCTTTTTGTTGCCAAATAATATTCTATTGTATGGATATATGACATTTTGTTTGGATGTATTGTATTTTGTCTATTCATTTACCAGGTGGAGGACATCTGTATTGTTTTCACTTTTTGCCTGTTATGAATAATGCTGCTGTGAATATTCATGAACAAGTTTTTGTGTGGACATATGTTTTCAGTTATCTTGGGTATAAACCGAAGAGTAGAATTACAAGGTCATATGGTAACTCTATGTTTAACATTTTGAAGAACTGCCAAACTGTTTTCCAAAGTGACTGCACCATTTTACATTCCCACCAGCAAGAAATAAGGCTCTAAAACCTCCACATTCTTGCCAACACTTGTTACAGCCCATCCTTTTTATTTTAGACATTGTGCTGGGTTTAAGAGCATACACTATATAGTTTCTAGTTTTTTAAATTTGTAAGGTGTGTTTTATGGTTCAGAATGTGGTCTATCTTGGTGAAGTTTCAAAGTGAGCTTGAGAAAAATGTATGTTCTGCTGTGGTGAATGAATTTGTCTATAGATGTCCATTGCATTCAGTTGATTGATGGTGCGTTTGAATTCAACTGTGTCCTTCTGGATTTTCTGCCTCCTGGGTATGTCCATTTCTGATACAGCAGTGTTGAATTCTTCAACTAACTAGTGGATTCATCTATTTTTCCTTGAAGTCGTATCAGTTTTTACCTGAAATTTTGATTTTCTTTTTTTTTTAAGATTTTATTTATTTATTTATTTATTTATTTGACAGAGAGAGATAGAGAGAGAGCAGGAACGCAAGCAGTGGGAGTGGGAGAGGGAGAAGCAGGCCCCCTGCCGAGCAGGGAGCCTGATGTGGGACTTGATCCCAGGACCCTGGGATCATGTCCTGAGCTGAAGGCAGACGCTTAACGACTGAGCCACCCAGGTGCCCTGAAATTTTGATTTTCTGTTGTTTGGCACATACGTATTAAGGATTATAATGTCTTCCTGTATAACTGACCACTTTATCATTATGTAATGCCCCCTCTAGCCCTGATAACTTTCTTTTTTTTTTTTTAAAGATTTTATTTATTTACTTGACAGAGACAGACACAGCGAAAGAGGGAACACAAGCAGGGGGAGCGGCAGGCAGAGGGAGAAGCAGGCTTCCTGCTGATCAGGGAGCCCGATGTGGGGCTCGATCCCAGGACCCTGGGACCATGACCTGAGCTGAAGGCAGATGCTTAATGACTGAGCCACCCAGGTGCCCCTAACCCTGATAACTTTCTTAACTTTGAAGTCTTCTCTGTCTGAAATTAACATAGCGACTTCAGCTTTCTTTTGATTCCTGTTAGCATGGTATACATTTATACCTTTACCTTTAATTTGTATGTGTCTTTATATTTCAAGTAGATTACTTATAGATACATTATAGTTGGTCTTGTGCTTTGATGCACTCTGACAATCTCTCTTTCAATTGGTGTATTTAGACCACTGACATGAAAATGATTACTGATACAACTGGATTAATGTCTACCATATTTGTTACTGCTTTCTGCCCTTGTTTCTTGTTTGCAGTTTTGTCTTCCTTTCTTTTTCTACCTTTTCTAGTTTTAATTAGGCATTTTATATGTTCCATTTATCTTTTCTTAGCATATCAATTGTACTTGCATTTTTTTTTTAGTAGTTGTCCTAGAATTGTAATATACATTTGCAACTAAATCCAAGTCCATATTCAAATAACGCTATACCACTTCATGGGTAATCCATGTACCTTATAATAACAAAGTATTTCTAATTCCTCCCTCACCTCCCCTGTATCATTGCTCTTTCATCTCACTTATGCATAAGTTGTAACCATCAAGTACATTGTAGTTATCATTATTTTGGGCAAACTATCATTTATTAGATAAATTAAGAATAGTAAAAACAAAATTTCAATTTCACCTTCACTTATTTCTTCTCTAAAGCTATTTCTTTATGTAGATCTGAGTTACTGATACGTTAGTTTTTTTTTTTTTTTCCTCTCTGCAGAACCTCTTTTAACATTTCTTGCAAGGCAGGTCTACTGGCTACAAACTCCCTCAAGTTTTGTTTGTCTGAGAAAGTCTTTATTTCTCTTTCACTTTTGAATGATAATTTCACAGGATATAGAATTTTAGGTTGGTGGTTTTTCTCTCAACACTTTAAATATTTCCTAAAAAATGTTTTTGTCTTTATTCCCCCAGCCCCCCAACACTAATTTATTATTTTTTTAGGTAGTCAACATACAGTGCAATGTTGGTTTCAGGAGAATTTAGGGATTCATTACTTACAACATCCAGGGCTCATCACAAGAAGTGTCCTCCTTAAAGCCCATTACCCATCTAGCCCGTTCCCCACCCACCTCCCACCTCCCTCCATCAACCCTCAGTTTTTTCTCTATCATTAAGAGTCTCTTATGGCTTGTTTCCTTCTCTCCTTTTTTTCTTTTTCCCCTTCCCATATGTTCATCTGTTTTCTTTTTTAAATTCCACACATGAGTGAGATCATATGGTATTTGTCTTTCTCTGACTGACTTATTTCACTTGGCATAATACTTTCTGGTTCCATTCATGTGCATTGCAAATGGCAAGATTTCATTCTTTTTGATGGCTGAGTAATATTCCATTGTGTGTGTGTATGTGTGTGTGTGTGTGTGTGTATACACACACACACACACACACATACACACACACCACTTCTTCTTTATCCATTCATCAGTCAATGGACATTTGGGCTCTCTCCATAGTTTGGCTATTGTTGATAATGCTGCTATAAACATTGGGGTGCATCTATCCCTTTGAATTTGTATTTTTGTATCCTTTGAGTAAACACCTAGTAGTGCAATTGCCAGATTGTATGGGAAGTTCTATTTTTAACATTTTGAGGAAACTCCATACTGTCCTCCAGAATGGCTGCACCAGTTTGCATTCCCACCAACAGTGCAAGAGGGTTCCCCTTTCTCCCCATCCTTGCCAAAACCTGTTGTTTCTTATATTGTTAATTTTAGCCATAATGACAGGTATGTGATGGTATCTCATCATAGTTTTGATTTGTATTTCCCTGATGATGAGTGATGTAGAGCATCTTTTCATGTGTCTGTTAGCCCTCTGGATGTCTTTGGAAAAGTGTCTTCTGCCCATTTCTTAACTGGATTATTTGGTTTTTGAGTGTTGAGTTTGATAAGTTCTTTGTAAATTTTGGATACTAACCTTTATCAGATATGTCATTTGTAAGTACCTTCTCCATTCATACGCTGCCTCTTAGTTTTGTTGATTGTTTACTTTGCTGCATAGAAGCCTTTTATTTTGATGAAATCCCAATAGTTCATTTTTGCTTTTGTTTATCTTGCCTGTGGTGGCACGTCTAGTAAGGAGTTGCTACAGCTGAGATCAAAAAGGTTTCTGCCTGTGTTCTCCTCTAGGATTTTGATCATTTCCTGTCTCACATTTAGGTCTTTCATCCATTTGAATTTATTTTTGTGTATGGTATAAAAAAGTGGTCCAGTTTTAGTCTTCTGCATATCGCTGTCCAGTTTTCCCAACACCATTTGTTGAAGACTGTTTTTTGCATTAGATATTCTTTCCTGCTTTGTTGAAGATCAGTTGACCATATAGTTGTGGGTCCATTTCTGGGTTCTCTATTCTGTTCCATCGGTCTATGTGTCTGTTTTTGTGCCAACACCATACTGTCTTGATGATTACAGCTTTGTAATATAGCTTGCAATTTGGAATTGTGATGCCTCCAGTTTTGCTTTTCCTTTTCAGAATTGCTTTGGCTATTTGTGGTCTTTTGTGGTTCCATACAAATTTTAGGATTGTTTGTTCTAGCTCTGTGAAAAATGCTGGTAGTCTTTTGATGGGGATTGCATAAATGTGTAGATTGCTTTAGGAAGTATATACATTTTAACAATGTTTGTTCTTCCAATCCATGAGCATGGAATGCTTTTCCATTTTTTTAAATAATTTTTTATTGTTATGTTAATCACCATACATTACATCATTAGTTTTTGATGTAGTGTTCCATGATTGATTGTTTGTGCATAACACCCAGTGCTCCACGCAGAATGTGCCCTCTTTAATACCCATCACCAGGCTAACCCATCCCCCACTCCCCCTCCCCTCTAGAACCCTCAGTTTGTTTTTCAGAGTCCATCGTCTCTAATAGTCCGTCTCCCCCTCCGACTTACTCCCCTTCATTCTTCCCCTCCTGCTATCTTCTTCTTTTTTTTTCCTAACATATATTGCATTATTTGTTTCAGAAGTACAGATCCGTGATTCATCAGTCTTGTACAATTCACAGTGCTCACCATAGCACATACCCTCCCCAATGTCTATCACCCAGCCACCCCATCCCTCCCACCCCCCCCACTCCAGCAACCCTCAGTTTGTTTAGTGAGATTAAGAATTCCTCATATCAGTGAGGTCATAGGATACATGTCTTTCTCTGATTGACTTATTTCACTCAGCATAACACCCTCCAGTTCCATCCACGTCGTTGCAAATGGCAAGATCTCATTCCTTTTGATGGCTGCATAATATTCCATTGTGTATATACACCACTTCTTCTTTATCCATTCATCTGTCGATGGACATCTTGGCTCTTTCCACAGTTTGGCTATTGTGGACATTGCTGCTATAAACATTGGGGTGCACGTACCCCTTCGGGTCCCTACATTTGTATCTTTGTGGTAAATACCCAGTAGTGCAATTGCTGGATCGGATGGTAGCTCTATTTTCAACTTTTTGAGGAACCTCCATACTGTTTTCCAGAGGGGTTGCACCAGCTTGCATTCCCACCAACAGTGTAGGAGGGTTCCCCTTTCTCCACATCCCCGCCAACATCCGTTGTTTCCTGACTTGCTAATTCTAGCCATTCTGACTGGTGTGAAGTGGTATCTCATTGAGGTTTTGATTTGGATTTCCCTGATGCCGAGCGATGTTGAGCACTTTTTCATGTGTCTGTTGGCCATTTGGATGTCTTCTTTGGAAAAACGTCTGTTCATGTCTTCTGCCCATTTCTTGATTGGATTATTTGTTCTTTGGGTGTTGAGTTTGATGAGTTCTTTATAGATTTTGGATACTAGCCCTTTATCTGATATGTCATTTGCAAATATTTTCTCCCATTCTGTCGGTTGTCTTTTGGTTTTGTTGACTGTTTCTTTTGCTGTGCAAAAGCTTTTTATCTTGATGAAATCCCAATAGTTCATTTTTGCCCTTGCTTCCCTTGCCTTTGGCGATGTTTCTAGGAAGAAGTTGCTGCGGCTGAGGTCGAAGAGGTTGCTGCCTGTGTTCTCCTTTAGGATTTTGATGGACTCCTGTCTCACGTTTAGGTCTTTCAACAATTTGGAGTCTATTTTTGTGTGTGGTGTAAGGAAATGGCCCAGTTTCATTCTTCTGCATGTGGCTGTCCAATTTTCCCAACACCATTTGTTCGGGGTCTCTTCTTGTTCCATACAAATTTTAGGATTATTTGTTCCATTTCTTTGAAAAAAGTGGATGCTATTTTGATGGGGATTGCATTGAATGTGTAGATTGCTCTAGGTAGCACTGACATCTTCACAATGTTTGTTCTTCCAATCCATGAGCATGGAACGTTTTTCCATTTCTTTGTGTCTTCTTCAATTTCTTTCCTGAGTATTTTATAGTTTTCCGAGTACAGATCCTTTGCCTCTTTGGTTAAATTTATTCCTAGGTATCTTATGGTTTGGGTGCAATTGTAAATGGGATCGACTCCTTGATTTGTCTCTTTTCTGTCTTGTTGTTGGTGTATAGGAATGCCACTGATTTCTGAGCATTGATTTTATATCCTGCTACTTTACTGAATTCCTGTATGAGTTCTAGCAGTTTTGGGGTGGAGTCTTTTGGGTTTTCCACATATAGTATCATATCATCTGCAAAGAGTGAGAGTTTGACTTCCTCTTTGCCGATTTGGATGCCTTGATTTCTTTTTGTTGTCTGATTGCTGTGGCTAGGACTTCTAATACTATGTTGAATAGCAGTGGTGAGAGTGGACATCCCTGACGCGTTCCTGACCTTAGGGGAAAAGCTCTCAGCCTTTCCCCATTGAGAATGATATTCGCTGTAGGTTTTTCATAGATGGCTTTTATGACATTGAGGTACGTACCCTCTATACCTATACTCTGAAGAGTTTTGATCAAGAAAGGATGCTGTACTTTGTCAAATGCTTTTTCTACATCTATTGAGAGGATCATATGATTCTTGTTCTTTCTTTTGTTCATGTATTGTATCACATTGATTGATTTGCGGATGTTGAACCAGCCTTGCAGCCCAGGGATAAATCCCACTTGGTCATGGTGAATAATCCTTTTAATGTACTGTTGGATCCTATTGGCTAGTACTTTGGTGAGAATTTTTGCATCCATGTTCATCAAGGATATTGGTCTGTATTCTCCTTTTTGATGGGGTCTTTGTCTAGTTTTGGGATCAAGGTAATGGTGGCCTCATAAAATGAGTTTGGAAGTTTTCCTTCCATTTCTATTTTTTGGAACAGTTTCAGGAGAATAGGTATTAATTCTTCTTTAAATGTCTGATAGAATTCCCCTGGGAAGCCGTCTGGCCCTTGGCTTTTGTTTCTTGGGAGATTTTTGATGACTGCTTCAATTTCCTTAGTGGTTATAGGTCTGTTCAGGTTTTCTATTTCTTCCTGGTTCAATTTTGGTAGTTGATACATCTCTAGGAATGCACCCATTTCTTCCAGGTTATCTAATTTGCTGGCATAGAGTTGCTCATAATATGTTCTTATAATTGTTTGTATTTCTTTGGTGTTGGTTGTGATCTCTCCTCTTTCATTCATGATTTTGTTGATTTGGGTCATTTCTCTTTTCTTTTTGATCAGTCTGGCCAGGGGTTTATCAATCTTGTTAATTCTTTCAAAGAACCAGCTCCTAGTTTCATTGATCTGTTCTACTTTCTTTTGGTTTCTATTTCATTGATTTCTGTTCTGATCTTTATTATTTCTCTTCTCCTAATGGGTTTAGGCTTTAATTGCTGTTTTTTCTCCAGTTCCTTTAGGTGTAGGGTTAGGTTGTGTATTTGAGACCTTTCTTGTTTCTTGAGAAAGGCTTGTATTGCTATATACTTTCCTCTCAGGACTGCCTTTGCTGTATCCCAAAGATTTTGAACAGTTGTGTTTTCATTTTCATTGGTTTCCATGAATTTTTTTAATTCTTCTTTAATTTCCTGGTTGACCCATTCATTCTTTAGTAAGATGCTCTTTAGCCTCCATATATTTAAGTTCTTTCTGACTTTCCTCTTGTGATTGAGTTCTAGTTTCAATGCATTGTGGTCTGAAAATATGCAGGGAATAATCCCAATCTTTTGGTACCGGTTGAGACCTGATTTGTGACGTAGGATGTGATCAATTCTGGAGAATGTTCCATGGGCACTAGAGAAGAATGTGTATTCCGTTGCTTTGGGATGGAACGTTCTGAATATGTCTGTGAAGTCCATTTGGTCCAGTGTGTGATTTAAAGTCTTTATTTCCTTGTTGATCTTTTGCTTAGATGATCTGTCCATTTCAGTTAGGGGGGTGTTAAAGTCCCCCACTATTATTGTATTGTTGTCAATGTGTTTCTTCGCTTTTTTTATTAATTGCCTTATATAATTGGCTGCTCCCACGTTAGGGGCATAGATATTTACAATTATTAGATCTTCTTGTTGGATAGATCCTTGAAGTAGGATATAGTGTCCTTCTTCATCTCTTATTACAGTCTTTGTTTCAAAATCTAATTTGTCTGATATAAGGATTGCCACCCCGGCTTTCTTTTGGTGTCCATTAGCATGGTAAATGGTTTTCCACACCTTCACTTTCTATGTGGGGGTGTCTTTGGTTCTAAAATGAGTCTCTTGCAGACAGCCTATTGATGGGTCTTGCTTTTTAATCCAATGTGATAGCCTGTGTCTTTTGATTGGGGCATTTAGCCCATTTACATTCAGGGTAACTATTGAAAGGTATGAATTTAGTGCCATTGTATTGCCTGTAAGGTGAATGTTACTGTATGTTGTCTGTGTTCCTTTCTGATCTATGCTGCTTTAAGGCTCTCTTTTTGCTTAGAGGACCCCTTTCAATATTTCTTGTAGGGCTGGTTTTGTGTTTGCAAATTCCTTTAGTTTTGTTTGTCCTGGAAGCTTTTTATCTTTCCTTCTTTTTTCAATGATAGCCTAGCTGGATATAGTATTCTTGGCTGCATATTTTTCTCGTTTAGTGCTCTGAAGATCTCATGCCAGTCCTTTCTGGCCTGCCAGGTCTCTGTGGATAGGTCTGTTGCCAATCTAATATTTCTACCATTGTAGGTTACATATCTCTTCTCCCGAGCTGCTTTCAGGATTTTCTCTTTGTCTCTGAGACTCGTAAGTTTTACTAGTAGATGTCGGGGTGTTGACCTATTTTTAGTGATTTTGAGAGGGGTTCTGTGTGCCTCCTCGATTTTGATGCCTGTTTCCTTCCCCACATTAGGGAAGTTCTCTGCTATTGTTTGCTCCAATATACCTTCTGCCCCTCTCTCTCTTTCTTCTTCTTCTGGGATCCCAATTATTCTAATGTTGTTTCATCTTATCGTATCGCTTATCTCTCGAATTCTGCCCTCGTGATCCTGTAGTTGTTTATCTCTCTTTTTCTCAGCCTCTTTATTTTCCATCATTTGGTCCTCTATATCGCTGATTCTCTCTTCTGCCTCATTTATCCTAGCAGTTAGTGCCCCCATTTTTGATTGCTCCTCATTAATAGCCTTTTTGATTTCGACTTGGTTAGATTTTAGTTCTTTTATTTCTCCAGAAAGGGTTTCTCTAATAACTTCCACACTTTTTTCAAGCCCAGCTAGTATCTTTAAAGTCATGATTCTGAACTCTAGGTCTGCCATCGTACTAATGTCAGTATTGAGTAGGTCCCTGGCGGATGGTACTACCTCTTGTTCTTTTTGCTGAGGTGATTTTTTTTTTTTGTCGTTTCATTTTGTCCAGAGGAGAACAGATGAATGAGAGAACAGAATGCTAAGGGGTTAACAACGTGTCCAGCAAATATACTCTATACAAATCAGAAAAGACCTGAAACCAGGGGACAAGAAAGGGAAAGAAAGAAGAGAAAAAAAAAAGGAAGAAGAAAAAGATAAAAACAAACAAAAACAGAACAAAACAAAAAAAACCCAGAATATGATCAAATATGATCAGGCTAGTGCATAGATCAGTGCCACACACTAGCTTTTGGGCATATTTTGGTCTGCTAGAAGAAAGTGCCTGCTAAAATTTTAAAGGAAGAAAGACTTATATATGTACAAAATAAGGGTTGATACAATGAAGGGATGGCAGATGACTGTAAAAATGCAAATTATAAAAGATTTTATAAAAGGACTTGATATGATAAGAAGTTGTTTTTAAAAAGAAAGAAGAAGATTTAGAAAGAAAAAGAAAAAAGAAAAAAAAAAGGGAGAGAATGTGATCAGGCAGGAGACTAGAACAAAGTCATACACTAGTGATTTAGGGTATATTTTGATCTGTTAGAAGAAATTGTATCTCAAAATTTTAAAGAGAGAACAACTTATATATATATATGCCAAAAATAAGGGTAACTACTATGAAGGGATAAATATATGACTCTAAAAATGAAAAATAAAAAAATTTTTTTTAAAAAAGGGATTGATAGGATGCTGTTTGAAAAAGGGAAAAAGAAAAATTCAAAAAAAAAACAGTTAAAAAATTAACTTTGAATGTACATCCCTCTTAGGACTGCTTTTGCTATATCCCAAAGGTTTAGGGCTGTCATGCTTTCATTTTCATTTCCTTCCATGTATTTTTAAAATTCTTCTTTAATTTCCTGGTTAACCCATTCATTCTTTAGTAGGATGTTCTGTAACCTCCATGTATTTGAGATCTTTTCAAATTGGTTGACTTCAGGTTTCATAGCACTGTGGTCTGAAAATATGCATGGTATGATCTTGATTGTTTTGTACTTGTTGAGGCCTGATTTGTGACTTAGTATGTGATCTATTCTGAAGAATGTTCCATGTACATTCAAGAAGAATGTGTAGTCTGCTGCTTTAGGATGAAATGTTCTGAATATATCTGTTAAGTCCATCCAGTCCAGTATGTAATTCAAAGCCATTGTTTCCTTGTTGATTTTCTGCTTAGATGATCTGTCCATTGCTGTAAGTGGGGTGTTAAAATCCTCTACTATTATTGTATTATCATCAATGAGTTTCTTTATGTTTGTTATTAATTAATATACTTGTGTGCTCCCATGTTGGGGGCATAAATCTTTACAATTGTTATATCTTGATGCATAGACCCCTTAATTAGGATATAATGCCCTTCTTCATCTCCTGTTATAGTCTTTGTTTTAAAATCTAGTTTGTCTGATATAAGTCGGCTACTCTGGCTTTCTTTTGAAGTCCATTAACATGATAAATGGCCTCTATCCCCTCATTTTCAATCTGCTGGTGTCTTGAGGTCTACAATGAGTCTCTTGTAGGCAGCATATAGAGGGATCTTGTTTTTTTGTTTGTTTGTTTTGTTTTGTTTTCTGTTTTAACCATTCTGATACCCTATATCTTTCGATTGGCCCATTTAGTCCATTTACATTCAGAGCGATTATTGATAGATATGAATTTAGTGCCATTGTGTTACCTGTAGAATTGGTGTTTCTGGTGATGTTCTTTGATCCTTTCTAGTCTTTGTTGCTTTTGGTCTTTTTCTCTCCACTCAAATTGTCCCCTTTAAAATTTCCTGCAGGGCTGGTTTAGTGGCCAGGAACTCCTTTAGTTTTTGTTTGTCTGGGAAACTCTATCTCTCCTTCTATTCTGAATGACAGCCTTGTTGGATAAAGAATTTTTGTCTGCATATTTTTCCCATTCAGCACACTGAGTATTTTTTTCTACTCCTTTCTGGCCTGCCAAGTCTCTGTGGATTAATCCACTGTGGATCTAATGTGTCTTCTCTTTTGCTCTTTCCAGGTTCTTTCCTTGTCTGTGTATTTTATGAATTTGACTATCATATACCATGGTGATGGCTGGCTTTTGTTGAATTTAATGTGAGTTCTCTGTGCTTCTTGAATTTTTGATGTTTGTGTCCTTCCCCAAATTAGGGAAGCTTTTTAGCTATAATTTGTTCCAATAAACCTGCCCCTTTATCTCTCTCTTCATCTTCTGGGACTCCTATGATACAAATGTTGTAATGTTTTACTAAGTCACTGAGTTCTCTAAGTCTACCTTCGTGGTCCATTACCTTTCTTTCCGGCTTCATTATTTTCCACAATTTTATTTTCTATATCACTAATTTGCTCCTCTGCTTCATCCATCTTATTTTTATGGCCTCCATTTGTGTTTGCATCTTGGTTATAGCATTTTTAAATTTTGGCCTGACTAGATTTTAGTTCTTTTATCTTTTAATCTTCTATGCTCTTTTCAAGCCCAGCTAGTATCCTTATAATTGATATTATATCTTACTTATATCCGTATTGATTGAATCCCTGGCCAGGAGTTCTACCTCACGTTTTTTCTTTTGGGGTGTATTCCTCCATCTTGTCATTGGTCATTTTGTCCAGAAAAGAAGAGAAAAAAGAACAACAAAATGAAAAAACAAAAACAAAGCAAAAAACAAAGAAAAAGGAAAAAAAACCCAAATAACAAGAAAAACAAAAACACAAAACAAGAAAACCAGAAAAAAAACCTCAGTCCTGGGTGTGTTTTGGTCTGTTTAAAAGAATCTAGATCCCAAAATGAAAAAATAAAATAAAGTGAGAGTAGACAAAAAGAAATTATATATATATATGTATATATATATAAAAAGTATATATAAATAAAAATTTAAAAATTATAAGAAGTTAAAAAAAGGAATTGGAAAATAAAAGAAAATAAATGAGAAAATAAAAATAAAAGAAATAAAGAATAAAAGTAAAAAGGAAACTCAATCCTATTTCTCCTAGAGCTGATGCTTTGCAGCACTCAATAATCAGTAAACTTGGTGTGAGCTAGTTGTTTGTGCTGGTCTTCTGGGGGAGGGGCCTGCTGTGCTGATTCTCTGGATGATTTGTTTCAGTGGAAATGCTTCTCCAGGGTACAGGGGGGTGGGGCTTGGTGTAGGCAGCTCTACCCTCCACTAGGTGGCACTGTTTTGCTCCCTGAAGGTTTTCAACACTGATGGGCAGGATGAAAATGGGTGCACCCTGCTCTCTAGGCTCAGAGCTGAAAGTTTTCACCTATTACTCTTCAGTGAGCCCTTACAGAAAAGCAGTCAATCATTCTGTTTCCCTGATTTCTGTCTGAACTCTGTGTTCACCCTGTCCATGTCTGAGCCTTTTTATCTCAGGCACTTGACCAAGTTTCAAAACTCCAAATTTCAGGGTGCCCACAGCACTGACCAGCACTGTTCCTCCAGGGGAGGGTCTCGCCACACTTGCCTGCCCTTCCCAGGAAAGTGATCACATGATCCTGTGGCAGTTTACAGTTTATAGCAGAAAGCCACCACCAAGACCCACTGCTCTCCACTGGCTTCCTGGCTCCTATGCCTGGGAACAGCACAGCAACATGGCACCACCCATTCTTCCTGGGACCCAGGAGATCGCCAGGCCACCCTGTCACTCCTGGGGTTCTGCCCCTCCTCACCACCTGAGCACCTTTAATCCAGGCACACCGCCCACAATAGCGAACCTAAAAGTTCAGATTTTGCACTCTGGCACTTCTAATACTTTGCATGGTAGCCTCCTAAGCAGGTTCTCTCTCCTCCACCATATCCTCAGCTATGTCTCCCCCGAGTGAACTTTTGCACCTCCTCCCTTCCAAAAGGTGGTCACTTTTCTCCTTGTAGATGTGCAGTTTTTGTTCTCTCAGACCTCTGATTGACTTCTTGGGTGTTCAGAATAATTCGATAACTATCTAGCTGTGCTAAAGGGACAAGACAAGCTCAGGGTCCTCCTACTCCTCCTCCATCTTAACTCTTCCTCATATCTGTATCTTTTAAGACACCCCCCCCAACACTTGAATATTTCACTCCACTCTCTTCTTACTTGTGTGATTTCTGAAGAAAAGTCAATCCTTATTTTGCAACTCCATAGGAAAGGTGGTTTTCTTTTTTTGGCTTCTTTTTCAAGACTTTTTTCCTTATCTTTCATTTTATGGGATTTGAATAGGATATGCTTAGGTGTAGCTTTTTTTCTTTTTTGTTTTCTCTGTTTCTTTCTTTTTCCCTCTTTCTTTCTTCCTCTTTCTTTCTTTCTTGGCAATTACAGTGCTTTCTGAATATGTGGTTGGGTGGGGAAATTCTGTCATTATTAGTTTAAATATTTCTTCTGTTCCTTTCTTCTGTACATGTATGCTAAATATTCTGTAGATATCCCACAGTTCTTGGATATTTTGTTCCATTTTTTTCAGTCCTTTTTTTTCTCTTTGCTTTGTAGTTCTGGAAGTTTTTATTGACATATCTAATGAACCCATTAGACTAGCATTTCTTTTTAATTTTTTTCTTAGATTTGCCATCTCTCTGCTTACATTACCCATTTGTTCTTGCAGGTTGTCTACTTTTTCCATTAGAGCCCTTAGCATACTCATCATAGTTGTTTTAGATTCATGGTCTGATAATTCCAACATCTCTGCCATATCTAAGTCTGGTTCTGATGCTTGCTGTATCTCTTCAGACTCTGTTTTTTTGCCTTTAATATGCTTTGCAATTTTTTATTGAAAGCCTGACATGATATACTGAATAAAAGGAATTAAACAAATTGGTCTTTAGTAATGTGGTGGTAATGTGTTGGGGAGGGGAAGTGTTCTCTAGTCCCATGCCTAGGTCTTGGTCTTTTAGTGAGCTTTTGCTCCTTAGCTGTGAACTTTACAAGTGCCTCTTAGCTTTTTTGACTCCCCTTAAGTGGGACAGGATGATTAGAGGGGGATGGAGTTGGTATTTCCTTTCCATCAGGTCAGTTAGGCTATGAAAAACCTTAATAGGTTAAGCTACAGTCAAGTGGTTTCTCTTGAGGCCAAGTCTTGTTACAAGAACAGAACGCTCAGGAGGGAAAAGATGGGGGAGGAGTAGGGGACCCTATTCCAAACGGTCCCCAGAATTGAGCTGGATATCTACCAGACCACCCTGAAAGCCCACAAAATCAGCCTGAGATGTAAGGAGATAGATCTGGATCTCTACAAACAGAATATTGCAGGTGGTTGGTTTTGAGGTACAAAGTGGGGAGCCCTGATATCAGAGGATAAATGGCAGTGGGAAGGAGGCTGGCCATGGGGATCCTACACTGCCAGTGAGCAATAGCCTCCCACACTGGGGATGGGGCACAGACTCGCAGACCAGTAGTGGCGGGGAAAGGACTTTAGGGCAGCCCCTGGATGGAAACCCGGAGCAGCAGGGTCACATGTGGGAACTGGGGGTGGCTGTTGGTTTTAAAAGCACAAAGGGCAGAGATGAGCCCCAATCTGGAGGCAGGACTGGGAGTGCTTCTGAGGGGCGCACAACCCAGGATGCTGCAGTTTATAGCAGCACAGACAGAAATGGAGATATTGTGGCCTGCAGAGCTCACTGAAGAACAGACTGTGATCTCTCTACTCTGAGGCAGAGGGTTGGAAACGGTCTCTTCTGCTCTGACTCTCGGAAGAGACGCAGAAAGTCGCCAGGGAAGCCGCCAGAGAACAAAAGGCCCAAAAAACCAGTTTTCACTGAGCCCATCCCCCACCACAGGGGGCAGGGCAACTCTGCTGAAACAGGGTTGCCTACGTAACAGCGTAGCAGGCCCCTCCCCCAGAAGACAGGCTGGGAGAAAAAGAGGCCAGCAACCCTAAGGTCCCTAGAAAAGAGGTGCATCTTGCTTGGGTTGTGGTCAATAATTTGGACTCTGTACATTCCCTCAACCACCCCTCAACAGAATGACTAGGAGGAGGAACCCCCAAAATAGGAAAGACTCAGATTATGACTTATGCCACAGATTTACAAATGGATGCAGATATAACCAAGATGTCAGAGATGGAACTCAGGCTAGCAATTGTGAAGACAATAGCTGGAATGGAGAAATCAATTAATGGCAACATAGAGTCTCTAAGGGCAGAAATGAAAGCTGAATTGGCAGAACTTAAAAATGCTATCAATGAGATCCAATCTAATCTAGATAATCTAACAGCTAGGGTAAGTGAGGCAGAAGAACGTTTAGTGACCTGGAAGACAATTTAATAGATAAAAAGGGAAAAGAGAGGCCAGGGAAAAACAATTCAGAATCCATGAGAATAGAATCAGAGAAATAAGTGACACCATGAAATGTTCCAATGTCAGAATTATTGGAATCCCAGAGGGGGTAGAGAGAGAGAGAGGACTAGAAGATATATTTGAGTAAATCATAGCTGAGAACTTCCCTAATCTGGGGAATGAAACAAACATTCGTGTCCTAGAGGCAGAGAGGACCCCTCTCAAGATCAAGGAAAACAGGCCAACACCCCGGCGTGTAATAGTAACTTGCAAATCTTAGAACCAAGGAAACCATCTTAAGGGCAGTTAGGGAGAAGAGATTCCTTACATACAGAGGGAGGAACACCAGAATAACGTCAGACCCATCCACAGAGACCTGGCAAGCCAGAAAGCCTGGCAAGACATATTCAGGGTACTAAACGAGAAGAACATGCAGCCAAGAATACTTTATCTGGCAAGGCTGTCATTTAGAATGGATGGAGAGATGCAGAGCTTCCAAGACCAGGAGAAGCTGAAAGAATATGTGACCACTAAGCCAGCCCTGCAAGAAATATTAAGGGGGGTTCTATAAAAGGAGAAAGACCCCAAGACTGATATACAACAGAAATTTACAGGGAAAATCTATAAAAATAAGGTCTTCACAGGTAACATGCTGACAATAAATTCATATCTTTCAATAATCACTTTCTACATGAATGGCCTAAATGCTCCCATAAAATGGCACAAGGTTGCAGATTGGATAAAAAGATGAGACCCATCCATATGCTGTCTACAAGAGACTCATTTTGAACCTAAAGATACATCCAGACAGAAAGTGAAGGGATGGAGATTCATCTTCCATGCCAACGGACCTCAAAAGAAAGCTGGGGTAGCAATTCTTATATCAGACAAATTAAATTTTAAACTAAAGACTGTAGTTAGAGACACAGAAGGACACTATATCATTCTTAAAGGGTCTATCCAGCAAGAAGATCTAACAATTGTAAATATCTATGCCCCCAGCATGGGAGCAGCCATCTACATAAGCCAACTGTTAACCAAAATAAAGAGTCATATTCATAACAATACATTAATTGTAGGAGACCTCAATACTCTACTCTCAGCAATAGACAGATCATCTAAGCAGAAAATCAACAAAGAAACAAGAGCTTTGAATGACACACTGGACCAGATGGACCTCATAGATATATATATAGAACATTCCACCCTAAAATAACGGAATACTCATTCTTCTTGAGTGCACGTGGAACTTTCTTCAGAATAGACCATATGCTGGGTCACAAATCAGGTCTCAACTGATACCAAAAGACTGAGATTATTCCCTGCATATTCTCAGACCATAATGTTTTAAAACTGGAACTCAGACACAAGAAAAAAATTGGAAGAAATTCAAACACTTGGAAGCTAAAGACCACTCTGCTTAAGAATGCTTGGATCAGGGACGCCTGGGTGGCTCAGTCGTTAAGTGTTTGCCTTTGGCTCGGGTCATGATCCCAGGGTCCTGGGATCGAGCCCTGCATCGGGCTCCCTGCTCGGTGGGAAGCCTGCTTCTCCCTCTCTCACTCCCCCTGCTTGTGTTCCCTCTCTCGCTGTGTCTCTCTCTGTCAAATAAATAAATAAAATCTTTAGGAAAAAAAAAGAATGCTTGGATCAACCAGGAAATCAAAGAAGAACTTAAACAATTCATGGAAACCAATGAGAATGAAAACACATTGGTCTGAAACCTATGGGATACTGCAAAGGCGGTCCTAAGGGGGAAATACATAGCCACCCAAGCCTTACTCAAAAAAATAGAAAAATCCCGAATTCACTAACTAACTGTACACCTTAAAGAACTAGAGAAAAAGCAATAAATGATGCCTAAGCCATGCACTAGAAAAGAAATAATTAGATTAGAACAGAGATCAATGAATTAGAAACCAGAAACACAGATCAGGTCAATGAAACTAGAAGCTGGTTCTTTGAAAGAATTAATAAGATTGATAAACCACTGGCCAGACTTACCCAAAAGAAAAGAGAAAGGACCCAAATTAATAAAATTTTGAATGAAAGGGGAGAGATCACGACTAACACCAAGGAAATAGAAACAATTATTAGAAATTATTATCAACAACTATATGCCAATAAACTGAGCAATCTGGATGAAGTGGATGCCTTCCTGGAAACCTATAAACTACCAAGACTGAAACAGGAAGAAACTGACAACCTGAATAGGCCAATAACCAGTAACGAGATTGAAGCAGTGATCAAAAACCTCCCAAAAAACAAGAGTCCAGGGCCTGATGGATTCTACCAAACATTCAAAGAAGAAATAATACCTATTCTACTGAAGCTGTTTCAAAAAATAGAACAGAAGGAAAGCTTCCAAACTCATTCTGTGAGGCTAGCATTACCTTAATCCCCAAACCAGGCAAAGACACCATCAAAAAGGAGACTATCAGACCAATATCCCTGATGAATATGGATTCCAAAATCTTAACAAAATCCTAGCTAATAGGATCCAACAATACATTAGAAGGATCATCCAACAAGACCCAGTGGGATTTATCTCCAGGATGAAAGGGTGGTTCAACATTTGCAAATCAATCAGTGTGATAGAACATATTAATAAGAGGAGAGAGAAGAACTATATGGTCTTCTTAATTGATGCAGAAAAAGCACTTGACAAAATACAGCATCCTCTCCTGATTAAAACTCTTCAGAGTATAGGGATAGAGGGAACATTCCTCAAATTCATAAAATCCATCTATGAAAAACCCACAGCGAATATCATCCTCACTGGGGAAAAGCTGAGAGCCTTTCCCTTAAGATCAGGAACATGTCAAGGATGCCCACTCTCGCCACTCTTGTTCAACATAGTACTAGAAGTCCTAGCAACAGCGATCAGACAACAAAAATAAATAAAACATATTCAAATTGGCAAAGAAGAAGTCAACCTCTCTCTTTTTGCAGATGACATGATACTTTATGTGGAAAACCCAAAAGACTCCACCCCCAAATTACTAGAACTCATACAGCAATTCAGTAATGTGGCAGGATACAAAATGCACAGAAATCAGTTGCTTTCTTATACACTAACAATGCAACTGTAGAAAGAGAAATTAGAGGAACAATTCTATTTACAATAGCACCAAAAACCATAAGATACCTTGGAATAAACCTAACCAAAGACATAAAGGATCTATACTCTAGGAACTACAGAACACTCATGAAAGAAATTGAAGAAGACATAAAAAGATGGAAAAACATTCCACGCTCATGGATCGGAAGAATAAACATTGTTAAAATGTCTATGCTACCCAGAGCAATCTATACCTTCAATACCATCCTGATGAAAATTCCAATGACATTTTCAAAATGCTAGAACAAACAACCCTAAAATTTGTATGGAATCAGAAAAGACCCCGAATCACCAAGGAAATGTTGAAAAAGAAAAACAAAGTTGGGGGCATCACGTTGCCCAATTTCAAGCTATATTACAAAGCAGTGATCACCAAGACAGCATGGTACTGGCACAAAAACAGACATCTAGACCAATGGAACAGAATAGAGAGCCCAGATATGGACCTCAGCTCTATGGTCAAATAATCTTCGACAAAGCAGGAAAAAAATATGCAATGGAAAAAAGACAGTCTCTTCAATAAATGGTGCTGGGAAAATTGGACAGCCACATGCAGAAGAATGAAACTCGACCATTCTCTTACACCATACACAAAGATAAACTCAAAATGGATGAAAGACCTCCAGGTGAGATAGGAATCCATCAAAATCCTAGAGGAGAAGATAGGCAATAACCCCTCTGACATCGGCCACAGCAACTTCTTTCAAGATCCATCTCCCAAACAAAAGCAAACATGAACTTTTGGGACTTCATCAAGATAAAAAGCCTCTGCACAGCAAAGAAAACAGTCAACAAAACAAAGAGGCAACCCACAGAATGGGAGAAGATATTTGCAAATGACACCACAGATAAAGGGCTGGTATCCAAGATCTATAAAGAACTTCTCAAACTCAACACCCAAAAAACAAATAATCAAGTAAAAAAATGGGCAGAAGACATGAACAGACACTTCTCTGAAGAAGACATACGAATTGCTAACAGACACATGAGAAAATGTTCATCATCATTAGCCATCAAAGAAATTCAAATCGAAACCACATTGAGATAGCCCCCTACACCAGTTAGAATGGCAAAAATTGACAGGGCAAGAAACAACAAATGTTGGCGAGGTTGTGGAGAAAGGGGAACCCTCTTCCACTGTTGGTGGGAATGCAAGCTGGTACGCCACTTTGGAAAACAGTATGGAGGTGCCTCAAAAAATTAAATATAGAGCTACCCTATGATCCAGCAATTGCACTCCTGGGTATTTATCCCAAAGACACAGATGTAGTGAAAAGAAGGGCCATATGCACTCCAATGCTCATAGCAGCAGTGTCTGCAATAGCCAAACTGTGGAAAGAGCTGAGATGCCCTTCAACAGATGAATGGATAAAGAAGATGTGGTCCTTGGGCGCTTGGGTAGCTCAGTTGGTTAAGCGACTGCCTTCGGCTCAGGTCATGATCCTGGAGTCCTGGGATCAAGTCCCGCATCGGGCTCCCTGCTCATCAGGGAGTCTGCTTCTCCCTCAGACCCTCCCCCCTCTCATGCTCTCTCTATCTCATTCTCTCTCTCAAATAAATAAATAAAATCTTTAAAAAAAATAAAGAAGACGTGGTCCATATATACAATGGAATATTACTCAGCCATCAGAAAGGATGAATACCCAACTTTTACATCAACATGGATGGGACTGGAGGAGATTATGCTAAGTCAAGTCAAGCAGAGAAAGTCAATTATCATATGGTTTCACTTATTTGTGGAACATAAGGAACAGCATGGAGGACATTAGGAGAAGGCAGGGAAAAATGAAGGGGGGAAATCAGAGGGAGAGATGAACCAGGAGAGACTATGGACTCTGAGAAACAAACTTAGGGTTTTAGAGGGGAGGGGGGGTGGGGGATGGGTTAGTCTGGTGATGGGTATTAAAGAGGGCACGTACTGCATGGAGCACTGGGTGTTACACGAAAACAATGAATCGTGGATCACCACATCAAAAACTAATGATGTATTGTATGGTGACTAACATAATCTAATAAAATAAATGTTTTTAAAAAAATAAAGTACTCAAAAACTAAAAAAAAAAAAGAGAGAGCGAACAGAATGCTGTGATGTATTTCAAAATGGCTTTCTCCCTCTTAGAGATCACTGTGAGAACCTGGTAGGGCTCCTGGAGGTAAAACTCACAAAAGTGTGGGGCCTCCCTCAAATTGGATCCCCCTTGAGTTTTTAATTCTCAGATTTGTCCACACTTAGCCTCTAGCAATTCATCAATTACAGTTCAGGTTTTCCTATCCCAACACTGGTTCTCATGGAAGTTTCTGCTCATGGAGGCTTCTGCTTGTGGGTTTCTGCTCTGGTAAGTTGTGATTCTCAGTATTCACCAGTCTGTCTTTTAGAGGTCTCCAGAGAAAATCTTAGCCTCTGAAACCTACAGCTATAGCAAAATAGCAAACAGTATGCCAGCCTAACTCATGGTCAGGTTAACATAAAGTCACACACTAAAGGCTTATTTACCTCAATTCTTTTTATCTAATATGTCACGTTTGACTTTCAAAGTCTTGCTAAATAATATAATGTGAAATTTCTGCAGATCAGATATTTTCACCACTTTTAGGATTTTCTTTTGTTGTCATTGTTGTTGCCATTTGCTTGGTTTTGTGACTTTCCTGGTCAAATTATGTAAAGTCTGTATTCTTTGTCATGTGAAGTCACTAAAATCTGTGGTTGGTTACCTTAGTAGTTAGGCCATGATTAGACAGAGGTTTCCTTGAACCAGGAAGTCTCCCTGCCTTTGCCACAGGGCTCTGTGCTGTGGCACACCTTCCATGCTCATGGTCAGCCAAAGCTGAGAGAAAAAGGCCTTCCTATGTCTCTCCTGAGCAAGTGCACCACCCTGCACATGCTGTGTTCTAGTTCTCCAGGAGCATGTCTGAGATTTTCAAAGCCCCTGTGGACATCTAATTTTCCAGTTTTTCCCTCTAAGTGTTTTTGTCAAGGTGTTGTTAGCCTCAACTGATACCACTGCCACAGGCAAAAATGATGTTAAACCAATGTTGATTTTTTTTTTTTTTTTTGGTGAGAGGCAGGTGATGCCCTAGTGATGGGGCTGCTTCCACAGAGTAAGTTCTGAATCAGGTCAAATAAAGAAAAGTCCTGAAAACAGAGCTTTTCTAGGAAGTTTTCAAACAGGGCAATTAATGACAATTATCTGGGAATGGGGTGCTTTTTGGGGGACTCCAAACCTGTTCTGCCTTGTCCAGTGGCTGCTAGGCTGCTGATTTTCATAGCTGCTGTAGTTATAAGGCTGTTGTTTCATAGCTGCAGTAGAGCTGGTGATATGAAGATGGGAATAGGGAGAGAAAAAAGCCATGGAGCTTGTAGTTCTACTGAGATTCACCTGTCTTTCTTGCATAAATGCATAAATAACCAAAATAACCATAAATTGTTGCAAGCTTTTGGTTAATATTCACAGTTCTGCCAATGTTGAGAGTTTCATAATTTTTGCCAGTGTTCTCATTACTTTTATAAAAGAGTGGATTTTTCAAGGACCTTATTCCAACATTCTAAAAGTGCTTCTGTATTGTGTTAATGGCATATGTTTTGGTGTGATTGATTCACTACCATTTGAAACTCCTTCAGTCATGGTGAGAACCACCTGATATACAAGCACTGCTGGGAATCATCTTGCTGGGAATGTTTTGCTATCACTACCTGATGTTCAATTTCTCCTCATGTCTCTTTTCTTAAATGTAGCTACAAATGAAGAATAAATGAAAGAGGTACTGCCAGGATATAAAAGAATTTACACTAAATCAGTTAACCAGAAACTCCCAAGGATGAAACTGATTAGGTTGCCAGATCAAAAAAATTGAAAACATTCCACAGTTATCACTTGCAGGTGGGTATGGTTTTCCTTCAAAAAGTGTTTGAAATGAAAATACTATGTTACTTTTAAAAATGGAAATCATTGTAAGACTCCATGAGTTATGGTGAGGGCAAAGTGATTGCTTTTGCTTTTTTCTTATTTTTAAAAAAATCAATAGTCCTTTCTATTTTCTTCTTAAAATAGCAAGACCCTAAGATAAGATTTTGACTTTAGGTCTGATGCTCACTTATATAACATGATTAAACAAATACGTTTTAAGACCAGCCTGGACATAAGAGAATTAATTATATTGAATGTGGTAATGACAATTTATCAATAGTTTTAATCGAAAGAAGATTATTGTAGTATTTCCTGTGATTTATGATAGCCAGTCTTGCCATAAAGTTGGAGATTGTGGATGCTTTATAGTAGATTAGGCATCATTACAATAGACACTTCCTATTTATAAGCTAAGAGTAAAGGGAGGTGATAAAATTAATTGTCCAAATTAATTCTCTAGAACAACTAAATTCAGGCCATCACAATTTAGAATGTCATTATTTTAACATGAATGAGCCATAGTTCTTTTCTACTCTCTTTATACTAAAAAAGTTTTCAGAGCAAGTTAATTGAATAAGAGAATTCTTAGGAATAAACTATAAAATATAAGAACATATGAATCATTAACATACACATTTAAATTGTTATATATCTGTTAAGCAAGTCAGAAAAATTCACTATTTAGAAACACTGTAACAACCTGCGTGAAGGTATTTATTTGGTCATTTATCCATTCAATAAACATTTATTCAATTCCAACTATGTGCTAGACATTTACAATATAACCCTGAAAAGACAGACATGGTCCTCATGGAACATAGAAGACCCAACTCTTCTCCCTACTCCATCTCCTCTGAAGTCAACAGAAATCAAGTGGATGCAATTCAAGATAATGATATAAAAGAACCCAAAGAAGTTAAGATATAAAAAAAGGATAAGAGTGAGAAGCACTTGTGTAAATAGCACAGTCATGGGAGACCTCTCTGACATGGAATCCTAATAAATTAGAAGACTGAATGAGTGAAGAGAAGCATGTTAGTTATAGAGGGGGACAGCATGAACAAAAGTCCTGACACTGGAGAGAACTTGAATATTCCATGACCTGAAAAAAAGGTCATGATGCTTAATAAGAAATTGGGGGTAGGAGACAGACAGTAAGAAAGGTAAATGTCACGTGATAAAGATGGGAAAGAGGGAGAGTCCAGATCAAGCAAAGCCTCAAGTGATAGTAAGGGTGAAGTTCAGGGTTTCCCCCTCAAGGACACAGTACTTAACATTTATTTACCAAATAAAGCAGAATATTTGAGGCTAAATGGCAGAGTGGAAAGCCCTTAGGACTTTGTTCCTTTTTTGTTAAAAAAAAAAAACATTGCTTCTGAAAGTATGTCTGTCAATGAAGTAAATACATTTGCATTCTCTCTTTAGGTAAGTGGAAGTATGTGGGTGTTATCTGTGATAGTTCATAGGAATTCCAAGTCAGACTCTCATGGTGTAAAATACCTTGGAAATTTTATTTTTAAAAATTTTATTTATTTATTTATTTTTAAAGATTTTTTATTTTTATTTTTTGAGAGAGACTGTGATAGCGAGAGAGCAGAAGTGGGGAGGAGGGAGAAGCAGGCTCCCCGAGGAGCAGGGAGCCCGACATGGGGCTTAATCTCAGGACCCTGGGATCATGACCTGAGCCAAAGGCAGATGCTTAACCTACTGAGCCACCCAGGTGCCCCATATCTTGGATATTTTAATAATGAGGTAATTGGAAATCAAAGGTAGTATTCAGTATCCCTTGTTACCAGTGCTTTATAAGAATTAACTCATTCAATCTCTATAATCCTATGTAACTTTTATTACTATTTCCATTTTAAACACATAGAAACTAAGGCAGGAAGAATTTAAGTAACTTGCCCATGGCTATGTTGTTAGAAAGTGGGTTTGGGATTTGAACCCAGCCATTCTGATATCTGAGGCCAGGCTCTGTCTGCAACACCTCTCTGCATGCCATGAAGGTCATTCTCTTTCTTCCAAGGTTAGGACTAGCCCCGCTGTACATCTGGAAGCTCAGCCATCATCTTATGAAGGGGAAGTCCTACTGCCCATATGATAAAAGACTAACTTATGTCACTTAGATGGATTACTAGTATAGTGCAGATTTTTCAAAAGGTATAGTTGACATATGGTACACTATTAGTTTCAGGTGTACATCATAGTGAGTTAATGTTTTTAGACATTAGAGATGATCCACAAACATATGTCACCATCAAAGTTATTACCGCTGGAAAAAAAAAGTCTTCGGTTTGAAAACCAAGTTAACATTAGATGACTGCCCAGCACGCATGCAGAATCTGAATCACAAAGGTATCTCTGAGGAGGAAGATGGTTGCTAAGGTCATCTAATCTTAAAATATGCTCTCTCTGGGGTGCCTGGGTGGCTAAGGGTCCTGGGATCGAGCCCCATGTCAGGCTCCTTGCTCAGGGGAGTCTGCTTCTCCCACTACCCCTCCCTCCAGCTGGTGCTTTCTCTCTCTCTCTCTGTCTCTCTCAAATAAATAAATAAAATCTTTTTTAAAAAATATGGTCTCTCTTCCAATCAACCTCATGAGATAACCTGGAACAATTCATAAAGGAGATGGCCATGGAATTATAAGCTTGAAAGTCAATGCCTAACTAAAATTTGCTAAGGAAGGGAAGGAATGCTATTTGACATGAGCACTTTTTTAAAAAATCACATTCCTAAAATTTCTATTTTTCAACTGTGTTAATTGAAAAGCTGTTTTGATTCAGAAATATGTGAATATTTGAGGAATAAGATTTTCTTGCATAGTAATATATAAGATGCATATTTCTAGTATATATCAAAACTTTATATCTTAGAAATTCTTTAAAGTTACTTTCACATATCTTTTAAAAGTTAAATGTTAATTTGTGGACTAGTATATTCTATCAATGAATTTTGCAATTCAAAGTGCCTATGTTAAAATATAACCCACTAAAAGAAGACATTAATTTCCTATATCTTTTTCATGTGAAATGCTGATGATCTTCCACTGGAGAGAGCACACAGTCACAATATGTGAAGAAGAACCAAAAGAAGGCTTTCAGAAAAAGATATGTAGAAATTTCTTGTTTTCTCTGGCAATAACATTTTTTATCTTCTAAGCTTAAACCTTATTTTCTAATTTATAGGCATTATGACAGATTATTACATCTTAAAGCTATGTGCTTGTCCTAATATGGTTAGCATATAGAGTTATACCTAGCATGTAATAGCTGAATTATATTCTGGAACTTTCTTCTATTTTATGATGGCCTATAACAGAATAATTAAAAAGGAGAGAAAAGAGAGAAATAAAAATGAACGATGAAAGAATACAAGAAGACAAAAAGCATAAATCAAAAAGCACAAATGTGAATAGTTGAGAAAGATGATAAAAGCAAGCTATAATCTAAAAGGAAATTAAATGTATCCCAATTACCTCATTTTAAGCATATAATGATGTTAACATAAAATGGAAATTAATTAGTCTCTGAACACTCTGAAACAGAGAAATCTTTAAAATGCTCTAAAATATCATCTTCTTATATTCAGTTATTTCAGTGATTCCTAAAAATATGTTAACATTTAAAGTATTAATATTTTTTAGAAAAGTATTAACATTTACATGAAAATGATGACATTTTATAAGTACTAGAGGTACAGTGATACAAGGAAATCACATAGATTTGGTATTTTATCAATAATTTCATAGCTTCTCATTTTTAGGTATCAAAGTATCACATGACAAATATGATGTTACTAGGACTATATTGATTTGAGAAGTATGATACAGGTATAGTATGCTTAAAAACCTTTGTTGAGATTAATACTGAAATTACATGCAGCTAATAACAATTCATTGCCTCTGTATGTGAGCCAACAGGTAGTGCTAACATATCAGAATTGAAACCATATTATTCCAGCCGGATAGAACCCCAACCCCTAAACCCAGCATTCTAAAACTTTACTATGAAGTATTTTAGATTCTAGCCATTTCAAGTTAGTAGGAAACCCTTGAATCTTTGATAATTTTGACACTATTTTAAGTTTTCTACCCTTCTATGTGGTCAACAATTTTAAGTAGTAACTGTTTTATGTTCTAAGTTGTAATGTAGTTTGTTTGGTACCAATTCAAATACATACATTGATTAGTACTTAGAAATATTTATCATATGAAATACATGGACTCTTTCTTATCATACATGCTATTTTGTATCTAATCTATATTAATAATGTGAAAAAAACCTGTGTATAGTTCCACAAATATCTGATTTACTCTATGAAATGTGACCACCACAATTTTCCTACCAAAAAGTACTTTATTCTTTAGAACATAAACTGTTCAGAAATGGTTTTGTTAATTTTGGATTGGCAGCTAAGTATGAAGCATAGTTGTGGCTAGAAATACAAAAGATTCTAGTTAATTGTATTTCTTGTAAAGGTAATCATCACTGCTTTTCAAACTTTATATGATCAATTTTAAGAACAATTTATTAATATTTTGCATTTTGTTTTCCCATTTGTTATTTCAAAGAGAGTTAAGAAGTGTAATAGTAATATTGTGTTTTAAAACAGCAACAGTAACTGATTTCAGTAATAAGTACAGTGAGCTCCATTATTTAAGGAACTTGATTTGCAAGTAAAGGTATTAACTATTTCTGTGTGCACAAAGCATACATTTCTATACAGTTGTCGTGAGGAAGAGGTGGAGACAGCTTGGAGGAACCTGTATCCAAAGCTAGTTTTGACTAGAGAGAAGCCCCAGGAACTGTGGAGGAGCAGGAATTGGCAAAAAATTCAAGGGTGGGGGATGGCCAATAGCTTGAATTGGCACAAAGTCAGAAGTGTATAGGGTGTGTCCAGGACAGAAAAATGAGCCAGTTACTTACTGCTGGGGGACCACTTGTTTACCTAAAGCTATACAGAGACATGTTGATGTGCAGAATTAGTCAAACGGATATCTAATGTAAAATGAGAGTGAACTCAGAAAGAGCAGACAATTTCAATGGCTTCAATCATTACATTTATTAAGGAACCATTGTGTAAGGCACTGATCTAGGTATTGAGGGCACAGCAGTAAACAAAATGATAAATTCACTCAGGCCACTTACTTCCAGTAAGGAAAATATTAAAGAGTGACCAGAAAAGGCTTCCCCAAGGAGATGAGCAGGGTAAGGACTCAGAAGCGAGGCAGATAGCTGTGTGACTGGGGGAAGAGCTTTTCTGGTCAAGGGCACATCAAATGCAAAGGCCCTGCAATGACAGCATCCTGATAAGTACCATGACCAACAATGATGCCCGTGGGGCTGAAGCAGTTAGTGAAAGGGAAAACGGTAGGCAATTAGGTAAAAAAGATAACAGGCGTGCAGAGACCGTAGGGTGTTTGGATCATGGAACACCCTTGGAGGCGGACATGATCTGACTTACGCTATAAAGGATCACCACGGCTGCCTTGTTGCACATATTCCATAGCTAGAAAGGAGAGAAGCAGGGAGGTGAATGAAGACACCACTGCGTGAATCCAGGGAGTGACGAAGCTGGCTCAGATGAGAGTGGTAGCATCAGAGGTGGTGGCAAGTGGGATGACTGGATACATTTTGAAGCCATTGCCAATAGGATTTGCTACAAACTAGCTGTGGGGTGCAAGAAAAAGAAGTGCAATATAACAACTGTTTTTAGCCTAAGCAAATGGAAGAAAGGAATTTCCATTAACTAAAAAAGAGGTATGCTATAGGAGGAGGGGGCTTGGGAAGAAAGTTGGGAGCTCAGTTTTGGACTCTTGGACATCTGTGTGGAGATGCCAAGAGGCAGTTGAATATACAGGGCTATAGGGTGGAGGACAGAGGGCAGAGAAAGAAATATGAGCATGCTCAGAACATAGATGGCATTTAAAGTCATGAAAATGGATGCGATCACATAGGGAGAGGATATAGATGGAAGAGAATAAATCCAAAAAGTGGGTCATGGAGGACTCCTCCTTTAGAGATCTGGGAGAAGAAGAGGGACAGGTGAGTGCCCGAGAAAGTTGCAAATGGATTGAGAGCCAAGGGTTCTTGCCACATTGCTCGTGCCTCTGAGCACTGTGAAGGAGCTGGGTCCTTCCACCCTCACACCTGCAATAAATATGTCCACCCTGGGAATACCAGGAAGAGTAGCTGCTAAATAATAAAATGACAGTAGCTCAGCTTTATGGGATGTTCCGTGGGCCAGGCATGGCATTAAACAAACACAAGAAGTTAGAACTATTTCTATCTTCATCTTATACATGAGAGACATGTAGTTTAATGGGATTAAATAACTTGTGTGGAGTCACACCACTAGCATGTGGTGAAAATTGGATTCACATTCAGGCAGCCTGTGTTCAGAGACAGAGGAAGCTAACAATTAATTGAAACCAAAATTAACACGGATAAGGATCATGGCTTTAGTGTCAAGATAACTTGGGTTCTACCATTCACTCATTAATTCTTTGGACTTCGGGCATGTGGTTAATCTTTTGGAACTTTAATTACCTCAGTTATAAAATAGATCCACTCTATCCTGCCTGGCTACACAGCATCCAACAAATGGAATCTCTTCTTATTCTCGAGAATCATCCTTGTGTTCTCCCTCCCTTACCACCCCAAACCAATCAATTCTCAAGTCTCATTGATTCAATCTTCTTTGGCTTGAATATGTCTCTTTCTATCCCCCACGAGTTCAGGGCACCATTCTCTCCTTTCTGAGTTTCTTTTCTCCTGATTCCCCTGCCCCTCTTTCTCCAGTCTTTCCAAACAGCAGACAGAGTGATCTTTCTAAAATGCAAATCAGATCATGTGACCTACACTGGTTAAAACCCTTTACTAGCTCCCTGTCACCTTCAGGATAGAGCAGTTCAGAGGTCACTTCTTAAAGCTTTTCCTAACCTGGATTGTGTTAGGCATTCTCTGTAGTTGCCACAAAATGGCACATTAGGAAATGGATTGATACTGTTAGTTTGCCAGCCTGGGCCCCTTCTTTCCCCTGTCATGCCCTCTAGACGAGTGTAAATCTCTACAGAGGCAGGAGTATGATCTGGATCATATTGCCGTGAATCCCCAAGGTCTAGTACAGGGCAGTAAATATTTCTTTAAGAATGACACATAGTAAGTGTTAATGATAAAATGAAACAAAGCATTGCTGGATAAATTGACACGTAGTATTGCTGAAAAAGTTAAGAAATGAATAAAAAGGAGCATGCCAAGGCATAAGCCATTTGCTTAAGTCTAATCTGCATCAGACAGAAGTCTCAGTGTTTTAGGATGGAAAACTAGGGGTGCTTTGAAACCAATGTCAAAATTGCAATTGGTAAAGTGTAAGAGAGAGGAGGGAGGAAGAAGGGGGAAGGGGGAGTACTATTACATGAAGAACTTTGATCCTAAGGCTGTGTTAGTATCTGAAGGTCTGAAGCCCCACACACCTGCTCTGTCTGATTTTTTTTTGTTATGGATCCTTGAGTTTAAAAGGCAGTATAATAAAGCAGGTGTAACCCTTGGTCACCAGAGAGGTGGATCAGTACAGGTCAAAATACAAGTAGCATAGCACCCCTCCACACTCTCTTTTCACACAAGCATTTGGGTTCCATCCCCCTGGTAGACATCTGAAAGTGCCACCCTGCTTAAAGGAAAGGAGAATTTAAGACAGGGACCACACTGGTCAATCTTAGAGACCCTTGGGAAGTGGCAGTTGTGATATCAAAGAAGAACTGGAAATGAGTGACACGGCCTGCCTCCTGAGATTGGTGGGGACTGCTTCCTGCGTGTATCCAAGTGCATCCTCTCAGAAGCGATACTGCATTTGAGGTATTCTGTGTTTTTCTGGTGCAACTTGCATGTTTCTTGTTTTTCCTCTGGGTGTTCACCTGGTGGCTGAGCATGTTTTGGAGTTTCCTCAAAGCACAGAAAGTCCAACGACCATCAGCACTGGCATTCCCTAGAAATTCATTGGAAATGCAGAATCTCTTTTGTAACAAGATCCCTAAGTGATTTGGACACAAGTCAAAATTTGGGAAGCACTATTTTAGAGGACCGTCAGAGGAAAGCAAGACATCAGTGGCTCAAAGTGTGGTCCCTGCACCAGTACCATCAACATCACTAGGGAACTTGTTAGAAATGCACGTCCTTAGCCCTACCTCTGAACGACTGAATCAGAAAGTCTGAGGTGGGGACCAGTAATCTGTACTGTAACAAGTCTTCTAGGTGATACTGATGCTCACTGAGGTCTGAGAACCCCCAATCTAGGCAGACTGCCAGGAATCAATCAAGGGGCAGTGGGCATGTGGTGCAATGGGAGGGCACCTCCCTAGCAGGCAGGAGATAGGAGGCTGGGTTTCTAGGCAGCTGCGATTAATTAGCTGTGTGACCTTGGGGAAAGAACTTGACTAATTGACTGGATCTAGTTTCCTCAGCTGCAAAGAGAAAAGGATGTACGTTCTTTGGTGTAAAAGTTGTCAAAGTGTGGTCTGCAGGGGTCCAGGTGGCTTAGTGAGGGCCCTGTTGGCAATTTGCTTACTTCAGAGTTAAAAATAATAGCACACATGATAAAAAAAAAAGGCAAAATGTATTTTGCTTAAATACATGTATTGATTTTGAAATGCAAGGTATGAATGCTATGGAAATGTGACTACACATCATAGCACACATGCTATGAGGTCTGGGCTGAACAAGGCTAACCAGTTCATCCCAGTTAACTCTTAGTTAACAGGGTGTGGGTAATTTCTCTAATGTGTTTACACATCATTTACATCTTACCATTTACATTTGTTAATTTCCCATTTTTCTTTGTTGCAGATATACTGTACTAGGAGTGCAATTTATAAATATGGTTCCACGGCTCATAAGTGGTTCATTGATGCATAAAAGTGCCAACACATTAACTACATAAATGCTATTTCAGAATAGCCCTGTGGATGCAATGAATAGCACTTTGGGATGAACGTAGGATTTAAACCTCATTATATAGGGACAAATGAATCTTCAGTGTAAGGAATTTACTCAAGCAATAGGAGTATGAATATGAACTAAAAAGATAATCTAAATATTTTCTTTTACTCTTCACCATGTTGTCTGTTAGGAAAATTTGAGGATATGCCTTCATGTTTGTTGCTTTCCTTACCGCCAAAAAGGGTAAATGCTATACTCTATCCAAAAAGCTTGGGTATATGACATATAATGTTGTATATCCAATGACATATAATATCTGGGTGGAAAGGAGAAAAAACTCTTGGCAGATTCCTTTATGACATGTGGGGTAATGTTCTGATCTCAGTAATGCATAATGTGGAAAGTCAACAACACATGTATGTATACTAAGTTGGATGAAACTGTTTAAAATGCAAAATAGAAATCTCCTCTGTGAACACATACCCAGTGTCTATAGGATGAGGGAGTGCTCAGTGACTTTTTATTCTGCTTTCCACCTGCCACCCATGCCATATAAGAAGAGATTTGTCATTTAGCCAATGCTCATTTCGCTTGCCAGAGGTAGACTTGGAAAACATACCCGGTGGGCAGTGCTGATGGAACAGGGCAATGTCAGAAGCCCAAAGGGCACAGCTCAGGGAAGAAAGGGTGCTAACCTGCACACTGCTGCAGTCAGAGAGGAAATGACATTCAACAATGTGCCTCCTGATCTTAATTCAGCACTGATGACTAAAATAACAATTGTGGATATGATTAAATTATGGTCACTGAGTGAACACATGTTCAGTGGGGGAAGAAATGGCAATGAGTTCAAGACTTTTTTTCCACATTAAGTCACTCCGATTATCCATGGCAAAAGTGCTTATGTGATTTTTTAAGTTATGTTTATTGAGGTAATATTTGCATACCATCATATGACTGTCACTGTAACCATGGTAGGGGAATTTCCACCACTCCCCAAATTTCCCTTTGCTTCTTTGTATTCAAAACATCCCTTTCATCCCCAGTTCCTGACAATTACTGATCTCTTTTCTGACTCTTGTTTTTCCCCGAATATCATACAGTATGCACTCTTGGGGGCTGGCTTCTTCTCAATTATATGTGAGATTTTGGCTGGAGAATGAGAAAAAATACTATTTGAAAAAGGCAGGAGGGTATATTTCTTTGATTTCAGGTGGCATGCTCAAGAGCATATCTCAGGAGGATATTTGTATCTCCAGTACCTAAATGCATCACGTCATAGCCAAAATGCTAGGATTTATCAAGGAGATCAAACTGTGGAACAGATCTTGATTGATAAGAGTCTGACTCTTTCCCACAATTTAATTGTTTCTTTCATTTTTATTAGGTTTTAAATTTTAATTCCAGTATAGTTAGCATACAGTGTTATATTAGTTTCAGGTGTACAATATAGTGATTCAACAATTCTATACATTGCTCAGTGATGAGGCTTATTTGGGCTCACACACAGAAAGGACCGTGACCTGAGCGATGGTGATGCCTTGACAGTGGGAGAACTGCATGTCCTTGGGGCGTCCACCTTCCCTCCCTTAGACACATCGTCCAGGCCCTTGGCTCTTTCCCTGTCCCCGCCTGGCACCCCTGTGACTGGGGGCCAAGATACATGTGCTCCTCCCTGAATGATGTGTGGCCCCTCCTCCCTTCCAGACACCCCCAGACCGGGCTCCAGGCCGGGACTGGGGATCCCAAGACCGACAGTGACCTACCTGCTGACAGCAGGAGGGCCTGGGTCCGGTGTGGCTTCGGTGCATCACTGGCCGTGAGAAGGGCACTGCCAGCCCCCAGGGGGGGCACGCTCACGCCCCTGTTTCTGACCCCCGTGCAGAAGGTGGGTGCTTTTGGAGGAAAAAAGTAGCCCTCACCATGTGGGCTCCTTCCCTGTAATGCACTCCAGTTTAGTCCAGTGTGTTTGTGTAAGAGGGTCTGGGTGGGTTTTCTTCTTTTCTAGGCTTGACTGTGGGAGAAGATTCACCCCCTGAAATGAACAGCTCATAAAAGTGACAGGCCTTTGTCTTGTCTCTCTCTTGACCTCACCAGGCAAGCAAGGCGATGTTTAAACTCAGTGTTGAGTCTTGAGGTGGTGGTTTTATGTCTTCTTGCATGTTCTCCCCACACCCAGGGCACACTGGCCTGGAGTGCGTATTTCAGCGAGCCCATGATTATCTCATGTAAAAATCCATAGCCCTGCCTCTTTCCTCTTTTTTTTTTTTAAGATTTTATTTATTTATTTGAGAGAGAGAGAGAATGAGAGAGCACGAGAGGGAAGAGGGTCAGAGGGAGAAGCAGACTCCCCGCTGAGCAGGGAGCCCGATGCGGGGCTCCATCCCGGGACTCCAGGATCATGACCTGAGCCGAAGGCAGTCGCTGAACCAACTGAGCCACCCAGGCGCCCTGTTTTCCTGTTTCAATCTTTTTTTCCTACGGACCTAAATAAATGAAGACTCTCAGTTGAGATTTTCAGTAAATCACCCAACTACAGGCTGATCCAATGAGTTGCCATGAGAAATTGAATATGCAAATCATTTTTACATGCACATTTATGTAGGAAAAACACCTGCACATCTGGGTTCCCAGCCGTCCCTGTTGATTAATATGCATGTAACCCAGAACTGCCCATTGCTGGGTAATAAGAATTTTAAATGCACTTGGCTCATTTTCAAGTAAATCCCTGGGTCTTCAGTATGCAATTGAATGTGCCAGGTTAGATGCTCATTTTATATTAAATAAACTTTCTCCCTTATGAAAGAAGCTGCATTTTGTATTCAGTATGTATTTTTTCTTTACTTTGGGAAAACAATGACTCCAGTTAACAGTAAACAATGGGCTTTACATTGTAAAGAAAACCATCTGGTAAACTAGAATGTTTTAGGGAATGATTAAAAAAAAAAAGTAGGGGAGATGGCTCCTGCCAAGCAACAGCTGAAAGCCCAAATGTAACTGAAAAACATAAGCCAGCTGGTCAGGTTGCCCCTGATGAATGATATCTCCTTTTTGTGGAGTACTTATAAAATTCAAATTGTACATGGATTATTTCACTTGGGCATCTACAAAACCTTGGAGGTAGGTAGCAAGAAGTAGTTCATTTTTTGAGGTGTAGAAATCCTTCCAAGTACGTGGAAATAAAGGTCAGAAGTAGAGTTGAACATAAGTCATTTCCCTTGATCAGGCATCTGCCACCATGGCTGCTTACTCTGCTCAGTCTCAGTATGTAGATTATTTATTCTCTCTTCACTGGAAACAAAAGCTTTAACCTTTTAATTTAATAACATCATTTACATTTTAGTGGGTTTTATTGTTGTTGTTGTTGTTGCTGTTGTTTTGGTTTTTGTAAACAGGTAATCAGGAATCTCCAAGCAGAAAATCTCCAGGAATTAATTACCTACCTCACCAGACTCTGATAAGTATGAAGTTCAAACTGGTTGCTGTTACTTGCAGGAAGGGAGTTATCTAATAAAGTAGTCTAAGAAATATTTAATAGCTAAACCTGACACCTTTTATGATAGTACCCCAGAAAACAGTTACTGTGATTATGTTATTTTAAAAAATTATTCTTTTTGTACTTCAGTAATACCCATTTATAATCTATCATTGAAATTGCATTAATCTATGACAACACTAACAGAATGTGGTTTAAACCCATGTCAATTTGGGGAATTATGTTAAGTTCTTATGTTAAGCATTGCATATTTAATTTCATTTGCTTAATTTAATCCTCAAAACAACTTCATGAGATAAGTAGTAGTATTTTCATTTTACATATGAGGGAAGTCAGACTGAGACAAGGGGAGTGAGTCATTCACCTGTACTCACCTTTTCCCGTCCCTCCCACCCCTGCCAACTAGGGTCTTCTTTATCCCGTCCCTTCTTCCACTCATTTCACCTTCTATTTACTTAAACATATTTTTGTTCTTCTGGACTCAGGCAAGTGAAGGAAAATTCATGAAGAAAAGCGGTCAATATTGAGCCAAGAAAAAAATAAGCAGTCCAGTTAAAGAATATGAAAGGAGATGACAAGATCAATCAAATGTTCTAAAGAGTTCGTTCTAGTTTTCTAGTTTTTGCTTTACTGGTATTGCTTTACATCTCCAATGACTTTTGGTGTGACTGTTTTGACACCACTTCAGCCGCCCATTTATAACCACACTCTTACACATGAGGGTGACATTCTCCCACATCTGACACTGTCCGTGCAGACAGTCTACGTTCAGATGACATCTTCTAGGTCGCCCCATTCTTCCTGAGCATTCAGTTCATTGTTCTATACTAAAAGCTACAATTTTTTTCTGGCTCCCCTTCCAGCCACCTCCTTAATTTTTTTTTCACGATTCACTGTCTAGCTTAGAATGTGTCTCTCTTCAATCACTACCTTGCAAATATCCTTAACCTTCTTGACCTCTTGGTCTTCCCTTACATCTGACTGACCAAAACTCCATCCACATTTGGACAAATCCCAGAGTGCACCACCTACATACCCAGATTACTGAGAAGTGCTGGATGGACAGAGCTGTGCAGACTGGGGCCAATACAGGTTTGTGGTCACTGACCTCAGACAGCTGGTGTATTTTCTTCAACAGTCCTATTTATATTCTTATCCCATGCCCATTTTCCACAGCACATCAACATTCTCCACTCTCATTAGGTCTTCAATTGCCTATCTCATTGTCTTCTTAACCTATGTGATATTTTCCTTCCCTGAATTGCACTGTCTTAGTTGGGGTTCCCTTATAACTGAAGCTTGAGGTGATACTTAAATGCTAATGCTTTACAGGGACATGTAATCCCAGGGCAGTGGGAGTGGGAAAAAGAAATGTGAGTCAGTCAAGGAAGGATGGAAAGAAAATACAAGGTGGTGCATCACTCAGCTGTTCACTTCTTCACCAGATGGAAACAGACATAGTCACTTGCCCAAGCAGGTGACCTCTTGAAAGGCTGTACAGAATATAGGTATTCCAGAACAGTCCAAGAGAAAGAGGATTAAGAGGGAAATTACTAATGTTCCTGTTAATTTCGTCTCTCTCACTGGCCAAATGTTGCCTCATGGGTAGCTGTCTCCTCCATCCTTCTCTCTTGTGGCACTTTGCACATTTTCAAAATTTTTCAAATGGGCAGAGGAAACATGGTGGAATAGGAGGGAGGGGGTGGGGAGGGGTTTGATGAAATAGAAGAAGAGGATCAAGAGATACAAACTTTCAGTTATAAAATGAGTAAGTCATGGAGATGAAAAGTAAAGTGTAGAGAATACAGTCAATAATATAATAATGTTGTATGGTGACAGATGCTAACTATGCTTATTGTGGTGAGCATTTCATAATGTATATCGTTGTTGAATCACTACGGTGTACACCTGACGCTAATATATTTCATCTTCAATTAAAAAATAAAAATAAAAATTTTTAAGTTTTTTTTCTGTCTTATCCTCCCTATCCTCTCCTTTTGGGGACTCTGTTTACACATATTTTGGTTGATGGAAGTTTCCCACAGTTCACCGATACCTCTTTCAGTTTTTATAGCTGTTTCTCTAATTTATTTATTTCTCTTGTTATGTCTTCCAAATTCACTAATCTCTTCCTCTGCAATGTCCAATCTGTAATTATTTTCCTATTACATGTATTTTTCATCTCAGACATTGTAGTTTTCATCTCTAGTAGTTTGGTTTGGGTCCTTTTTTTTTTTTTTCTTTAAGTCTCTACTTAATACATTCAATCTTTCCTCTACCTTGTTGTATATACGGACTGGTTAAATAACTGCTCTAATGTCCTTGCCTATTAGTGTATCATTTGTGTCATTTCTAGATGAGTTTTGAATGATTTTTCTCATCGTTATGGGTTACATTCTCCTCCTTTTTTGCAAGCTTGGTATGTTTTGATTGGACACCAGACATTGGGAACTTTAGCTAGTTGGGTGCTGAGTCTTATTTCTCCCCCTGTAAAATTATTCTTCAGCTTTATTTTGAGACACGGTTAAGTCACCTGACATGGTGTGATCCTTTCAGGTCTTGTTTTTAAGCTTTGTGAGCAAGGGGTAGAGCAGTGTTACTTTTTAGGCGGTGGTTTCCATGGTCTCCAAAAGAATACCAAGGTTCTATGCTTTGTCACACTCACAGCTAAAATTTATTACAGCAAAAAGTTAGAAATCAAAATCAACAAAGGCAAAAGTTTCCCAGGGTGAAGTCTAGAGGAAACCAGGTCCAAGGGTCTTTTAAGGGTCTTCTCTTAGTGTAGTCACATAGGACATGCTTAACTCTCCCACCAAGTTGTGACAATCCATGTGAACTGTAACCTACCAGGGAAGCTTATTAGAGACTAAGTGTCCAGAGTTTTTCCTGGGGGATGCTCATGTGGGCAGCCTCTGCCTGGCATGTGCCAAGGTTTCAGACCCCCAGGAAGAAAGCAAGTGTTCAGCATACATCACATTATGAGTACGAGTGGTTCAGGTACAGTAAGCCATTCTTATCAGAGAATGGTTAGAACTCATGACATCCAAAAGACAACCTAGTAAGCAGGAGTTTTAAGGATAACCAGTGTCAGGCCTGTTATATTTACTCTTCTGCACAGTGTTAATCCTTTAAATTTCCATAACACCTTGTACTCTTCCTCTAAACCCATTTGTTCAACTGTCCACCTCCCACAGACTGTAAGCTTTATGAGAGAAGAGGATACTACTATTTTGTTCAATATCCTGTCTCCTGGGCCTACCATAAAGATTGGTATACGTAAATGCTCAATAAATACTTGTTAAATAAAGACAAAGGAATAATACTGTGAAAATATATAAAACCCTTAAAACTATAAAGAAAAGGGGTAAATGACATAAATAATTATTCAATAATAAGCAAATTTATCTAAATTTAAGAATTGAGAGATTCTTCATGTATCAAAGTGAAAAAAGTTAAAAAATGTTAATATAAAAAGTTAAGGATGTGATTAAATTGTAACTGTTACATAATACTTACAAGAATATGTAAGTTATACAGATGAATAATTTAGTAATATGTCATCATCATGTCTCAGAAAATTCCACTCGTAGTAATTGATTACAAGAAACTAATCAAGAGATAAAGACAATAAATAAAAATACTAATTGCAGCCTTATTTATAATGGCAAATATTTGCAAACAACATAAATGTCTAATGATAGGAGAAATTTAATAAATTATGGAATATAAATAGAGTGAGATAGTTAGAAGTCAACCATAGGCTGTTTTCAATAAATATTTTATGACATGGAAAAATATTCATAATAAGTGAAAAACTCAGGGTATCAAATAGTTAATACATTTGGAGCCAAATTCTATTCTGTATGTGCATTTACATATATAAATGTATTTTATTTAAAAATATAATAAGTATAGGTTATATATGCTGAAAGATTAATTTCTGGAGTATATTCATGGGGTCATTGGTCTTTTTCTAAATGTTTATGTGCTTTCTAAAATGGGTATATTTTGTAATTAGGATATACACACACATACAACTTGCATACATATACATCCATACAAATGAACATATACTTCCTAATTTGTTTCACTATTTGATCATTGGACAGTAACTGATGTTGCGGGAAGGACTGCATATTAGACATATATGACACACCTGAATGAGGTTAAGTGAACTTGCAAGCATGAGACAACCAATTCTCACATGAGACATTTGGGGAACTCCCAGATTCTTAGCTCGTACTAATACAGTATCATTCACCATTATCAATATTTTGCTTGAAGATCTACTTCTGAGAGTGCAATTGTGTCATTTCAGTAATTAAGTACTTTTCTCATCTCTGCTCTCTACTCCCTTTCTTTATGATCTCAGGGCTATTTATGTCTATTTCTGAAGCCTCATTAATTAAGGTATTCACAAGATATTTTTCTTTCTTTTTTTTAAATTTTTTTATTGTTATGTTAATCACCATATATTACATAATTTGTTTTGGTGTACTGTTCCATGATTCATTGTTTGTTCATAACACCCAGTGCTCCATGCAGAATGTGCCCTCCTCAATACCCATCACCAGGCTAACCCATCCCCCCACCCTCCTCCCCTCCAGAAACCTCAGTTTGTTTTTCAGAGTCCATCATCTCTCCTGGTTCGTCTCCCCCTCTGACTTACTCCCCTTCATTCTTCCTCTCCTGCTATCTTCTTCTTTTTCTTTTTTCTTAAAATATGTTGCGTTATTTGTTTCAGAAGTACAGATCTGTGATTCAACAGTCTTACACAATTCACAGCGTTCACTGTAGCACATATCTTCCCCAAGATATTTTATGTTGTCTTTGAAATTGTGATTTTACTATCTTTCGTTTTAAAATTCTAAAGTATTTGCTTTTAAAATGTGAGTGAAATGTACAAATCATCAAAGGTTAATTAAATTTCTCCAATCTATTTTGAATACCTATGCAAGATTAAAGGATTTGAGGACACACATATACACACACACAGAGACTTGTAATTCTGGTTCCAAAACCCTCATAAGGAAAGCTATGTAATATGATGACAAATGACTTACTAAAAAGAATCTTTCCTGACAAATTGTATTCTCTGCAACATCTGTCATTTTCTTATCTGATTGTAATGTTTGCATTTCATTCAAACCATTATAGACAATGGATGTTTTGATGAGGAGATCTGCAATGCTGAAAACTAGGCTCCCTCTCTGTCTTGGTTTAGGTTCCTCCTAAAACAAACCCTGAGCCAAGATTTGGCTGCAAGTAACCTATTTGGGAGGTAATTCCAGGACACATGGTGAGGGATGGGGGAGTAAGACAGGGAAGGGATGAATGCCAGTGAAGCAGATGTTAATGATCAGGCTACTTCTGAGGGCAACCAGACCTCATTCTTGCTGGAGACTCTCTGAGAGACTGTGGTACATCTCTCAGAAATGTCTCATTAAGGACAGGGAAGCTCGATATGAATCCTATTTATCCATCAATACTTCTCTGTCATTGCTTGAGGGTCATCCGAGGGATATGAACTCTCAGGTATTTCCAGCTATCCTCCTGAGTGGGCCACACATGCCTACAGGCAGAGAGAAGTAGAAGATGCTCTCTCTGTGGATTGTCGGCAGGAGAAAGGCACCAACTATACCCTATGTGTGGAATAAGATGTGGTGAGGCAGAAGAAGTAAAACTCTAGCCACTGTTCTTTCACAGAGACTTCAGGGTCCAGAGTCACTAGTTCTGACTTGAGTCTTAGCACCAAGGAGCCTGTGACTTTGAGCCCATTACAGAACCTCTCCACACCTCAGGTTTTCTCATCTGGACTAGGGTTTTGTCAGAAAATATCTGAAACTTAGAAATGAGCAAAAGGATTACTAGATGTTCCTTCAGTGACCTGCTGGGCTTGATTTTCTATCCACTGGGCTATTTTTTAACTCTGGAGGGGCAGAGGTTCCTTTGTAAATTTTGTTCTGTAGAGATGCAAATAATTTATTTCCAGTTTTTATTATTTTTTACTTTTTTAATTATTTTTTATTAACATATAATGTATGATTTGTTTCAGGGGTGCAGGTCTGTGATTCATCAGTCTTACACAATTCACAGCGCTCACCATAGCACATACCGTCCCCAATGTTCAGGTTTTGTTTTTCTTTAATTTTTTTGAGTAGAGTTGATAAACCATGTTACATTAGTTTCAAGTGAACAACACAGTGATTCAACTTCTCTATATGCCAGTCTATGCTCACCACAAGTATAGCTACTACCTTCTGTCACCATACAACACTATTACAATATCATTGACTATATTCTTTATGCTGGGCCCTTTATTCCTGTGACTTCTTCACTCCATAACTGAAAGCCTGTATCTCCCACTCCCCTTCAGTCATTTTGCCCAAAACCCCCACTCCTTCCCTCTGGCAACCATCAGTTTGTTCTTTGCATTTATAGGTCTGATTCTACTTTTTGTCTGTTTGTTCATTTGTTTTGTTTTGTTTTTAGATTACACGTATGAGTGAAATCATATGGTATTTTTCTTTCTCAGTCTAACTTATTTCACTCAGCATAATATTCTCTAGGTTCATCCATGTTGTTGCAAATGGCAAGTTCTCATCCTCTTTTTATGGCTAAGTGATATTCTATTATATAGATATAGATAGATAGATTCCAGTTATAGATATATCTCTATCCATCTGAATCTATATCTCACATCTTCCTTATCGATTCCTCTATCTGTGTACACTAAAGTTCCTTCCATAACTTGGCTATTGTAAATAATGCTACAATAAACATAGGAGTACATATCTTTTTGAATTAGTGTTTTAAATTTTTTAAGGTAAATACCCAATATTGGAATTACTGGATCATATGGTGTTTCTATTTTTAACTTTTTGAGGAAAGTCTATACTGTTTTCCACAGTGGTTATACCAATTTATATTCCCAACAGTGCAGGAGAATTCCCTTTTCTCCACATCTTCACCAATACTCTTTATTTGTCTTTTTGATATTTAGTCATTCTGACAGGTGTGAGGTGATATTGTGGTTTTCATTTGCATTTCCCTGATGATTAGTGGTATTGAGCATCTTTTCATGTATCTGTTGTCCAGCTGTATGTCTTCTTTGGAAAAACATGTATGCAGATCCTGTTCCCATTTTTAAATTGGATTATGTGGTTGTTTTTGTTTGTTGTTTTGTGTGTGTCTGTGTGTGTGTGTGTTTTTTTTTTTTTTTTTGGTGTTGCATCTGTCTCCAGTTTTAAAATCTTGTTTTAACTTTGAAACTCTCCTGTCTAAGCTGACATAAGACTGGCTGTTTGTAAAACAGATAAGTAAGCAGGGAGTGGGCACAGATGTGCCTACCTCCAAGCTTCTTTTTTTTTTTAAAGATTTTAAAATTTTTATTTGTTTGACAGAGAGAGAGACAGCAAGAGAGGGAACACAAGCAGGGAGAGTGGGAGAGGGAGAAGCAGGCTTCCTGCGGAGCAGGGAGCCCAATGCGGGGCTCCATGCAGGGCTCGATCCCAGGACCCTTGGGACCATGACCTGAGCCAAAGGCAGACGCTTAACAACTGAGCCACCCAGGCATCCCAACCTCCAAGCTTCTTAAGAGATGGGAAATAACCTGTCTAGTTCTCTGAGTGTTAACAGGTGCTCTGCTAATGAACCCTAGACGCCTTCTGGCTCTTTTTTTTTCCCTTCCAAACCCCTCCTTTATAGAAGAAAGAAGTAAGAAAAAGCAAAGACTATTTATTCAGAGGTTGCTATACAAAGGAGTCAGCCACCATCACTTGCATTTAGCAGATACTGGAAGGCGGGTGTGGAAAGCTTTCAAGTGGAAAAAGGGAAGGCTTCCAGTGTGCACTGGTTGGAGGCTGTTGGCATAGGGAAACTGGAGAAGGGCTGAGTAGAAGCAGGGCATCTTATGGGATTGGTGTAGGGGATTTCTCTTTCTGACCGTAAGTTGGAAGCAGGCACACATATTAAAGAAGCTATCAGTTATTGATTAAGTACTGACTGTTTTGGGCTGATTGCTCTAGAAATTGTAGTTTGGTTACCCAGACTGGTTGCTGCAGATTGTGGATTGGGGTTCTATTTTTAGATATGATCTGGCCATTGTCCATTTGTTTATTCAGCCTCTGAAAACAGGTTGACTTATATTAAGTTGCTTGTGGTCTCACACAGTGGCTAAGATAAGATTCCATATCTCCCATGAATTCTAGCCTTAGCTTCACTGTAAAGAGCTAAAGTTTCTTTGGTTAGGAAGTAACACGAAACCCCAAGACCCAGACCAAATACCAGCTAGTAGGAACAACCAGGAGGGCTTGGCAGTAGAGCCAGGGAGCAACTTGTGGGAAATGTGAGAAATCCAAAGGCCCGCTACAAACTTCAAAGTGAGAAGTGAGGGCTGAAAACTGAGGGGTTGAAGCTGGCAAAAGTCTTCGTCTATGTGGCCTCTGAAACCTGAGGCTAGTGGAACCCAAGACAATCAAGGTTATAGCTACATGTATACTTGAATACCTAACACTGAACCAGCCATATTCCTTCCTCTTCAAATCAGAGCTTGGCTTCTTCCCTTATCTGTGAACTGCATTACAAGCAGAACAAAAGTAGCTCTTGCTATGGGGACGGATCAAAGACTCTTTGATCAGTCATTCCAGTCATGTGAGCCTACCCCTAAACCAGAGATGGTAATGAAAGTAATTTAACATACATCTATAATTAATTTGTTATACTTTTCCTGCTGCTGGCAAATCATACTATTTTAGCTAAGTTCATGGAATTAATCTCCCAGAAGAGAGATGCGATGGAAACCTTCAGAAATAGATGGTTTTGTTTACTCCCAAACATGTGAGTTTTAAGAGCCAATTTTGGCTATAGGTCAGGGTTAATTTAGTGTTTCAAATCTGTCTTTTAGAAAATTGTATAAAGTCAAAGATCTTCTTCCCACCAGATATACAGGAGATATGCAGCATAAAAGCCATTTTCCTTCTTGAATGATTCTAATGATCTGGTAAAGGCAATAGATAATCTTTTTTTTAATATGAAGACAATTTAATGGTAAGATATGTTAGAGAAAAGGATGTTCGTTACATTTATTTATTAAATTGTATCTAGAGAATAAAGAGAATATGGTACATTCCTAATATGGGTATTACATAAGTGATTTAGATGACAAAGGCACATTCTCATTATGTTTAGAGCTGACCAAAATTTGGTCAGACTGCTAAGGAAGGTGGCTAACTCATCCTGGCCTGCCCAGGACTTTCCTAACTGTAGCAATGAAAGTCCTGGGCAAACCGGGATGATGGGTCAGCCTACCTAAGATTGCAGAAGATTTGAGTTTAAACTGATTCAATTTTGAAAAATGATGAGTGGCGTAATATGCACTTGAGTCAGAATGAGTTCTAAGCTGTGTCTTTAAGAATGGAAAATAGATTTCCAAAATATAGGATACCGAAACATTGATGGAGAAATACAGGAATCAGAGATATCACAAACTGCACAAGATTCACAGAATTGGAGATTTGAAAAAAATCATTTAAGAGCAACCTCTCATTTCATATCCAGCTACAATCCAAGATAAGGCAAGGCATGACTGAGATTCTTTGACACTCCTGTTTCTTTCATTCCACTGGATTTTTTGTTTGTTTCTAAGAACACCTGGAGTAGTGGTTCTCAAAACACATTACTGGACCAGCAGCAACAGCACCACTTGGACGCTTACTAGAAATGCAAATTCTTAGGCCCCTGAGTTACTGAATCTGAACCTCTGAGAGAACAGCAGAAATCTGTTTTATTAAGCCCTCCAAGTGATTTTGATGTATGCTAAATGTTGAGAACCACTGATTGAGAGCAATCCTCCCTAACATTTTCACATCATGGGATACATCAAAAATCATCATTTTAAATACAGCACATAGGGCAAATGGATGAGGCTACTTGAGGTTGTATGAAAGGGCAAACATTGTCACTTTCTTAGCATGCCTGCAATCAGGCATTCAGGGCTCATATTTTAACACACCAGATGGGAAGGGAATAGATGGTTACACTCACCTTTTCTACATGTTTGTGACTCTTTTCCACCTGTTAGACAAGCCAATAACCAGTAACCAATAATTGATAACCAATAATAGATTCTTCCATGGTATTGATGCTGTTCAAGATGCCACTAAATAAGTGACTTCAAAATCCACCTTGTGTAGGCAAGTCATAAAAACTAAGGTAACTTAAATCATAGATCTTTGCTTCAACCCTGTTTCCATACACAGACACCCTAAATCCTGGGGCATCCAGTGGACAAATTTAATAAAGGAACAGTGATGGATGGACCGTCCTCATTTTGAGCCATATTACATTGTGTTTAATCTACTATACTCTCCCTTATGTTTTAAGGAAAAGAATTTGGTTTGTCATCTTTCTCAGCATTGAAAGGAAACTCTGCCTCAAGTGTCTGAGAGGGTATTTTACTCATCAACAAAGCTGGAACTTAATCCCACTAAGAGCCAAAGCAGGAGTTTGTCAGTGAGTCCTCAATGCCCAAAAGAGCAGTGAACTGGGGCAACAGCTCAATAGAACAATACATTTCTTGTAAGGATCTCAACTTCATGGAGGAATAAATCATTTGAATGAACTAATTTGTAATTCAGGATGGATGATGTCAGTATAGTAAGCAATATATTTATAGGGGGAACTGTATCAGAAAATACTTATCTTTAATCTAAAAATGTAGATATTCTCACATTGAAAAGTGTCCAGAAATATATTTTAAATCTCAACAACCACTTCTGACTTCTTCCAGAGAGGCCCGTGTTTATTTAGCACATGGTTTTGTAAAGATGTATGTATCTTAGCAATAAAACAGAAACTTTCCCGAATTTGAAGAAGCTTTAGGGCCATTTAAAATCCATCAGCTATAAATTAAATTAGACAAATGTCTGTCTAATTAGGAACAACTTCCAAAGCATTCTTTTCTTTTCAAATCATCAAAACAATATTTTCAAAGTCTCAATAGAGCATACACATCTTCTAGTATAATCCTTGTTTTGTCATCCAATGTTATTTCAATTGTGGGATAATTTTACTTCCATAAATTTTGCTTTTTTAGATAATGTTGGCATGGTAATTGCCTTTGAGTGTCTCTAACATTTAAGACTTTAAAGGTTGTAAAAATGAATAAAGGAAAACTGTCATTTAAAATGGAGTTGGGAAGTCCTGAAGGGGGAACTCTCATAGGTACCCCTCATGGAAGCTTATTTTACATAACCTAACAGGACGAAGGAAGATTTTCTCCTTGCCCATCAATAACCAAGACAATGAGAATCACTGCAACTTAGCTAACGAAAAGTTGTTGCAAATCTGAACTCTTGCTCTCCTCCGATCGACTTTTGTTTCAAAAAGCTCCTCCTAATTGCCTTCTTTCCTCTATAAAATAATATTCTTCTCCTCTGTTCCCTGGATTTACCTATGCTTTGCCATAGTTTGCATGTCTTGAATTGCAGTTCTTCTGCTATTTAGTTATTCTCAAGTAAACTAGTTTTGCTCATAAACTGGCTATTTTATTTTGTGTTGACAAGGTCAGAGGTACACAAGTGCAAAGATAAATCAATTTCCATAAAAAAGCTGAATTCCAAAGCTGTGCTTATGTTTAATATATAGTGTTTAGCCAACATTTTTCTTTTTTTTTAATAGGCTTAGTGTTGATAAAGGATAATTTTGGTAGGAATGTGGTTTTATTTAAACTAATTTAAGGTCATAGAAATTTATGAGTCTATGGAACTTCAACAAAAACTTCACTTCAAACCTGTCTCCTGGACAGTGTGTGTTTGGGGGAAGGAGGGAGAGAGTTGGAGGAAGCAAGAGAGGTTGGGGGAGGGCCTCTTTAAAAATCAGCTTTTTCTTTCCAAATTCAAAAATGCTCAGGAGGATTTTTACTTAAAGTAATTTACAATAAGTTATGGACAACTTATCAGGGTTACTCTCCTTTTTGAGAGAGACAGAGGGTAAAAGAGAAAGATCTTCGGTAAAGGAGGGAGGAAAGGTAACCAAAATGCCAACTTCTCAATTTTGTTCTGGATTTGAAATAACTAGGTACACTCAGACTAGCATAATGCATCCAATATTTTCACAAGGCAGTTCATCTAAGTAAGATGACAACTACAATTCTGACAACAATCATGGAATTGTGATTGCATTAAATATTTACTGAGCACTTATTATGCACCAGGAAAAACACTGCTTCACCATCTCATTTAAATTTTACAACTCTCCACAATATCATTATTATTATTGGACTATTATTATTCCAACTAAAAAAAACCCATAAGTTTTATAAGTTCTTTACATATTTTGGATACTAACCCTTTATCAGATATATCATTTTTAAATATCTTCTCCCAAAACGTAGTTTGCCTTTTAGTTTTGTTGTTTCATTTGCTGTGCAGAAGATTTTTATTTTGATGAAGTCCCAATAGTTTATTTTTGCTTTTGTTTCTCTTGCCTCAGGAGACATATCCAGTAAGAAGTTGCTATAGCCAATGTCAACACCCAAAAAACAAACATCCAATTAAAAAATAGGCAGAAGACACGAATAGGCATTTTTCCAAGGAAGACATACAGATGGCCAAAAGACACATGAAAAGATGCTCACTCATCCTCAGGGAAATACAAATCAAAACTACAACGAGGTGTCACCTCACACATGTCAGAATGACTAAAATCAAGAACACAAGAAATGACAGATGTTGGTGAGGATGTTGAGAAAGGGGAACCCTCTTACACTGTTGGTGGGAATGAAAATGGGTGCAGGCACTCTGGAAAACAATATAGAGTTCCCTCAAAAAGTTAAAAATAGAACTAGCCTGCAATCCAGCAATTGCACTGCTAGGTATTTACCCAAAGAATATAAAAATACAGATTCAAAGCGTTACATGAACCTCAATATTTCTAGCAGCATTATCAACAACAGCCTTATTATGGAAAGAATCCAAATGTCCATCAACTGATGAATGGATAAAGAAAAGGTAGTATACGTGTATAAACACACACACACACACACACACACACACACACACACACACTGGAATATTGTTCAGCCATCAAAAAGAATGAAATCTCGCCATCTGCAACAATGTGGATGGAGCTAGAATACATTATGCTAAGGGAATTAAGTCAGTTAGAGAAAGACAAATTCCTTATGATTTCACTCATATGTGGAATTTAAGAACAAAACAGTCATAGGGGAAAAAAGAGAGAGACAAACCAAGAAACAGACTCAACTATAGAGAACAAACTGATGGTTACCAGAGGGAAGGGGGGAATGGGTGAAATAGGTGATGGGGATGAAGGAACGCACTTGTCCTGATGAGCACTGGGGGATGTATGGAAGTGTTGAATCACTAAATTGTATACCTGAAACTAATTTTACACTGAATGGTAACTAACTGGAATTTAAATAAAAACTTGAAAAAATTAAAAAAACCACGAAACAGAGATTTAAAAGCAATAAATAACTCCAACACATAAGAAATAATTGGCAAAACTAGGAAATGACTTGGTGCTTTGAATGAATTGTGGCCCCACCCAAAAGCTGAGGTGTCTCTTTCCCAGGGCTGTGTGTTCTGCTCAGAAGGCATGAATTGACTGGCTGAGGTGTTAAGAGAAAATTTCAAAGGCCCACAGCAAACTGGGGGGAGGGTGGTTCCTCAAATGGGCAGGACTTTGCTCTCCTAAAAAATTCCAAACCCAACTCATAAAGCCTTTGATTCAATCCAGAGCTCATAGAGTTTGCTCTGCCTTTGGCTCTCTTCCAAGAATCTGTTATTTACTGGTTCTTCAGATCTGACCTAATTTGGAAATAGGCAGCATAGTTCCCTGAAATGGCTACCTCTGAGGTCGATCTTCAGAACAGAGCACATTTTGCACCTCTCACAGACACTTACACAGCACAAGTCTCTTGTTCACAGGTATCAGGATGATGTTTTACCAGGAAAAGGAAAATGGAGAGTCAAAGCAATTTTCTAAAGTAGCTTAGGAAAAAACTCCACATGAATGACCCAGATGTCCTACAATATTCCCATGAGCCAAATAATTGTCCAATTCTTGACTTTTCCACTCCTTGACAATTTTTTTCAATTGAGTCCATAGAGAGAATTTATATACTGGGGACAACTGTAAATAAGCCAGGAACAATATGGCTCTGAAAAGAATCGTCAGAGCCCAAATCCAGAAGCATAACTGTTGACACCTGAATAAAGACATCCTCAAGTCCAATGGGCCATTATCAGATGCATTTTCTTTATTCCTCTGAAGGAGAATTCCCTATTATCAGATGCAAGTTGTGAGCAGAAAATTCCTATCTTTCTTTCAATCTGAGTTCTCCCATCATCTAAGGATTTCATCTATCCAGGGATTTTTGCAGAGTGGGACGGAAAAGATACAAAAAGACTACAATGCCTGATTCAAAGTTTATACTGCTTCCTCTGAATGAACCCAATCCCTTTTCTCCTAAAGAGCGCTGTGAAGAATAACTAATGAATGATCATAAACCACCCAGACAACTTAGTGTGGAACATAAGTGATGGATCCTATTTTTCTCTCGTGGCTTTCTTTCCATTTTATGTCTGTGCTCTGTTATGTGATCCCTGTGGCTTTTTGTAAGTAACAAATGCCCCTCCTCAGCTAATACACACGTCAAACCCCACACGCCTGTGTTCCGTGGAGACTGCTTTTATAGATGAGGTGACTGTATGTGATTGTACCTTCTGTGGTAATGACCTTGTAGCTTTTGAATATATGAAGAACAAGCTAATGAAAGGCAGGCCTCAAAATGTATTTCTGCTCCATAAAAACAGCCACCAAGCACAAGAAAAATCCAGAACCGTTTTGAATTAGGTGCCTATCACTGTCAGAGTCAAGGCCAAGGTTTTTCCAGAATCCATTTGGAGGGAAAGAGAATACTGCTTGGGGCTAACTGCCTTGTTAAACAACAGGAGAGTCTGAGAACATCATATAAACATAAATTCCCCCAATCTTCTGTGTGCGGAGGTATAGGGAATAGAAAATGAGTCACAGAAGCTGTTTGCTGAGGACCCACATAAACTAATCATCTCTGTAACCTCAGGGTTACAATCTTCATAGTAGAAAGGAAAGGTAATAGGGTCCCTTTCCCAAATAGCTGCCTGTGAACATGAGCCCAAAAGGCTGGATGAGACAGTTATTACAGCTTCCAGTTGTTTATTTCAAAGTGGATAGAGGCTGCAGAAGAGATGGGAATCTGAGGTATCTCTTCTATGCTATGAAACTTGTCCCAGCTCTGTAGTAGCTATGGGGATTTCATTTAAATCTATACCACCCCTTCTGGTTTCAGCTTAGATATGTAAAGAACTCGGGAGTCAACATTCTCAATATTACAACAGGAGCTCATAGAGGTAGAGGAAGAATAATTATTGTGAAATTTGTCCAGAGCCTTCTACATCACAAAGGTCTGCTGTCCAGGGGAAAAGACTTTGTCAGAGTCTTACCTCAGTTATCTTAGTTGTGATAAGAGCATTTCATTCAGCCCTCTCTAGCTGAGTGGAATGAAATAAAGTATTTGTTATGGAATGAATGTGTTTCCCCAGAATTCATATGTTGAAGCCTTAACTCTTAGCATAGCTATATTTGTAGATGGGGCCTCTAAGGAAGTAATTATGGTTAAATGAGGTCATAAGCATGGGCCCTTGATCTAGTAGGATTTGTGTCCTATAAGAAGAGATCTGTCCTTCCCCACCCCTTGTATGCACCAAGGAAAGGCCATGTGAGGACATACAGAGAAGATGGCAAAATAGAACGAGAACCCTCACTAGAAACAAAATTGGCTAGAATCTTGATCTTTTGAGTCTTTATAGATTCAAGTTAAAAGAAAAGGGATGGCAAAATAGGGGCGCCTGGGTGGCTCAGTTGGTTAAGTGTCTGCCTTTGGCTCAGGTCATGATCCTGGGATCCTGGGATCTAGCCCTGAGTTGGGCTCCCTGCTAAGCAGGAAGCCTGCTTCCTTATCTCTCTCTCTGCCACTCCCCCCTGCTTGTGCTCTCTAGCGCTCTGTGTCAAATAAGTTAATAAAATCTTGTAAAAAAATAAAATGAAAAGAAAAGGGATGGCAAAAGATGTACCAAACTAATATTAATCAAAAGAAAGCAGGAGTGGCTAAGTTAATTTCAGACAAGGCAGACTTGAAAGCAAGAATGATTATCAGGGATAAAAAGGGGCATTACATATTTATAAAAGGGACAATTCTCCAAAAGGACATGGCAATTTTAAATGAATATGCACCTATGAAGAGAGTATCAAAATATATGAGGCAAAAACTAAGACAACTGTGAGGAAAACAGACAAAACCACCATTACAGTTGGACACTTCAACATACCTCTGTCAGTAAGTGACAGATCAAGCAGGCAGAAAATCATGAGGATGTAGTCATTTGAACAGCACTATCAATCAATTTGATCTAACTGATATTTATAGAATAATCCATCCAACAACAGCAGAATGTACATCCTTCTCACATTCACATGGAGGATTCACCAAGATAAACCACATCCTGGGGCATAAAACGCACCTTCACAAATTTAAAACAATAGAATTTACACAAAATATGTCCTCAGACAACAATAGAATTAAACTAGAAAATGACACAAGGAAGATATTTGAAAAAAATTCCCAAATATCTGAAAATTAACACACTTTTAAGTCAACCATAGGTCAAAGAAGCCTCAAGAGAAATGTATAAAAATATTTTGAACTAAATGAAAATAAAAATACAACTTACCAAAATATGTGAGATACAATGAAAATAGTTTTTAGAAGGAAATTTATAGCATTAAATGCACATGTTAGAAGAGAACTCTAACATTAATAACCTAAAATTCTGCAATAGAAAGCTAGAGAAAGAAGTGCAGTTTAAATCTAAAGCAAGCCTGAGAAAAGAAATAATAAAAATCAGAGCAAAAATCAATAAGAGTGAAACATAAAGCAATGAAGGAAATCCATGAAATCAAAAGCTAATTCTCTGAAAAAAATCAATAAAATTGATAAACCTCTAGCCAGGCTAACCAAGAAAAAAAGGAGAGAAGACACAAATTATGACATTAGAGATGAAAAAAGATTCATTCCAATTCACTCCTTGGACATTTAAAAGATAATAAAGGAATGTTATGAACAGGTCTATAGGCACAGATTTGTTAACTTAGATGAGACAGACCAATTTCTTGAAAGACACAAACTACCAAAATGCACGTGGATAAATAGATAACCAAAATAGCCCTATATCCATTTAAAAACTTGAATCAATAATTAACAGCCTTTTAAAAAAATGGAAAGCTAGACCTCCAATGAGTTCACTGATTAATTCAAGCAAACATTTAAGGTAGAAATTATATCTATTATTTATAATCTCTTTCAGAAAATACAAGCAGAGGGAATATTTCAAAAGGTCTGAAATATTCTTGAGTTGGGCACCGCCCTCATATAAAAACTAGATAAAGACATTAACCAAGAAAGGAAAAGTATAGGCCAGTATCTATCATGAACATAGATGCAAAAACCCTTGATAAAATATTAGCAAATTAAATACATATGTATAAACACACACATATGTACAAAAATATATGTATAAAAATTATACATCATGATCAGATCAGATTTATTCCAGATATGCAAGTCAGGTTCAACTTTTAAAAGTCAATCAATCTAAGCCACCACATTAGCAGGCTGAAGAAGAAAGACCATATGATTATATTAATTGATGCTGAAAAAAACATTTGATAAAATTGAACATCAAGTCTCAGAAAACTAGGAATAGAGAGGAACTTCCTCAACTTAATCAAGAATATCTACAAAAATGCTACAGCTAACATCAGTCATACTTAATGGCGAGAGACTGGACAATTTCCCTTTAAAACTGGGAACAAGATAGTTTTTTACTGCTCTTATTCAACGTCATACTGGAAGTCCTAGCTAGTTCTATAAGAAAAGAAAAAGAAATAAAATGTATACAAATTGGAAAGGAAGAAATAAAATTGGCTTTATTTGCAGATGACATGTAGTTAGAAAATCTGAAAGAATAAACAAAAAATTAATGGAACTAATAAGTGAATTGCAGTATAAAAGGTCAAGATACAAAGTTAACTGCTGTATATACCTGCAATGAACAACTGGAATTTGTTTTTTATTTAGATTCCAGTTAGTTACTATTCAGTGTAATACTAGTTTCAGGTGTACAATATACTGATTCAACAATTCTATACATAACCTGATGCTCATCACAAGTGCACTCCTTAATCCCTATCACCTATATAACCCATCTCCCCACCCACCTCCCTTCCAGTAAGCATCAGTTTGTTCTCTAAATTAAGAATCTGTTTCTTGGTATGCCTTTATTTTTTTCCCCTTTGCTTCTTTTGTTTCTTAAATTCCACATATGAGTGAAATCATATGATATTTGTCTTTCTCTGACTGACTTATTTCGCTTAGCATAATACCCTCTAACTCCATCCACGTCATTGCAAATGGCAAGATTTCTTTTTTTTTTTTTTTGATGGCTGAGTAATATTTCTGTGTGTGTGTGTGTGTGTGTGTGTGTGTGACCTCTTCTTTATCCATTCATTAGTCGATGGATTGTTGCCATAATTTGGCTCTGGTAGATAATGCTGCTGTAAATATCCAGGTGCATGTATCCCTTTGAATTAGTATTTTAGTATTCTTTGGGTAAATACCTAGTAGTGTCTATTTTCAACTTTTTGAGGGAACTCTATATTGTTTTCCAGAGTGCCTGCACCCATTTTCATTCCCACCAACAGTGTAAGAGGGCCCCCCTTTCTCCACATCCTTGCCAACATCTGTTGTTTCTTATGTTCTTGATTTCAGCCATTCTGATAGGTGTAAGGTGATATCTCATTGTAGTTTGATTTGCATTTCCTTGATGATAAGTGATGTTGAGCATCTTTTCATGTGTCTTTTGGGCATCTGTATGGCTTCTTTGGAAAAATGTGTATTCATATCTTCTGTCCATTTTTTAATTGGATTATTCATTTTTTGGGTGTTGAGTTTTATAAGTTCTGTATATATTTTGGATACTAACACTTTATCAGATATGTCATTTGCAAATACTCCTATTCCATAGGTTGCCTTTTAGTTTTGTTGACTGTTTCCTTCTCTGTGGGGAAGATTTTTATTTTGATGTAGTCCCAGTAGTTTATTTTTGGTTTTGTTTCCCTTGTCTCAGGATCCATATCTAGAAACATGTTGCTATGGCTGATGTAAAAGAAGTTATTGCCTATATTCTCTCCTAGGATTTTTATGGCTTCAGGTCTCACATTTCGGTCTTCAATCCATTTTGAATGGTGGTCCAGTTTTGTTCTTTTGCATGTTGCTGTCCAGATTTCCCAACACCATTTGTTGAAGAGACTATCTTTTTCCCATTAGATATTCTTTCCTGATTTGTCAAAGATTAACTGTTCATATAATTGTGGGTTCATTTCTCAGTTTTCTATTCTGTTCTATTGATCTATGTGCCTATTTTTGTGCCACTACCATACTGTCTTAATCACTACAGCTTTATAATAGAACTGGGAGTGCAGAATTGTGATGCCTCCAGGTTTGCTTTTTTTTTCAAGGTTGCTTTGGTTATTTGGTGTCTTTTGTGGTTCCATACAATTTTAGGATTGTTTGTTCTGGCTCTGTGAAAAATGCGGTTGGTATTTTGATAGGGATTGCATTAAATGTATAGATTGCTTTGGGTAGTATAGACATTTTACCAATGATTATGCTTCCAATCCATGAACATGGAATGTTTTTCCATTTCTTTGTGTCCTTTTCAATTTCTTTCATCAATGTTTTATAGTTTTCAGAGTACAGGTGCTTTACCTCTTCAGTTAGATTCATTCCTAGGTATCTTATTTGAACAAGTGGAATTTGAAAAAAAAATGCCACTCACAGTTGCACACACACAAAAAGAAATGTTTAGGTATAAATTTAACAAAATATAGGATCTAAATGCAAAATACTACAAAATTCCGATGAAAAATCAAAGAATATATAAATAAATAGAGAGATATTCCATGTTCCTGGATGGGAAGATTCCATATTATTTAGCCAGTGATTCTTCCCAAATTGATTTCTAAATTCAACAAAATTTTATCAAAATTCCAGCAAGAAGTGTTGTAGATATGAACAAACTGACTCTAAAGTTTATATGGAAAAGAAAAAGACCTAAAATAGCCAAAACAATACTGAAGAAGAACAACGTTGGAGGACTCGCATTACCTGATTTTAAGATTTACTATAAAGTTACAGAAATCAAGACAACAGTGGTACTGGCAAAAGAACAGACACACATATCAAGGCAAGAAAAAAAGACTTAACCAAATATAGTCAATTGATTTTCATCAAAGGTGCAAGGTAAATCACTGCAGAAAAGATAGTCTTTTCAACAAATTATGTGGGACCAACTGATGTCTATATAAAAATACAAACCTAGAAACAGCTCTGACAAATTTCCCAAAAGTTATCTCAAAGTATATCATAAATCTAAATGTAAAAGGCATAACTATAAATCTTTTAGGACTAACACAGGAGAAAATCTACATGAATTTGAGTTTGATAATGAGCCTTTAGATACAATGCCAAAAGCATAATATGTAGAAGAAAAAATTGATGAGTTGACTTTATTAAAATAAAGACCTCTGTTCTGCAAGAGATACTGTTAAGAGAATGAAAAGACAAGCAACACATTGGGAGGTAATATTTTCAAACTGTATATTTAATATTGGACTTGTATCTACAATATATGATCATATATTAAAACTTAACAATAAGAAAAGAAGCAACCCAAGGAAAAACTGAGCCAAAGATTTGAACTGAACTTCACCAAAAAGAATATAAAGGTGGCATATATGTCAAATGTCATTTGTCATTACAGAAATGCAAATTAAAACAACAATGAAATACTACTATATACCTATTAGAATGACTAAAATCCAAAAAATTGACAACATCCATTGCTAGCAAGGATGTGGAGCAAAAGAAGTCTCATTCACCGTTGAGGTGAATGCAGAAGTAGTATAGCCACTTTGGAAGAGTTTTGCAGTTTCTTACAAAGCTAAAATAGGCTTACTACATGTTCCAACAATATTGCTTCCAGATATTTACTGACTAATAAGAAAATGCATGTCCAAATAAAACCCAGCATGTCAATGTTGATAGCCACTTTATAATCAACACAAACTGAATGCAACCAAGAAGTCCTTCAATCGGTAAATAGATAAACAAACTATGATACATCCATACAATGGGATACTATTCAGTAAAAATTAATGAGCTATTGTGCCACTAGACTTAGAGCTGGAGAGAACTGGGTGTGTGTATAGAATCTGATGTGTTAGAGCTGGGCTGCCCAATACGGCAGCCACTAGCCACTGCGGTCATTGCACACTGAAACATGAGTAGCATGACTGAGGAACTGAATTTTAAATTTTACCTTATTTAAATTAACTTAAATGTAAATATCCACGTGTCTAGTGGCTGCCATATTAGGTAGTCCAGCTCTAAAACATCAAGCTCCGCTCCCTGCCTCCCTGCAATTTTCTCTAATCCCAAGTCCAGTGGCTTTTTCCTTCTCTTTCTATTATTATGAGGATCAATTTAGCTTTTCCTTCCTTAGTTTTTTTTTTTAAACATGTTTTGTTTTGTTTTCAAAGATTTTATTTATTTATTTGAGAGAGAGAGAATGAGAGACAGAGAGCATGAGAGGGGAAGATGGTCAGAGGGAGAAGCAGACTCCCTGCCAAGCAGGGAGCCCGATGCGGGACTCGATCCCGGGGCTCCAGGATCATGACCTGAGCCGAAGGCAGTCGCTGAACCAACTGAGCCACCCAGGCGCCCTCCTTCCTTAGTTTTTATTTGGTAATCTGTCACGGTGGTAGGTGGGGATTTGGGATATGGAGAGTGAGGATACAGAGAAAAGTTGACTTAACAAGGACAGTACCATATTTTTTTTTTTAGAGTGTTGGTTACTACTCTAAACATTTGGCATGGCTTATTTTATTTAATTTTCATAACAATATTTTATCTAAGTCCCACTATTATTTCCACTTTATATGCAGCATCTGATTCACAGAGAGCCTTGCAATAGTCACTCAGCTAGGCAACGCCAGAACCGGGCCAAGTTCATAGTATAAACCACGGTGTTATAGTGCCTCCTGGTATCACTCTATCTTGTTCAGCCTCAGGACTTGAAATGCCATTAATTTCCTTCCAATGCTTGAGAGTTGAAAGTGGCAGCTTCTGGAAGTTAGGCATTATTAATAATTAGTGCCTTTGTTCAAATAAGTACCTCAGTTCCTTGCCTTACATCAGGATCCTGAGGGATTGGGGCATAGAACAGTGAAGGGTTGATATGAGCTGGGGAAAACAAAAGACATCCACGTGCCTCAAACATTTGCACTGATCAGGTCATTCACTAGGTCAAAAACCTTCAGTGGTTCTCAGGAGTCTCTGCACCAAATGCACATTAACCTTTGTGACCTTATCTCCCACTCTTTGGGTACTTAAGTCCTTTGTAACCCGCTGATCAGTGAGCTCTTCGTGCACCAGTCTTCTTGCCTTCTCAGGGTGTAATTGCACTGGAATGTAGGATGTTGACTCTATTCACCCATCCCAATGCTTCCTCTCCCTCTAAGGGTGTGTAGTCACACCAATCCGGTAATATGAGGCTGAGTGATTTTCTCCTTTCTATTCTCACCACTACTGCCCTAGCTTATGTCCACGTTATCTAAACCACCACAGACTCTTAACTTTTTTTTAAATTTTTTTATTGTTATGTTAATCACCATATATTACATAATTTTTTTGGTGTAGTGTTCCATGATTCATTGTTTGTTCATAACACCCAGTGCTCCATGCAGAATGTGCCCTCTTTAATACCCATCACCAGGCTAACCCATCCCCCTACCCTCCTCCCCTCTAGAAACCTCAGTTTGATTTTCAGAGTCCATCATCTCTCCTGGTTCATCTCCCCCTCTGACTTACTCCCCTTCATTCTTCCCCTCCTGCTATCTTCTTTTTCTTTTTTTTTTTTAAATATGTTGCGTTATTTGTTTCAGAAATACAGATCTGTGATTCAACAGTCTTACACAATTCACAGCGCTCACCGTAGCACATATCTTCCCCAATGTCCATCACCCAGCCACCCCATCCCTCCCACCCCCGACCACTCCAGCAACCCTCAGTTTGTTCCTGAGATTAAGAATTCCTCATATCAGTGAGGTCATATGATACATGTCTTTCTCTGATTGACTTATTTCACTCAGCATAACACCCTCCAGTTCCATCCACGTCGTTGCAAATGGCAAGATCTCATTCCTTTTGATGGCTGCATAATATTCCATTGTGTATATATACCACTTCTTCTTTATCCATTCATCTGTCAATGGACATCTTGGCTCTTTCCACAGTTTGGCTATTGTGGACATTGCTGCTATAAACATTGGGGTGCACGTACCCCTTCGGGTCCCTACATTTGTATCTTTGTGGTAAATACCTAGTAGTGCAATTGCTGGATCGAAAGGTAGCTCTAATTTCAACTGTTTGAGGAACTTCCATACTGTTTTCCAGAGGGGTTGCACCAACTTGCATTCCCACCAACAGTGTAGGAGGGTTCCCCTTTCTCCACATCCCCGCCAACATCTGTCGTTCCCTGACTTGTTAATTTTAGCCATTCTGATGGGTGTGAGGTGGTATCTCATTGAGGTTTTGATTTGGATTTCCCTGATGCCGAGCGATGTTGAGCACTTTTTCATGTGCCTGTTGGCCATTTGGATGTCTTCTTTGGAAAAATGCCTGTTCATGTCTTCTGCCCATTTCTTGATTGGATTATTTGTTCTTTGGGTGTTGAGTTTGATAAGTTCTTTATAGATTTTGGATACTAGCCCTTTATCTGATATGTCATTTGCAAATATTTTCTCCCATTCTGTCGGTTGTCTTTTGGTTTTGTGGACTCTTTCTTTTGCTGTGCAAAAGCTTTTTATCTTGATGAAATCCCAATAGTTCATTTTTGCCCTGGCTTCCTGTGCCTTTGGTGATGTTTCTAGGAAGAAGTTGCTGCGGCTGAGGTCGAAGAGGTTGCTACCTGTGTTCTCCTTTAGGATTTGGATGGACTCCTGTCTCACGTTTAGGTCTTTCAACCATTTGGAGTCTATTTTTGTGTGTGGTGTAAGGAAATGGTCCAGTTTCATTCTTCTGCATGTGGCTGTCCAATTTTCCCAACACCATTTGTTGAAGAGACTGTCTTTTTGCCACTGGACATTCCTTCCTGCTTTGTCAAAGATAAGTTGACCACAGAGTTGAGGGTCCATTTCTGGGCTCTCGATTCTGTTCCATTGATCTATGTGTCTGTTTTTGTGCCAGTACCATACTGTCTTGATGATGACAGCTTTGTAATAGAGCTGGAAGTCCGGAATTCTGATGCCGCCAGCTTTGCTTTTCTTTTTCAATATTCCTCTGGCTATTCGGGGTCTCTTCTGGTTCCATACAAATTTTAGGATTATTTGTTCCATTTCTTTGAAAAAAGTGGATGGTATTTTGATGGGGATTGCACTGAATGTGTAGATTGCTCTAGGTAGCATTGACATCTTCACAGTGTTGGTTCTTCCAATCCATGAGCATGGAACGTTTTTCCATTTCTTTGTGTCTTCTTCAATTTCTTTCATGAGTATTTTATAGTTTTCTGAGTACAGATCCTTTGCCTCTTTGGTTAAATTTATTCCTAGGTATCTTATGATTTTGGGTGCAATTGTGAATGGGATCGACTCCTTGATTTGTCTCTCTTCTGTCTTGTTGTTGGTGTATAGGAATGCCCCTGATTTCTGTGCATTGATTTTATAGCCTGCTACTTGACTGAATTCCTGTATGAGTTCTAGCAGTTTTGGGGTGGAGTCTTTTGGGTTTTCCACATAAAGTATCATATCATCTGCAAAGAGTGAGAGTTTGACTTCCTCTCTGCCGATTTGGATGCCTTTGATTTCTTTTTGTTGTCGGATTGCTGTGGCTAGGACTTCTAATACTATGTTGAATAGCAGTGGTGAGAGTGGACATCCCTGCCGCGTTCCTGACCTTAGGGGAAAAGCTCTCAGCCTTTCCCCATTGAGAATGATATTCGCTGTAGGTTTTTCGTAGATGGCTTTTATGATATTGAGGTATGTACCCTCTATCCCTATACTCTGAAGAGTTTTGATCAAGAAAGGATGCTGTACTTTGTCAAATGCTTTTTCTGCATCTATTGAGAGGATCATATGATTCTTGTTCTTTCTTTTGTTTATGTATTGTATCACGTTGATTGATTTGCGGATGTTGAACCAGCCTTGCAGCCCAGGGATAAATCCCACTTGGTCGTGGTGAATAATCCTTTTAATGTACTGTTGGATCCTATTGGCTAGTATTTTGGTGAGAATTTTTGCATCCATGTTCATCAAGAATATTGGTCTGTAATTCTCCTTTTTGATGGGATCTTTGTCTGGTTTTGGGATCAAGGTAATGGTGGCCTCATAAAATGAATTTGGAAGTTTTCCTTCCATTTCTATTTTTTGGAACAGTTTCAGGAGAATAGGTATTAAATCTTCTTTAAATGTCTGATAGAATTCCCCTGGGCAGCCATCTGGACCTTGGCTTTTGTTTCTTGGGAGATTTTTGATGACTGCTTCAATTTCCTTAGTGGTTATAGGTCTGTTCAGGTTTTCTATTTCTTCCTGGTTCAGTTTTGGTAGTTGATACATCTCTAGGAATGCACCCATTTCTTCCAGGTTATCTAATTTGCTGGCATAGAGTTGCTCATAATATGTTCTTATAATTGTTTGTATTTCTTTGGTGTTGGTTGTGATCTCTCCTCTTTCATTCATGATTTTGTTGATTTGGGTCATTTCTCTTTTCTTTTGGATCAGTCTGGCCAGGGGTTTATCAATCTTGTTAATTCTTTCAAAGAACGAGCTCCTAGTTTCGTTGATCTGTTCTACTGTTCTTTTGGTTTCTATTTCATTGGTTTCTGCTCTGATCTTGATGATTTCTCTTCTCCTGCTGGGTTTAGGCTTTATTTGCTGTTCTTTCTCCAGCTCCTTTAGGTGTAGGGTTAGATTGTGTATTTGAGACCTTTCTTGTTTCTTGAGAAAGGCTTGTATTGCTATATACTTTCCTCTCAGGACTGCCTTTGCTGTATCCCAAAGATTTTGGACAGTTGTGTTTTCATTTTCATTGGTTTCCATGAATTTTTTAAATTCTTCTTTAATATCCTGGTTGACCCATTCATTCTTTAGTAGGATGCTCTTTAGCCTCCATGTATTTGAGTTCTTTCCGACTTTCCTCTTGTAATTGAGTTCTAGTTTCAAAGCATTGTGGTCTGAAAATATGCAGGGAATGATCCCAGTCTTTTGGTACCGGTTGAGACCTGATTTGTCACCTAGGATGTGATCAATTCTGGAGAATGTTCCATGGGCACTAGAGAAGAACGTGTATTCCGTTGCTTTGGGATGGAATGTTCTGAATATGTCTGTGAAGTCCATTTGGTCCAGTGTGTCATTTAAAGTCTTTATTTCCTTGTTGATCTTTTGCTTAGATGATCTGTCCATTTCAGTCAGGGGCGTGTTAAAGTCCCCCACTATTATTGTATTGTTGTCAATGTGTTTCTTTGCTTTTGTTATTAATTGCCTTATATAATTGGCTGTTCCCATGTTTGGGGCATAGATATTTACAATTGTTAGATCTTCTTGTTGGATAGACCCTTTAAGTAGGATATAGTGTCCTTCCTCATCTCTTATTACAGTCTTTGTTTTAAAATCTAGTTTGTCTGATATAAGGATTGCCACCCCGACTTTCTTTTGGTGTCCATTAGCATGGTAAATGGTTTTCCACCCCCTCACTTTCAATCTGGGGGTGTCTTTGGGTCTAAAATGAGTCTCTTGCAGACAGCATATGGATGAGTCTTGTTTTTTAACCCAATCTGATAGCCTGTGTCTTTTGATTGGGGCATTGAGCCCATTTACATTCAGGGTAACTATTGAAAGGTATGAATTTAGTGCCATTGTATTGCCTGTAAGATGACTGTTACTGTATGTTTTCTGTGTTCCTTTCTGATCTATGCTGCTTTTAGGCTCTCTCTTTGCTTAGAGGACCCCTTTCAATATTTCTTGGAGGGCTGGTTTCATGTTTGCAAATTCCTTTAGTTTTTGTTTGTTCTGGAAGCTTTTTATCTCTCCTTCTATTTTCAATGACAGCCTAGCTGGATATAGTATTCTTGGCTGCATATTTTTCTCGTTTAGTGCTCTGAAGATATCTTGCCAGTCCTTTCTCGTCTGCCAGGTCTCTGTGGATAGGTCTGTTGCCAATCTAATATTTTTACCATTGTAGGTTACATATCTCTTCTCCCGAGCTGCTTTCAGGATTTTCTCTTTGTCTCTGAGACTCGTAAGTTTTACTATTAGATGTCGGGGTGTTGACCTATTTTTATTGATTTTGAGAGGGGTTCTCTGTGCCTCCTGGATTTTGATGCCTGTTTTCTTCCTCACATTAGGAAAGTTCTCTGCTATTATTTGCTCCAATATACCTTCTGCCCCTCTCTCTCTTTCTTCTTCTTCTGGGATCCCAATTATTCTAATGTTGTTTCGTCTTATCGAATCACTTATCTCTCGAATTCTGCCCTCGTGATCCTGTAGTTGTTTCTCCCTCTTTTTCTCAGCCTCTTTACTTTCCATCATTTGGTCTTCTATATCGCTGATTCTCTCTTCTGCCTCATTTATCCTAGCAGTTAGTGCCCTCATTTTTGATTGCACCTCATCAATAGCCTTTTTGATTTCGACTTGGTTAGATTTTAGTTCTTTTATTTCTCCAGAAAGGGTTTCTCTAATAACTTCCACGCTTTTTTCAAGCCCAGCTAGTATCTTTAAAGTCATGATTCTGAACTCTAGGTCCGACATCGTACTAATGTCCATATTGAGTAGGTCCCTGGCTGACGGTACTACCTCTTGTTCTTTTTGCTGAGGTGATTTTTTTCGTCTTGTCATTTTGTCCAGAGGAGAATAGATGAATGAGAGAACAAAATGCTAACAGGTTTACAACGTCCCCAGCAAATATACTGTATACAAATCAGAAAAGACCTGAAACCAGTGGAAAAGAAAGGGAAAGAAAGAAAAAAGAAAGAGAAAAAAAAAAAAAGAAAAAAAAAGATAAAAACAAAAACAGAACAATACAAAAAAAGCAGAATGTGATCAAATATGATCAGGCTAGTGCATAGATCAGTGCCACACACTAGATTTTGGGCGTATTTTGCTCTGTTAGAAAAAAGTTCCTCCTAAAATTTTAAAGGAAGAAAGACATATATGTACAAAATAAGGGTTGATACAATGAAGGGATAGAAGATGACTGTAAAGATGAAAATTATAAAAGATTTTATAAAAGGACTTGATCAGATAAGAAGTTGTTTGAAAAAAGAAAGAAGATTTAAAAAAAAAAAAAGAAAAAAGGGAGAGAATGTGATCAGGCAGGAGACTAGAACAGAACCATACACTAGTGATTTAGGGTATATTTTTATCTGTTAGAAGAAACTGTATCTCAAAATTTTAAAGAGAGAACAACTTATATATATATGCCAAAAATAAGGGTAACTACTATGAAGGGATAAAATATGAGTCTAAAAATGAAAAATAAAAAATGTTTTTTTTTTTAAAAAAAGAGATTGATAAGATATTGGTTGAAAAAGGGAAAAAGAAAAAGAGAAAAAAAAAACAGTTAACAAAAATTAACTTTGATGAACTAATGAATCATGGTAAAAAAAAGCCATGAATTCTATGCGCAGTATTCCCCTAGCGCTGGAGTTCTCCCGTTCTCCTTGATCGGTAAACTTGGTCTTGGCTTGCTGGCTGTTCGTGCTGATCTTCTGGGGGAGGGGCCTGTTGCTGTGGTTTCCAAATGTCTTTGCCGGAGGCGGAATTGCCCCGCCCTTGTCGGTCCGGGCTAAGCAAGCTGCTCGGGTTTGATCTCAGGAGCTTTTGTTCCCTGAAAGCTCTCCGTACAGCCTTGGAGGACCAGGGCAAAAATGGTGGCCTCCCAATCTCCACCCGGAGGAGCTGAGAACTCGGGGCCCCGCTCCTCAGTGCGCCCCCAGAGAAAAGCAGTCACTCCCTTGTCCCTGGTCTCCGGCCGCACTCCGTGCTCACCCGGCCTGTGACCGAGCGTTTGTATCTCTGGCACCCGACCCCGTGTGGAGTCTCCAAACTCAGCAGATCCCTGCGGTGCGCTCCCGCGCCGCTCCTCCCGGGGGAGGAAGGGGAGTCTCCCCGGATCTGCCGCTTGTTGGGTCCCTGCTGCAGGAGCAGTGGCCCGACTGGGCCGCGGATCACAGTTTATGGCAACCCTGAGCTGAGAGCCCGCGCCTCGGCTCCGTCTCTGCAGCCAGCTTCCGCGCTCTGATACCTGGGAGCTCTGGTGCACTCAGGCTCCCCCGGTCTTTCTGTGACCCCAAGGGTCCTGAGACCCCACTGTCCCGCGAGGGTTCCACCCCCGCTTAGCCACTGGAGCGACATCCCTCAGCGGAGCCGACTTCTAAAAGGTCCGATTTTGTGCTCCGCGGCTCTAGCACTTGCCAGAAGCGGCCGGCGGAGGCCCCTCCCCCGCCGTCTATCCTCCCGAATATCGCCTCGGATTCACTTCTCCGCACGTCCTACCTTCCAGTAAGTGGTCGCTTCTCTGTTCAGATAGTTGTTGCTACTCTCCTCTTTGATCTCCTGTTGAGTTCGTAGGTGTTCAGAATGGTTTGATCCCTATTCAGCTGAATTCCTGAGACCAGACGAAATCTAGGTCTCCTACTCCTCCGCCATCTTGCTCCGCCCCAGTCTCTTAACCTCTGCCCTACCATCCATCTCCAAAAATGCTTCCCACAGATGCTGGCTTGGTTTGCCTTGCAAGCTTAGCAGCTCAGACTCCCACCTGTTTGCTCGAATCTTTTTACCCTTTCCCCATGACATGGTAATAGTAAATGTTTCCTGACTCCCTTGATCCTGGGCCTTCTTGCATTACCCCAAGTGTGCTGGTGTGTTTCCATCCCAGAGCCTGTGCATGCACTGGCCTGGGATGCTCCATCTCCAGAGGTTTGAGTGGTCACTCCTGCACTGCAGGGAAGCCTGTGTTCAAATGTCACCTCTCTGAGATGCCTCCCATGACCAGCCCACCCATTGTAGCTCCGCTTTTATTCTCTTTCCCCCTACTCTGCTTTAGTTCTCTTTGGAGCTGTCATTATCACCTACCATTGTGTATCTAATTTTTGGTAGTCTCTATATTAAAATATTATTCTGTGAGGGCTAACTTATTATCTGTTTTATTCACTGCTGTTCCCAGTGCCTAGAACGATGCTGAAGCACCCAATAAACATTTGTTAGACAAATGAGAAAATGTGAACTAGGAAGCAGAATAGCTCTATTAGCCACACAACCTGATTGCATGGGACAGAAATCTAGGATGGCAATATTTAACATTTATGAGTGGAAACAATATATAAACTTTATAACTATTGTTTCTCTAGAGTTTTATTTTCCAAATACCTGCACACTTAGTGGTGAATAAAAGTGTCATAAGGACAACAAAGACTGATAAATGCTGTTTTTCATATCTAGTTCATGAAGATTCACTATGTGATTACCATATTAAAAGTTCTGAGCAGTCTGCAGGAAAGGAACTGGATTAATTTTATTTCAAAATTTCTTAAATATACAGAGGGTATTATGCTAAGTGAAATAAGTCAATCAGAGAAAGACGAGTATCATATGATCTCACAGATATGAGGAATTCTGAATCTCAAGAAACAAACTGAGGGTTGCTGGAGTGGTGGAGGGTGGGAGGGATGGGGTGGCTGGGTGATAGACATTGGGGAGGGTAGGTGCTATGGTGAGCGCTGTGAATTGTGTAAGACTGATGAATCACAGACCTGTATCTCTGAAACAAATAATATATTATATGTTAGGGAAAAAAAAAAGATAGTAGGAAGGGAAAAATGAAGGGCGGGAAATCGGAGGAGGAGACGAACCGTGAGAGACTATGGACTCTGAGAAACAAACTGAGGGTTTTAGAGGGGAGGGGGTGGGGGGGATGGGTTAGCCTGGTGATGGGTATTAAGGAGGGCACGTACTGAATGGAGCACTGGGTGTTATATGCAAACAATGAATCATGGAACAAACACTACATCAAAAACTAATGATATATGATGACTAACATAATAAAACTAAATTAAAAAAATTTCTTAAATATATATTAGCACAGAATCCTTTCTCCAAAGAGTCCCTTAGTAGGGGACTTGAATCTTGAGTAGACTCAAGCTAGGATGGTCACCTGTCATGCAATAATTCTACCCTATCTTTTTCTGATACACTTTGCATCCAGACACAAGGGTAGGCAAAAAATAACAACCCATGCTTGACAAATTATATGCCTTATAATTTGGCTAAAGGGTGGGCACATGAATCAAGCCAGGTCAATCAGAACATATCCCTAAGAATTAAAGGCTGGATCTGGAAAACAGACTCCCCTTATCTCTCAGGCTGTAACTTTTAAGTGTCCTGTTATACACTCCTTGCTACATGGAGAAAGCCTGTGGCAGAAGGAAAGCCAACATTCAGAGGGAGATGTAGTTGAGAGATGGAGAGAAAAAGAGGAGGGAAAAGTGAATAACTGGGAATAATAGGGATAAATAATAACCATATGGGATTTAAGTTTCTAAATCCAGTCATCCCTGAAGCCAGATCCACGCCATCCTGATATTTAGATACGTAAGAAGATACATTCCCTCTCCCCCTCCCTATTTTAGACTGTTACACCAACACACATCCAACACCATTTTCTCCTGAATATGCTCTGGGAAATCCTGCCTCATGGTAACCTCAGCAATAAGCCTGAGCTGTTGACCAGCCCACTCACATTTTAGATAACAAAAAATAACCATCCAACCAACAAGAGCAAATGGTACCCTTATCTCTGAATGATACCCAGATTTTAGACACATAGATATGTTTTCCTGAATGAAATCTATGAGGCTCCTAGCTTCAAGTCAGAGCAAGGTATTCAGACACAGTGTAATGTGGTTCAAGGACCACATTCAGATTGTTGTAGCACACAATTCCAAGGGATGGGTGGGTGCTGCTCACAGCAGTCTTCAGAGGAAGTCTGGCAAATCTGGCTTTGCGAGTCCTCTATGCCTCTATTATCTTCCACCCAGGAAGGCAAGACACTTGTCCAATACCTCTTATGTCCTCCAACAGTCTCTCAACAGAGAAGGGGCTTAATTCATGTTTGTGGATTGAATGAAACTCAGTCTGGGCCTGTTCTTTATTAACATGGTTATAGTCGAGGTTGACTTAAGGAATTCTTAATAAAATTTATTTTCAGCACATTACTTCATGAATGCTATCCTTGTAGATTCATATATATTCAGTGGTTGCTTTTGAGAAATCTAAAAATACCGTCCCTTGGCATTTGCCCTAGAACAGCATGCTGCCTTGATGTAGCCATAACAGCCCCACCATATGGGAGGAACCTGGGTACTTTCAAACAGACTCTTCTTTTAGGATCAAGTCTGCTGCTGTCGCTGGGGCTTGCAGCCTCCTGAACCTCTTTATTTAGGTACAGCATTCCAGGGCTATTATTTCATATGTAGAAGGATTTTTAAATAGACTGTAGTTTAGGCTTTTTACCACTAGAGTTCAATCTTGCTCCTATCTACATGATTTCATGGAAGAAAAATAAAATAAAACAGCACACTCCCCCCAATCCCACCCCCCAATGCCCAAACAAAACAACACACACAAAAAAATTCCCAAAGTGCTTTCCCCAATTCAAATCCTGACCTTTGGTTACCAAGAACTGACTTTATTAATGTGCATTTTCTTTTTGACACACTTATTTCCTCATTGGTATTGTCATCAAGTATAAAATTCTTGAATGCCTTTGCTTTGTTACAAGTAATTTGTCAATGCTTGATAAATAATTTCTCTTTAGAGTCTGTTTGTTTATTTCTAAGTAAAACCTTCAGCTCTAATTACCTGGCTGATTTATGGGAGAGCATGCTTTTTTCTGGTCAGGAGGACTTGGGGGTCCCCAGCAGGGCAGTGAGAGTGACAGTAAACACACTGCTGCTCTGGGTCTCAATGTTGATCACTCACTTTTAAAGAAGTTTTCAAAAAACAATTTAGATTTCTCCATGAGCCTGTGGCTTCCAAATTCAAAAACTACCATTTCTTTCCCTTCCTTTTTACCCATTGTGTTTGGATATATTTCTGATGAAACCAATATCAAGTATAAGAGTACAAATCCCAAACCTTGCTTCCTGTAGAACCAGTGACTGCAACACTTATCATATATGCCTGAAGCATCTCAACCAAGTGAATTTTAAAAATGCAATTTTATGGGATACAGGCATGTGTATATTGTCATTCTGCCTCTTAAGCCCTTAGTCTTTGAAGTATCTCTTATATATCACACATAGCACAAGAAGGATACCTTGGAATGAGTTCATCTTTGCTGCATATAGACATTTTCCCAGAGGTTGGACCCAGTTAAGACAGAGAAAACCACACTGAGTTACATAATATTCATTCTTGGACAAACGGCTGAGGAAAAATTTGAAAACCTCATCTCACAAACAGAACTTCATCTTATAAACAACGTAGACCCATTTTAAACAAGTTAAGGTACAAATAAGTATGAGGTAAGTTTTCCTATTATTTGCTTTTTGAGGGGAGGTGGGTGGTAGGGAAATAAATTCTATTAGAAAGAAAAAGAACACTGACAAGCGAGGCAGCAAAGACAATTTTGTCACAATGATGCTAAGAGTCAAGTTAAAAATCCTACAGCATCTAAAACGATGGTATGCCAAATTAGGGATATATAATAATATGTGATATTTACTGAGTATTTACTGTGTGCTTGGCATTTTATGTGGTTTATTTCATATCATCCTCACATCAGCCACATGATTCAGGGTTGCTTCTCAGTCCCTTTTCACAAATAAACAGACTAATAAATATAAGTAATATGATGAGAGCCATTCAACAGTAAATGGTGATGCTGGAGGTCAAACCAGGTGGGCATCTGGACAATGTGATCAACAAGGGTTCTATGTTCATATGGTCCGAGCTTTTTTGGAGTTACAGATTAAGAGAATAATAACAACTCTGATATAAAGAGTGGCCCTTTCCAGGCAGAACAGCAAGAAACTTGATAGAGAAGATCAGCAGGAATTAGATGATAAAACAAGATTTGCTAATACTGAACATTATCATCAACTAGGGTGTGGCCACATGGACATTCTGCTCAAATAGTTGAAGTATGCAGGCTCCAGAATCTCTAATAACAGAGGGCTTGGTGATGTGGCAAGAACCTCTCTGTCACATGGGTTAAAGCTTTCATCAATTTTTTTTTAAAGGGGAGACTTAAAATTGATCTTCAAAACTCATTGTGGTGTTTGCAGTTGTAACAAATAATTAGGCTCAGATTGCCCTGTGAGGAATATTCTCATTCTGTAGTAGGGTTTGGTAGTGCTATCTAACCTTTTTGTTAATCATTTTTAGGTTCTGGATAAAGAATCTCACCTCCCATGGAATACTACTGCAAGTAGTTACTCAGGAAGAGCTATGTACTCATTCAACCATCAATTACTTATTGAGAACCTACTATATGCCAGGCACTCACAAGGTACTGAGACTATGCAAGAAAACAAAACAAAACAAACAAAAAATAAAAATTCATTCTAGTCAGGGAGACAGAAAAATGAACAAGTTAGCAGACATACAACATACTTGATGGTAGTTAAGTGCCATGGAGAAAAATAAAATTGGGATGGGAGATAAGGAGCGTTGTTTTGTTTATTGGTTTGTCTTACAGTTTTAAACAGGGTGGTCAGGGAAGAATACTAGCTGTAATAGTAATAATAATAGTAGTTCTTACCATTGTGTCATTGTAGGCATTGGTGCAGCTAACATTTATTGAGTGCTTACTGTGTTCCCGGCCCCTTTAATTCATGTCTCATTTAGTCACCAATCTTTCTCACAGATAAGGAAAAAAGATCAAAAAATCACACAGCTATTAAGAAAAAGATGCAGATATTCTGAGTCCGAACCCAAGTTCTTAATCCCACCAGAATGCTTCTTTTTGAGTATCCTTGCTATATTCTGTAAATATCTACATAAGAGAAAACACCTAGTGAACTCTGCCAACTTAATTTTCTTGTCCTGGTTTATTTTATCCATGGCAATATAAATATTACCTGTTTATTTTCTAATAATAAGTCTTCAAATATACTTGTTATATGGAATAGATTAAGTTAATTAGAATTATGGTTTATTTATATGTGTAGAATATGTCTCCTCTCTACACTAAAATATTTATAGCAGCTGAGAAAATTTAGTGCAAAACAGACCATTTGGAAGAATTATAAATTATAAATAGATGAATTTTTAGTAGGCTGTGCATAAAAAAACAAACAAAATAAATCAATTAATGATAAAAATCGAATAATGTTCATTTGAAGGGGCAGGGGTGCAGGCGATATCAGGCATTTGAAATGAACTCATTACTACAAATAGAAATTGAGTTTGGCTATACATTTTCTAGCGGCTCATGCAGACAGAAAATCACACTAGGTTACATAATCTTCATTTTTCTTTTTGGACAAAAGGCGGCAGAAAAGTTTCCTTGAGAGAAAGTTTTCCTTGTAACTTGTAACTAAATTCTTTTACAGGTTCATGGGCTAACAGTGAAGAATATCTTCAACTTTGCAGGAGGCACAGACTCCTGAAAGAATGATTTTTACCAACCTTCTATAATAAATGAGAGCATAAAGAAATTGGCATTTTGGGGGGGAACCAACTGAGATAATATGATGCAGGTATTCCGTGTGCTGGAAACCTTATTTAACAATGGTATAAAGAATGGCAAATTAGATAGTTAACATTTCCATGGGTTCTTCCCCCAAAAATATCAATTACAGTAAGCCAAGTTTTGGCATGTGCTATATCAAAATCAGTCCCATGACCAGCAAAATTTTTCTATATTTAGCGTAATCATTCTATATTTTACTCAGACAATTCCAACAACCTACAGCCACAACCAGTAGGATCAGAATGAACAGAAAAAAGCTTATGTGTTCCCGATTTTCTAGATAAAAATAACAAGTGTAAGCAAAGTGACAGAACCATAAAAATCCCATGAAATCAGCTCTACTGCTTATTGATAGAGAAAGGAAACAAGAAACAATTTTGGACAATGGTATAGCTCAGAGCAGGATCTCGCCCCAGGTCCTGGTATAACAAGCAGCAGCTGTGACTCGCAGCTGACTGCTATTTCAGAACCAAGGACAGCAGCAGGCATTCCCTTCCACTAGGGGGCAGAATGGTCATTGGAAATGTTTATGAGCCGAACCTGATTCTCCAATAGGCAGAAGACTAGTTCAATTTCCTTAGTGTCAGGATGAGCAGCCAGGGGGCCAAGAGCCCGTATTTGCCCTAGATAATAACTTTGGACCCCTTTAAGGATTTGTGCAAGTATTCAGTGGACACCTCAGGTTTTGCAGTTGGTATCCAGAATGTCAAAAGGTTAGAACAAGTACAAAATACCAAATATTAGAAGAGAGTTTTGGACAATGCCAGCTTGAAAATACTCCTCCCAGCCCTTGTACTAATGTGGTTTGATTTCATATTTATCCATTGACTGACAGTAATACATGGACTTTCTAGGGCATTTTGGAACTAGCTTTAGTTAGGTTATTCAAAAACCTTGAAGGGATGTTCTGGAAGGAGTATAACAAAAATGACTAAAATGATGGTCTTTAGAGTCCAAAAGTTCTGGGTGTAGACTTGATTCCTTCACTTACCCTCTCTGTGACTTCGGATAAGTGATAACTTCTCTTTACCTCAATTTCCTCAACTATAAAATAGGAATAATAATAATGCACTTTTTAAAGGATTGTTATGATGACTACATGAATCTCCAAAGTCCTCAGCTTGAGGCCTAGCACACAATGCTGAATAGATAATGACCACCGTAATGATGATGATGATGATGATGATGATGATGATGATGTTTTGTGAAGAAAAATAAATAATAATCTCAATGTATGTCAACTTACAGTACTCAAAATAGTTTATACTTCTCAAACAAATAAATGAAATGCACATAACTATTCACTGGTTCATTTACTCCCTCATTTATTTGTCAGGCATTTATTAAGCATCTACTGTGTGCCAGGCAAGGTGAATACAAAGATCGCTATTAAGAGAGATCACAAATATTCTGGCATATGGTAAGGATTATGTCAGCCAAAACAATGACATTCATCATTTTCATGTAGAAGGTTCAAAAGCTTGTGTATGCTTTGTCATGCTTTTAAAAAAATCTCCTCCAAAGCAATGTGTAATGCTTCAGGTAGTTTCTGCTCTGCCAACCTGGGTATTTGAAAGAAAATGATGACAATAGGGAAGAGAGACTCTAGCTGACCCTTGATAGACATAAAATGTGCACAAGAAATCAACTGATTTTTTAAAAGTCATTTAGATTTAGGGTCATTTATTGCCTCAGCATAAACCTAGCCTATACGTATGATGCAAGACTGTTGCTCTTAAAGCAACTTATAATGTGGAATCTGGGGGCTGAGGGAGGGAGGAAGCAAACAGGTAAACAATCATCTAAACTATATTGTAATTGCTCCTAGAAATATAAGAACAAAATGTTACGAAGCAGAAGCCAAAGCTATAACTTTGTGATATGATGTCAGGAGGACTTTCACAAAGAAAATGACATTTTTGGACTTGAAAAGGTAAGTATGACCCTTTATGGTAGAGAAACACCTGGTGAGGGTACAATGTGGAACTCCATTCTAAGCAGAGGAGACACTATCTGAGGGGACACAGTGAAGCCAAGGAAATGTAAGGCTTTGGGGAGGGGGGATGTTAATAATCTGTGGTGTAACGTTGTAAGGAACATTTAAACAGGCAAGAGGTCGGTGGGGAGTAAGGTTACATTTTAATAACCCAGTGATAATATCACACTTACTAGCACACCAACTCAGATGGTATATTAAATAATATTTTGCTTGAATTCTACTTTTGACCAATAGCCACAGACAAGAGGTATAAAAGGCTACATAATTTGGTCAAACCATGTTGGACTGGAAATCAGAACCTCTGACTGCTAATATATGTGTACCACTCATTAGGGGACACCTGAACACATCCTTATCTTCTCTAGATTTCAGTAACTTCATTAGTAAAGCCAGTGGCATGGCAGAGATCATTACTCTTCCCTTCCAACTCTAAAAGTATATGTTTCTAAAGCACATTTGAGAACTTAGGGAAATTCTTTAACTTCTTGAAGGGGCCCCAATTCTGAGACAAAAGAGGCTATTGGCTTGCTGTCACTAAAACCAACACAGACTGCCATCATAGTCTGTGGCAGACCCTTTTGGGCTCCCAGCCAATTCTCCTTGGGCATCACCAGTGTAGCACACCTTTAAATCACAAACCTGAGTGCTTTCTCTGGCCCTAGGACCTCACTGGATCGGATGGAAATCCAGAGGATTAATATCCTTTGGGAACAGTCATTGATAGTGAGGGTTGTCAGTTGGTATATAAATTGCCCAAATTCCCTTCTCTCCAGGCAGGATAATCTGAGGCTGGATACTATCAGGGTTCCTCAGCAGGATTAAGTTCCCATAATTCACAATGATAACTGGTCTGGTAATGCATGTTTTATTTGCTGCCTCCCCTTTACTATGTCACTCCTTACCCATCTACTTGGGTTTTCTGGACTTACTCTGTAAATAAACCACCTGCACTTGAATCCTTGTCTCCGGATCTGCTTCTAATGACGTCTAAGAAAAATGCCAGCACACACATGAATGCCCTTCTACTCTCTTCTATCAATTATTTTCCCAACTGGTATAAAATTACATTCCACACTTGGGTGTAAGTATAAACACATTTTAATTAATTAAACCAGGCTCTGAACCCTAATTATTATTTGCACATCCCTGTCGCTTCCACTACCTCAGTAGACTGATGCAAACAAAAAAACTTGGAGGGACGCCTGGGTGGCTCAGTCGGTTAAGCATCTGCCTTCAGCTCAGGTCATAATCCCAGGGTCCTGGGATTGAGCCCCACATGAGGCTCCCTACTCCACGGGAAGCCTGCTTCTCCCTCTCCCTCTACTGCTCCCCCTGCTTGTGCTCTCTCACACTCTCTGTCAAATAAATAAGTAAATAAAAATCTTAAAAAAAAAAAAGAAAACTTGGAGAAAGACCTCTTGCCTTTTTATCCACCTTGGTGGTCACTTAAATAAATGCTCATTATGATCTTCATAATAACTCAAAGGTGAGTAACACCACTCCTTCTCTGCCAAATGGAGGCATGGAAATTTTTGCAGTTGTTCACAAATATGTGGAACCTGGTGGTCCTACCACTTCTTGGTCAGTCTGGAAACCATTATTTCTTCTGTGGGAAGTCCTGTTTTGGTTCAGGGGACTCAACCCTGACCTATGCTTCAATTTTCAATGCTGGCATCCATCTCCTCTGACTTTGAAGTAATACAGCTCACTCTTCCATAGGGCCCCAACCTGTCTGCATGTGTGAGTTTGTGTTGAGTATGTTTTGTGTATGTGTCTGTGTGTGTGTCTGAGAGAGACAGAGATAGAGGGTAACCCAATTCTCCTGAAAACTGACAATGCCCTCTTTTTTCCTAGAGAGAAGAAATAAAATGTCTACCCCTCCCTGATAGTGTACAGGAGCACAGAGAAAAGAAAGTAGTCAGTGTTGAGTGTCTATGGCTGCCCCTGCTGTTAAACTAACTCATCGTGTTAACCTGTAAAAGTTTGAAGAACTCCATGTATATGGAGCTGTCAGGACTAGAGAGAAAGGACAAGGAAAGAGGCATTATCTCTTCTTTGGACAGAACAGGAGCTTCCTCAATTATGACTTTTTTTTTTTTTTTTGGTGTGAGAGAAGCTCAAATCTTGAAGGAGTAGCTATCCTTTAAACATTTAAATTGTGAGTAGGATATTTCTTTATACGATGATCTTGGGAGAGATAACCAATGATACAGGGACAGTAGGTTAGAGGTAAAATGGACCAGGTACTTTTGATGGCTATGTCACATTCTGAGAATTATGTATATATATATACTCACACATTAACTCTAGTCACTGATATGGCCATTTTAATAAACACACTGGATACAGATTCCTTTCAGATGAATGAGAAGAAGGCTTCTTAGGGGAAAACAAAGAGTTTAATAAGGGATCTCTTATTTTCAGTTAGTCAACCTGTTTTCTCTATAAACTGTAATACATAGCTTCAATGCAGACCCAAAGGGGTCACATATCTGAAAAAGGGTAAAATTATATACCTGAAGAAGGATAATCAGTTCTGTTAATGAGATCAGGCTGCTAAAGTCAGAGTCACAAATTTGATCTCTATCAGATGTATTTATTTCCAGCTGATCTATGACCACATTTCCTCCTATCAATTCCCTGATGACCATCTCCCTAAAGCTTCCCAAGAGTTAACTAGTTATGTGTCCGGTTATGAACTCAAATATTACCACCCCCCCAAAAAAACTGTTAAACAATAAATTCAACTAAGGATGGAATGGAACAGGAAATAAGTGAGTAGTTAAAATATTTTTTATTGGAAGGATGAGGTTATAAGTGCTTTATTCACTGGTAGGGTGATTCATGTGATTCTGCTGACTTACTTATGAACATAATCTGATTCTAGTTGTTATAGCAACATACACGGAAAAAAGTGGAAAGAGTTCACGATTAAATTTTTCTTGAAATGATCCAAAATATTAGCTGTAAGTATGAGAATTCTGTAGAAAATGTTATTTAAACTCTTTCTCAGAGCAGCAACTGGGTTGCAAGGGATGTCTGCCTGCAGCTATTTGGGTAGTATAATCCCCTCTGAGATGAGAGCAGAAAAGTGATGAACATTTGAAGAAAAATAGAAGTCTTGCTTTGCCCTCAGGACAGCTCTTTCTTACTCCCCCCTCCACTATTAATATGCAAGGCGTGAAACATTAAATGTCACATCCATGTCATACTCTAATGCCTATGCACTGCGGAATCAAAGTGTAGAATTCTTTTGCCAACATGACCTGGGCTAAAAAAAAAAAAATCCATTAGCCAGAAGAAAAGGTCAAAAACATAATTCTTAGTTTTCCTTCAAATTTTCTACCAAAATGAGGACAAACTGGAAAAAAAATTCCCAGGCTTTTAAGACACCAGTTTTCTCAGTTTTCTAGCAGAAGGCAGTGCCCTGAATAAAGAACTCATGAAAAAGCATCAAACTGTCTTTTATCATTCCTGAATAAAAACTTATAGCTTTATCCAGGAAAGGAAACTCATAAAACTTTTTAGGGAGAGAAGCCACTGTTGTAACTTCCTTTAAAATATTTTTTTTATTGCTATTGTTTTTCAGACGAGAGGTCTGATATTTTTCTCCCAACTATGCACTTGATGATGGTACTAAGAGAGAAAGAATGTGAAACATTAACTGTTATTTCCACTCCCAGCAAAACAGAACTCATTCTGTCAATGATGGACCACTGTTACCGAATTCTGCAACTCTCTGGCACATGACTCTCGAATCTTTATTTCTTGCATTGGTGGAACTCAATTGACTTTAGTGACCGAGAGTTTATGTGGGAATTTGAACAAGACTAATTTTCCCAGTGGCTTGCCAAAAACTATCTGTAACCATCAGCATTCCTGTGTGCAGGAAGCTGGGTGGGATTAATATATTCTTCTGTCCATTTCTCAGCAGCTATGAGTCATCAAGGTCACCCCAGAAACATTTCTAGTCCCACATGATCAGTACATAGGATTTGGTGTAAGTAGGGCACCAGAGTTGTCGGGGGCTGCTCTGTGCTCAAGGGATATGTAAGTACTCAGTTGTTCGTAATCTGTGGTAGAAGACAGCCTTTTGGATTACCTTTCCTCCAGTCTGCTACTCTAGAACTCATCTGTTTCATCCTTTCTAATGAGGATAGAATTAACATTTCAAATTCCACACTAGTGGTTTCCATCTTTCTCTGTGTTTATAGTACATGTTCAAAGACAAGCAAACTGCATCCCTGAAGTTAGCCATAACTTATTGTAGGAGGACAATGTTCTGTGGCTTCAGGACATCTATTGGAGATGTTGCATTTTTCTTGTCACCCTCAGACCTTGTCCTCTTAGATAAAACTATTCATTGCCCTGATTGATTGGAAATTGGGTCCTGGGAATGCATTGTGGGAACAAACAGACATGGTCCCTTGTCCTCATGGAGTTGGTGTCCTGGGGATGGAGACAAGTGTTAGGCAGATAATTATGCAAACTGTGTAGCTCTATCATGATCAGTTGAACAGGGGGAGAGAGACGAAACAAGCAACAAATTTAAACACTATTACAGATAAACATTTTCTCTCTTTCCTCTCCTTTTTCTCCTTTAAAGAGTTTGGGGGAAAGCAATCCATATATTCTGTTCACATTACCAATCAGCAACTGTTAAATACCCTGACAACACCAGATGTCGACTCAGAAATGAATGGCATCTGGTCTAGGGCAGGAGAAACAGCACGTGCAAGCATGGGGTGGGGCTTTAAAACGTGCTCTGCAACCCCTTGCAGGATCTCAGGGAATTTTAGGACAAAACTAGCAACTGGTGCTCCATCAGCCTGTGCCCTCTGGGGGTTTCCTGTGGCTTCAAAGTGCTCCCAGAGACAGTGCTTTCTCTGTTGTCTTTATCAACACAGGATGTTCACCAAAGCCAGCACTGTGCCCTTCTGACCACAGCGCACGGCTGCTGATTTTCTGGGTAAGGGAAAGAGTGGAAAGGATATTTGAAGCCCTCACCAACCACAAGAGGATTTGTGAACTTTGGAGAGAAAAATAAGCAACTTTGAAGAGCCGGGGGGCGGGGGGGGAGACAGGAGCCCTGGATGGAGAATCAAGAGACCCAAGTTTTCGCCCGGGCTCCATTACTAAAAATTTGCTCAGAAATGGTGGGCAGGCCATTTCACATCTCCTCCATTAGTGAATGAGCTGGTTAGATCATCTCTAAGAAAGACAGGGTAGTGAAGTGACGATTTTGGGGAGAGGCACAAGTGGATTTGCCTCGCTTCTTTCCCATTTTACTTGATGAGTAGCTTAGGAGGGTTATCTAGTTGCTCTACACCTCTGTTTCCTCTTCTGAAAAATGGACATGATTATTGTAGGGTAAAATTAAATAAAGTGCTTATCACAGTGCCTAGCTAAGGGCTAAGCGTTAGCTATTAAGCTTTTTTTAAAATTTAAATTCAATTAGCCAAGGTATAACAGTACATCATTGGTTTTTGATATAATGTTCAATGATTCATCAGTTCAGTATAAGAAAATTTATATAATTGCTTTATAATTAAGGTAAATCAGTTTTTATATAATATTTCATGAAAGGGGCACCCATAATAATGATGCTGAAAAAGTCTACTTATGTTTGTACTCTTAAGGTGTGTGAGTGTGTGTAAATGTATGCATGGGTATACAAGGATACTTGTTTATTCAAGTGTAATACAGTTTTCACTGCTTAAAGCATAACTGGAGGTAGAAGATAAACACTCACAAAATAACTAGAACTCTAAAGAAATAAAGTCAAATATGAACGTAGAGGAAAAATGGCAAGTACTACAGGATATCTGCAAAACCATCTATACCTTGCTATTACTTTCCTGGCCTCAGAAGAGTAGAAATGATACAAAATTTGGACTTTGTCTAAATAGGATTAACCACAGAAGTAGTAAAGGGCCTTTATCAGACAGGCTGGCTTGTAAAATAGTCTTCTGATCTATAATTAAAAGAATTCTCCTGAATGTGTGTAAAAGTATAAGCCTTTCTTCAAAAAGCATGTTGTGTCACGAAAGGATGGAAAATGAAATACTAAACCTTGTTTTAAACTACGTTATGTGTTATCGTTTATGAAATCTATAGTTTGGGGGCTTTTGTCAAATAAGACTGCTCTGTATCATCAGTTGAATAATAAAAACAAGCGTTTCGGAGATGTGTGTTGGTTTCTATATATAGCAGAGATGTTTGTTATTGTTTGAGAATATTAAGATGGTATTATTTCCTCAGTGGAAATTGAGGTGGTCTTGGTTATGAAATTTGGTTGGTTCATGCCCTTTTCTATCTACTTTAAAACTTTAATGATAAAAAGGTAGCATGTGGCTTTGATTTCACAATAAATCACAGCTTTGTTTATACATATTTTACTCACATACGGTGAGTGATTCCATTCTCCTCCTGCGTGTATCCGATAAACAAACACAGCTTGGTGCTGTCAATCAATCAATTCAGGGGATATTGAGAAGGCTGCTGCCATCCTGCATGTCCCTTCATTCTCCTTGCCTAACGGGCATCCCAATTCTGAGACATATTTCCACAAGGCTCCGGTGGGCAATCCCCTGGACCAATGCCCCAGTGAACCTTCATCCTTGGCAAACCTGATTTCTTCAAGAAGCACAGTGGTCATTTTGCCTCACATGCCAACTTATCACAAGATTTCATCTGCCATCCTGTGGAGATGTAACTGCATCACTGATGACCTCTACCTACCTCCCACCCCCGCCTTCAAAAAACAAAACAAAACCCCAGAAATAATTTTCTTTAAAAGGTCACAATTACTGACAATTGCTCAGGACAGATTCTCTCTTTTCATTTAGCCTTGTCCAAGATAACCATATAGCTGATGTCCATATGTAGAGGGAAAGAGAGGAGTTGAGCTTCAAAGCACAAGCAATTGTCAGCTGTCCACTAAATACTACTACTGTTTGTGGGTGTTTAGTATGGTCCATGCACTGGTAACTGTGCCCTTTCCGTGGATTATTTTATCTAATCCCCACACGGATCCATGAAGTGGGCACCGTGATTCTGCTGCGGAATGAGGTTCAGAGAGGTTAAGAGACTTGCCTATGGGAACCTTGCTAGGAACTGAAGGAAGGGGGACAGAAAGCAGGAAATTGTGTCAGCAAGGTTCATGCCGTGAGTCATTCTGCAAGTTTTATAACACACGGTTATATAAGCTGCCAATCACTGGGGGATCATCCTGCATCGAAAGAATTTTCCTAACGCTTGCATAGCTAATGGAGTAGTGCAACAGTGATTAAGAGAACAGGCTCTTGAGTCAGAGTGCCCAGTGTTTGTTTCTTACTCTACCACTTCCTATCCGTATGGCTTTGGGTAAGTTACTTAACCTCTCTGACCTCAGTTTCCTACTATTCCAAAACGGAAAAATAATAGCATCTTCTTCCAGGAATGTTTGTGAGGGTTAAACATGACAAAACAAAGCAGGTACTTAGCACAGTGCCATGTACCAGCTGCTCAATAAACAGTACGCATTACCAAGTATTATTATTCCATAAAATCAGGATCCAATATTCGGTTGTCTAAGGAGACATGGAGATATCCGTGTTGGGTGCTTGCTGTGGAGAGGAAACCAGGAGAGAGGGTGGTCGCTTGCAAGGAAGAAAAAGGCAATGTTCTTGGAAAACAGGTGCTTGAGGCAGCAGCTTCGCTGATCCTATCTATCATATGGCTTCCAGCCCCGTGTTTACGCTTTCCTATTAAGGATTCACATCTGGATATAAAGTTCAAACGCAGACTCTGTCAGAACGAGCATGCACAGGAGCTGCTTCCGCAAATGCCCGGGTTTTATGTCTCTTGTTTTCCTCTGAATTATTTATCCTGAGCATCTGTGTTACATTATCTTTATGTAACATCACAGCGGAAATGGGAGAAAGGATGCTTCCTTCTCGTTCACCCACTGACAGCAAGTGCGCCCTGCAGCTTCCAGGTGTCTTTCCCAGCTTTATCCACTCACTTATCCAGCTATCTCCCCATCAAGCAGGGCACATTCCTTCTCTTTGGAGGCTGAGTGAAGCCAGCCTCCTGTCAGTTCGGGGATGACAGACCGTCCCAGCTCTCCTTAAAGATAAGGCCAATCGATCTTTTCCAAGAGCTCTGCAGTGACTCTGATTGCCTAACCAACTGGTACCGCAGACTGAATTTTGTTGTTCAGCCACCAAAATAGAACTCCTTCTGCATGCTTGCTGGAATCCCATGACCCAGACTGAACAAGAAACTTCTTGGAGACCATGACTATTTGACAAGCTATTTCAGATGTCACATCTGTAGAGGTTTCTACTACAAAGCTAAAAACACTAGTAACAATTCAACAACTATTATTTATTAGGCACTTAATATACGCTAAGAACTAAGTCACATGCTTAGTGTGATTAACTCATTTAAATTACACTACAATCCCATGGGACAGGTATCTTAGCTTCACTTTAAACAAATGGAAGAAAATGAGGCTCAAAGAAGTGATTTGCCTCTATTAGGCAGCAGAGCTAAGATTCAACCCCAAATCTCAGTCCATCATCTTTCTTACTACCTTTTTTTAAAAAAAGATTTTATTTGACAGAGAGAGACACAGCGAGAGAGGGAACACATGAAGAGGGAGTGGGAGAGGGAGAAACAGGCTTCCCACGAAGCAGGGAGCCCAATGTGGGGCTCCATCCCAGGACCCTAGGATCATGACCCGAGCTGAAGGCAGACGCTTAACAACTGAACCATCCAGGCACCCCTCTTACTACCTTTTGATTAGTGCTTTGCATGGTCTGTCTGTTGCCATCCTTTTAATTTTAACTGGTCTCTGTCTTTATATTTAAAATCATTTCCTTGTAAGCAGCCTGTAGTTGAATCTCCTATTTAATCCAATTTAATAATCTCTAAATTTTGATTAGAATGTTTAGACCACTTACACTTAATATGATTATAAATGTTAAATCTATTTTATTATTTATTTTCTATTTGTCTGATGTGTTCTTTGTTCCATTTTTACTACTTCCTAGCCTTCTTTTGAATTGACTATGGTTTATTTCATTTTATCTTACTATTGCCCTATTGGCTCTTCCTCTTTACTTTTTTTTTTTTTAAGGTTCTATTTATTTATTTGACAGAGAGAGACACAGTGAGAGAAGGAACACAAGCAGGGGGAGTGGGAGAAGGAGAAGCAGACTTCCCGCGGAGCAGAAGCCCGATGTGGGGCTCCATCCCAGGACCCTGGGATCATGACCTGAGCCGAAGGCAGACGCTTAATGACTGAGCCACCCAGGCGCCCCTCTTCCTCTTTACTTTTTAGTGGTTGCTCTAGAATTGACAATACATAATTATCAGAGTCCACCTTCAAAAAACATTATATTGCTTCAAACATTTTAGCAGAAAATATCCATTTTCTCCTGTCTTTTGTACTGTTTTTATATATTTTACTTCTACATAGTCTATAAACCCTATAACATGTTACTATTTTTAAGTATTCAAGTACTTTTTTAAAACTTTAAAAAATAAGGAGAAAATCTTTTATGTTTCCCCACATTTTTACCACTTTTGTGTTCTTCCTTTCTTTCTTCAGTTCCACATTCCTACTTGGTATTGTTTTCCTTTTGCCTGAAAGACAGACTTAAAGTTGTAGTAAAAGACGTGGGGCTCAATAGTCTGTCTGTGGCTATTCCTATGAAGTAATTGAGTCCCAGTGTCACCATTAGTGGTTACTGTGTGGCTGGTGAGGTGTACTATGTGGAAGCAGACAGCTTAGCCACAGCTGCATGCACACTCATAAACTGGAAACCTTGGCCAAAGTCTGGGATGGATCCTGGAGAAAAGGTCTCCGTCAGAAAGTCCAGTTCAGCATCTTTTGAATTTCCTTTTCTGTGAACAGTCCTTGGCTGAGACTGAGCTCAAATTGCAACAGCATTTTAGGAGTCTCTTTCTATCCTAACCTCTATCTTAATGCCTTTCAGAGCCAGATGATTGAAAACTAGCAGATGCTTCCAGCTAGCTGAGTCTTTACATTAGCTAAGGACCCAAAGAATGGGGATGTGTCTTCCATACAGAAGCTATCTATCAGTCCTCCAAGGACCAAGAACCAGTTCAGACTTGGGAGCACTGTTCAGTGGTGATCATAATGCATGGAAAACTGGGTCTGGAGCCAGGTACTGCCACAGCTTAGCTCCAAGAGCTAGTGGTGATTATGATGGATAATAATGATAATTAACACTAATGGAGGATTTGGTAAGGTCAAGCACTGGTCTAAGAGCTTTATAGGTAGATTAATTAATACTGATAATAACCCTGCTGGGCACCTCCTATTATTTGTGATTATTCCCACCTCCTTGCACAGAGAATTTAAATATCTCGTTCATGGCCATATGGCTCTTAAGTGTTAGAAGTGGGATTTTAACCATGGAAGTTTGGCCTTGGAGTCCACACTCTTAAACACTACTCTAGAATACTGCTAAGCAAGATGGAGCTTCTCAGTTTGCCCAAACCTGCCTTGCTTCCTTTTTCACACACTCCAGCATCTTGAGTTTCTCTCCCTACTGACTTCCAAGAAGTAGTGGCTCACTTGGTTCCACCTGGTCTAAAAAGATCTCATCCATTCGGAGGAAGAGAGAGTCCACCAAGGCTCGATGCTTCAAGGTCTCAGTTTCAGGTTCTCCATGTTGAGATCTCTTTTCCTGTGATTGTGTAGGAAGAACATATGGGGTGCATATGCAGTTCATGTTTCTTCTGTTTTCCCAGCACATAGGCCATGGGGCTGCAGACTATGGAAACTTCTGGTCCAGCTAGGGCTTCAGTGCTCCTGCGGCTAAGCTTTCTACAGGACTTAGCCCTTAAAATGAGAGATACTTAAACAGTAAGACTTATCAAGATAGGCACAACTTGTAGAAATTGAGTTTCTGCAGAAAGCAGAAATCACAAAAAGACATGGCCCTCAGGGATGTGGAACCTAAATTAAACAGGCCATAATTTTCATTGGCATAGCATTCTTAGAGCAGAGGCCTGGGGTACTATCCTTAAAAAGGAGGTATTTCCCTTATGGTAACTTAGTGGTCCTAAAGCCCCTTGAATCATTACATGCAGAAGCAGAAGATGAAGTGTCGAGATACTGAGTACCTTTAGGCAAATAGGGCAGAGACCCCAGTCCTTGGAGATATAAAGCTTACAGCTGCAACTCATCTAGAATTGGCCTTGGGGAAGTCTTGGGATTTGAACTGTGGAGGCTAGGGCCAAGACTTGCTTCTGGAGAAGGCATGAAATGTCCTACATGAGAAGAAAAAAGGGATGCTAAGATCCCATTTTCCTTTGGTTGCTGCATGTCTTCTCTCTCCATGGGGACAGCCTGCAACTTAACCCAGTGATATCCCAATTAAAATCTCACCAGTCACAACACTCTGCCTGCAATACCAGATGACAGGGGGTGATCTTTGAGGTGGCTGGGCTGGAATAGGGGGTTCATGGGGAAGGAGAAAAGGTGTGCTATCTGGCAAGCTGTTAATATGGACAATTGTGCTGCTCCACAACCAGTATCTCTACTCCAAAACCTCTGTCCCAGGCATCATGTGCTGAATTAGGATCTATCAAATTTTCCAGCAGAGAGGAAATACCATCTACAAATAACCAGCTATCTGATCTTGGGCATGAGGGCTAGCACCTGTCATTAACCAACCACCTTACTATCGGTGATTCACATACATTTCTGAGACAGTGGGCAAGGAGAAGGGGGAATATATGTGATAATGTTTATTCCGCCATTGTTAGCCTCACAAGACCATCTGCAGCCCCTAAATTATATTTTTTCTCTTAGGTTTCTGTTACTATTTTTTTCCTCTTTCATTTATGTATTTATTTTTTTTCTATTTATTATTTTTTTTTGATGTAGTGTTCCATGATTCATTGTTTGCATATAACACCCAGTGCTCTATTCAATACATGCCCTCTTTAATACCCAACACCAGGCTAACCCCTCCCCCCAACCCCCTCCCCTCTAGAACCCTCAGTTTGTTTCTCAGAGTCCATAGGCTCTCATGGTTCGTCTCCTGCTCCGAATTCCCCCCCTTCATTTTTCCCTTCCTACTATCTGATATAATTTCACCTCTCATAACAATGAGCTTTTCTTTAATGTATGATACATGATGCAGGATTTGAGTAATAATGACTAGTGACCAAGATCAATGAGAAACCAGAAGAGACCCTCAACTTAGGCAAGGGCCCCAGCCCTGTGACCCTCACTTTAGAGACCTTGCATATCAAACTGCTAAGAAAATAATTTTTTAAAGAACACATGGACCTTCTGCCACTCATGACCCAGGCTTGTGCACCAATGCGGCATGATCTGTAACTTTATCCTCTACTCTTGTGGCTGACCCTGTTGGGTCTGGGAAAAGGCTTCTTCACACCCACTGTGTACTCAAAACAAAAAGTGATTGCTTCCAAATACTGTCAAGATGTGTGGGTAGTTGCTATGGAATGTGGAGAGGTTTTAAGAGGTAGAACTTAGGTAAAAAAAAAAAAAAAGACAAGTTAACTCATAGAAATCCTTCTCTCAGATGGTGAGAATGAACAGATTCTTGCAAAAAGAAGTAAATTTTCCATTATGGTTGATTGTCCATTTTTTCGGATATTCTTGGTTTCTCCAACTTATGGTTTTGGAGATATACACAAATTAACATGGTATTCACAGCAATTGCATGTGGCAGGTGAAGAATATTATATAATATTAAATTATCCATATTATTCCCAAATGTCTATGTATGTTGGTTTACTCCAGATATATTACCCATGAACTGTGTCACTGATTCTTTTTTTTTTTTAAGATTTTATTTATTTATTTGAGAGAGAGAGAACGAGAGATAGAGAGCATGAGAGGGAAGAGGGTCAGAGGGAGAAGCACACTCCCCGCTGAGCAGGGAGCCCGATGTGGGACTCGATTCCGGGACTCCGGGACCATGACCTGAGCCGAAGGCAGTCGCTTAACTGACTAAGCCACCCAGGCGCCCTGTGTCACTGATTCTTTATGTTGTCAACTAGGTGGGTATTGAAGCCTAGCATTACAAACAGTATTATTTTTATAAATGGAGACAAGATAATTTGATTGGAATAAAATACTGTAAGACTTTGGTTTTTAAAAATAATTGAGTTGTAATTTATCATTTTAATCAATATTTTACTCCTAATTTTAACAAATATGTCTGGATAATTAAGAAAAATAACTTTCTGAATGCATTTGAAAATTAAAGTTCAATTTTTTACATTTAATTTGCATTCCTGATTAAATATATTAAAATATAAGCAGATTGAATGATATTGCATTTTTGATCCTTTAGATTACTATCAATAGAATATAAATGAAAATTATGATTACAAAATATAATTAGTAATTTTGCTGAAATGAAGGCCAAATAACTTTTGCAATAAATATGTAATCATTTAAGAAGTGTCCTTATTTTATTATGCCTTTAAACAGCAGCTATCTTAGTAACAGACCACCCAGAACAGCACTCAATAATAATTAAATTTAGTTGCCTTTGACATCTGGCAAACTATCAGTCATATAAAATAGATACACATATTTTTGAATTTGCATAATGAAGACTTATTTGCCAAGGTAGGAGAAGAGATTATGTTTTAAGAGTTTGTTACACTGATTTATAACTTTTAAACATTTAAAGGATTGTATATGGGCTTCCGTTTATTCTCTTCCCCCACACACCACAAACAAATGAGGGGAACAAGAATTCTTCCCAAAGTCACAATTTGTGACACAGGTCTCTTGCGAAATGACCATGATCACCCTCTGAAATGACTATTTGCAGTATTGTCCCCTAGACTCACCCTTAGCCAAAAACTTTCAATTTAATATAAGTGGTGCCATTTTTACAGTAAAAAAGCTGTGGACCTTGATTAACTTTTCAATTAAGCTTGACAAATTCAAAGGATTTTAGGGTTTGAAGACCTTGGAATTTGTTTCTGCAACCATCATTAGTGAATCCAGTTCACATATCATGCAAAGCTTCAGGGACCTATTCTGCTGCTGCCTTCCCCAGACCAAACGGGGTCTATATCCCTTTTCAGAGTCCTCTCCTCTCCCTTAATTTTCCACTCTGGACCCTTGTCTACCTTGGCCTGCTCTCAACATCAACATTCTTCTGCTCTGTCTGCCATTTCTCCTGGGCTTGCTCTCAGCTTGGCATGAAGGCTTCCCTGTGCCCTGAGTGATCTCAGTAAGTCTTTTACCAAGGAAAGGAGCAAGCACAAGCTCTTCTCTTGGAACAGAAAGGCCCTAGTAACTCCAGTCTCAAGGAAGTAAGTGCCCCAAGGCACGAGATGAATTGTACAGGTATGAGCTTCTTTTGCTGCAAGATGAGGGTTGAGGACAGAGGTGTGAAGAATCCCAAATATGTGTAGTTCCTTGGGATAAGTTACTGGGGTCATGATAATAAAACAGTTCGAAATTATGTAAAAGAACAATTTATATATTAATTTGTGTTTATTTAATTTAAATTTTGTTAGTTAACATACTGTGCGATATTGGTTTCTGGAGAATTCATTGATTCATCACTTACAACACTCAGTGCCATCACATCAATTGCCCTCTTTAGTACCCATCACCCATCTAGCCCATCCCCCACCCACCTCCCTCCACTAACCCTCAGTTTGTTCTGTGTCATTAAGAGTCACTTATGGCTTATTTCCCTCTTTCCTTTTCTCCTTTCCCCCTTCCCATGTTTATCTATTTATTTTTGCTGTAGTTTTTCCTCCACCCATTTCAGGCAAATAGGGGTTTTTCTTTTTTTCTTGTGCTGAGGAATTTTGCAGGGCCAAATAAGACATGGCAGAAAGGTGACTCTCTTTCTCTTCTGAAAGTTTGAGCTCATGGAAAATAAGGTCAGGTATTTCTAGGGAGGGGGAGGGTCAAATGGCAGTCTTTGAGGACAGCAAGAAAAGAAGAGTGTTTTTTTTTAATCCCTAGATTGGTATGGAAGCCAGAAGGCCCCATGAGCAGAGGGCACCTATGCCTTCCTGCATGAGTTTCTTAGAGACAGACCTATGATGGCATGACATTCTGTTCACACATCATCAGGTACCCTTAACAACACTGAACCCTAGCTCTGGGATTCCCATTTTTGCCTGTGTCCCCCAAATATGACAGCACAGTTGTTGGTTTTAAAAGGAACTTTGGGGGATAGACAAATGCTTTAAGGGTCTAGGGAGTTCTAATAAGGACTGGGACTGAAATTCCAGTCCAGTAGAATTGAGGGTTTATGGTTAAGTTTTTTTTTTTTTTTTTTTTTTTTTTTAGAAATTTAATTTTGGAATAACTTTAGATTTACAGAAAAATTGCAAAGATAATATAGAGGGCTCCCATATATACCCTACCCAACTTCCCTTTTGCTACCATCTTACATTACTATGGAACATTTGTTTAAACTAAGAAATGGACATTGGTACACAACTTTTTACCGAACTCCAAACTTTATTTAGATTTCACCAGTTTTCCCACTAATAGTCTCTTTCTGTTCCAGGATCCAACCCAAGGTACCACATTATATTTGTTTTCATGTCTTCTTCATCTCCTCTGATCCATGACAGTTTCTCAGTCTCTCCTTGTTTTCATGATCTTGATAGTCTTGAAGAGTGCTGGTCAGATATTTTGTAGGAAGTCCTCCAGTAAGGTTTTTCTAATATTTTTCTTATGATTAGATTGGGATTATGGGTTTTTGGAACAAATACCACAGAAGGCAAGTGCCCTTCTTATCACATCATTTCAGGGGCGTAAAGTTCTTTTTTTTTTTTAATAAAGAAAATTGACAATTCTTACATATTAGAATTTGTAGATGAAGATTCATAACGGATTTGTAGATGAAGATTCACTGCTATTTATACATTCAGATATAAAAGTTTAGACCACCACCTAAGAGAATCATTACTTCAATTATTACAATTTAAGAAGAATTTAACAGCTCCTGCAGTTATTCTAGGTTGGTAAACATTTTCATCAAAGCTCCTAACAGACCTTTTTATGTGTTCCACTGTGATTCTGAGACTATTTAGATAGGATTTCTTAAATATTTGAGAAAGCCTGCTGAAATCTCATCAAAAACAACTTCCTTACTTTCTGTACTATTAATGGCTCTTACGGCCAAATAAAATCAGTTTTGTCCGAGTCTTCAGGAAAAAGGAAAAAAAGAGTATATAAACCACAAACACACCATGTATCAGAGGCTCAAACCAGCATTCTCTCTTTGTAGTTTCTAGGATAAAGGAAATTGTTCATAATAACATATGAGTTTTAATAGTATGGAAAAAATTTATTTATTTATTTTTTGAAAGATTTTATTTATTTATTTGAGAGAGAGAGAGAATGAGAGATAGAGAGCACGAGAGGGAAGAGGGTCAGAGGGAGAAGCAGACTCCCTGCTGAGCAGGGAGCCTGATGTGGGACTCGATCCTGGGACTCCAGGATCATGACCTGAGCCGAAGGCAGTCGCTTAACCAACTGAGCCACCCAGGCGCCCAGTGTGGAAAAAATTTAGAATTCATTATAAAAACCATGAGAAGGACATTAACCAAGATTATTAAGAAACAATTATTCCTTACCTCCTTTTCACCACAACTTTCAGCCCTCAGTATCATCCAGGTCACCATGTAGGCATTAATCAAAATGTTGCCTCTAACGTTGCTAGAAATTCTGACCCATGGAAAATGATTGATGGTCCCTTCCCGGAGATCAGATGGCTGTCTCTTAGAGAAAATGAACATGTGACCAGGGCAGACAGCATGCACAAGGCTGAGCAACTGTTCAGCAACAGGTACACATCTGTTCCCATCAGGATGACACCCCACGTTTGTCACACTTCCTTACTGTTATAAAAGAGTTACCGTGTGTTAACATAGGTCTCTTTCACTGGATATATAGAAATCTAGAGACTTTACAAACAGGTGTTAGCTTATTATTTCAAATAGTAATATTCTGCTCATGAGAAATGCTAAGACTGATAGTGTTAAAGTAGACAAGCTTTGGTATGTAACAATGGAGTCATCAGGGTGAGAGAGAGGGTTAAGGAGGTTGCAATTACTTGTAGCTTAGGGTGTCCCACAGAGCAATGATTCAGGATACTCTTGGTCAGTTTGCCAGCAAGGATATCACCTTTTGTATTTCTCTGCCCGATGAACACTTACATATCACCCTTCTCTCTCCTCTACTTGGGTACAGAGATCTTTGTTTACCCTCTGGTGGAATCTCTTTCAATAATATCTTTCCCACTGCTTATCTTTTTATTCACATGGAAGAGTTTGATAGTATTTTAAAGGAAAGTAAAATAAGGGAAGTGTGCCATGGTTAAAACACCCAGCGAAACGTCAAAATGCAAGACACATTGCAGTGTCAGGTCAATGTGTAGAAGAACTCAGGCAGAGCTATGTAGACAACAAATTTTTAGAACAGGGAGGAGAAATTCTGAAAGCTGTATGTACCCCTGTGTTTACTACAGAATTATTTACAATAACCAAAAATGGAAGCAACCCAAGTATTCCCTGATAGATGAATGGATACATAATGGACTATCACTCAGTCATAAAAAAGAATGAAATCTTGCCATCTGCAACAACATCATGGATGGACCTAGAAGGTATTATGCTAAGGGAAATAATACAGAAAGGGGAAGGCAGACACCATATGACTTCACTTATGTGGAATCTAAAAAACAAAACAAACAAACAAAAACACCAAACAGACTCTTAAATACAGAGAACCAACTGGTGGTTGCCAGAGGGGAGGAGGATGAGAATGGGCAAAGTAGATGAAGGGGATTAAGAGGTACAAACTTCCAGTCATAAATAAGTCAGAGAGATGAAAAGTACAGCATAGGGAATATAGTTGATAATATTGCAATAACGTTGTATGGTGATGGATGGGGACTTATTGTGGTGAGTACTGAGTAATGTACAGAACTGATGAATCAATATTATATACCTGAAATTAAGGTTACATTGTATATCAGTTATACATCTATAAAAAAAAAAAGAACAGAGAGCAGACAATATCAGCAAATCAACTCCAAATCATGTGCTGATTTCAGATGATGAATCAGCTGCTTATTTCCATGAATGCAAATCCTATGCTAAATAAGTTTGGCTTATACTAATGGGCCGCCAGGTATAATTAAGGTTGAGTCGCTAACACAAAGACAAAATGAAATGCAAGTTTGATTTTGTTCTCCAAAGAAGTGGAAGAAACTGTGTGTTTCAAGCTCAGGTGCAAGTTAGAGCTGTCCATAGTAGCACTTTCATCAACATGGGTCAGTGGAACTAGAACGGAATAAATATTTGGTATAAGGAATGTAGTCCAAAAAAAATCTCCTGGAAGGCAAGATCACAATCTATTGGGATCATTGTTTTCCTCTTCACTATGCCACTGTGGAGATTTTCAGGAGTACTCCCTACAGCTAAGGAGACAGGAAGAATGTCAAGACCAAAGCCATTCTCCCAAATTCCTCTTTTTATTAAATACTGTTACGTTGTTCAGGGAGCAAAATGACAAGCTGATCAGAGAAATACTGTAGGGTGACCTGATTGTGGGGGTAAAATGTTTATTTTCAACTGAAGGTATGATACTTAGAGGTAAGTTTTATATCATAATTACCAGGAATCAGTTTCTATGATAAAATGCTTTATGTAAATGCATTGTCTTTTAATCCTTTCAGCAATCAATAAGGGGAAAACTATATTTACAAACTACTTTACAGACAAGTAAATCAAGGTGTGGAGAGATGGAATCACTTGCCTATGGTCACACAGTAAATAGTAAAGTTGGGATTCAAATCCAGACAGTCTGAGGCTCACAACCATGTGTTTACAATGCATCCTTCCTCCTTTCCTTCTCTGGTCTGGAGAAGGCTATTGAGCTAAAATGTTTGAGATAAACCTAGATTGAAATTATGGGAAGAAAAGAAAATCCTGAAATAACCAGGTATTATAAAGGTGGGCCATAAAATAACTGGCCAGCACTGGATAGTAACAGAATTATTTTGGTCTACTTGACCTTACCCATATGTTGAAACCGATCATTCTGCTTAATGATACCTACAGATTTGGTCCCCATCTTCTTGTAATAATAACTTACCTTCAGATCAACTATGCTAGGCACTCAGGCCCACCTTTGGTTATAGAAATACCAGGGCATTAACTTTAGGAGCTATTGGAACTACAGCTAAGCCTGAACAAAAATAGAAATGATTCAGCTCCTGATCTGGCTTTTATCTGTGTGAGAAGGGTAAAAGGCTGGGTGGAGAGAAGGGTACTGCTCTTTTTCTATCTTCCTTGGAATTTATTGATTCTTGTCCCCTTTGTAGAATCATGGTTTCTTTGCCTACTTTCTGGCTGATCCAGCCACACCACTTTCACCTTCTGCCTGGAGGGCAAAAGAGTTTTCTGAAATTCCTCAGCTTCCATGTACATACCTACCATCCATCCATCCATCCACCGTTAAGTGAGACCATATAAATGGTATCAATCTCATTAAATCATAGAGTGTTCAATTAGAAAACACCCAAACCATATACAGAGTTTTATTCATTTCCAACTTAAGTGAGAGTAAATATAACAGTTTGCTTCTCAGATTTCCAGGGCCAAAAGATTGTGTAGTGACAAAATACACTTTTAACACAGTCATGGCTATGGAGTGCACCACTCTGAAATCCTTGTTCTTGAATTAGAGCTGAAAACCACATAGTTGGCTGAAAGCCTCTTTTGTAACTTCAGATTTATCATGACATTCATGTGTATGTCCTCTGTTCCCAGAGCTACTCACAGTGTCTACAGCAGGCAGGGCCATTTCTGTCTGATGTGGAACTCTCCCAGTGCATGAGTTTCACTTGGGGACCCACAATCAGCTCGGACATTCTCAGAGCAGAGCTACAGTTGAAGGCTCTTCCTACCCAATGTCCTTTTTCCTTTCTCCTTTTACAAGTGTCAGACCTGCATGGCCGTCTGAAGCTTCCCTTTACCTACTCCTGCTTCCTCCTTTGTCCTTCATGGGCATTTCCCCCAGTAAATCTCTCACATGTTTAAATCCCATCCTGGTACATGGCTTTCAGAGGACCTGAATGTAAATCAACACCAATTCTTCACATTTACATATATCACAATTGTGTGTGTGTGTGTGTGTGTGTGTGTATACACACATACACAGGTTAGGCCCATTTTCAAGCTGTGCCCTACAACAATTTAGAGTGTGGTACGTCTACACATGTATGACTCGCAGATTTAATATCTAATGTTCCACACTTGCTCTGAAATCTAAATGCCTGTATCCAGCTGTTTAACAACTTTACTTGCTACACACAAATTTATTATCTCATGTCCAACTCCTATTTCCCTTGCTTACTTGACTTCAGACACATTTGTTTCCCCTGTTGCATCAAATGCTAGAAATGTTTCTACTCTGGGGTTTTTGCATTTGCTGTTCTTACTACCTGGACTGCTTTTCCCTCAGCTTGCTCCTCTTCTTCATTCAGATGCTGCTTCAATACCACCTCTTCCAAGAAGCCTCCCCTAACCACCCTAACTATAAGGTCCCCCACCCCCATTACTTGATTCTCCCTCCTCCAATACTGTTCTGTTCACTTCATAGTACTTATAACTGATATTTTTTCTAAAAAGAAAGGACAGAAAGAAAGAAATGAAATTAGGGAAAAAGAAAAGAAGAGAAAGATGATAGAAAAACTAAACTGTGTTCTTAATTTTATCATAACAGTCCTGGCTGATTCAGTCAATTTTGCATCTTTAATGGATTGTTTGAATAAATGATGTTTGTACCAACTAAAAGTTAGATATTTAGGAGACTCAGGAAATAGGACCTATCTATGGGTCTTCACAAAAAGGGTGAGAATAGAGATATTGCCAAATTGCATATTTTAAGTGTATCTGGCAGAGTATTATTTAAAATATCCATTACAGGGGAACCCTCCTACACTGTTGGTGGGAATGTAAGCTGGTGCAACCACTCTGGAAAACAGTATGGAGGTTCCTCAAAAAGTTGAAAACAGAGCTACCATATGGTCCAGAAATTGCACTACTGGGTATTTATCCCAAAGATACAAATGTAGGGATCCGAAGGGGTACGTGCACCCCGATGTTTATAGCAGCAATGTCCACAATAGCCAAACTATGGAAAGAGCCAAGATGTCCATCGACAGAAGAATGGATAAAGAAGATATGGTATATATATACAATGGAATATTATGCAGCCATCAAAAGGGATGAGCTCTTGCCATTTGCAATGACATGGATGGAACTGAAGAGTGTTATGCTGAGTGAAATAAGTCAATCAGAGAAAGACATGTATCATATGACCTCACTGATATGAGGAATTCTTAATCTCAGGAAACAAACTGAGGGTTGCTGGAGTGGGGGTGGGTGGGAGGGATGGGATGGCTGGGTGATAGACATTGGGGAGGGTATGTGCTATGGTGAGCGCTGTGAATTGTGCAAGACTGTTGAATCACAGATCTGTACCTCTGAAACAAATAATGCAATATATGTTAAGAAAAAAAAAGATGATAGCAGGAGGGGAAGAATGAAGGGGGGAAATCAGAGGGGGAGACAAACCATGAGAGACGATGGACTCTGAAAAACAAACTGAGGGTTCTAGAGGGGAGGGGGGGGTGGGGGTTGGGTTAGCCTGGTGATGGGTATTAAAGAGGGCATGTTCTGCGTGGAGCACTGGGTGTTATGCAGAAACAATGAATCATGGAACACTACATCAAAAACTAATGATGTAATGTATGGTGATTAACATACTAAAAAATTTAAAGAAAAAATAAATAAAAGATACATAGAAAAAAATATCCATTACAAACATGATTTGAATCTATTTCCCAGAGTTCTGAAGTCCCATCGGTGAGCCTTGGGGAAAGAAATGGACTTTAGCATGCCCCTGACATTTTATCCACAACCCACACAATAGAAATACAGTGTAATGCCTAAACATATGCATATGTCCTGATCTATGAATCCTACTTGCAAGCCTCTATTCCATAGAAATCTCCTTAGGTAGGTAAAGATATATGCACATGATGTTCACTTTAGCATTGTTTGCAATGGTAACAGATTGGAAACAACCTTAATGTCTATCAGTAGAGAACTAGCTAAATATATTCTGGTTCATACACATACTGGAATTCTTTCCAGCAGTTAAGATTAGGTAGACATACATTTTTTAACATGAAGAAATGTTTGTGATTATATGAAAAAATGGATGTTAAAATTTTGCATATATGCATATCTGTGTCTACTTGCACACAATTATTTACATATAAACACAGAATAAAAGGTTTGAAAAGGCATTGCTTTGAATGTTAGCTTACTGAACATAATAAAAAATAAAAATGGATGTTAATACATTTCTGAATGTGTACACTATGGGAATTTAAAATTCTTTTTCATTTTTCTGTAATTTTTATATATTTTAAGAGAATCAGCACATACCACTTTGTGGAATAAAAAAAAATAAAGATTAAGGCAAACACAAAGTCCACAGTAAAGAATTACAGATCATTGTTGCTGATGAGAATGGCGAGTCCGTTAAATGTTGTCTAGTTCACAAAACTCTTCCATAGTTCAGAAGAGAAAACTAAGACCCAGAAGGGAAACTGAATTAACCAGTACTCCGATTTAGGTCTCTCTCCCATCATTCTCCCACTTTAACACACAGCAGGTGCTCAGTGATTGATGTAACTGGTTGATCTTGATGTGGCGTAGCCTGAGTGTGCTCTCATTCCACTGTTGAACTGCAGCAGAAAATCTCACAGTGGGCACAGAGATGGTTCAATTTTTCCCTGGTCACTGATTATACCAAGCTTCTGATTTACATTGAGATATCTTTTTCAATAGCAAAGGAGTTGATAGAAATCTTAGCTAATGTAGGATTTCTTCTGAATAGGAACGTATTTAATTGCCCCTACACTCATTGGTTGTTTTATTAGTGTTCATGGAGAGAAATATTTACCCTAATTTTATTTAGACCTTATCTTATATAAAATTTATCTTGATAGAGGGACCAGAGCTGAAGCTGATAATTAAAATGTTCTAGATGGAACTGTTATTTTCCCCTATAAGTTTGGAGTGTATTGTTGAGAAAGGAAGTATGCTGATAGTGAGGAATTTGAAAAGTTATTTTCTATAAGCAAGCAAAATGCTCACAGCAGAAGTGAAGATTCCAGTTGTATGTTCAACAATGGATTTGTAAAGCTAACTTTTGTGATCTGTTAACAATGGAGTAGCCAAAATGGCAGGGGGGAAGGGGAGCAGCCGGTAGGAGCTTCATGATTGTCAAAGGCCGTTAAATTTTTCAGTCTGAAATGGAGCAGAACTCTTGCATTTTGCCCAATTTCCCAGCTCAGTGGTTTACTAAGAAATGACCATGAGTTATGGCAACCAGTGGCAGCGTCTTCTGTTCTCTTGCCTTGGCCAGGAACCGAAAGTCACAAAACCCAGTGCATCTTTATTATAGAATTAGCAGAGCCACAAACGCAAAAAACTTTTTTTTAACCTCAACTGCAATGGCACTGGACATCACTGGAGTTGTTTGCACAAAATGAGGGAAAAAAAATAATGATCATGGGGGGGGGAAAAACTGTCTATGATCATCTTTCTTGCCAACAGATCACAGCCTGCAAAACTGTTATTCAGAGAGAGAAAGTTTTGTATTTATTAGATAAATCAGAGCCAACCCAGGAGGTGTTTGACAGGAGACATTTAATTTCCTCCTCAGTAGGACATCTTACTCAACAGACAGTGGCTCAGCTGATCCTTTATCCACTGTGTGGAAAAGTGGTGGGAACTGTAAATTGATTGCATTAAGTAACCAGAGCACTGAACTTTGTTGTGCTAGGTTTGTTTTTCTTTTTCCTTCTTTTTTTTTTTTTTCTTTAACCTTCTACAGAATGAGTTATCTCCACAGCAGTGTGACTCACGCATCCCTTTACCTCTTAGGACATTATCTACTTTGCACAAAACAGTCCAAGTGTAAAAACTGTTAAAATAAAAACAGGATACAAATGTTATCACTCTGCGAGGATTTAAAAATTTTCAGTACATCTAATTCTCCTGAAAATATGTGGCCCTGAAATATGTAAGTACACGGACACACACAACAGAAAAATATGAATGAGAACTACAGTGTTCTCTCTATGCTTTATTACATGCCAATATAATATTTTACATCAATATAATTATGCAATATAGTATAAAGAGCCGTAGAATGGAAGACAAAAGACCTGGGTTCTAGTTTGAGCTCTGACTCTAAATAGCTGTGTGATTTTGAACAAATCACTGTGTTAGTTTTCTATGGCTGCTGTAACAAATTCCCACAGATTTAGCTGCTTACAATAACCCAAATTTATTATCTCATAGTTCTGTAGATCATAAGTCCATTAAGTGGCACTGGCTTTTCTTTTCATTTTTTTATTATGTTATGTTAATCACCATACACTACATCATTAGTTTTTCTGCTCTTGGTTCTGTAAGGCTCAAATCAAGGTGTTGGCCAGTGAAGATGCTTATCTGGAGTCTCTGCGGAAATATTTACTTCTGAGCTCATTCACTCTTTGCAGGTGATTTTGAGAATTGGGTCCATGCAGTTGTGGAACTACCATTTCCTTGCTGGCTATCGGCCAGGGGTTATTCTCAGTTTCTAGAGGTCCCCTACCTTCTTATTGGTTCCTGTTGTTTTCAAACTCAACAGTGGGTTGAATCCCTCCCAGGTTTCAAATCTCTCCTGCCTCTTCTGCTCCTGCATCTTTCTGACTCCAGAAAGAGAAAATGTTCTGCTTTCAAGGGCTCAAGTGAGTAGATTGGGCCACCCAGATGATTCAAGATAAATCTCCCCATTTCAAGGTCCAACCTCAATTGCATCTACAAAGTTCCTTTTACTGTATGAGGTAATGTATTCACAGGTTCTGGAAATTAGAGTGTGGACATTTTTGAGGGGTACTATTGTTCTTCCTATCCTATCTCCCTTCTTTGGGCTGCCTCAGCTTCTTCACCTCTAAAAGAAGGGAGCCAAATGTGATCAGTGTTTATCAAAGTGTGTGGGAGACCTCCTCTTGGGGACCACAGCAGAAGTGGTGGGACCTGGATCTGAATGTGACATTCAATCCCACAGATTCACACACTGAAATTGTTATTCCTATGTCAGTCTCTTTCAAGTCTTCCTGTAAAGACAGGGAAAAAGTCTGTTTGATGCTAGTATTTCTTCTACATTGATCTGACACTTGCTTATTTCTTTTCTCATTGGAGGGGTTGGGTAGAGAAGAGAAAGAGAGAGAAGAGAGAAAGGGGCTCAAACCCCAAGTTGAGATGGGGGGCAACAACGTGATTTTGCTTTATTGTATTTATTTAACTGCTATCTTCCATCTATGGCAAATTGATATTGGCTTTCTATTTATGACATCCATAACATTTTAATTTTAAAACCAATATATGTAAAAAAATAAAATGAGCCAACTTAAAGAAAAATATCAAGTAAATAATAGCAGCTATACTAGTAAGACCCATACTATAACAGTGGCACAAGAATGACAAAAGGTTATTGTGCACAATAGCCAAACTGTGGGAAGAGCCAAGATGTCCATCGACAGATGAATGGATAAAGAAGATGTGGTATATATATATATATACAATGGATTATTATGCAGCCATCAAAAGGAATGAGATCTTGCCATTTGCAATGACGTGGATGGAACTGGAGGGTGTTATGCTGAGCAATTAAGTCAATTAGAGAAAGACATGTATCATATGACCTCACTGATATGAGGAATTCTTAATCTCAGGAAATACACTGAGGGTTGCTGGAGTGGTGGGGCGTGGGAGGGATGGGGTGGCTGGGTGATAGACATTGGGTAGGGTATGTGCTATGGTGAGTGCTGTGAATTGTGCAAGACTGTTGAATCACAGATCTGTACCTCTGAAACAAATAATACAATATATGTTAAAAAAAAAAGAAGAAGAAGATAGCAGGAGGGGAAGAATGAAGGGGGGAAATTGGAGGGGGAGAGAAACCATGAGAGACGATGGACTCTGAAAAACAAACTGAGGGTTCCAGTGGGGAGGGGGGTGGGCGGATGGGTTAGCCTGGTGATGGGTATTAAAGAGGGCACGTTCTGCGTGGAGCACTGGGTGTTATATGCAAACAATGAATCATGGAACACTACATCAAAAACTAATGATGTAATGTATGGTGATTAACATAACAATAAAAAATGAAAAAAAAAGAATGACAAAATGTGGGGACATTCAACACTAGAGGACCACTTAAGTTCCTTCAAGTTCTGAAAAAGTCAATTTAACCAATAGGAAAATGAGCCAAAACTTGAATAAGCACTTCAAAAAAGAGGCCATCCACATGGCCAATGAACATATGAAAAGGTGTTTAGCTTTATTAATAATGAGGAAAATGTGAACTAGAACCATGATAAGCTACCAATACACACCCACCAAACTGAGAAAAATGAAAAGGTCTGCCACTACTCAATGTGGCAAGAATGTACAGCAATGGGAATTCACAGGTATTGCTAAGGGAGTGTAAGGTGGTACTACAGAAACAATTACAGAAGACTTTGATAAGGACCAAAAAGATTACTACATGTTCTGTGCAGTACACCCTTCCAGGTTACTGCTGTCTTTCATGATTTTAGCTACTTGGCAGCTCTACAAATTATAGAAAACTGATAGCAATACAAATAATTCTTGTTCATAGAAATGTGTCCAGTGGCATGGCAGTGACTATTATCCAATGTATACTGACCAATTTTGCATCTATCTGTGCATTCTAACATTCTTTTAAAAAATTTTTTATTATAATTCCAGTTAGTTAACATACAGCGTGGTATTAGTCTCAGGTGTAGAATATAGTGATTCCACACTTCCATACACCACTCAGTGCTCATCACAAGTGCCCTTTACCTTAATCCCCATCACATATTTTACCAATCCCTGCCCCCCCACCTCCCCTCTGCTAACCATCAGTTTGTTCTCTAAAGTTAACAGTCTGTTTCTTGGCTCACCCCTCTTATTGTTTCCCCTTTGGTTGCTCTGTTTCTTAAATTCCATATATGAGTGGAAATCATATGGTATTTGTCTTTCTCCGACTGACATTTCACTTAGTACAATACTTTCTAGATATATTCACATCGTTGTGAATGGCAAGATTTCATTCTTTTTCTTGTGGCTGAGTAATATGCCATTATACATACATACATACACACACACACACACACACACCCCTTCTTTATGCATTCATCAGTCAATGGACACTTGGGTGTTTCCATATCTTGGCTATTGTACATAATACTGCTATTAAAATAGGGGTACATGTAGCACTTTGAATTAGTGTTCTTGTATTCTTTGGGAAATATCCAATAGTGCAATCATAAGGTAATTCTCTTTTTTAACTTTTTGAGGAACCTCCATATTTTCTACAGTGACTTGATGCTTATATATCTATATCTATATATCTCGATACTTTGGATTCTCCTTTGAACTGGCTGTAACACAAGTTCCTTCCCTGATTAATGAGTTAAAACTTTGACATGTACCAATTTCGTATTTGTATGACAGTCACAGTTTTATATTTAAAAAAAATATCCTTTAACAGTACAAACTAGAAAATAGTTGAATATTAACAAGATACGCATAGCCCAGCAACTCCACTCCTCCGTATATATCCTAGAGAAACTCTTTCACACACACACACACACACACACACACACACACACACACAAAACAGAAGATACAAGAGTATTCGAAGACATAATATTTGTAAAAGCCAAAATACCCTGGAAGAACCCAAAGATTTCTTCACAGTAGAGTGAGTTAATCAATTATGATATATTCATGTGATGGAATACATACAATCAAAATGAGTTAAGTACAACCATGTCCAACATGGATGAGAAAAGAAGCAGATAGAATTCAGATGCAAAAGAATATACACTTATAATTCCATTTATGTAAGCTTCAAAAAGAGGCAAAGCCAAACAAATATCGTTAACAGATACATGCTTGGGTGTCAAAACTATAAATAAAAGAAAGGTAATAAGTATCACAAAAGGTAGAATAGCAGATACCTCTAGAAGGGGGATATGACAGAAGTGGGGTGTGGGTAACATACTGTTTTGTTAGCTAGGTGGCGGATACACAGGTTTTTATTTATTATTCTTTAAAATGTACATATATATTTCATATTTTCCTATATATAGGACATGCATTACAAAAAGAATCTAAGACGATGAATTTGTTATTCTGGATGCTTTGAATAAGTAAATTGCTAACAAATGGGAGAACAAATGACCTCAGAGACCATCCTTTGAACCCTGAATCTCATATTTGATAATTATTCCTTCATGGTGATAAGGTACATTATGAGGTATAACCCTAAGTTCTGGCCCCAAATGGCTTACAATGCAGACAGTCTCATAAATACCATTATCCCCACCTTCTATTTCATATTAAATTGTGGGATGAGGGACAGAGTAACAGGAAGCCTCAGGGACAAGTAGCAGCTTCATTCTGTGCCAATACTGGAGGAGGATAAAGGCACCTCTCCAAGTTCTTCTATCAAGGAAAAAAATGGGGGACATAATATAGGAAAAGAGAAAACCCCAATATGTTTTGAACATAATCTACTGCTTGACATAATCTTACTCTGTGCCAGTAAATGCTATACTGCATGTCCCTCTCACCCTACCTCTTGACTTTTCAATTCCCACTGGTTTTGGATATTGTTTATTATAATAACAGTAAATTGAGATCTTAGATGTGAATGTATTTTGTAATCTGCAAATATAAATGGCACAACATAGGTACCATGAATACATCTGTTCAAATTTATCAACTCTCTCTTAGGTTCATGAAAAAAAATCATTTTGGCTAGTGAAATTCAGGCAAACTTAGATCTTAAAAAAGCATCAAAATTACTGATAAACCCATGTATCCATAACTATCAAATATACACCTAAATAGAAGGTAAAAGGGGATCTTTTAATATGTAAAAGCTAATACAAATTGCTCTGGATGTTAATGTTAAATTATGTAGAGCAGAACTCTGTTTCAGCCCAACATTTGATAGAAACTGCACATTTCCTATAATCTAGAATTTCTTTAGTTTAGACTATACTAGAAAACTTAATAATTAAGCAATCTGCAGGATAAATGAGTGGCTCCACTTGAAAAATCACAAAGTAGAATGTCAGCATAATGAGATTATAGGTAGAACAAAGAACTGTCTCTCTGTAAATGACCATTTATCACCTCCCCTAGAAATAATCTCCTAAACGAATGAACACCAAACTCGAAAACTGCTTAATTATTCAGGACAATTCCTTAATGAGGGTGCATAGGAACCTTTAACCACCATTACAATGAGCTCTATTTTGGGTCCAAGAATCCCTAATATTTGTTCAAAGAGATCTTTCTTGAGCTGTGTCATTTAGGACTATAATTACTACTACTAATCCTGTGACTGTGATGGTTGCTACTGTAAGTGCTACAGCTCTCATTTGTTCACTGCTTACTATCTTCTAAGCCTTTTATGTGAAGGCTTGGACCAAGTAGATGAGCCATTAGCAAAAGCATCATCGCTTAGGCAGAGTTAGTTGGTGATGGTTGCATGTGAGTTGAAAACAGCGTACAGTTAAAATTACCCTTGAAATTTCTTTACATCACCCATTCATTGTAGGCAACATTTTTGTCTAGCAAACCATCTCTTAAAAAAATCAACAAAGCCAGTTTTCCCCACAAAATTGGAACTAATCACTCTTTAGTTACATGAGGTAGTAGAATGATTTGGGGGAGGCATGTGTCTGAGTTAAAGGTGACCATGATGTGGCCTCTATCACTTCTTTGAAATCCAGGACTTTGTATTAGATAGTGATATATCTACCCTTTCTCTCTTTTCAAATTGTGTTCTCTCTGTATGATACAATTCTTGTTTGAAAAAAAAAAAGTTTGTAAGCTTAAATATATGTGCTTGACATCAAAGAGCATTCACATCACTTGAGGACCCACTGGCTCTATCAGGCAAGGTCTAGAATGGCCGACTTGTTAGCATATTCATGACTCAAGTCAAGATCTCAGGCATTAATTTGGGTGGTTGGAGATCCTGGGATTTAAACCAGTGATTAATGAGTCTTTCAACGACTGGCTGCTTATGTCTAACTGCCCAGCTCAGTACTCTTATTTATTTTTAAACACAACTTAACCGGACAATTAATCTTGCAGAAAAGGCTTTGTAAAGAGAAAAATCAAACTCATGGAACATTTGGGATACTGATTATCATTCCTGTCTCAAAGTTCTAATAATAATTATTTAGTGATGTTTTAAAAGGTACAAGATCACATATACTTTGTAGACCATGACTTTGGATACGGTTTAGTCCAGGAAGAATAAGTTCTACTCCCCTCAAGATTAATAGGGAGAAGAGCCTTAAGTTCTGGACCTCAGATAAATACAAAATAAAGTTCTCTGTTATTTCCAAGATGTTGGTTTTGCTTGTGTTTCTTCCTTATAGTCTCAGTTTTGACCGAGGATTTTCTCCAAACTATCATATCTTTGAGGTATTTTCCTATTGAGTAATACTGAGAACAATCGAGATTTGTGGGACATTTTTAACTTTTCCAAACACTTCTATTGCAGCACCCACTCACCCTCCAAACAGTCAACTGTGATGGAACACATATAGATGGAAATCAAGTAGCATGTTGAAGGTTCCCTATATATTCCATATCTGACAGGCACCAGAACCCAAATCTATCTTCTAATTCTGTGCTCCTTTAGCCAAGTTCAGCCCTGGTACTGAGTGATTGCAAATTTCATCCCTGAGTTTTTGGAATTGTCAAGAAATATCTCAGAGACATATCTCCTTAAGTTCCAGGTTCCTATGTCCAACAGCTTATCTCTACTGAAAAACATCTCACTTTTTTGGTCGTTGTTCATTATTGCTGTAGGGAGGAAAATTTTTTCCTTTCCCCTCTTACCTTCAGTTGCTGGGGGACTTGGGAATTAAACTGACAACAGATGAAGGAGAAAGGCATATACATTTATTAATTTTAATTTTACATTCATAGGGACATCACAGAAGTGAATATCCAAAGTAGCGGTGAGACTTGAGAGCTTACATACCCACTTAATAGGGGAAAGGGAAGAGCAGAGGGGCACTTGGGGGAGAACAAATGATTTCTTAGAAGGAAGGGGAGATAGGGACCTTGGAAACAAAATGACTCTTTTTGGAAGATAAATGGGCCCTTGGCAGAATAGATGCGAGACAGGATAGTGACAGTCTGTGACGTCTGTCTGGATGTGGTGCCGACTACTCTCCCAGAAGAGAAGATTAGAGTAGCTCTCTGGAGAAGATTTATGAAACAGAGTACTTTTGGGAGGCTGTGCTTTTATGCAGATAAGGGACATCAGGAACACAAATGCTTTCCATACAAAATAATTCTTATGCCAAAGCAGCATATTTTGGGCTGGCATATCATGATTCCCTTTCACAGCTTTTTAAAATACAGATTTAGGGAGGTATAACGGACTTGCAGCCCATATTTAAAGCATGTAAGGTATTGACTTTCAGCCTGTGTATATACATGTGAAATTAACACCAAAATTAAGACAATGAATCTGTCCATAACCCCCCAAAATTTCCTCATGGCCTGTTGTAATCCATCCCACATAACAAAACAGAACTTTTTATTTTTATTTAAAAATTTTTTTTTTTAAAGAGAACTTTTTATTTTAAACTCCAAACATGTTTCTACCCTATTGTAGGAGATTGCATTGCCATCCACCCTGATGCTAACACAATGCCCAGTTCCTCCATATATATTACCTGTTAGTAAGCCCCAGATACTCTGAACCCATTCGCTTCTCTTCATCTCTCTGGTCACCTCCCTAGTGCAAGTCACATGGTCTACACTGTGGCACCATGAGTGGGCTGCATGCTTCCACTCTTGCTCACCAAAATCTATTCTTGATATAGCAGCTAGATTGTTCTGTTAAAAAACAAATCCAATCAAGTCACTCCCCTGCTTGAAATGCTTTAATGGTCTTCCACCTCCTCAGGAAGAAAATGCATGCTTGTCATCATACCTTACAAGATTGGTGGTAATCAACTGCCCATCAACCTCTCTGATGCCATCCCCTCCCATTCTACTATTCACCCGGCCTCCATTCCCTCCACGCTCCACCCCCAACTACTTGCCCTCACTCCACTCCATCACTGGCTTTCTTTCAGTTCCTAGGATAAGGAAAACATATTCCTGCCACTGTGGCTTTGCACCTACTCTTTCCTCTGTCTGGGGCACTCATTCTCCAGTTTTGTGTGACTGGCTCCTTCTGGTCATTCATATCTCAACTCAAATGCCATCTCCTTGGAAGAGTGCTCTTAGACCTCAACATCCCTACTTTTTACCTTCAACCCATTTTCCTATTCTATTTCTTTATAGCACTTCCAGTGTTTGGAATTACTTATTTTTATTTTTACAGGTTTCATATTTGGCTTTTCCATTGGAATATAATCTCCTTGAGAGTTTATTCTTCCAGACTAGAATATTCTAAGCTTTTCATTCATTATCTTATTTTATCCTTATGACACCTCTCTCAGAGAGAACCATTATTACCACTGTTTCTAATCAAGAAGACCGAGGCTCAGAGAGTTTAAATAATTTTTTTTTTCAAGATCATACAAGTAAGAAATAGTAAACCCAAGTGGCCTGGCTCCAGAGCCTTCATTTTCCTTTCTCTGCATGCTGCCCAAACAAATGAATTTTTTGGCTCACTCTTAAATTCAACGATACTCGTAACATCTAGGTTCAAATCTTAATTGTGTAGTTGTGGACAAATGGTAGATTTAACCTCTCAAATTTGGCTTTCTCACCTGAAAAATAAGGATAACGTAGAACGTAACTCAGGGGATAATCATGAGGTTACATTAGTGTAGATTTGGGATTCTCCAAGGGTGGTCTCTGGACCAGCAGCATCAACATTACCTGGGAAGTTGTAAAAATGTAATTTTGTAGTCTCATCCCAGACCTACTGAATCACAAACTCTAGGGTGTGGCCCAGCAATCTGTGCCATAGTCCATCCTGCGGGTGATTCTAATGCACACTAAACTGGAAGCAGCACACATAGTAAACCTGTCAGCAAGTGTCTGGCATAAAATAAGTGAAAACAATTTAATGATTATTATTAATACAGCCGGGTAAATAACCCAGCAGTGTTCTCACTGGGGGCACTGTTGACATGTTAGCAGAACAATTTCTTATTACATGGGGCTGTTCCTCACATTTCAGTATGTTTAACATCCTCGGTGCCTAGATACTATATGTCAGTTACAAAACATCCAAATTTTTTGACAAAATACAACTCCCCTGCATTTCCAAAAACCCCCTGTTGGGGGGTGGGAGACTCAGTTATGTCTCCAGCTAAGAACTTTAGTTTACTAATCAGAACGGTCCTCTAATATGCTTCCTTGTTTAGATTACAAATGTCAAAGAAATATTTGGTTGTGAAATGCAAGAAATTTGAGTTGCAAAACAACACTGACATTTTGGATTCCCTGAATTGCCTTTAAGGAGAGTGTTTTTACCAGATTCTGCAGGGAATGCAAAGATGAGACAGAAATGGTTTCTGCCTTCAAGGAGTTTCAGTATAATTGAGTGAATTACAGTAATTGCAAAAATAATTCTATTACATGGAATAGTGGAAGTCTCTAAGAGATGCCAGCTGATATTACAGTTCTGAAAGAGTGACCATTAACTGTATAAGAAACTAGGATGGACTGCTTGACGAAAGCAGTATTTGAGAATGCCTTTGACTGAAAGGCTTTAGATTTCCTGAGATCCAAGTTGAAGTGAGTAATGATACAACGTCAGTTTTTATGGATGAAAACAGACATATTTTCATAGAATAGACAAAAGAGAAAGAGATATGAAGACATGAAGCAATTATGAATGGAAGAAATCCTTGCAGAACTAATGACCCACTGCTTCCCAAAACAAACTGAGAGAGGTTTTGAAAATGTAAGCGCCATCTTAACAATCCTACCAATTCTGGGAAAATTATTTTCAACAGAGATCTCCACATATGCGAATAAATCAGTGAGAAGTTCCTATTGGAACCTTTAAACAAATGCTGCCTCCTTCATCAGGAATGAAAACAGATGTTACCATAGAATTTTAGAAGTGTTGACAGACCAGCGCTAATTTTTTCAACTTGCAAAATTCTCATGCAGTCCCTTGTTCTGGTGTGACTACAGAAATCTCAGGAAAGAGGTGGTAGGAGGTAAGGAGTGAATACAACCTACAGTGCTCTTTTGGGATATTGGTGTCTCCTTAAGGTTGGTATGGCAAAAATTTTGAGTGCCAACTCTTATCAATTGTTAATGGTTATCTGGAAAGGACTGTGAAGTCATAGTAAGAAAGAATGCCATAATTAATTAGTAATATCTGCCACGAAAAAGTGTTAATTTGTAATAGGGAACAAAGTTTGTCTCATGTAGTTTCTATGTAGAAGGAAAAAAGGTCTTATACTATTCCAGAGGGGATATTATTTGATCAACAGTATAATTCAATCTGTATTATACTGGAGATACTTGATATTGGAATTTTGTTGAAATATTTTATTTCTACAGACACAAAGATCTCTGAAACATATTCTTTCATCCTGATAACATATTCTTATCTCCATTCTGAATCAAACTGGAAGTAATAACTTGTTCGTTCATTCATTCATTTAGCTAGTCATTCATTATCCTGGTTATCTACTGTGGCACATCACTCCAAAACTTGGTGGTTTGAAATGATAATCATCTTACTCTCTCTTCTAATCTCTATAGGTCAGGAATTTGGGAAAGACTCTCCCAGGTGGTTTTGGCTCAGGGTCTCCCATGTGGTTTCAAGTCAGATGGTGGCTAGATGTGGGAGAGCATGTGAATGGAGCAGACAGGGGATGGATGGACAGCTCTCTCTCTCTCTAGGTAGTTTCAGGGCTTCTCCATGTGGGTTAATTTGGAACAAAGGCAAGATGTAACACCTTCTACGACCTAGTCTCTGAAATTATACAGTGTCACTTCCACCATATCCTGTTGGATATAAGCCAATAAAAGCCCACCTACTTATACTGAAGGGATGGGGAAGTAGTCATCACTTCTTGATAGGGATGTAGTTAGGTATTAAAAAAAAAAAAACATATGGGATGGGAAATTCTATTGTCACCATCTTTAAAAAAGATGATCAGCCCTAGTCACAAATATTTATTGGGAATCTTCTATGTGCCAGGCTACAGACACATTGGGAATATAGTAATAAGAACAGACTAGTTCTCTTCTGTGAAGTTTATACTGCATTGAGGATAAATGAAGAGATAAGCAACAGTAAATAAGAAAGCTAATTTTGGGTAGCGATAACTGCTATGAAGAATATTTAGAAATTAGAGTAACTGTGTTTGGGGGAGCTTCTTTAGATAAATATGGTCAGGAAAGGGCTCTCCTAATCAGGTAACTTGATGGAAAGGTAACAGTCACACAGAGATCTGGAAGAACAGAATTCTAGACAAGTAGAAGAGCAAATGCATAGCGCATGATGTAGGACTAGGTTGCATTTAGAGAAAGAGCAAACATCTGATAGCAGGAACATGGTGAGCAAGGAGGAAGATGTCAAGAGATGAAGTCTGAGAAGTCTGGGTGCTTCAAGGCTAAGATAAGGAGCATGTATTTGTTCCAGTCCTCAAGTAAGTACTATGAGGGGAGGTCCTTCATCAGCTTATTCACTGTTGGAACCATGAGGCCCCTATATTGCTGGCACTCAACTGAGATCTGTTGAATTAAGAATGAATGAATGAATACCCAACTCTCAAGTCACCACCTGTCCATATCATATCCCAAGGCAACCTCCCCATGGTGGGGATATCTTCCAGGGTGACCGAGCGGTTGAGATCTTACTTTAAATCTTAAGCTTAAGAATGGCTGGGCCATGCTATTGTCACTATCACCACCCAAATGAAGACACATGATAGGGAGCTAATTATAATGTGTGTTGCCCTTCTCTTGAATAATTAAATATTTTATTGTGATGTTACAATTTGAATTTATTATCCTTTGTTGGGGAACAAAATTAAACATAATGAAGGCTGTTAGTCTCTTCTCAGTTCTGCCTGTATCCTGCACCTTATATCATTTCTACCACTTTGATTAATGGGTTTAATTTACTTTGACTGGAGTACGTAGGAATCAGCAGAGGGGGGAGTTTAGACTGTTAAAATCCTTTTAATTAGACTAATAATGTCAAATCTTCATGTATTAACAAGAGTGCACCATCAATTAACTTTTGTAGGTGGTTTATGGAAAGGTAGCAGGGTAGCTTTGAAGTATCCTTGGTGATACCAGGAGATCTGTTGACAAATACAGCATGACATTACATATTCCCTCATGGAGAAGAGGTTTTAGTATCTCAAGAGGTAAAAAACAAACAAACAAACAAGCAAACAAAAAACCCTACATTACAGATGGACACATCCCTAAATTGTTGTGTAGGACATCTTCTATTTATCCCTCCAGGCCTACTCTTCCCCATGTGTCCTGCATGGACAAGAGAGGGAGGGCTTCTTGTACAGGGCCTTGACTTCTGGTTGGTTTGGCCAAGGAAACCTCAGTAGGAGATCAGGGTATTTATTCCTTGACTTCCCTATAAGATCACTACATGTATCTCTGAAGCTGGGTGTGTCCCTTGATCACTGCTCCTCAAGACAACTTTTCCCACATAACTCTCTCCCTCCAGATTCTGCTAACATCTACTTTTGTCCCTTGTAGGCCAAGGAGAGGTAATAGCTCTCTCTCCATTACTCAGCCCAGGTTCTTGCACTATCTCCATGGGTCCCTGCACTCTACCGCCACCTCTGTAAATAGTTCTTTTGGAAATGAACTCTCTTTGAAATAGCCTCTCTGAATATGCTGTTTCTCACTGGGATCCTGACTGATGTCCTCTTGTTAATGCCAATGTTTGACTTATTTTATTATATTTTAATTCTGTACAAGTTTCATTAACATCAACTACATCATTTAAACAGGCTTCTGTGTTGTTTTTGAGGTGAGATAGGATTATATTTAAAGAGCTATATTTTCATATGTAAGCTTTCTCCACTGCCAGTATTTGTTTTAATAAGAAATCAAGAGTATTTTTGGCAGAAGGTGGGTGGGATAGCTGAAACAAGTGTTTCCAAAAATAAGCCATTTTTAAAAATCAAAATTTCCCCAAATATATTAAATATCACAGTTCAACCAATAAATTTGCTCTTGGGTCACTATTTTTAAGATACCCATCAGTTAGTCTCCATGAAAGGAGTAAACAGATGGGCTTTAGTGTTTATGTGAAGTAGATATTAGAAATCTCTCAATACAAAAATCCATGTACATTGTACACATGCACATAAAATGCACTGAAAGGTTTTTGAAGCTCCAACTATTTGAGGAAAAACACGTAATAAAGCTTCTTAGCAGTAACTTATGGAAGGTAGTCACAATTTTCTTTCTATGTATGCCAGAGAGAAGTTGACCTGTGGTTCTCTGTGGGGAGAGTCCTTAGGCTCCACAGTTGACTTTCAACTTCCATCCCCTCGCATGTTCTTCCACGCCTAAGAGATTTGAACATGTTCTGGGTGTCCCAGTTGGGGGGTGATGAGGCCTGCTAGTCTATCCAGTACCCCTTTTTCAATTAAAATTTTGCTAACAGGTTTTATTTGGAACAGAAGTGGTGCTGGCCACTTACTAATTTTGGCCATGGAGATAGAACCAGAAGTTATTGTTAGGGTTTCTAGAAAACGTGTTCTAAAATTATGACATTTCCCCTTTCCTTCCTATCTTGCGCCAGAAATTGGATGTCCTGGAATCATTTTATATCCATTACCTTGAGAATGATGTCACATCCTAAAATGGAAGGGGAGAAGAAAGGAAAAATGCTGGGACCCTGACAATACTACAGACCTAGAGTAGCAACCCAAGACAACTCACCACCAACTGTGTTAACATCTCTCTTGTTTAACCCACAGTCACTTGTGACTTTAGTGAAACTGCTGAAGACTCCTCAGAAGAAACTACCCTGAGTACCATCAGTGCCACTTGAGAGAACAGATTATTTTATAAATGAGATGAATATACAGACACAACCTTACTTTTCTACCTGAGCTTTTGTTCTCACCAGACTGGAGAATCTGTCAATTCTTAGAATCTCCCTGTAAATTTCTGTGCCTAGATCTTTCTCCAGATTCTTGATATCCTTCTTCACCCTAATGCTTCTTCTGTACAATTTGCAATATTTTTCAACAGTCTTATTAAATATGACATGATATGTTGATTTTTTTTTATAGACTAGCATGGGTAATGATGTTGAACTTCTCACTCTCCCCTGCTAGACTGGGCATCCGTGAGGGCATGGACTATGTGTATTCTGTTCCCCAAGCACCTGGTACAGTGGCCGAAACAGACACAGGTTGAGATAATGAATGCATGAAAAGAAGAGATCAATTAACAAATAAATGAAAATAAGTTAGAACATAAAGACTTTTTAAATGACAAAGCAAGGAGGGGAAATATACGATAGACTTTAATTCTGACTAACAGGGGTGGTGAGGAAGAGGCTACTAACTGAATCCTGTGTGCATATGATGTGGAAGAAGCAGGGGTTTGGGGGACCGGAAGACAATGTCTGTGAGCTCCATTCTGTTTTGTTCTAGAAGCTGAACTGTGAAAAGACCCCAGGTCAGGAAGAATGGCCTCAACAACCCAAAACAATCTCTAAATTCTGGTCAACAGCATTTATGCCCATCATGACAAGAACAACAAAATAATTATTTCAGTCACTAGTCTATCCACAAATCACTTCAACAGGTATGTAGTAATAATGAGGAAACTGGGGCAACAAAAACTCATTTCACAACTAGGTCTGCCACCTTGGATCCTCCTAGCCCACCCACTGGGATGCACAAACCCTCTTCATAAAAGAGCTCCTCAACCCAGGGCTGAGGCACATCCAGAGAGTGTCTCCTGGGCTTTACAGCTGCACTTTTAAGCATTCTTGCCCTTCTGGTTTCTTGCTCCACAGGCTCACTTATGAGAAGCATTATGAAATCATTTGACCCTGAGCCAAGGACACAAGCCCACAGAGGCCCCAGCTAATGTGAACACAAAGCTCTCTGCTTTGTGGGGGCTGAGTCTGCTGGCCTCAGCAGCTTCCTAGGACCATCAGAAGGTTGCTGTTACTCATTGCACAGTTGTTCTATTTATTATATTCTTTTCCTAAGAGATGGACAAGCCTTTGCAGATGAAGCAGTTATTTGCACTGCCCTAGTGCCACATGGGTTCGTTTAAAACATTACCAAAATGTGTTTCACGTAGAATCCAGAGCTTTACAAGGCTCCATATGGTGATGTGTGCTCTCCTCTTATCTGGAGATCTGAGCCACTGTGTGATTTATGTGAATCCACTTAGCTTTCAAGTAATAAAATCAAACCCACAACTGCTCAGATTTTCTGTGCTTGCACGAGCAACTTTGCTTATATCCATTCTTTCAGATGGTGCCAGGCAGTGAGCAGGTTGGCTATAGGGGGGAGTAATACAAGTGGCACAATATAAAGGGACACTGAGTGAACAGTAGGATGACTGTGTTCTGGGGGCTTATACCTGTGAACCACTCATGAACAAGTAGGTGGTGTTCTTTCAGAAGTTTGATCATTTAGATTCATCAAGTGCTACATTTAGAAGGAACAAGATTGGTAACTGTATCTTAATAAAGTATTTAAATACTTACATATGTTAATATTTTATTAATAAACATTAGAATATGGGGCAGCTGGGTGGCTCAGTCAGTTGGGCATCTGCCTTCAGCTAAGGTCACGATCCCAGCATCCTGGGATCGAGTCCCATGTTGGGCTCCCTGCTCAGCGGCAAGTCTGCTTCTCCCTCTCCCTGCTCTTGCATGCTTACTTGCTCTCTCTCCCCCGCCTCTCTCTCCCTCTCATATAAATAAAATCTTTAGTAAATAAATACATAAATATGTAAACAAACAAATATTAGAATGTATTTGACTCTAGGAGATTATGATTACTATCATTATTTTTAAATAGACTAGGACTTTGGAAGAAAACCTCAAGGGACTTTAAATCCTGTTTTTCAACTTGTTTTACAAAAAAAAAATACATTTCATTCACATACTCAATGATCCATATTTAACTATACATATCTACATTATCAAGAACATGTTTGCCTTGAACCAGGGAAAACAGAATCCCAACCCAGTTCATACTGAATGCCTGCATCATAGAATACTGCACAAAGACTGACATATGCATTGCAATTATTCATGCTGCTTGTATACTCTGGGGGATGAACATCTTGAAGACAAACTCGGAATTTTAGTAAATCAAATCTAGATTTATTTTTTAAATAACTGAAAGGAGAGGGGGTAAATAATCCAAAATAGTAATCTAAAAATAAGTTTCACTGTGGAATATGTTAGACATCGAACGCCCTCCAGATGCATCCAGTTGTGTTTTACCTAAATTCATACTTAAATTAACTTCAGTAGTTATTAATGAGTAGCAAGCTAAATTACTGCATAAATACGAGTCTGAAAGAAGACAAAGAGGTAAAATGGATTAAAAACCCAGATATAATTCCATTTTCTGTTGCTTTTTAACTTCTAGGCAAGCTTATATATTAAAGAACCACACTTTTCACAATGCTCTCAGAGAACAGGTATTTTGGTCATGTCAGCAACTGAAATGTTAGTTAAATGATCACAAAATACAGCCAAATGCCAGCTTTTATTTCATTAGTCCTAGCTACAACTAGCCCACCAATTCATTCTATATTTCAACCAAACTTAACCATTTGGACTTGCCCGCAAATGACTTACACTTTCCCAAATTTGTGTTGCACTATTTTCTTTGCCAGACTCACTTTCTCTGTCCCTGCCACATGAATCAACTCAGGAGGGTGGGGTAGCAATGATTTCTGAGGTTTGAAATCTGATAGGACTCCAAAAATAACAGCGTTCACTGCAAGTAATAATTGAGCCCTTCTTCTATGACAGTCATTATAATATGTAATATGTGCTTGACATGTGTTATCTTATAACACTTTGCATTGTGTTAGGGTCAACATTACTTGAGGGCCAACAGAGCAAAGACAAACCAAGCTTGTGTCTCAAACACTGGAAAGTACGCTACACTCACGTTCTGGAAAAATCAAACACTCAAAGCAAGGCAGAGAGACAGAGAAATAATATTGGTAAGAAAAAGAACTAGAAAGATCATTTACCTTAAATAAGTAAGGTGCTAATTGAGGAGCTCTCCCTGTCTTCCACATTTGCCTTGTTTTAGGACTTCATGCAAGTCCCAAAGTATGTTTCACAAACCTTCAAGTTGGTATGAGCCTTGGGATTCACGTTACACACTTCAGATGACTAAACCCAGCTTTGCGGTGGAACGATTGACCATGAAGTCCTTGTATGTTTGTACTGGACATTGCAAAACACAACAGATAGGATCTATCACATACAGGGAAAGACAAAACAGAGACACTGAATTTTAGGAGACCGTTGCAACCTGTCCTACCTTTGGGCCATCACAGTGCTCTCTGCTTATTCTTCTGTCATGAATTTCTTCCCACATTGTAGGTTATACTTTGTACATTTGTCTTCGTCTCTCTAAACTTTGTGCAATTTAAAATGAGGGATGGATTTTATTTCTCCCTAAGAAAAAAGAATGACGTGGCATTTATCCCAGTGTCCCACACATCACTGAATCTCAGTACCGGTCCCTTGAATTGAATGTTGTCTACAGCTCATACACACACGAACACACTTAACTGTCATTTAAGAAATGGTACAGTCTAATGGTCCACAGCAAACTGCCCGGGTTCCAATCCTGACTCTGACACTTGCAATCTGTTTCAACTTGAACAAGTCTCTCTGTGCCTCAGTTTCCTCCTAAGTAAAATTATACTAATGATAGTGAGTCTTAAAAATGTTAATGCATGTAAAATACCTCAGTGGGTCTTAAATATGTTAATGCAGGTAAAAAACTCAAACAGTGCCTAGTGTGCATGTAACAAACACTTCACAAGTGTTTATTATTATTATTACTAGGATATCATTCCTAATTTAATTGTCCAGGAAAAATTACACTGGGTTGATGTTCCAAAGAAAAGGGAGATAATCAATGTTTTCATGAGCCAAGAAGGACATTGTTTGCAAGTGATCACAAACTTATCAATCTTCCACCTTCTTGCCCACACAGTAAATATGGGCACCCACGATGGAAATATAATCTCCTACTCTCTGTCAAGAGAGGACCCCTGCCCATAGCAAATTAAACAGAATCTATGGAAAAATAGAGTACGGTTTGCTTCTCAAAATGACTGAGTTTTTGCTGGGCTTTACTTCTGGTTTCACTTTAATTTGGGATATAAGACCCAGGAATGTTTTGTGGTTGGTGCCTGATCAAGGATAGCAAACAAGTCTAGTGTATAACCCTATCTCATCAGATAGCAGAAAATCACGACAATTTAGTAAGGTGTCCTCTTGGCTGACTAGCAGCCTATAAATTATTATTTTCATTTTAAGTGCTGATTAGGGATAAGATGCCAAATTTACCTTGAAAAGCTTAAGAATAGCAGGTGTTCCACAAACCAATCAACCTTGACATTCTTCATCTGACCTCCCTCCCTCTCCCCCTCTAGTCTCTGCTCAGGCCCCACCTTACTATACCCCTTAACACCTGTGAGGAGAATATGTACTATCAGATCAGTGAGGTGGCCAGAAGGGCCCAGCTCATTCCTTTTCTCTAACTCCTTGAATACAGGTCTTGTTTAGCTTAAATACTTCATCTACCATAAACATTCCTTAGTGGAGCCTTTATCATTTAATCTTTAACAGATCAAGTAGACCAAAAAATAAGGATATGGGAGAATTGAGAGATAAGAGGTAATTTTGGTTTTCTAGCTATGCATTAAAACTTATTCCCTAGGGAGACTACACACACACACACACACACACACACACACACACACACACACACACACACACTTTTTTTTTTTACAAGGCCACAAGGAACATCTCAACAAAATCCTTCAATTGGAAATTGCACAGGCTTGTCAGATTAGCAGAGAGGAAAGTAGGTAACAGTGTATAGGCTGAGTAAATTTTGAGAGGGCCCACCCATGTAAGAGTGGGAGAAAGTCCCTTAAAACAGGGCTGGGGGAGTAAGAGTGAGCATGGGGTGGAGCATGGCCAGTGGTACGTTTTGTGGAGAATGATACCCATAAAATGACACCATCTTTGGATTACCTTCCCCATGAGTCTTGTGGACAAAGGCTAAATGTTTCAATTGCACAGGCCTGTTGTCTTCTCTAGCAGCTTTTCATCTTCCTCTTAACAAATGGTGCATCAAGACATTACTTTAAAAATTGTTAAAATGTGACATTTTGGGGAAATATGCTCTAGTGACGCTCTTGGGCCACCTTCCACCCCCAGCCTTTCACCTAGGTCATATCTAAGAGCTCTGACGAGAGATGAAGAGGGTGGAATGCATCTAAGAAGGCCAATGGAAATCAAATTTTGCTGAGCAGAGCTATTTGGTTAAAGGCAATTCAAATACTTACTCTAAGTACTGGAAATGCAGTGGTGATTTAAACCTGGTCTTGCCCACAGTGTGCAAGGGCAAAAAGAGAGAAAGAGTGAAAAACAAATACTGTCCAACTCAAAATGATAATAGAAATGTCATAGATCAGGAAAGGAGCATGGATTAGTGGAAAATGTGAGATGGAGAAAGGGGTTAGGGACAATACAGGGAAGAGACAACTTTTTAGCTGGTCCAAGGTAAACAAGGGTGAGCAAGACTGTCCTGAGGGAACAGCCTGAGCTAAGTCTTGTAAACAAGAAAGAACAGAGTCTGTGGACAGTTTTGGGAGCTGTAAGGACCTTCAAAGTAAGTAATCTGGGGATTAGTAACAGTATGTGTTTATTCTAGTGCTTCCTTGACACTCCCAAGGATACGATCATAATGTTTTCTCTTCACACATCTCAGTTAAAGCCATCTGCTTCTAAGATTTTTTTCCAAACCCAAGGGTGCAAACACCACTCAGTTACAAAAATTCTTAAAGTTTACTTAGGAGAGGAACATTTCTTTTTCTCTTCTGATTACCTACCATGTTTCTAGTTGTGTCCTTTTAGCTCATAAAAAGAAACATCTACTAATCCTATTATTGAGAATATACAGAAAAGCATAAAGACAACAAGAGAGTCAGCCATTCATAACACCATCACCCAAAATGGTATTAATCTTGCAGTGCGCGTGCGCGCGCGCGCACACACACGCACACACACACACACACACACACACACGCATGTTTGTATATATATGTGTGTATGTATATATTTTAAAAACAATTTAAATAAAACTATACACATTTAAGAATCTGCCACGTCCTACGACCCAGCCATTTCACTATTAGGTATTTACTTCAAAGATACAAATGTAGGGATCCGAAGGGGTACGTGCACTCCGATGGTTATAGCAGCAATGTCCACAATAGCCAAGCTACGGAAAGAGCCAAGATGTCCAACGACAGATGAATGGATAAAGAAGATGTGGTATATATACAATGAAATATTATGCAGCCATCAAAAAACTCAAAATCTTGCCATTTGCAACGAGGTGGATGGAACTAGAGGGTATTATGCTAAGCGAAATAAGTCAATCAGAGAAAGATAAGTATATATGACCTCACTGATGGAGGAATTTGAGAAACAAGACAGAGGATCATAGGGGAAGGGAAGCAAAAATGAAATAAGATGAAACCAGAGAGGGAGACAAACCGTAAGAGACTCTTAATCCCAGGAAACAAACTGAGGGTTGCTGGAGTGGGGGTGGTGGTGGGAGGGATGGGGTGGCTGGGTGATGGACATTGCGGAGGGTATGTGCTATGGTGAGCCCTGTGAATTGTGGAAGACTTATGAATCACAGACCTGTACCTCTGAAACAAATATATGTTAAAAAAATTAAAATAATAAAAAATTTAAAAAGAATCTGCCATGTCCCCTTGTCATGGCATTTTCTTCTGCAATATGATTTATTTTGCATAGTATTCTACAGTACGAATATTCTATTTTTAATGTGTTACTGGCCATCATAGAATGTTCCTAATTTCCACTGCCTTTGACCATTTTTTGACTAATTAGAACTTGCCTGGACTTCTTCTTCAGGTGGATAAATCCCCTCAGGGTCTATTCACATAGGGATGGCTGGGCCCCTCCTTTGGAGATCTAATCAACTAGTCCATCTAACTGAGCTTGATGAGAGTCAATCGGGAGCTAGGCAGCTTTCATGCCCAGTAAGCAATGCCTTTGAGAAAAGAGAATCTATAGGGCATTGTGGGATCCAGGGAGTAATAGGTCTTAAAGTGCTCATACCCCTCCCTATTCCATGCCCTCCCTTTTCTCTACAGGCAGGAAAGGACAGGGTCTCTGATTGGGCTTGGTGCTCCTTTTATCCTGTTTCTATATTATAGGATAGTTGCTGGCTTTTCTCAACTGTGAATGGCTGTGACTTTTCCCCCAGCAGTCAGATAACCATTGTCTTGTTGGAAATTTTAAGGGAAGAAATTCAGGTTAGAAGAGGAACATGAAGCGATACTTTGCTATAATCATCATTTTACTAGCTGAGGTCCAAAATGCTAGATTGAGTTAAATAACACGATTAGAATGAAATAAGTAATGACAGCTAAGAGGGAAATCGGTTAGAGGGATGTTATTTCAGCCTCCTCGAGAGAGAGATGAGATGTCCTTCATAGGAAAAAGGCCCCTGTAGTGAGCATCCAAATAAATGAAGGAAAAAACGGAAGTCCAAAGAGTATGCTAGAAAAAGGGGGTATATAACTTTAAACAACAAGTGTTATGCAGTGGGATTTGATGACCGGGAGAAGTGCAAGTGTGGCAGCGGTACTGGGTTTCATGGTTGAGACGAGGGGTCTGCAAACTCTTTAACAGCTAGACAGTTACTGTTTTAGGATTGGCAGGTCAGTCTTTCCTGCTATACCCCTTGACTTTGTCATTTTAACTAGAAAGCAGTCACAGGCAACACCTACACAAATGGGCATGTCTGTGCGCCAATAAACATTGATTTATGAAATCTGGTGGCAACCTGGATATGACCCACAGGCTACAGTTTTCTGACCCCTGGTTTAAATGAACAAAATGGTGGTGGCTGTCAACCTTCAGTTCCTTTCTCTAGGACAAGGAAGTCCTACTTTGCCGGTTCTCGTTGTTGTGGGGATTCTGTAATCATGAAAGATCCCAACACAATACCTGGCCAGAGATCCACAGCTAATGTTCACTTACCCACCACCCTTCAAGTCTGCGATCATTATCCACAAGCAGCATTGCCCCAGTTGATTATTGATACAAATTAAGGCCAGAAAAGCAGGTGGAAAAGAACATGATAAACGGAAGGCGGATATTATTGATGTTGGTGGTACTTCTCCTATACACACCATTTAGGGCAAATTATTAAGAAGCATCATCTTATAAATTGAAGAAACAAAGCACAACTGCAGGAGCAAATGGACTCAAGTTGATGTAAGGTAATTTCCATGACAATAAGCTCATTTTCCTTCTCGACTTGAACTGAGCTTTCCAAACTTAAACAAATATCCTTACTTTTAAGAAATGAAATGAAATAGAAATAGAAGCAGAAACTTATTTGTATAGATGAATAGTACTTCACTGAAAGTGTAAAATAGTTCATTTAAGATGATTAATTTCAGTCAGCGTGGCATCTTAATTTTGGTTGGAAGCGGAGTCACCATGGCTTTACGTCAGGAAGTTCCTAACGGCCTCACTGTCTAGCCCCACCACAGATGCTGCGAAGCATTTCTAAATGAGGTAATTTTAATTTACACTGGGTTTCTTGTAAAAATTATTGTCTTTCTGTACATCTAATTAAAATAAAGATGTAATAAAGAATTTACTGTTTTAATTAGGGCATAGATCTTAAAGCAATTAAGGCACCATTAATAATTCTTTAACAGACTCTTGCACAAGATGAATACAAAGACTTTTACACCATGAAAAATCAATACACATTACTCATTTGCATTAACAAAGCTACACAAAGCAATCTGAGTCTTCATTAAATTAGTTCTCCTGTAAACCAGAGGAGTTTGGAGAGCCATTAGCTATTTATAACCTAGTGGAACTTCACTTAAAAGGGAGAAATCTTATCCAGAACTAGGTACTCAGAGCAGTGCCATTTAAATGCAGAACTAAATAGTATCAAAATGTGCGTGGAAAAAGACTGATAAATTCCCTAAGAGGAACTTAATGATGAAAGACAGCCACCATCACCATGTTCCAAATGGTTCACAACACTACTTGAAAAATAAGTCTTAAATTTTTTCTCATGAAGTTGTGATTAAGGTTCTCCTACCACTATTCGTTACCTGCCACCCTTTCTTCCCCCCGCCTTGCCCCCACCCCTCTACTCCTCACATTTGGGCTGTCTTCCAGACAATAGCATCTAAAAGTCAGGTAGACCAGTGACCTTAAAATGCAATAATGAGGGCATCTCTAGTAGTATTTTCAGAGTTTGGTATTTTCTATAATTTCATCTAATATCATTACAGGAGAATCTAGGAAGAACAAAAAAACTAAAAATACTCAGTAATGCAACCATCAGGTGAGTCAAAAAATAACCAAAGCGGTCTGTGCAAGAGCTGTTTCTGAGGCCTTGAGGAAATTTGCTCCAGGAGCCTTCCGAGAACTTAGAATTTGTGAGATGGTCACAAACTTAAAAAAAAAAAAAAAAATCACTGAGGGGCAGATTGGCAGTTATGTATCTCAATTCTTACAATCTGGCCAGAAAGAACGGTCTCTGGCTGGAGGCGAGGGTCTGGCTCTGCTGCAGGGTAACTGAAAGGTTCTGCATGTGTTTCTAGAACATGCTGCTATGCAGGTCATGCTGTAATGAAGTGAATTTTGACTCAGAACACCCAATATTTTCAGTTTTCCCCTATGGACCCTAAAATATTAAGTATTAGTGTCTATAATTCTGCTGGCCATAGGTAGAATTAGCTACAATATTAGTGTATTTGGAAGATCATGAAATGCCTCAGTCCTACCTACCAGGAAATGCAAAGGCACAGATGCTAACAAAAACAATGCTTATTACGTTCCAGGGAGACTGCTGGTTACCCTCCCCATTATCTATTCTTCCATCCTTTCCAAGTGAGAGGATCCACGAATTCTAAATGAGCTCATAACTGAGTGTGGCCTCGTTTGTAATTTCTGTCCAATAATATGCATGGGGAAGTTTCATGGGGCATTGTCCTTAAAAATAATCAGATCATGGCCTTTATCCTCTTTTTACTCATCCTCCCCCCTTCCCTCCTGCTTCTGGAATGTAGAGGATATGGCTGTGGCTGAAGCAGTCACCCTGGACTATGCACTGACTTTGGAAATGGAAGTCAGAGCATCAAGACAAAAGAGGCTGGCCCACGAGAACTTCACAGAGCAAGAATGGAGGTTCTAGAGAACCCCGACAGCTGATGGTAGCCTAGCTGTTAAGTGAACAAGTTTGTGGTCTGTTGTGGCGAGCGAAGGTTCGCATTTGGATTCTGCAAATGTCATAAGGATAACCCTGCTCTGCACCATCAGGGATGTATTTTTACTTGTGATGCAATTTTGAATCTGTAGCCAAATTTCCTCACTTTTTTCTTTATACCTTCTAGTTTTGATTGCCAAGGTCTTCTCCTTTTCAAGATTTACTGAAAAAACTTTTCTGCAATTTCCTTCAGAACTGTTGGTTTTTTTTAAAGATTTTATTTATTTGACAGAGAGAGACACAGCGAGAGAGGGAACACCAGCAGGGGGAGTGGGAGAGGGAGAAGCAGGCTTCCCGCGGAGCAAGAAGCCCGATGCGGGACTCAATCCCAGGACCCTGGGATCATGACCTGAGCCGAAGACAGACACTTAACGACTAAGCCACCAAGGCACCCGGGTTTGTTTGTTTGTTTTTTTAAATAAGATTTTATTTTATTTGAGAGAGAGAGAGAGCATGTGAGTGGGGAGAGGGACAGCGGGGAGAGGGAGAGAATCTCAAGCATACTCTGTGCTGAATGCAGAGCCCAATGTGGGGCTTGATGTCACAACCCTGAGATCATGACCTGAGCTGAAACCAAGAGTCAGAGGCTTAACCACCTGGGCCACCCAGGCGCCACTTAGGCCTTCTTTTTTAATATTCAAATTCTGTATTCATCTAGAATAAGTGGTACTGGAGTAGTCCAGATAGTAGAGTATGTGTATAATTAACACTAAAGTTAATTTCAGTTATCAAGCAAGCATTTTTCAATATCTCCTTCCCACTACTACAGTGAAATTTTTGTTTTCAGAAGGACATAACTTGTATTTCATAGAAGAAACACAAATAACCAATAAACCTATGGAAATGTTTACTTGCAATGCTAATAAAATATTTTGTATATTAAGTGAGTCAAAATTGAAAAAAAAAAACAAACATTGCTGACTTGGGTATGTTGTTACAGGTATTCTTTTATCCTGATGGAGGGGTGTGAATTCTTTTGGAAAGCAATCTGGCAATGTGTTACATGAAGCTTATTAAAGTTCATACTCTCTGATCTAGTAATTCCACTTTAGGAAATCTACCCTAGAAAATTAGTTCGATATTTTGACAAGTAGTTCAAAGATACTCATCTCAGAATTATTCTTGGTAGTGAAATATTTTTTTAAGAAGTCTGAATGTCTCTCAATAGAAAAATTAACTGATGGCACATTTATCACTGGGATATTACACAACTATTAATGGTTTTTTAAAAAGAATTTGTAATGATATGCAGCAGTGGTTATGATAATGATGAATAAAAAATAACATTTATAATTTAAACTTCAGTAGGTACAGAAAAATGACTTGGAGGAAATGTGCTATATTAATCACTTACCTGAGGTTATGGTTAATTTTTATTTCCTGCTTCATATTTTCCTATATTGTCAAGTTTTTTAAAAAAGATTTATTTATTTATTTTTATATATAGAGAGAGATTGCCAAGTGGCGGGAGAGGGAGAGACTCTCATGCAGAGTCTGTGCTGAGCGCAGAGCTGACTTGGGGCTCGATTTCATGACCCTGAGATCATGACCTGAGCCGAAATCAAGAGTCAGAGGCTTAACTGACTGAGCCACCCAGGCGCCCCATGAAAATGGATTTTTATTGTAATTATAAAGAATGATTAAAAATATAAGTATGATTCTGCGTCCCACTTGGAACAAAGTAACAAGTAGCATTGCTTACAAAAACCTGACTTAACCAAAATTTTCCCTCTCTGGGTCTGCTATGTGTAACATTATTACTGTTTTGCTGCCAAATCCAGGATTCTCTCTCTCGTTAATAATTTGATGAATGTGAAATGAGTTATAAACCAATTATAAAAAACTCATTACTGCCTAATAGACATAAAATAACATTAATGCAGAAATGCATCTCTCTGTGCACTGACAATCTTGCTGATCAAACTGCCTGGAAAATGAAGCTCCCATCATTTAAATGTACCAAATCAGGGAATCTCAACAGAAACTTAGTTACTTTGTTATCTGGCAATAGGGTCTCTTGGTTAAGTACAAAATGATCATTAAAGCTTATTGAGCACAGACTGGTTTGATCTAAAGGGATCTGAAAGTTCAGAAACTAAAGAACACAGAAATATTGACATTCTGGTATTCTAAAATTGGATTGATCACCTCAGTATAGAGTGACATTACCTTAGAATAACATTCTATTGATATGGTTGAATATAAATAAGAGACTGTATTCTCATTAATTCCAGGTTTCAATTTGCTATGAAATCCTAGCAAATTTATTTAAAATGACCCTAAAGCATGCCCAAAGATTTATCTACAAAAGTATTCCCTATAGCAATATTTATTTATATTAATGAAAATAGAAGAAAATTTAATGTCTAATATTGAGCTTTTTTAAAATATAAATTACATTTCTGTAAAATGAAATTCTACGCCATTGTTAAAAAATGTCAAGGAATACTGAGTGAAATGCAAAATGTAAACGTATGTTAAATATATATATGGTTATCACATTGAAATCTTTATATATATATAATGTACATATATATGTAGAATTCTTCCTTTACTGTATGTATAAACTCATATATATATATACACACAAACATATGCATAAAAACAAATTTTGTCTCTAGACATCAGCTGTAGGTAAGAGTAGCATAGTTAATTTTTATCTCCTTCCTTTTTGTTTTCTTTATTTTTTAAATTTCTTACAACAAAAAAGATGACCCTAAAGTCTATAATCTTAACCATGAATCCACCGAACAAAATATATTCATAATAAAGACATACTTCCATAAGTGTTAAAGCATAGTAACTGAGGCTAAATGTCAATAGTTCTGAAATATGTATTTACACAGTGGGGACAAAAAGCTATTTAAAAACTACCAGCAGTTTCTCTATTAGTGGTCATAGATAGCTCTTGTATAGAGAAAAATTGGCCCTTCAGTGGGACATTGGATTCTGCAAAGGCAAAACCTTACTGGAGTGGCCAGGTGTTCAACTGAGATCAGGAGAATTAAACTGCTCGGTAGGACATTGCAAAAGTTTGTCTTCATTCTGTGTTGACTTTTCCCTGTGAGGTTTTGTTTAATGGAGGAGTGAGCACAGACCATGGAGGAGGGGACAGTGACGGAGGCAAGTTTGTTTCTCTTTCCTACCGGACTAGACCAGGGGTGGTTAGTATAGTTATCTCAGAGGCTTGAGGACACCTAGGGGCAGAGTATGCAGAACACAAAAGCAGTATCAGTGGGTAAGGTGATCAGACATTTGTCTGTAAAGACTTGGCTTTCCACCTTCCAGAGCTTGGAGTCACTCTGAGATGAAAGACACATAGTAACGGCAAACAAGGATCTGCTCCTTGTCAAGGAATATTAGTGAGCTAAGGTTGATGTTACAGAAATAACTTGGAGGATTAATATTCACTCGGATTTAGAGGGCAGGATAGAAAATGTCTGTGTCTCTCTCTTTCATCATCTGACACGATGTCCTCTATCAGTTAGGAATGCATTTAGCTCCAGGTAATAAATAGAAAATCCAACCAAGTGTGACTTAGGTAGGATAGACATGTATTATCCCATGGAACTACAGGGAAGCTGCTGTCACTGGTTTAGCGATTCAGTGAGGTCACCAGAGACCCCGCCTCTCTTTTCTCCCCATTCTGTCATCCACAGCATGCTGGGTTTTGTCCTTGGGTTTGCTGCCTCATGATTACAAGGTGGCGGCCAAGTCATGACAGTGACAGTGTATTTGCATTCCAAGACAGAAGAATAGGAAGAGAGACAAGTATACTTGATTTTTTTAGTAAATAAGTGAAAACTTTCCCAGAACTTCCATCCTTACTGTCAGCAACTTTCTATTAGATCTGTCACATGAATACTTCTGGCTGAAAGAATGGCTAAGTGAGTATTTCATTTTTTCCCCCAGCCCTCCAGGGAGGTGGCTCAAGGATAGTGGGGCTTAGATGTGACTACAACCAAACAAGGTCTCTCCCACTCCTCCCTGTGGCTTTCATATTTACAGGACAAATTTTCTCTCAGTTCTGGTTGCTCCCCAGAGTTGTTACAGAACAGTCCTCCTTTCCCATTTTGTTTGATATTTCCATAAATAGAAACAAATAACAAAAAAAATTGTTACCTTGGAATCTTCAAACACAATGATAAATTTACGGATGGTTTTGTAAAGTACAAAAGGGCAGAAAAAACTCCCATTTAAGATCAAAAACCGTTCTTTCTGCCACGGTGATGGGAAGATCGTGGGATGGGCACTGCCTGATTCCAATAGAGTAGCCAATATTACCTCTTATCTGCTTCTCTTGTTCTATGTGCTTAGGGAACCAAGAGGACACAGCTGCCAGAGATGAGTCCAGCTGCTGGAAACCCTGAACACTCAAGGAGTAGGCTCTACCAGTGCTTCTCAAGGTGTTTTTCATTGTTGTCCCTCTAAGAGCTTTTTCACATGTTTTTCCTAATTGCCTCCCTCATAAAATTTTAGTGGCAAGACTTAAGTCTCTGTTCATGTACTGTGTGCATAACTGTATTTTATACCTAAAAAGATTAAGACTTTTATACTCCCCTCCAACCACAAACCAGTTTTTGCTCCCTTAGGATAATATTGCTCCTGCTGAGAATGCAGGTTTAGATCATAAACACTTCTTCTTTGGGAGGGGTGAACGGGTTGAATTAAGGAAAGGATCTTAACTGACCCCTGGGAAACAAAAAGAACTTTACATGCAGAGATAGAAGGAAAAGCACTGGATGTTGTGGGAATGGAGGAATAAAGCTGAAGAGGTAGAGGATTGTTAGTCACGTATTGAGGCATAAAGAATGTGCAACTCAGCTGGTGTCACAGGTTTAGATGGGCACATCCTCAAAGATGTAGTAACTCTCAGACTACATAGCCAGGGGTCTCCGTGCTGACACGGAGTATTAACTCTAACAGATGGGGAACTCACTAAAGGGAAGTGAAATCATCAAGCAGTGGTGGTTTGGATTATCATTTCCAATTTGACTCGTCTCCACGCCTTTATTATTATTTCTTTTTTTACTTTTCAAAACAACTGCTTACAAGTTAGAATAAGAGAGAGTCTACCTTAATGATCTTCACTAGTGCAGGCAAGAACTCCTCAAGTTCTACCGAACAAGAACAACTTTACATGTTCAGATAAACAATGACGGATTCCTACCTAGGCAGCACTTGAAGAGCTAAGTAGTAAAAAAAAAAATGTAGTCAAAAAATGACTCAGGAAGAAATTGCACGGATTCTCAAATGGTAACCTGTCCCCTGAGCTTCTTATTGCAAAGAAAACACCTAGAAGCTTAGGCATGAATAAAAGTTGCTTTGTGTTTTACCTTTACTCCACAAATACACGAGAGCTTAAAAAGAAACAGCCCCATGTTGGTGAGGAGACCAACGCACTCCTGCACTAATACACTAGAGAAATACCCCGACCATTCACCCATGTAAAAGCAATCTTTCTAATGTCTCCAAGGTCAGCGAGATCTCTATTAAAAACAAACCAAAAAGCTATTGCTTGAATGCAAATACACCAGGATCACATTACGTATTTAATTTAACCAACATTTCAGATGAAATTGTTATAAAAATAAAAATGAAACTCATAAAGACCTTTTGTTTGCTCTCTCTAGTATTATTTCATTCCCCCTTAAAATAACTCGTATTTGGAGAACGCCCCCCCCCAAACACACAAAGAATGGGATAATTTCAGGAGGTATGCATTAAAACTAAAAGTGAAATCTATCTTGGGAGGGGCCAACTAACACATTACAACTAGATGAACTTTTTGTCTTTGAGATACCAGGTCAATAAATCAAAAAAGGTAATGTAGGCATATTTTTCCCACTGAATCATTTATGACTCTTTGCTGTCATGAAGAAATTTAGAGGTTATCCTATAGGATTGATTGTTCCTTTTTTTCAGCCTAGGAAACAAATCTGTGTAAGGACCGTGCCATTCAAAGCTCAGAGGCCTCCTTTCCAAAGTAATCAAAGAAACCAGGAATTGAGAGGCAGTATCTTTTTACCCCTTGGTCAGCATGCAATACTTACAGAGGGACACAAGTTAAATTTTCTTAAGTTTAAAAGAGGATTTTCTAAATAAACCTTGCTATCTTAAATGGATCCCAGATAAAGGATATTAGTGTAAAAACTGGTGAAATCCAAATCAAATCCGTACATTAACTAATAATAATGTATCAAATGTACTTGGTAGGTCTGAGATGTTACCATTTTAGGGAAAGCTGGATGAAAGATACATGGGAACATTTGTACTATCCTCACAACTTTTTCTATAAATCTAAAATTATTCCCCAAAAAAGTTCATTTGAAAAAGTTTCTCTCCAGTTTACCAGTCCTAGAGAATATCCTTAGCATTTCTTGGAGAAAACCATGTTTTCTGGTCTAACACATTAGGAATGATTTTGCTCTTTTTGGATATAGAATCATCTAATAACCGTTTTCCTGCATTAAATTCTACCAGCAGCACAGCAGAGCTGTTCTACACTTAGCTCTGGGGATCCTGCATTTGGGTTCATTGTGCGAGGGGAGATCCTATCCCTGCCATAAAACCTGGTGGTAGCTCAATCTCTCCTTTTAAAACCTGTCAGGACGGGATCCAACTCCACTCATCTCTGCAGGTTGAATAACAGTTCCTGGGCTTAATATGGATCAGGAGGAGGTTTCACAGTTAAACTTAGTTTAAACCTCCAGTTCCTCCACTTACCAGGCATGCTACTTTGGGGCAAAGTCTTTAACTGCTTCTAAGTCCCCCTTTCCTCATCTATCCTATGAGCTGTTGAGAAGGTTCAGTGAGGGGACACAGAAAGAGCACCCAACAGCATGTGGAACAAGGTGGAAGGTTAGCATGCCTCCTTCACAGGATAGCACCATTCACGGGGCATTTTATTTTTAATTTTGGAACACTCGTCCGGTACTCATCATGTGTGAGACTCCATTCTAAATGTTTTTCCATAGTCACGTTTTATTATCCTAACCACTTTATGTGGTAGGCATTATTATTATCCTCTTTTCCAGATGAGGAAAACGGAACCATGGAGAAGTTAAAGTACTTGCCAAGCTCATGGTGCTACCGAGTGGAAGGACCGGAGATCTGCACCCACATGCTCGGTTCCAGGATGTGTAGTCCTAAAACACTAAGCTATTGCAGAACATATTCTACTAAAGACACGCTTAGGATCAGATACTGTGCTTGCTTTCTTCTCTGCAGTACTCCTCAGGGTGCCCAGTATGCAGCAGGTGCTCAAACACATGCATGACTGACTGAATGAATGCCTATCTATCACCCAGCATCCCCAGCATTGTAGAAGGGAACATTTGCCAAGGGCCTCCAACGTTCAAGTCTACTGTGTCTCAAATGTTAGACTCTAAACCATCCTATCAGGTACACCACAATATTTCCCATTTCCACCTGGGGAAGTCAGAATACACAGACTACTTACCTTCCCAGCATCATAGAGTTAATCAGAAGTGCAGCCACGATCGTAATCCCAGGATTCCTTTCAAACGTCAGGCTTTTTCCAACATACTTGGTGGCCTCCCGAACGAGATCATTACTGGGAATATAGTATGTTTTGCCATAAAAATGGCTCTTGATCCAGGTCTCTGCTTAGACACCGTCTCAGAGAGACTTTCCCTGACCTGCCTGTATAAACTGTACACCTTTCTCTTGCTATCATTTTATTCTGCTTCTTTCCTCATTGTATTAATTATTTGACACCATTTGTTTACCTTCTGTCCTCCAACCTGTTACATTCTAAGAGGGCATGGAATGGTCTGTCTTGGTTACACTGAAACTCAAGACCTAGAAACCATACCTGATACAGAGTAAGTGTTCAACAAAATATTGTGGAATAAATGAATAAATATACAGAAGAACCGATTGTTATGAACCTTCTTATCATTACTTGTGTCTCCTTCTATTAGTTAGGTAAGTCCGTTGGGACAAAGCTTTATCCTTTTTTAAGACAAAACTGATAGGAAAACTGAATAAAGAAGTTGGTTTCAATTAGACCAAAGCACAAAGACCAAGAAACAGTACTACCAACCAGTAGACCCCACGGGTAGGATGGGGATGACCCCCAAGCTGCATAGCTGGCTCCGCTGTTTCCAAAAAAAGCTTCACTTTTCCCCCTCCTGAATCCTTGGGAGCTCAAAATTATCCCTCTGCTACTGACATAAATTGTTTTAATTCACCTCTCATTTTTCCATCAGGAAACAATTGGCCTTGGTTTATTTTTTATCACTTTATTTACATGTCTCCTGCAAGACTGAAGCATTGATTTTCCCAAGATAATGTTAATAGGATCAATAAACCACGACGAGCATGCATCAAAGTGCCATTTCTTCACTCCTAACCTGGGGAAGGAGGTGCTGCGGGCAGCCAGACTCTGCTGAAATCCGCCCAGCTCCAGTGATTTTGAAGGGGGTAAGAAGGCACCTCTGCTTATAAATTATAAGTGAGCTCAAGCACTTGGATGACCCAGATAACATACCAAATACAGCGCAACTGAGAACTCTGTGGGGAGTCTGGAAGCCTAAAGTCCTATTTGAAAGCTATCTTTCAATACACTCCACACTAGGGACAGAATAGGCGGAAAAGGTAGCTAGGGGCAGGGGTCATGCAAAGGATTAGCTCCTTTGTTAGAATCCTAGTTTGAGCGCTGGGGGTAAATTGGAACAAGCCACTTCCTGAGTGGTCTTACCTTTTCATCTGCTTTCAGAAGCTTCTGGTTCCAGGGTGTCCAATGCAGACAAAGAAAGGGAGCCAGAGGCTCCCTGCTTAGTGGCAGAGCTGATTGGGCCTTGCAGACACATTATTTGAACAACACAAATATAGTCTCCATTCCTCCTGTCTCTAGATTCCCATGCCACCCAGGCCAGCAGGCTTGCAGTCCTGAAAACACACAGGCCAGAGCGGTTCCTCCAACTTCCAACAGCTTGGGGTGTGTCCATGGTTACAGCAGAAAGTGCTGAGTCTTTAACTCTCTGGCCCAAATCAAGTAGGGATGCTCCTAAAAGCATGCACCTGAGGGCAATTGATAACCCCTCCCACCTAAGCCAGTAATCACTTCACTCACCTGTGGTTTCGCAATGTCTGTGGTCACAGCTGCAGGGCTTTTGGAAACTAGATTCTCCCGTCCCACTTCAGACCTGCTGGTGAAGACGTTAGGGACAGGGTGGTAATTAGGGAATGAGAATCCATATATTTTTTTTTTGAGAATCCATATTTTTAAATGCTCTCAAGGGATTTTAATAAGACCCTTCAGCTAATGTATATTTGAGAACCAGTTCTCCAAAATTTCAATGGTTTTCAATCATGGTTGCACATTACCTGCATTATATGAGAAGCTTTTAAATAATATTGATGCCTGTGTCTCACTCTAGACCAGGGTTTCTGTGTTGGCAGGGGAAGAGTCCCTGGCCCCTACCCAATAGATGGCCTACCACCTCCCCTCCCAAACGAAAATGTCCCCAGACATTGCCAAACATATCCTGGGAGACAAAATCTTCTTCCCTTCCTCCCCCCGGTGGTAGTGATTTGAAAACATCTCATGTTTTCAAGCTCATTTGGATGTGCAACCTTTTCTTCCTTGATGTCCATTGCATCCATCCATGGCCTTACAAACCCGGTCATTTTGATTAATATGTATATCTTCCATATACACAGGCACATGTGTTTCAGGAAGATAGTCTACATTCTGAGCTCCAGTCCAGCTAGCATATCTTTTTCTTTTTAAGATTTTATTTATTTATTAATGAGAGACAGGGAGAGAGAGAGAGAGGCAGAGGGAGAAGCAGTCTCCCCAGGAGCAGGGAGCCCGATGCGGGACTCGATCCCAGGACCCTGGGATCATGCCCTGAGCTGAAGGCAGACGCTTAACCATCTGAGCCACCCAGGCGCCCGCTAGCTTGTATATCTTATGTTGCATGTTCGTGGCCAGATTTGCATTTGGATTGACTTAAAGACACAGTTCACGAAAGGGACTTGAACAACTAACAATAAATTACTAATGAAGTCAGCCATTTTTGTTTAAATGCAAGTTAGAAGTGCCAAGAATATCGTTTTTTTCTCTACCAGTCAGGCAGAATGGATTCGCACATTAAATGTCTTCTGAGTGTCTACAACGTGCTAGCCAGGAAGCAACATACACAAGATGGTTACTATAATGGAGCCTATCCTCTGAAGGGGAGAGACAAACAACATGCAAGATTACACATCAAGTGAGATAATTTTAGATAGTCTTCAGTGTCAGAAAAGAAATGAAAAGAAGGTGGCATGGGGTGGAGCATCTGGGGTGGCCGTGGACTAGTTTAGGGCATCAGAGGGCATCATAGTAGAAGTGACATCTGAGCCTAAAACTGGGGCTGTCTCATTCTGCGGGTGACATGAAAATTGGTGCAGTCTTTTAGGAAACCAATTGTCAATATACGTCAGGGTGATAATAGTATTCATTTTAGCCAATCATTTAGCAAATATAAGACATCTCTGAAAATATGCCCTATCAACACCACTACTGAAACAGTATGCCAAGGAAATTTCCAAAACACCGTAAAATATCTCAATACTGCAAAAAGTCTATAATATTTTGTAAAACTATAAGCTACTGAATTGTTGACAAAAGGAAATAGTTGGATAAATCCTGATGTATCTACTAAAGTGTGGAGAATGCTTAAGATATAGTATAAAAAATTATATATTATTCTGAGATAACAGAACATATACATATTGGTCTCTGCTCCAGTTCCTGGCACTGAGCTTCTCAAATCCTCATCATTTCCTAAGTGATAAGAGCACTGGAATGTCTTTGACTGCATTCCTGACACAGGGCTCCTCAAACTCTCATAAATTGCTGATTAGAGTGCCAGGAACATATTTTGTTCTATTGAGGTGACTCGAGGTGGGTTCCTGGTGGCTCCTGGATGGGAGGTGGTCACCAGAAAGACCAAGCCAGGATCAGAAGCTTGGAACATTCAGCCTCTCCCCTCTCCATCCTCCAAAGAGGGGCAAGGGGCTGAAAATGGAGTTAGTGGTCCATCATACCCATGTGAGGAAGCCTCCATAAAAATCTCAGTAGCTCAGAGAGCTTCCAGGTTCAGAGAGCTTCCAGGTGGGCAAATATATCCACACTGGGAGGGTGATGCACCCCAACTCTATGGGGGACAGAAGTTCCTGCATTTGGGACTGTCCCAGATCTCGCCCTATATATATCTTCATCTGGCAACTCATCTGTATCCTTTAACCTAGCCTTTAATAAACTGGTAATAATGATTATAGTTAATAATACTGTATTACAAACTTAAAATTTGCTACGAGAATAGATCTTAAATATTCTCACCACACAAAAAAAGAAAGTAATTATGTGACATGATGCCATTTTACATTATATGTCTATCAAATCAACACAATGTACACCTCAAATTTACACAAAGCTTGATGTCAATTATATTTCAATAATGCAGAGGGGGTGAGAATTTTAAACAAACAGAAAAATTAATTACGTGAGAAGAAAGTCTGCTCAAAGGGGAAATTGGTATGCTGCAAAAACAACAAAAATGACAACAAACAATCAGTTGGTAGGGATTCTCTATAAAATATTAACATAACCAGCCATTATTTCTACTTCCAAATAAGCACATGTTATGCTTCCAAAACTAGGCATCTGTGTGGTCCATTAAAATCTTTGTATTGAGTTTCAGGAGTAACAAATTCTCTTTTCAATGTCTATATTAACACTTAATAGATGCACTTTCAAAGGGATAATTTGGCAAATAATCTGCTCTAATTTCCATCTGTTGAAAACTCACTTTTGAATATATTCTAACTTCTTTTTTTTTTTTTTTAAAGATTTTATTTATTCATGGGAGACAGAGAGAGAGAGAGAGAGAGGCAGAGGGAGAAGCAGGCTCCCAAGGAGCAGGGAGCCTGATGCGGGACTCGATCCCAGGACTCTGGGATCATGACCTGAGCCGAAGGCAGACGCTTAACCATCTGAGCCACCCAGGCGCCCAATATATTCTAACTTCTGACATAAAGCTTCATTTAGTATGTCCACCTTCATAATTTCCAAGCTCAGTTCCAGCAATGCTACCTCTCATATCAGTATTTCAAAATATTCTAAATCCTTGCACTTAAAGTTTGGTTCATGAATCAAAAGCTTTGTCATCACCTGGGAGTTTGTGAGAAATGCAGAATTTCAGGCCCTACCCTGACGCTACTGAATCATGATTTGCTTTTTAAGGAGATCTCTAGGTGATTGCTACGCTCATTCAAATTTGAGAAGCACTATTCTAGAATATAGCCTCTCAAGATTATATGACTTGTTCATCCTTTCCAGCTTTTCTATTCATCTGAAGAGATGAAAGTATTCAAATTTTCCATATTTTAGAACCAGTGCTATTGTAAAATTCTTTGTGGTCTTTGCTTTGTTTTTAAGCAAATGTAAGGACAACCAGGCACAGTCATTTTGGATTTAGGAAGGGCATCTAGTTTAGCTTTTCTGGACTTAACTGTAACTTGGAGACAGTGTCCTAGATAAGGGGATGGACTGTGTAAAGAAATCCACTGTTCTTTAAATAAATCACAAAGTCAATAACGAAATAGATGAAGGTAGAAATAAAACTCTTCGGAATCTTTCCGAAATGACTTAAAGCCAACCTAAATATGACAGTCCAATTTTAAAACAATAGAAAAGTCCTGAGTTTCAAGGGTAACAATGAAGGTGATTGCCAGAAGTCATTTTTTCTTTAAACCAAGATTAGTCAAATGCCTTCAAAAAAAGATTTTGTACTCGATCAGTAATTGCAAATAAATATTCAAATATATATGAACAAACCTCTCTATGCCACATAGAGACCAAATATTGACTCTTCCTTTACCCTACCTCCAGGCACTGATTTCACAGAAGAATTCAATTGTATTTATGGCTCATGAAAAACATAATGGTAGAACTGCTTTGTGGATATAAAAACATTTCTTCCCAGGGGCTCAAACTGCATTCTAGACATTATCTCATTAATTGCTCCCTTAAATCTTTCTCATTGATTTTTATATTTTTTGAACCAACCAGTTCACTATTGTTTGCATATGAAGGAAAGCATTCGCTTCAGTTAGAATTTGAGATCTTAAGCATTTTGAAAACTGCAATGTTATATCTCAACTGACAAGGGGTTACTGGCCGTGGCTTCAAAAACAAAACAAAACAACAACAACAACAACAAAAACCCCAACAAAAAAACGAACAAAAAAACCCCCAAAGTGACCTAACAGCATTACTTATCTATGTACGAAGCAGCCAAAATTTCTGAGGATGTCTTAGTAAGATTGTATCAGGAATGTAAATATTTGACTAATGTACCTTACCTGTGTCAACCAGAAAAGATGTGTCTGAAGATGAAAGATGTTGCAAAAGTCTCATTTTGGAAAGGGAAAACAAAATGCTAGTATACATTATTCAATAAGCCGTCTGACAAATTGATGTGATGATCACAGGGACCAGGAGGGATTCGCTAAGAACAAGGTTATTCCAAACCAGCCACATTCCTGATTGTGAGTTACCAGTTTGGTAAAAGGAAATGCACAGTTGCTATAAATTTCAATGAATAATGATAACCATTCTTTTTTTTTTCTTTTTTTAAAGATTTTATTTATTTATTTGACAGAGAGAGAGATACAGCGAGAGAGGGAGCACAAGCAGGGGGAGTGGGAGAAGCAGGCTTCCTGCTGAGCAGGGAGCCCGATGCGGGGCTCGATCCTAGGACCCTGGGTTCAGGACCTGAGCTGAAGGCAGACGGTTAACGACTGAGCCACTCAGGTGCCCCAATGATAACCATCCTTCAGTGAGTACTTCTCATGTGCTGCAAATTGTGGAGAGCACTTTACAGACATCTTATTTAATCATTAGAAATGTATGAAAAAGTATTATTACTGACAGTTGGTATAAGAAGAAAAGTAACTAGTCCACAAGTGATAAGGCTGTTCCCAAAGATAATATTCCTATGCAGCATATGATACTATTTTCAGTAAGTTAAATTTTGCTTGTGAAGTTATATGGTCAATTGTTCTCCATCTGAGTGATCTAACATTTTGTCCACAATTTCTGTTATAGTATTTCTCTGTACAAGAAAAGATACTCAAACAAGGTAAGAAAAGAGTAACAAGCAGCCACAGTGAGATACCACCTCATACCCGTTAGGATGTCTTGTCAAGAGAGCAGAAAACAGCAAGAGTTGGCAAGGATGTGGAGCAAAGGGAACACTTGTGCTCCATTGGGCGGATGTGAAATGGGGCAGGCACTCTGGAAGACAATGTGATGGTTCTTCAAAAAATTAAAAAGAGAATGACGATATGATCCAGCAATCCCATTTCTGGGTATATATCCAGCAGAATTGAAAGCATGGTCTCAGAGAGACTGTGCACTTAAAAATGATTAAGATGGTATTTTATGATGACTTCATGTCTTGTATGATTTTTTTTTTTTAATCACACACACGAAAAAGAGTAAGGAGCATAAGAATGAAAAATGCTGGCTAGAAAATCTGATAATAGTTCTTGTTAGTCTCTGGCAAGGTGAATGCAATATAATACAAGAATAAAGAGACAAAGGGTAATAGTTCTATCACTTATTAGCTATGATTTATATGATATTATCTTTTGATGTTATTGAGGTTTGACTTTCTCATCTTCAAAAGAGGTTAATGATATCTGTCTTCGTCCCCTCATAGGCTGTCATGAGGATCCGAATGGCTGGAAATGCTCTGTAAACTTTAAAATCCTCTCCGGGGCACCTGGGTGACTCGGTCGGGTGAGCTGCTTTTCTTGATTTTGGCTCAGGTCCTGATCCCAGGGTCTTGAGATCATAGACTTGAGTTAGGCTGCATGCTCATCGGGGAGTCTGCTTGAGATTCTCTCTCTCCCTCTCCTTCAGCCCCTCCCCCCTAAAATAAATAAATAAATCTTTAAAAAATAAAAAAATAAAATTCGGAGCTTCTTCATCCACTTCCGTTGCTTTTATTACAATCTATGGGTACTTCTGTCTCCTTAATCTAGATTTCAGCTCACATGCCTCTCCCAGATCCATATATTCAATTGCCTCTACTTGGATGTCTCAGGGGCACCTCAAATTTGCAATGTTCCAACCTGGATTCCATATTGTCCTCTCATCCCCATTTCTCCTCCAAGGATCCTTATTTTGTTGAATGATGCCATCCCCTACCAAGCTGGATTTCCTTTGATTAGATGCCCACATCTAATCAAAGGCAAAGTCCCATCCATTCTCTCACTTATCTTTGCATTTAACCATTTCTTGGGATCTTTTCCTAGCCAACTCCTACTCACCCCACAGGGCTCAGCTTATATTCCACTGTCTCCAGGAAGCCTTCTTTTATAACCCCAAACCCACATCAGGTATGCCTCCAGTGTCCTCCCATTTATCATCCTATACCTCCCCTATCACTGCACTTATCACAATATATGAAAATTACCTGCTTGTCAGAGTCCCCCATTAGCCTGAAAACCCAGGGATAAGATATAAACTGTGTCTATTTCACCTCTCTGTCACATAAGCCTTCTGATGGCCAATAATGGTGAGTCATTGACCAGTCATCGGAACGTGCGTTGTGAACAAAACCAATATGATCCCTGCCTTCATGGGGCCTGTCACCTAGAGGGAAGACAGACAACAGAAAGTTGACCCCTCCCTCCAATTTTTTTTTTAACTGGCAAATGCTAGGATGATAATGACCAGTGTCTGGATTAGACAACATTGGAGGAAGGATACCTACTTTAGCTGGACCACCAGCAAAGACCTCTCTGTGAAGGTGTCCTTTAAGCTAGGACCTGTAGTTGAGAAGGAACCAACCATGTTTTGGGCAGAAAGAAGCATCCACACAGAAGGAACAGTTCATGTGCAGATGTAAGGGAAGGGAAGAGCTTGAGGAGTCTGGAGAACTGAAAGGAATCCAGTGTGGCTACTATGCAGGAAAAGGGGAGGGTCTGATGAGGCAAGATAGATAGACATGGGCTATTCATCTTGAATTTGATTTGCAGGACAATGGAGATCTTTGAAGGGTTTTACACAAGGATAGGATAGTCATGATCCAATTTAACTTTTTTTTTAAAAAAAGATCAGGCTAACACCTGACTCTGAAAATCAGCAATTAAGGGAAAAGATTCAGGCATTTAGCTTGCTTTTCCTGCACAAACTATATTTCAGAGTAACCAAATACCCTTAGTTTTGGGGGGGGGGGAAAGGTTCTTTACTGAAGAATTTGCAAAATGAAGATGAGTGGGAGAATTACTAAAAGCGCCATTTTACAACCCCTGCATGAAATAACTCATTCAGATGGAGCCCCTGGGTGGCTCAGTCAGTTACACGTCTGCCTTCGGCTCAGGTCATGGTCTCAGGGTCCTAAGATTGAGCCCCACGTCGGGCTCCCTGCTCGGCGGGGAGTCTGCTTCTCCCTCTGCCACTCCCCCTGCTTGTGCTCTCTCTCTGTCTAATAAATATATAAATAAAATCTTAAAAAAAAGAACTCATTCAGATAACAATTATCAAGGGACAAAACTACCAGAAAAAAAGTATTGTGAGACCTTTCCCAGGCAGAGATAATAGGGCAGCCACTTCCTGAAACACGAATCAAACTTATCAGCAATGATCTGAGATAGTATGAAGTACCTAGAGACTACAAAAGAAGTGTTTTTGCCAAAATATTGAATTAGAAATTATTCAAACTTTAAGAGTTAACTTACAGTTGACAGGGAATACAGAAGGTAGAGGAAGAAGTTAAATACCACCATGTGAAAGCAAACAGGCAAATATAGAAAACCATGTTGTTTCTAGGATATTCTATAGGACAATTGACTTCAATAAGTCAATAGCGTGGACAAATAGATAAAAAAAGAGAGTACTCAACAAACCTAAGAAATACAACAGCACAAGGTGATTGGCAGAACTTGTTTGTCTACAGATTTAAATAAGTCAACAGTAACATTTCGTGGGAGGAACAGCACATAGTAGGTCCTCAGTGAAGATTTTGTTAAATGATGCAATGGTGGTTAAGTTTTATGCACATCCAGACACAATTTTTAAAAAATGTAAGAAAGTAGAATGTGCTCTTTTTGAAGACTACATTAATTTGACAACAAAATTTAATAGGAAAAGGTCTTCTATACTCAGGACACCTAAAATTGTTCAGGTTATACTCTGCTTAAAGAAATCTTCCCCTATCAGCTTGTCATACCTGGAATTCAAACATTATGCATATTTGGATTTTTTGATAAAAATTGTTGGTGCTAAGAGTCCTTGATTTGTAATAACTGCAGTGATTGTTTTCTCAAATTATTGAATGTGAGAAAAGTCAGTCATATACCTCAACAACCCTACTCATCCCTGCTTTCCCTGCCAGGGCGTTCTCCTTAGAACACATAGGAGTAAAGCTGGTTCAGTGCATGGATGTGCATATGTATCTATGCCTCTTACACAAAGCTTCAACATTTTCTTAAGACATTGTTATTTGACTTAAATTAATATTTAAAATTCTGGGTTTGTCCTTGGTCCACTTCACTCAATGGGGAATTCAACTGAGTACTTTCTGCCTAATTTGGCCAAATCCTTATTTAATGGTAACCACATTGTGAAACAAACTCAAGCGCCATGGCCAGACAGACTGAAAGGCACTGCCTCTTTCCTAGAGAGATCTTGACTGCTGTCAGGCTCATTTCATGAAAGCAAATTTGGCCACTCTCTCAGAGGTCGGGCTTGATATTTTTACTTTATTGAACTGTTGATTCCGGGAAAGGTCTCTCTCCTTGTCTAGTGTTGTGTTTTTAAAAACCAGTTAAAGACAAAGTGGTAGAATTAGAAAAATACCATTTTTCAATCCCCAAATGAAATAACTGATGCAACCAAGAATCATCCTTAAACAAAACTACAAAATGAAAGGTACTAGATAAAACTACTAGATGAACAAGGGTCAGGTTGCAGAAACTCTGTGAGGAGAAGGTGGTCTGAGACCTTGAGAGAGGCAGGTATACAAGGTGACATGAGGCAATTGCTCATCCCCAGGAAGTGGGGACAGAATGATTATCTGAGCCTTGTAGATTTTGAAGATGAAAGACTAACATTTCCATTTAATGATACTGACTACAAACACTCCCACCTAGCAATGCCTTCCCTTAGAAATTCATTCTGGTTGAATAAAGGTAGAAACATCCCAATATTCAATCACAGGGGATTTGCTTCAAAATGACTTTAGACCATATAATGGATCCCACTGCTACCATTAAAAAAGAAGATACATACTCTAGAAACTACAGAACACTTATGAAAGAAATTGAGGAAGACACAAAGAGATGGAAAAACATTCCATGCTCATGGATTGGAAGAATAAACATTGTTAAAATGTCTATGCTGCCCAGAGCAATCTACCCATTTAATGCAATCCCTATCAAAATACCATTGACATTTTTCACAGAGCTGGAACAAATAATCCTAAAATTTGTATGGAACCAGAAAAGACCCCGAATAACCAGGAGAATGTTGAAAAAGAAAACCAAAGCCGGGGGCATCACATGCCTGACTTCAAGCTATATTACAAAACTGTGATCATCAAGACAGCATGGTACTGGCACAAAAACAGACACATAGATCAATGGAACAGAATACAGAACCCAGAAACGGACCTTCAACTTTATGGTTAACTAATCTTTGACAAAGCAGGAAAGAATATCCAATGGAAAACAGATAGTCTTTTCAACAAATGGTGCTGGAAAAATCAGACAGCCACATGCAGAATAATGAGACTGGACCATTCTCTTACACCATACACAAAGATAAACTGGAAATGGATTAAAGACCTAAATGTGAGACAGAAATCCATCAAAATCCTAGAGGAGAACACAGGGAGTAACCTCTTCGACCTTGGCTGCAACAACTTCTTGCAAGACACATCTCTAAAGGCAAGGGAAACAAAAGCAAAAATGAGCTATTGGGACTTTGTCAAGATAAAACACTTCTGCATGGCAGGGGAACAAGTCAACAAAACTAAAAGGCAACTTACGGAATGGGAGAAGATATTTGCAAATGACATACAGGTAAAGGGCTGGTATCCAAGATCTATAAAGAACTTCTCAAACTCAACACCCAAAAAACAAATAATCCAGTCAAGAAATGGTCAGAAGACATGAACAGACATTTTTCCAAAGAAGACATCCAAATGGCCAACAGACAGATGAAAAAGTGCTCAACATCACTCGGCATCAGGGAAATCCAAATCAAAACCTCAATGAGATACCACCTCACACCAGTTAGAATGGCTAAAATGAACAAGTCAGGGAACGACAGATGTTGGCGAGGATGTGGAGAAAGGGGAACCCTCCTACACTGTTGGTGGGAATGCAAGCTGGTGCAGCCACTCTGGAAAACAGAATGGAGGTTCCTCAGGAAGTTAAAAATAGAGCTACCCTACGATCCAGGAATTGCACTACTGGGTGGTTTACCCCCAAAATACAGATATAGTGAACTGTGTAACAATCAGTTATTAATGTGTGTGAGAGAGAAAAAGCTTCCATGACCAAAAAGTATTTCTTTCTCTTAAAACTGGCTATAAGTATAAACATTAATATTTTCAATGCTCTGAAAAATTCTGCAATGAAGAAACCCATTTAAATGTATTTCCCTCAGCTTTTTCTAATACTATTTTACAACAAACAAATCCCTTTCCTCCTTTTCAAAAAAAAAAAATCTTAATACCCATGGAACCTCCTGCCCCCCAACATTCATCGCAGCAATGCAGTATGCAAACTGTGGAAGGAGCCAATATGCTCTTCAACAGATGAATGGATAAAGAAGATGTGGTTCAAATATACAATGGAATATTGCTCAGCCATCAGAATACCTACCTTTTACATTGACATGGATGGAACTGGAGAGTATTAAGTGAAATAAATCAATCAGAGAAAGACAATTATATGGTTTCACTCATATGTGGAATATAAGAAATAGCACAGAGGACCATAGGGGAAGGGAAGAAAAACTGAATGGGAAGAAATCAGGGATGGAGAAAAACCATGAAAGACTCTTGAATCCGGGAAACAAACTGAAGGTTGTGGAAAGGGAGGTGGGTGGGGGGGTGGGGTAACTGGGTGATGGGCATTAAGGAGGGCACGTGATGCGATGTGCACTGGGTGTTATACGCAACTAACGAATCATTGAACACTACATCAAAAACTAATATCCTATATGTTGGCTAACTGAATCTAAATAATTAAAAAAAAGAGGATACAGAACTATATTTACTGACTTTAAATGTTGTCCATTATATATGTACATGAAAAAAGCAGGTTAACCAGCAGTATGCATGCTAAAATCCTATTTTTAGATAAAATGCCATATTTTCACATGGAACATTCTGAAAGAATTTATACTAAAAGGCAATAGGTGTTGCCAGGGGATAGTGTTTCTTGTGTTCTACCTTCTCCTTTGCTTATTCAAGTTTCTACTTTTCTAAAATGTATTTCCTTTTACTTTAGAAAACGTGTACAATTGCCTATGTGTGGCAAATCTACACATTTACAAAAGAAATAGTACATCAGAGGGACAACAGAAAAGCCATGCTTTGGGAAGTAAAGGAAAAAGTGGGTGGTAAAGCCAATTTTTTTTTTCTTTTTGAGGTAATGGGTATACATAGCAAGGTTTCCCAAACTGGTTCCATGGGTATTAAGATTTTTTTTTTTTTTTGGAAAGGAGGAAAGGGGTTTGTGTGTTGTAAAATAGTATTAGAAAAAGCTGAGGGAAATACATTTAAATGGGTTTCTTCATTGCAGAATTTTTCAGAGCACTGAATATATTAATGTTTATACTTATAGCCAGTTTCAAGAGAAAGAAATACTTTTTGGTCATGGAAGCTTTTTCTCTCTCACACACATTAATAACTGATTGTGACACAGTTCGGAAATCCCAACAATGGAAACACTGGGGCAGAGAGTATGAGATGAACTCATCTAGTCCCGTGAAGCAGCCACTTCTTATAACTTCAGCTTCTTCATCTGTAAAATCAGAGCAATATAGCCCTGCCCTTATATATGAGTGAGAAGCAGATCACTTCCATTTGTGTGAGGACTTTCAATTTTTGAAGCAACTTTTTTTTGCCCATGTTATCTTTGGAGATATTTCAAATGAAATGTCTTTTTCTTTTCCAATATTTTATTTATTCATTTGAGACAGAGAGATACAGAGAGAGAGAGAGAGAGCGTGAGCAGGGAGGGAGGGAGAGGGAGAAGAAGGCTCCCCGCTGAGCCAGGAGCCAGATGTGGGGCTGGATCCCAGGACCCTGGGATCGTGACCTGAGCTGAAGGCAGATGCTTAACCATCTGAGCCACCCAGACGCCCCTCAAATGAAATGTTTTTTTAAAAGTGCTTTGGCACAACACTCTCTAGCTCCATCCATGCCATCGCCAATGGCAAGATTTCGCTACCTTTTAGGGCGGAGCTATATTCCATTGTCTATAGATACCACGTCTTCTTTATCCATTCATCAGTCAATGGACACCTGGGCTCTTTCCATAATTTGGCTGTTGTTGATAATCTGCTATAAACTTCGGGGTGCATGTATCCCTTCGAATGAATATTTTTGTATCCTTTGGGTAACTATCTAGTAGTGCACTTGCTGAATTGTAGGTAGTTCTATTTTTAACTTTCTGAGGAACTTCGTGTGGTAGGCGAGGTGGGCTGGTGAGAGAAGGACAGATGCCATGTGGTTTCACTCATGTGTGGAATTTGGGAGAGAAGGCAAATGAGCATGGGGCGGGGAGAGAGAGGGAAGCAAATCAAGAAACAGACTCTTAGCTATAGAGAACACACTGATGGTTCCCAGAGGGGAGGTGGGTGGGGGCATGGGTGACATAGGTGATAGGGATGAAGGAGTGCACTTGTGATGAGCACCAGGTGTTGCATGGAAGTGCTGAATCACTAAATTCTACATCAGAAAGTAATACTGCTCTGTACATTAACTAACTGGAATTTAAATAAAAGCTTGGAGAAACAAACAAAAAAAGTGCTTTGGAAGTCTGAAATACACGACACGAGGTAAAATTAATGTTTAATATCAGTGACAGCACAAATGATACATTATCATCTAACCTAGAGGTCAGAACATTTTTTTCCTGAAAAGAGCCAGATCATTAATAGTTTAGGCTCCATGGGCATGCAGTCTCAGTCTCAACTACTTACGTCTTCCCCCCTAACATGGAAGGATTTGTGCAGAGGACACGGACAGTAGACTGCTTGGCCGTCTTTTACCTAGGCTGTGCTTTATTTACAAAAACAGTCGGTGGGCTGGATTTGGCCCATGGGCTAGTTTGCCAAGTCCATATAATCCACTCGGGGGAGACACCAATAACTTGTTTTTGACACAAGATTCATGGGATCTGTGTACTGTTTATGTTTCCATAGAGAGAGATTCCTTAATCAAGTCTACTTCATTTACTGTGGAATAAATGTGCATCTGTTCTGCCATCCCCTCCATAAAAAGAAGAAAATGGGGGGGAAAAAAAACTCCAAATGGTGATGAAAAACAAGGGGACATGTGCTCTAATTTAGACCTAATGAAACAAAATTAAGGTTGTTTTTCTGATTAAAATTAGGAACATTTGATAATGCACGCTAGTAATTTGGAGGACAGCTCTAACTGTGTTATTTTTTAACATCATTACTTATCATTTGTGAAGGGAAAGATACATAAAAATTGTTGTCTTGATGAATTAAAAGAAATAGGCTTCTTGAGGAAAAAATGTACAGAGTTTTGGGGAAGTTCCTTAGCCTGTGTTGACATGTACCAATATTTTAAATGTTAAACTGAATTAATTGAATATTGGTTATTTAGTCAAATTAGTCAAAAATGTTGAATCACTTACTTTTTTAGTTTCAACGAGTTTAAGATTTCAACCTTATAAAACCTCAAGTACAGTGGCACCTGGCTGGTTTAATGGATTAAGTGTCTGACTCTTGATTTCAGCTCAGGTCACGAACTCAGGGTCATGAGCTCGAGCCCCATGAAGGGCTTTGCACTCAGCCGGGAGTCTGCTTGACAGTCCCTCTCTCCTCCTCCCTCTGCCCATCCCCCCACTCGCTCTCCCTCTCTCTTGCTCTCTCTCCCATTAAAGTAAAGAATCTTAAAAACAACAACAACAACAACAAAAACCTCAAGTACAGACTCACAGTTTTTTAACACATAGTTTTAGGTTGGAATTCCCTGTCTCTACCATTGCTGTTCCTCAGATCACCATTTGATTTATGTGTTTGTGTGATAAAACCATTGATGCACTTGATTGAGAAAATGAAGTAATCATTTCACATTCACCAATGTGTACAGTAACAGAAAAACTGAGCTGTAGTACTGGTTCTATTTCATTAATATGAATGAAATTGTTCATATCATTTAATTTTAAAGGAGTTCAACATTCATTTGGTTGTAGTATGAAGCCTAACCACCCATCCTACTGTTCAAGCCCTGTACAACTAGATGGGAGATTTTCAACACTTTAACCGACCCCCTTAAAGCAAGTTCTGTGATACAGCCCATCATTGTTCAGACAAACCATCCTGCCTGAACTCTTTGCCCTTCTTCCTCTTCTTTGCTTATCAAAACCTAAGGATCCTTCAATCCAATGCAGATTCTCCCCTGAAGAAATATTCATGTACTCTTGCCATGGGTCATTTGTCACTTAACAAGTACTACCTTTGGGTTTTGGGAGTTTTTTTAATGAAAAATAATCTGTACATTTTTAGTGCATACAATTGATGAGTCTGGACATATGCATAGTATTTGGGTCCTATGCAATGATAGCATCATTGTGGAAACACTATCAGTACCATCAAGGTAATAAACATATCCATCATTTCTAAAAGTGTCCTTGTGTCTTTGTGTGTGTGCATGTGTGTTAAGAACACTTAACGTGTTAACCCTCTTAATAAAATTTAAAGTGCACAGTGCCATGTTGTTGGCTGTAGGCACAGTGCTGGACAGCAGATGTCTAGGAATTATTCACGGTGCGTAAATGAAACATTACACCTTTTGAATAACAACTCCCCATTTCCCCCTCTCTGCAGTCCCTGACAACCACCATTCCATTCTCTGCTTCTATGACTTTGACTATTTTAGATACCACATATAAATGGAATCATACAGTATTTGTCCCTTTGAGACTAGATTTTTTCACTTGGCGTAATGTCCTCTCGATCCACCCATGTTGTTGCAAATGGTAGAATTTCCTCTTCTATTAAGGTTGAATAATGCACCACATTTTCCTCACCCATTATGTGCCCATGAATATTTGAGTTGTTTCTATATTTTGGCTATTGTGAATAATCCTCCAATGAACATGGGAGTGACCTATGGTTTTTAATGACATGGTTTTAATGCTCTTAGAAGGTAGCAACAATCACATTTAGAGTAGCATTCTTAGCATCTAGCATATTGCCTGTATCTTATGGTCATTTCCTCAATAATTATCTTTTGGAAAGACATCTGGGTGGATGAATGGGACATTCAAACTAACAAGATTGTGAAGACCATGATTGGAAATAAATATATGTGATTGGGGTGGTTAAATTTATGCATCAGCTTGACTGGGCTAAGGGGTGCCCAGATAGCTGATAAAACATTATTTCTGGGTGTGTCTGTGAGTGTTTCTGGAAGAGATTAGCATTTGATTCAGTAGACTGAGTAAAGAAATCTGCCCTCTCCAATTTAGGCATGCATCATCCAATCTGTTGAGGGCCTGAATGGAACAAAAAGGTGAAGAAATGGCAAATTCCTTCTCTCCTCGAGCTTGGAATCTCCATCTTCTCTATTGGCACCTGCCCTCAGACATCAGAATTTTGGTTCTTGGGCTTTCAGAGTCTGGGACTTACATTAGCAACTCCTTGGTTCTTAGGCTTTCAGACTCATACTGACAGTTACACCATCAGCTCCCTTGATTCTCACGTCTGTAGACTTGGACTGAATTATACCACCAGTGTTCCTGGATCTCCAGCTTACAGAGGACAGACTGCGGGATTTCTCAGCCTCCATAACCACGTGAGCCATGTTTTGTAATAAATCTATATATATATAGATATATATATATATCCTATTTGTTTGGTTCTCTAGAGAACCCTAACAGTGATTTAGTTGAGTTTTAGGTTTATTAAATGATAGTGTCATGTTATGATTTTAAATTCTAAAAAATGAGTTTAAGACATATACAAGGCATGTTAATGAAAGGAGAATTCCAAGTGACAATTCCAACATTTAGATAATTTGCACTAAAAAAACTAATATTATAGAACAAGAATTTTAAAAATGCTAATTCTCCTAACACTTTAATTTTATAGAACACTAGAACATTTCCAATGGAAAATCGTTAAAGATAATGAAATTACACTCCACAAAGTTTGGTGAGAATAATCATTAAAATTTGTTTAAAAAGTTTAAATCTGTGAATGAAAATCAACTGGAGGAGGTAAGCAGCTGTCCATGTAACTTAGGCAACAAAAGCTGCTGTCAAGGAGGAATTATGGGCAGTGAGGGGAGGAATGTCAGGGACGAGGGCAGCAAAGTCCTCTGTGACCAATGGTTCACACTGAACAAGAATCACATGCCTTCTACTTTATTTTCACCTCGTCGATAGTCCAAAATTATCAACTGCATGAATTTGGTGGGGGAAAAAACTGTACTTAGGAACACCATATTGTGGTAGAGGATTTTCCTTTTCCAAAGGATTTATTTTTTAACCAGAAGACATTAATTCGGTTCCTACGTTTTTATTTAATTTTACAATTGACCAGAGAGTTTTTGAGCATGTTTCCATTTTTGCTCCTTATCAAAATGGATTAGAGAACTGGAAACAAGTTTTATCCCACACCAAAATAACTTGCCATGCATGGATTTTGCTTTTCATGGAAGCCTTTCAAAGAACTACGCAATCACATTATGGTCTAACTTATGCCTCAGATGTTTCGTACGGCTGTAAACCACCACATTTGCTCAACTACTTATTTTAGTAGAGAGTTCTCCTGTGCTGCACAAATGCACACATAAAAATAAAAGCAAGGAATTACAACATGAATACAACTGTGAGGTTGGCAATCTTACAGGTAAGACAGTGGAGATCACCTTAAATTGGAGACACCTGTTTTGCTATTCAGAGGCCATATGATGAATAGACCAGACATATGTCCTTGTTTCTGAAAAACAATCAAAATTAGAATCCCGCAGAGAGACCACAGACTGGGGTGGGAAATACATGTTTGAGTCCACAGGCCGTTCTCCATCAAGACAGAAAAGCAGAGTTTCTTAACAAGTTTATCCTTCCTCAATGAGTGGAAGTACGGGGTGGGTCAGAAAAACCGTCCTTTGTTTAATTCACCAGCAGTGGGCAAGCTCTGCTTTGGCATGTATTTCTCCATCTTAATGTCTTTTCCCCCAAAGAACCAAAAGAGAAGACAGTTAAAACACTGAAAAGGATAACGTGGTTGGGAATGGGAAGGCTGGCACAGCGATAATTAATAATTTAATAATTTAAACATGCTCTCCAAAGCTGAGTGACTGACAGGAGGCCTGCGCTTCATCGCCATGGAGGCAGGTTCGAGCCAAGGAAGACATTCTGGGAGGTTGACAGACTCCCTCTGGGAAAATTCTGATCAAAGGAATGATTGAGGGGGGTTGCCAAGGGTCAACTGAAATCCTTTATTCTTTGTACTTTAAAAAAAAATCACCCAGTTGGGACATTTTTGTTGGAGTGTATGTTAACAATTAAATACGTATTTGCCTAGCTGAACGGAAACTATAATTCTCTCTTAAACTTCGAAACTCAGCTTTCTGGAAGGTTTAAATCATTGGATGTCACTAATAATTTGTAAGTGTAAGTTCCACAGAAGTGTCATGGATAAGTTTGCCCACATCATCATGTCCTCTCCCAGAGATGGTACAGGGCTTGGTATAGAATATGTCCTCACGTTGAATAGACACATCCATCTATTTCTGTATATATTCATGAGATACATACCTAAAGAAGCTTTAAACCTGGAAGCAATATTAGATAAAAATAATTTGGTCTAATTGCCCACAGTTTGCAAAACTGAGGGCCAGAGAAGCTGAAGAGCACGCTCATGAAAACTTGTGCAATATCAAACATGGATAGAAGGAAAGGGAAAATTTGAAGTCAGGTTTTCTACCATCAAGATTAGTGCTCTTTTACTACTTCGTACTTCACAGTGAAGAGGATTTCTGTACCAAATGCCTACATGTTAAATCTTCTAAAGTGCCCACACTCTCAAATAAGTGATTTCCTTTACTTCTGGTCAGCTGGGTTTCAGTTTCATGTCTCATCCTAACTCTCCAAAATCAAGGTTAGATGGTGAAGGCCAAAAATTCTTGAGCATTGCATGTGGACTTTTGAGTCTCCCGTCCAAACTTGGCCACTCTAAATGCCTGATCTAGCCTGAATTACTTCATCAGCACTTTTAAGTAATGGAAAAGGATTCTCATCATCAGTGTCACTATCTGAGTGCCAGGGTTATTAATTTGAGATTTTAGAAGATGAGTTTTGTATTTTATTCATTCATTCATTCATTCATTCATTCATTCATTCACCTTCTCTTGTATATCTAAACTAGATGTAGTAAGAGAGGCAGGTATAAAACAAATATGTAATAAAAAATTATAACCAAGTGAGAGAAGACTTTACAGTCCACTGAGAGTTTCAGGGAGGTAGTGTCCTGAAGGGCCAGGATTTTTAGTATGAACAATTCATGGGAAGGTAATCAGACAGCAGATATGGCTGACAATAAGGATAAGTGGGCACATGTAGGGTATGGAGTCTAAGAGCAACCCCACCAGGTAGACAAGATGAACGTAACACATACATCCCATCCTGCAGAGGGACTGCACCCTGCTCACACTGGCTTGAAAAGGATTGAGGACAGGAGCAGGGATTAGGGTTGGTATAGTAGCAGGGGCCAGATGGTGCAGGATCTCATATAGCACGCCAAGAAATTAGACTTTTTCCCTTCAACAGTCAACATAAAGCTACTGAATGCAGTTGCATGGTTCTAGAGAGCTCATTCTGGCGACTCCTCAGAAGTTAGAACAACTAGATAAAAAAAATCAGACCAAGTATTTCACCAAAATATGATTCTCCAGCAAGATCAGAAGCACCCTGATGCCAGGGCTATGTCATGCTCAACTTAATGTACCAAACAGCTGGCATACAGTAGGTGGTCATTAAATGTTTTATTAAAGGAATGAACACAGAACTGCATTTTGGGTGACTCTCCAGAAGGAATATATTCCTTAATGAGGTCACACAAGCTGAAAATTTTAGTACCTTCTTTTGAACTCTAAATTAGACTTTTAGACTTTTAATCATTATAAAGGAAAAAAAAAAACAGGGCCAAAATGAAAACAAAAAGTGGATTTATTTATTATTGTTTTTTTAAAGATATATTTATTTATTTTAGAGAGAGAGAGCAAGCATGCAAACAGGGGGACGGGTAGAGGAAGAGAGAGAGAAAGAATCCCTAGCAGACTCCCCACTGAGCATGGAGCCCAACCTGGGGCTCAATCTCAGGACCACGAGATCATGATCTGCGCTGAAACCAAGAGTCAGACACTGAACCGACTGAGCCACCCAGGGACCCCTGGATTTATTTTTCTAATGAAGCATAACTGTTAGCAACAGTCCCTTAAATATGGTGCATGAGAGGAGGTGACAAATTTCTTCCAGTGAGGAAAGGGGCAACTAACTGGTTTTATTCAGACAGGAAGGACAGTCTTACAAAGACTTAAATTACCCAGATACTTAGACAATGAACATCGTCAGTTGGGTGACTCCAGGGGAATGAGTGCAGGGGAGGCTTTGCTCTCATGATGATCGAAGCAGAACAGTCATTGCTCCTGTCACTGTGGCCATCAAGACGGCCTACAGGGTCTCATGCACTGTCAATTTCAAGGCTAGGTACCCTTTGTGCTCCAGAGGTGTAATCAGAGGGGCTGTGGCTCATCAGATGTTTAGAGACAGGTGTGGGAAGCTCTAGCTCCTTGTTTTTCAAACCAGAGCCCAGCCAGTGCTTGGAGAGAACAAACTTAAAGGGACAGGAAATTAACACTAATAGAAGTTACTCATTCCTGAATGCTGATCATGTCCAAGATGCTGTGCTTATCACTTTACAGGCATTATCTCATCTAAGTCTCAAAAAAACCCCCTAGGAGGTAGGGACCATTATCATCCCCAGTTTACATATAGGGCAACTGAGGCTGGGGGAAGTTAAATAATTCACCCAAGATCACACAGCTAGGAAGTAGCAGAACTAACAATTGAATCCAAGCCCAGATATCTGCCCCAGAAGCCTACCCTTATTAACCATGATTATAGACTGGATTTAGGAAATAATAATGATGCCCTTCACCTTGACAGCACTTGACTACTTGCTTTGAGTCTCACTCCTTCTGTTAAAACCAGAAGTACCCTTGTTAGGTGGGTAAGGCATGGATTATGGTCACCCTTTAACAAGTTAAGGGACCTGTGGTAGACAATATGTCATGCCCTTGAAGAGGGCTAACAAAAAAATTGGGTTCGAATCACAGTTGTGTTACTTCCTGGTGATATGACTGTGAAAAATAACTGCTTAGTCTCTTTCTTTTTTTTTAGATTTTATTTATTTATTTATTTATTTATTTATTTATTTATTTATTTATGTGAGAGAGAGCATGAGCAGGGCAAGGGGCAGAGGGGGAGGGAGAGAATCTCAAGGAGACTCTGTACTGAGCGTGGAGCCTACTGCGGGACTTGATCTCACGACTCTGAGATCAGGACTTGACCTGAAACCAAGAGCTGGACGTGTAACCAACTGAGCCACCCAGGGGCCCTCTGCTTAGCCTCTTCTGAGCCTCGGTTTCCTTATTTACAAAATGGAAATACTGCAGTGCCTATCTCACAGAGTGGCTAAGAAGATTAAAAGTGACAATGTACGTGCAAACCAAAAACACTTGCTACATACTGACTGCTCAATAAATGCTAGAGAGTAGTAATACTGCCCCCAAATAATTAGTGGGTAAGTAAGTGTAGAGTCAAATAAATTATTTCAGTTCAACATCATCTAATCAAATATATTTCAGCTTCTGATTATTGGGTATCCAGCAGTGACAGTGTTCTAGGTCCATATATCTTGATTCCTAGTCCTAGTTCCTCAGCACACTCAGGTTTCTCCATCACTGAAACTCCATCTTGTCTTGTGTTGAGGTGAGCAGCTCTTGACATGAACAAGTTATGTATGTCTGGGAAGGAATTTACTGTTCTCCAAATACATTTCTTCCTTTCTATTGCTTCTTTCTACCACAGTCTTCTGCTGGAACAATATGGAATTTCCCATCCTTTCCCCATCCTATTGTCTTTAGAGTCTATGTCTTGGAGCACCACTGGCACTCGGGAGCCCACAGGGCTTGGCCAAGCCCTGCTTGTAGCCTCTACAACAAGAAAGGGTGAACCTCGTAATTTTCATCTCAAGGGCAGCAGTGATTTAAAAGCTCCATGATGAAAGAAGCTGTAAAATGGTCAACCATGTAAGAATGGGAGTGGATTGCAACCAAGACCTGAGTCACAGCCAGCACTCTGCCTGATGTGAGAGATGACATACAACATTTAAAAACCAATGGCTATAAAGAACAGTGGTTATGGGGCATCTGGGTGGCTCAGTCAGTTAAGCATCTGCCTTCAGCTCAGGTCATGATCCTAGGGTCCTGGAATCAAGCCCCACGTTGGGCTCCTTGCTCAGCAGGGAGCCTGCTTCTTCCTCTCCCTCTGCCTTCCACTCCCCCTGCTTGTGTGCTCTCTTTCTCTCTCTGTGTGTCAAATAAATAAGTAAAATCTTAAAAAAAAAAATCGCAGAGATCCATAACAGGGCTCTCTCGGGGCCTCCTTCTGGCTAAAAGGCTTCCACTTGAGCGCTCAGGTTCATGCAAGTTTGTTTAAGATGCATAATTCATAAAGGGTACATAGCACCACCCCTGAATAACTGTTTACTTCCCACCAGCTCAGGATTAGATGGACTGACTGCCTCTCATGAGAGGTCACTCTTGAAATCTGCCACAACCACACTTTATGGCCCCGAATGGGCCCCTGGCTATTGGGCTCTGCCTTTTCCTTACTCCTTGGTTGTCCCCATCAGATACCTGCAAAAGTATACATTCCTGGGCAGGGAAAGTTCTTACCTCCCTGCATGTAGTTTCAAAGAGTCTAAAACAATGACAGCATCTCTGACTGGGCACATTTTCATCCACCACCATTATGCCAGGATGCAGGAACTAACTATCCCTGACTCTGTTTATTGCATTAAAAAAAAAAAAAAGAAAGAAAGAAAGATGAGAGAGGAGATTCAAAAGGTGGGCATCAATTCAGCACTGCTCCTAAGTACTTTGGTTTGAGCTGACATGAGCCAAAAAACTATCTCCCTGGAATCCATGAGGTTGCCCAGATTATTTGTCATCGGATGCCTGATAATGACATAATAGTCAATTTAGAGGTGATTTATGGTGCTCCTGCCAGGACTGATAAGGAGTAGCTGCACAATAGGGGTTATTTGGGGGAGGCATTCCTCGTGCTCGAGCCTGCCCCAAATATCCTTTTCTTAGCACACCTCAATGACTTTTTTTTTCCAGTACAACAATACTAGCCCCTTTAAAACAATCCGTCAAACTAAGCTAGAAGACAAAGATAACTTCATGCCCTGAAAAACTTTATGCTCTGGCTCAGCCAACAGTCATTACTACTCATAGGTGCCCTGACAGTGGGAGTTTTCCACCTGATCTTTGTATTTCAACCTAGACACCGATCTCATTTGTTGGTCAAATGCGTAAAAAGCAACCGGTACCAACACTGTTTATGATCAATGTTCATTTAAGGAGCTCAACATAGTGCCCATCTATCATTACTCCTCACAGTAACTGTCAATGGTGGATTTTCTTATCCCCAATTTACCCATTTCCTCATCTGTAAGAAAATCTAAATCTTAACAGTAGCAGAAGCAGAAACAGCAATACCAATTAAAATAGTAGACGGTTGTCCTTTACAAAGTCTTTACAGGGAGGCAGGCGCTGTGAGAAGTCTCTTATTTCTCATTCTATTATTTCTGACAACCCCGAGGTAGGGATCCTTATCAAGATCTTCATTTTTTTTTTTTTTTAAAGATTTTATTTATTTATTTGACAGAGAGAGACACAGCGAGAGAGGGAACACAGCAGGGGGAGTGGGAGAGGAAGAAGCAGGCTTCCCGCGGAGCAGGGAGCCCGATGCGGGGCTGGATCCCAGGACCTGGAATCATGACCTGAGCCGAAGGCAGACGCTTAACGACTGAGCCACCCAGGCACCCCAATATCTTCATTTTTCCAACAAGAAAATTAAGAGTGGGGAGGTCAAGCGTCGAGCTGCAGGGTACACAGCTAGTAAGTTGCAGAAAGGACTTGCACGCAGGTCTGAGAGATCCCCTCCCCCCGCCCCATAAAACCCTGGGTTTTGGGGCTTGCCAAAAGACACTGGCTTGCCTAGAGGCTACAGAGAAAAACTCCTAACCTCAGTGTAGACAGCAGGAACCGCACTGAAGGAGACGCCTCATCGAATGTGGATTTAGTTGCTTAAAAAGATGAACGCTGCTGAATTGCTTACAGTCTCTTTGGCTATGTGTTTTATTTGAATAAATCCACAAAAATCTCAGGAATCGCACCATGAGGCTGAGTGCCCTGACACTTTTACTACCCCCACAGTCAGCACCTGAGTTAATGGCAGTCTGACTTTCGTCAAAGGGGGGGGGGCGCCTAGCACCAGGGATGTGCCCCAGTGTTACATAATGTGTGCTGATTTGGCCTCTTGAAAGGAATTTTATCAGCCCAAGTAGGGTGAAATTAAGAGTAGACAAGGATATTTTTCTCTGGTTGATTTGAACTGCTTTCCTTTATGTTTACCATGTATTGACTACTTACTAATTGCCAGCCACTGTACTTAGAAACATCCTGGATACATTATTTCATTTAATCCTCAAGGCAGCTCTAGGATACCCAGTCCCTTATTACTCCCATGTTTGCTTGTCTTTCTGGACCTTCACCTGTTTTTCTAAGGTTTTTCAAAGGTTATAGAGGAAACTTTAAAAATTATATTGCTGTGTGAACGGAACATAGGGACTCTTTACTGCTCTCCGCCTCCCAGGTGCACTGTGGCTCTCTGAAGGGGTTCACTGAGCAAAGTCTGGCAGGGAGAATAATTACATAAGAAGCAACGCTTCCAGCCAGACTCATCTTTCCACAGGTTCCCAAGCCAACAGTTGTTTTCACTGAATTAAATCACTTAGAAAATACTTGAAACCTGAAGTTAGTCAGTCTTCTGGGGGTATGTCCCTACTCTCCACCCTTCCTGATGCAGCCTGATCAATTTTCCAAGCATGGTAAGTACTGTGGCGTCATGAATCCTAACAGAAATCTTACTTCAGTCAACAGAAGCTTCTTGCCCCCCTCAGCCTCTGATCCTGTTTTCTCATGTGTGAATGGGATTATCTGTCATTCTAACAGACACTTTTGAGAACTGATTATGTCCCAGATACTGTTCTAAGTGTTTTACATTTATTATCTCATTTAAATGTCACAACAATCTTGGGGCGCCTGGGTGGCTCAGGTGGTTGGACGTCTGACTCTTGGTTTCGGCTCAGGTCATGATCTCATGGGTCATGGGATCAAGCCCCACATCTGGCTCTGCACTGGAAGGGAAAACCGTTTCATTTCCTGTTTTCCTATTTAGAAGGATCTTCTTGAGTTTGCAATGCCTTGTTCTTTAGCATAAAAAGTTGAATCAAGGTTCCACCTGGATTTTATATGCTCCCTTTCAATGTGCCAGGCCTTTTTCAATCAATATCAATTTATGTCTATATTTTACAATGAGGCATCTAAGGTTTTCAGAGTTAAATAGCTAAACAGTAGCAGAGCCGGCACTCCCCCCGGGTCTGGTTCAAGTAAAAAAATAATATACACTCTTACTTTAACTCCCATGGTCATCCAAAGTGGAGCTGCATTCCTACCTTCCTACCTTCTCTACAGATGCTGGACATAGAAATAGAATGTTTGGGGGTTCAGTGATAGGTCACAGATAAACCCCACATTTTTGTTTCTTTCCCCAGATAAAAGCACTTTAGAAAACATTTTTGTTTTTTTCCAGCTCAATGGCTATAAAGAACATTGGTTAGCTCTGCGACCATTGGCTCGGTGTTAATGAGCAGGGGCATTTTTGCACCGCATAGTATATACAGAAACTTGTCCTCTTGGAATTAGGTAGCATTTGTGAAATGTCCAAATAGGCCATGCCCAAATGAAGAGAACTAACAGTTTTATAATAAAAAGGAAAAAAAAAAAGATTTCTTATTCTTCTCTGCTTCCAAACTTATGCAACTCCCAACTCTTTGGGTGTGTCCCCAGGCCACAGGGCTCTCTCCCTGAAGTTATGACTTGGCTCTGCGGCAGAACAGAAAATTGAAAAACTCAAAGGTTACCATGTGACCATGTTATCCATTCATGCAGAGTGGTGGGAAAAGCCACTCAACAGAGAGAGAAGAAGCAGATGTACAAAATGAAGTAAAAAGAAAAGAAAACTAGGGGCTCCAGAAGAACAGCAAGATGGCTGTCCACTTCTTGATTCCAGCTCCTTTCTCTGCCTAAAGTGCATTCCTGGCCTTGAGAGACACTTCAGTGTCCTCATGCTAAAGGCTGTCACCCCTCCTTTCAAAAAGTCTAGCTTAGGTGGGTTTATATTACTTAAAACTGAAAGGTCCTTGACTCGGTGACAGTTTAAACAAATTTATGGGCCATTAGCTCTGAATTCAAGCAAGCAGAATTCCCTAATGGTTGCTGGAAGGGAAAACAGTTTCATTTCCTGTTTTCCTATTTAAAAGGATCTTCTTGAGGTTGCAATGCCTTGTTCTTTAGCATAAAAAGTTGAATCAAGGTTCCAGGTTTGGGGTCCCCAGAACTAGACTCTGAGACAAGTCTCTGAGTGGGAGCAATTCCCTTGGGAGGTGAGTTCAGGAAGCACCAGTAATAGAGGAGGGAAGGCAGGATATGCTATCACCGTGTGACTACCATGGGGAAGTGAGGCTTGATTCCTCTGGGGAACTCTGGGAGTTAGCTTAGACCATGTGTCTCAGAGCCGTCCCCCTGTGAGGGCGCGGAGCCGGGGTATTCATCACCAGCTCCCACCAGAAGCTGGTTGAGGGTTACTGGGAGGGAGGGCGCTTTTCCAGCCTGCTGTGTAGTAGCCACCCTGCTTTGGTGACCAGAGAAATCCCTCAGGGGAAGCAATGAATGTACAGGGAAGTTGGAAGGCCTGGAGGTACATGGCGAAGTGTTAAAAGCACGTGGGTAGGTGTGGGACACCCACAACTTCTGCGGCAGGCTCGTGTAGAGAAAGTAAATAGATAGGAAAGACTCGAAAACATATACTCAATGTGAAGTTTGTTCTATTTACTGGAAGGAAGTGATTAGGGATGGTTAAAATTTAGTACACTTTTCAGCATTTTGTTCCTCTCTAATTTTTGTTCTGAGAGTCTTTTTCTATTAACACATGGGACTGGGCAAGAGATGTGGGCTGTGGAGTCTTCTGGATCAATCAAATGGACCCAGATAAAAATATTTTTGACTTACAGCTAGAACTGGAGGAAATAATTCTATGGACAGGGTTCCCCTGCTGTCTGGAAGTAGGATGTTCCTGTGAAAACTTCCATAAGCAGAAAGGGGATAAAGCAAAGAAGCAATTACCATTATTTTATACGGAAACATTTCTGAGCATTCCCAGACTCAAACAATAACCTCTCTTAGGCTCTTTTGCTACCTGAGGACATATCTTGCTAACGGATGCACAAAATAAATCCAGGTAAAGCACAGATGCTCATAGACACAGTTCAAAGCTTTGCAGCCTGATGCTGAGGTGCTGAGGTGCTGAGGGTAGTTCCTGGAGAAAGGAGTTTGGTGGGGTCACTCTCTGCGTGTGGGGTGAGCACAAACAAATGCTGAGCGCTATTTTTGCTTTTCACCATTTTCCCTAAAAGCCCAAATCCTCTTTGGATTGCTTTCAGTTAGCCAAAACAAGTACTGATGTAGGGCTTTTGTAAGGTGAAATGGTAGACTGCAAACTTTCAAAAAAGTGCCTGTATTCCCCCCTATACTCACCTCCTCTTTTGGGCTGCAGAGCTGGAAGAAAGGGGACCAGCTGAAGAATCACCCACTCACAGAGTGGTGACATATTTATTCAAAGGGGCCACAGACCAGGCTGCAACTTTTGGTAGGCTTTGGGTATACGCTGAGCTGTCGGGGGTGTACGAGGTCTGTGGGAGAAGCCAATGATTGAAATCCCAAGGAACAGCAAATTTTCTTTCCTAACTGCCCCCTTAAGGAAACACTGGAGATCAATCCCTTACTTGGAACTTACAGAGGCTAAACAAGCAGGGGAGGGAGGGGGCATGCAGGGCTCTGCAACCATCCCAGAGAATAGGAGTGGAGGCTGACATGACTCCTATCTGCTGTGTGGAGCTTGGGTCAGAATTCAGAATCGGCATCATTCAGTGGGCACTGGGCCACTTGGAAGTGCTGATGCACCCTCTCTGCTAAGCAGCTTCTCCTTGCTTTTCCTTGTTGCTCCTTATATCCCTACCTCCTTTCAAACTCCCTAAGCCCCCTCCATCTGAATGCTCTAGCCTCCCCAACCCAACTTCTGGCTTCTGGTGATTCTTTTCATGTGGGTGCCCGCCAGCATCTGACCCGAATGTTGTTCTGTATGGGCGTTTCCCTAAGTCCATGCCTAGTCCCTCTACTAGTTCACAATTAGTTTGGGGAACAGATGGAGATAAACAAAGACAAAAGAGAATAAACAATGTATTGTTTTTTATCCATATTTCTCACTGTCCATGGTTCAATAGTCTATAATAATAGCATGGTGGGCAAACATGGATCTGAAGCCAGACTGCCTGGATTCGCATCTCAGCTCTGGCCATAATGCTGACAGTGGTCTGCTGTGTCACCTACCTGGGCCCCAGTGTCTGACACAGCGTGCAACAAACACTTGCTGAGTGGATGAAAGAATGAATAAGAGAATAAATACATGTCCTCTAAATGTTGAGAGTTCAAGGACAGGCCTACCTGTAACGTCCGTGGGGCCTGGAACAGGAGAACTAGTGAAGCCCTCAGCATGGCTCCATCCCCAGACCATAAGGGAATCTTGCATCAACGTGTGTGGACACCCAGGCTGTATGTGCAGGCTCTCCTCTGCAGGCAAGAGCGACCACTAGAGCACCCGTGAGGCTTAGGTGCTGTGGGCCTGGGAAAGAAACGTGGAGAAGAGCACCAAGCAGGGACCGGGCCGTGGTCTTGTGGCCATTTGGGCAGAAAACCTGGGATTCTTGGCACTCAGAAGTGACATGAGCACCCAATGTGCACATCCCTTCACCCTGTAGATTCCCTTCTTGCGCAGAGGATACATCCAGAAGAGGGTCAGTTGCATTCACTCTGTGAACCTTTACCAGGCTGTACAATTACAATTCATGAATTTTCTGTATCTGTTATACTTTGATAAAATTTTAATGGGAGATAAATAGGTATACAGATAGTAAAGCAGATTATAAATGTTAATGATCACTGAATCTAGGTAGTTATTGTCACTGTGTATCTTATATTATTCTCTCAATTTTTCTCTGTGCTTGAACTTTTTTAATAATAAAAAGTTGGAAAAATTAGAACAGTGGTAAATACTCTGAAGGCAAGGTCCATGATATTATAATACCTTGTAAGAGGGAATGTGATTGCTGTCAGGCCATTTAGAACCTTGTGAATAAGTAAAAGGCTCTGGCTCCAGAGTATTAGCTCCATGGATTCAGAGCTTCACAGGTAAACTTGTAAGAAGTAGGAAAAGGCATGCCTTCTGTCAGGAACACCAGTCCACACAAGGGCACTTGGATTGGGAAGCAGGCACTCTAGCATTGTGAACTAACTGCATCATCATGAGCAGCCTGTCTGAGGAAGGATTTGATGAGAAGTTACTTAAGTAAAGAGGTGGAAAAGTGGGACTTCCCAGGCAAAGGAATCAGCATGGACCAAGGTCCTGAGGTAGGACTGAATACGATCAGGGACTGACAGGGGCCCACTATAGCTTGGGTACAGAGAACTTGCAAGAGCTCAGTGTGACCTAAGGCTGGAAAGATAGGCAGGGAAGAGAAGAAGATTTGTGACACGGAAGCATGACAAGTACCTAGCAGTAATAGACATGTGGAAAAAACTGGGTTCTGCCAGTGGCTAACTATGGTGTGGGGTTTATCTGTTGAAACCTCAGCTTCCTCATCTGTAAATGGGAAGAGTCTTATATGAGAGGATTAAATGAGCTCTGGTGTGTAAATATACGGAACACAACATTTAATAAGTGTTCATGGCATTTCTTCTTCTTGTTGTATTCCCCCTTCTCTCTTCTAGCACTTACCCATTCACCGTCATCATCATCGTTGTCATGGCAGCTAAAAAGCCCAGACAACGTGCCAGGTATTCATCCGAGCGCTTCATATGTATTAGTTCATTCAATCCTCACAACAAACTTTTATACTACAGGTACTCCTTTGTCCCCATTTTACAGATGAGGAAACTGAGGCTTGTTAAGTGATTTGGCCAAGATCACACAGGGAGCCCAGACTCTTGCGACTGCGTGTTTAACCACTGTGGAGTATTGCTTCCTTCACAAATAGGCAAGAAGGAAGGATGTACACATTTAAAAGGCTGGATACCTGCAGACTGTCCCTTCTCTATCACACCAGCTCTGAGGAACAGCCCCATGTTACTAATTTTGTCATGAACACTTTTCTGTGCACAAACCCCAGGGGCTAAGATGCCGCTTTGGATCTCTTCTTAACCATCCCAACAATTTTCTCAATGTTGAAGCAAACCTGAGCTGGGAGAAAAATGAAATCTGCTCTCTGGAGTGGGAGCATCAATTTTTAACCACAACTGCCACTGGGTGTTAGTGGTGCAAAGCCTGGGGAAATGTTGATCAGTCATGGACTCTTTGTATGACACGGGGCTGTGAAATTAGTCCGGGGTTTCAGAAAGTGAACCAACCCACCCACCCCCCCCCACTTATTTTTTTTTCCATTTGGAGGGAGCCATGCAATACATCTTGCTGCTTTGAGCCCAAATGAGACTGATCTGTTTTCATAACTCTGGGCCAGCTCAGTCAGGGACCAGTGGGAAGACAGAAACGTCACTGGCTAATTGAACAGGGATATTTTTATAAAAAGAATTGCAAACTAGAAGAAGGTGGTTGACTATGAAAAAGGATAAAAGAGATTATAAGGGGAGCAGAAACCACCAGTGAAAGAACAGCTCCTCCCTCTAGGCTGAAAAACAGTGAGCATGAGGAGCAAAGGACCCAAGTCTCTTCCTACAAGCCAGGGTTCAGACCTCTGAAGAGGGCACAGCTACCACAGAGAGCAAAGTTAACTTCTGGCAAACAGACTTGCCCTGGGCTCTAGGAGTGGCCTGCTATTGTCTCATTCCAGCCAGCAGTGGTGAGAGCATGGCCCGAGGGCACCACTGGAGCTGGCCCTACAGATGACTCAGCCTTCACACTGAATACTAAATAGGAGACTGAACCCAGAAGGGAAGCATCTTCCTGCCCCCAGAGCCTTGCAGGATCATTCCAGGGCCCTTTGGCAAAAACTAACATTCTGCTGGCCAGCAAAGGGTCCAGCACTGGTAAGTCAAAGCAGTGCAAAAAAAAAAAAAAAAAAAAGGAGGATTTGGAGCTGAGAGAAAATAAATTGATAACTAGGATGTGGGTGCTTATGAAGCAGTCAGAAGATGGATGTTGGTGCTAGCATGCCATTATATTTATCCTTTTGAAAGCATCAATATCTAGTTCAGTCTCCTTAAAGGTAATAAAGGAACCCAACAGTTATATAGAGGGTATGTGCTAATTTCTTCCTCTGGTACCACTGCATTTAAATCTTACAGCTGTGTGTGTGTGTGTGTGTGTGTGTGTGTGTGTGTGTGTGTGTAACTGATTCACTAGGGAGATGCCCTGTCAATTCAATGAAGCAAAGACTTTGTTTCATTCATCATTTTATCCCTAGGTCTTAGTATAGTACTCTGTATACAGAAGATACTCCACAAATATTTATTAAATGAATGAATGAGTGAATGAATGCCTGGCTTATCCTGTGGTATATCCTGTGCTGTACCCTTGAGCAACTAAAGACTACACCCACCCCAATTTGAAATCAATGGAGGAATGAAGTGTTGGCTGATTGTGCAGAGTGGGACACTTAAGGCTCTACAGGCCAGGGCTTCCTGCTTGGGAATGGCTGCCCAACTTCCCTTAGCCAGACTGCAAACATAACTGGCCTGGCCTGGCAAAGCACCTCCTGGATCATGGCTCATGGGTACTCTTCCCCAACCCTTCTCATAGCTGTTTTTTTTTTTTTCTCATCTTTGAATAAAAGGTCTTTCCCTGACCACCTTATCAAAAGTGGCCTCCTCACCCCATCCCTCAAATTATTCTTTATCAGAGTGATTCCTAAACTTTGCTGCCCATTAGTTACCTGGGGACCTTTTAAAAATCCAAATTACAATAAAATCTCAAGACAGTGTAACAGTGTGTCTCTGAGAATATATATATATATATATAGAGAGAGAGAGAGAGAGTGAAAGAGTGAGAGAGAGAGAGAGAACAGAGTTGACAGTGCAGAGGTAAACTGTGACATGTATGCTCAATTGATTTTAGACAAATGTAGAAAGATAAGCCAATGGGGAAAGAATATATTTTCCAACAAATATTACTGGGATAATTGGATATCTATATGCAAAAAAGATTAATTTAGAGCCTTACCCCACACCATACACAAAAATTAACTCAAATGGATCATAAACTTAAATGCAAGAGGACTATAGAACTTTTAGAAGAGAATTTTTGTGATCTTGGGTTAGGCAAAGAGTTTTTAGATATGACACCAAAAGCACAATTTATAAAAAAAAAAAAAAACGCCAAACTGAACTTCATTAAAATTAAAAATTTTTGTACTTCAAAAGACATTGTTAAGAAAAATGAAAAGACAAGCCACAGACTGGGAAGAAGTATTTCCAGAAGTATATATCTGATACAGGACTTATATCTAGAATACATAAAGACTTCTTGTAACTCAGTAAGAAGAGAAACAACCCAAGGTAAAAATGGGCAAAAGATAGGAATAGACATTTCACCAAATAAGATACATAAATGTCTAGCAGGCACTTTGAAAAGATGTTCAACATCATTAGGCATTGGGAAAATACAAATCAAAACCACAATGTGATACCACTTCACACCCACAATAATGGCCATAATCACAGAGACAATAACGAGTGTCAGTGGAGATATAGAGAAACCAGAATCCTCATAGACTGCTGGTGGGAATGTAAAAAGGTACAACCACTTTGGAAAACCATTTTTAAGGGGTTCAGAATGAGCTTCCAATGTGGCGTGTGGATTTCTGTGAGCTGAAATCAATCAAGGCCCAAAAGACTCAGGAAGAGTATTTTACCTCCCCCTTCACTGCCTAAGAGAATTTCAATAAAGGGTCTGGTCCAGGAAAACAGCTATCACCAGAGACAACTACAAAGAGGATGGGCCGGGTGTGGTAAACCGGGGGAGGCTCAGCAGGGCCTGGAGATCAAATTCCTCTCTGCATCCCACTGTCTCTGCATGGCATGATAAACACTCTTTTATCAAACATCTGCTCTTCCTATCTTCCTGTAAACTGTCTTCCTCCCCTTTGAAGTTCCACACCCCCACCCCCTTCTCCTTAGCTCAGGATGCTTATAAAGCCCCAGTTACCTAACTCTGTGGGTCTTATACTCCTATGGGGCTCCCATATGCATGTAATTTAATTTGTTTTCCTCCTGTTAATCTGTCTTATGTCAATTTAATTAATAGAACTGCCAAAAGAACCTAAAAGGGTAAAGAAAAATTTTCCTCCTCTAAAGTTTGATAGTTCCTTAAAAAGCTAAACAGAGTTATCATATGATCTAGCAAATGAACTCTTAGATGTGCCTGAAGATATGAAAATATATGTCCATGTAGAGACTTGTAAGTGAACATTTAAAAAAAAAACACATTTGGGGCGCCTGGGTGGCTCAGTTGGTTAAGCGACTGCCTTCAGCTCGGGTCATGATCCTGGAGTCCCGGGATCGAGTCCCACATCGGGCTCCCTGCTCAGCAGGGAGTCTGCTTCTCCCTCTGACCCTCTTCCCTCTCATGCTCTATATCTCTCGTTCTCTCTCTCTCAAATAAATAAATAAAATCTTTAAAAAAAATAAAAAATAAAAAATAAAAAAAACCACATTTACTAAAAATTGGAGACAATTCTAATGTCAGTCAACTGGTAAATGGATAGACAACATATAATATTTCCATACAATAGAACCAATTAAACAACAAAAAAGAATGAAGTACTGATGCACGTACAACATAGATGAGCCTCAAAAACATTATGCTAACTGAAAAAGGCCAGGCACAAAAGACTATATATTGAATGATTTCATTTTATATGAAATGTCCAGAAAAGAGAAATATATAGAGAAAGAAAGTAGAACAGTGTTTGCTTAGGGGCAGAAGGTGGGAGCAAGGATTGACTGCCAATGAATGCAATGGATGTTTTGGGATAATGGAAAGTGTTCTAAAACTGGATTGTGGTGATGGTGGCAAAACTGTGGACATACTAAAAATCATTTAATTGTACTTAAAATGTAGAATAAAATGGATGACTTTTATGGTATATAAATTATCCCTCGATAAAGCTGTTTTTTAAAAATTCTCAATATCCAGGCCCCTCTCAGTAAAATTAAATGAGAATTGCTAGAGTGAGATTAGGCATTTTTTAAACTTCCTCAAGGAATTCCAATGTGAGTATAGGGTTGAGAACCAGCAGGCTGTGGGCTATCACCATGCTACTCAAAGTATAGTCTGAAGATCAGCAGCATCAGTATCATCTGGATGTTGATTAGAAATGTTGAATCTCAGGCCCCACTCCTGACCTGATCCAGTATCTGCATTTAAGTAAGATACCCATATGATGTAGATGCCCATCAAAATCTGAGAATCACTACTCTGTTACAATGCATTTATCATGTTCTTTAATTATTTGTTTTATATATTTCTTTATTTCTTTGCTGTCTACCACCAGGACAGTTGGTACAAGTCCACACTGAATGCAGTGTGGATAGAACTTCAATTAAAATTCCGAGAGAGCAGGATCCCTGTCTGTCTCGCTCACTGCTACTTCTCCATTACAAGCAGAATTCCAGCCACATAGCTGATACTAAATTAGACACTTGTGGAATGAGTAAATAATTATCAGCCTCTACCTCATTCCCCTTTTCTAATTATTGGACTCCTACTAATATTCAAGACCCAAATGATAGACTAGGTGTCCAGGAAGAGTCAGTTTCCTTGCTCTGTGATCCCACTGGTCCTGGGTTCACTCATTAGGACAGCAGTGAGGGCACTCACCCTACTCCCAACCCCACTGAAAGGGCAACATTACCCAACGGAGGTATGACATCAAAAGGGTTGGAGCTTCTCTGCACAAATTGACCAGTTAATACATAGAAAGTATTCTCGTGTTATGAGAGGTCTGCATAATATTATTATGTGTCTACCTTATGGGGACACACTGGTGAACAAAAAACAATTATGGCCCCTTGTCCTCTTTGGGAGTTACACTTCACTGTGAGAAATAGACCTTAACCAGGCAGAAAGACGTTGGCCATCTTCTGAATGTTAACAAAGGCTAACCTTCTTTCCTATTTCATTCACCGAGTTTTGTGTAGCTTTCTTTGCTTTTTGTATGCTCCCTGGTAAACCAAGACTCACGGCCAAATGTGAGCCCCCAAATGCACACTATCACAATCTAATGTGCACACCCTCCTTCCTGCATGGAGGCTCACTCTTTTAGCTTGGATTCTCTTAAAGCAGATGCTGAGAGGATGATTCTAGTGTAAATAATGTATTTTGGAGGTACCAGGAAACATCAAGGGAGGACTAAGTGAGATAGGAAAGGAAAGAAGCACATAAAACAATGTGTTTCAAGTCAGATACCACTGTGGACAAGTGGACCTCAACCCCAGTGGGGAACTATGGGAAGACTAATGAATTGTCCCAACTGAGGGGCAAAGAAGCTGAAGTATTTTCCACTGACTTCCTATCTGTTACTAGTTGAAGGTTGCCGCTGGGACCATTAAGTCTCCATAGCTTCAGGTTTGCCAAGGATGTTCCCTCAGCCAGAGAGGAAGAAAACAGAGATCTGCAGGTATTTAAAATAAGCAGCTTTCCATAGGCAGAATGCATGCCAAGGAAAAGGGCATGAGATGCTTAGAGAATACTGGGGATGGGGGGTGACAGATACTTTGCCCTGGGAACTAGAATATAAACAGACAAAAAAAATCCAACTTTCAAGTTAGTGGCTCAATGAGACGAACCTTGAAGGACTGAGGTATTCTGGTTCAGAAAGGTTCTGGAGAAACACGGAAAAAACCAAAACCAAACAAAACAAAACCTTGTCTCAGAGGCCAAGTCAGTAGCTGTAGCATGGAGAAAAAGCAAATTGAGTTAAACACAAATGACATTTCATTTACCTTGCCATCCACACTGATGGCCACGTACAGGCCCTCTGAGGAAATACCCAGTGACTATTGGCCCTGACCTCCATTCTTAGGCTAATGTTACAACTGTGTAGGTACAGCTCCCAACCTTCTCTGGGCTGTGTGTTTGTGGATGTGTACTGTTTGGGGAGGGAGGCATAAATGGGCACTTTGGGGCTCCACCAGGAGTCCAGGGCCCAGCCCATGGACAGGCAGTTACTAAGTAGAGCTGAAAGATCCAAGGCAGCCAAGCTGTCCTCTCATTTCAACGTGGCAATCTTCCCAGCTAAGGTCTTTTGTGGCAAATCAAATATTCTATTACATTATTTTCCAATTTCAGGCATTTCCCTAGCTGGACTCTCGAGTGGTATATTTTCCGGGAGTTCAGAAATATTGTCCTGCTTGCCATCTGCCTTGATGGCCTGACATATTGGACACTGACTCTGGGACAAAGACATGTGTGGCCCAAGGACGCCATCCTGCCACCAGCTTATGGCACCTGAGAGATGGCGGAAACACAAGCTTTTCCAACCCAGCCAAACCAAACACATGACTCCAGGCAAATGGCCCCTCCAGCTTTGCCGGCATTTAGTCAGCCCTTGCTAGGTGAATGTAGATTAGATTCACCCTAAAAACTGCACTACGTCCCATTTTTCAATGAGTAATAGAACAATTCGACCTTTTCCAATATGGTTATGCAGCATCTCTAAGACATTGAAGGCACTTAAATAGAGTGTTTTAGTACCAATTTGACTTGATTAGGTGTGATGTCAACAACTGGACCTGGGCTCCTAAGCAGGTGGTTTTTCACTTTTGCTGCCTCTATCTCTCCTGTGAATCACTGTCTAAGTTTTAGGGGACTGCATCTAAAAATAATTCACGTTATTTGAAGGGAGCAAAGAGGAAGGGGCACAGCAGGGGAGCCAGGACTCTGCCTCTCTCCCAGGAGCTGGTCTGGAGTAGCTGCAAAGGACCTGAGCTGAAAATTCCACACCCGTTAGTCAGTGTGATGAAAAGCGATTAGCATTTAGCACAACCATGGCAACCTTCAAATTCAGACAAGCCCCTGCTCCCAGCTCCCTGTCAATCCGTTCAATCCCGGCTCTTGGTAATACTGATGTCACTAATAGGTGACACAACTCATTTTCCGGAGTTCCCCCACCCCCACTCCCTACAACCCTGTGATTTGACACTGGAGGGGTGTGTGTGTGTGTGTGTGTGTGTGTGTGTGTGTGTGCGCACGTGTGTTCATCTGGGCAGAAACCAATGTAAGCAAGAAAGAAGAGAGGCAAAAGTGGAATGAAGATGCAGGTTAGCTAATCACCCTGGCAGGTATGAGGTGGAATTATGAGGACACTTAGGGCAGCCTGGACCCACACAGGCCTGGGAATTTTGTGATTGAGGCAGTGCTCCTTCTGACAGATTGGTTGGGTTCAAAGGACGTGCTTGTGAGCGGGCTGAAACCAGACCAGTGCTGTTTTTCACTCTGATGAATGAGGTACGGTTATTCATCCCTGAACCAAGGCCTCTCAGAATTAAGAGCCTGGTCCATTCTCCTCAGCACAGGAACTCCCTCCACCACACCCCTAACAGGGGGTTAGCTACCGCCTCTGCTTAAGCCAAGGGTGCAGGCTTGGTCAACTTCAAGGGCAAGGAAGCTAAGAACAGTGAGTGAAATGGAGCTGAGTCCAAACTGGGATATGGGCATTAAGGAGGGCACATGATGTGATGAGCACTGGGTGTTATACTGAACTGATGAATCATTGAACATTATATCAAAAACCAATGATGCACTCTACCCTGGCTAACTGATTTTAAATTTAAAAAATTAAAAAAAATAAAACAACAAGGGATTGCGGACAACCAGAAACACATGCTTCATCGAAAGGGAGCAGCTTCTGATCTCCATTCATTTGTTAAAATGCAGAATGGAGAGTACTCTGTGTGTGTGGGGTTGGGGGCGGGGGTTGCTGCGCCGCACAAAGAGAGAGAGGGAGGGCACTATCATTTCAATTACATTTTTTTAAAACATCAAACTTAAAGAAAACATCAATCTTAAAGAAAACATCAAAGTGGGCAAATGACATCCTTCCAAATGCAAGTGGCACTTCATCAGCCACCCATTTATAGCCCTGGCTTCAACAGATAACAGGGAGTACAGCTCATAAAGCAACTCATCACACATAATAGCTCCTTTCATGGACTCATTTCTTGACAAATTTCTTGTTCCATTGGTCCCATTCATTTTTTTCACTCATTCAAAAAAATTTTACTAAGTATTTACTGTGCTCTGGGTCTTCTCAACCAAGAATTCCTGCAGAAAACCCAGGGACTAAGACAAGCTTTCTCGTGGAGAGTTGACTGTGTATTTTGGAGGATAAACTCCCCCATCTTTACCCCAAAGGCTTCTCTTCCTAGATCAAACAGCCCATTTTCTCCAACCCTTCCTAAAATGTCACGGTTTCTCCTTTCATTTCCAGTTTGTTAATATCCTTCTTAAAATGTGGTAAAACTAGTGTAAAGTACTAGTTATGGGGCCCCGCTCTGAACGTGTTACAATTCACAAATTTTCTTACTTTCCTGCACATATGTTAATGCATTGCGGTTCAATGTACTTACCACCCTTTTATGGTTTAGCTGGCTTTTGGTGTGGGCACACATCTTCATTTCTAAGAATCTTGAGACATAAAGTGCTCCACAATCATTCTCTGCACGCAGCAAGTACAAGCTGTTTTCATATTTTTCATGACTTAATGGAATAGGGTCCATGCACGGACAAGCTTATTTGCTTTCTTGTGCTCGTAGTTCCAAAGGTCACGGATCTCAGGCAGAAGTGCCACATGACATAAACATTTCCAGGAGCACTTGAGGAAAATAACATTAATTGCCTGTGACTCTCACTGGCTTTATGACAATAGCCAGGCCAGTGGCTGGGAAAAGACACCCCAGAACAGGTGTCAAATACACAACCTGGCAGAAAGGCATCAAATGCCAAGAGCCCTTCCTGCATAGAGCTGACATTCGAGAGGCCCACACAGACCTAGCGATCAGAAAAATCTCCCTCTGTGTGATGATTTTCAAAGCTGCCTAATTTAAAACGGTTTCCGTGGAGCATGCAAAACGTGCTACATTTCAGCTCCGGCTGGCAGGAAGCTACACTTGGAGGATCAAAACCCCAAACCTACTAGTCATTAGCTGAGTGCTTAGGAATGTACACAATGATTAGACCACAATTACATTATTTATCCAGCCTTCAGTAGGCACGTATTTTTGTAATTAGAGATGATTTGGGGAGGACCACGTGGAAATGAACAACCTCAATCTGCCAAGAATAACATGCTTGAGCAATCATTCAAGTATCCTCAAATGATTGTCCTGTTTCTCTCCTCTCTAAACATTCATCAGAAATTGGGCATGAGCTCTGGATAAGTTTACCTCTTTTTTTTTTTTTTTTTGAGAAAGAGAGAGAGAGAGAGAACAAGCCACAAGCGAGGGCAGGAGAAGGGGCAGAAGGAGAGGGAGAGAGAGAATCCCAAGCAGGCTCCCACCCAGTGGGGCTCCATCTCACCACCCTGATCTCCTAACCTAAGCTGAAATCAAGAGTTGGACACCTAACCGACTGAGCCACCCAGGCGTCCCTTTACCTTTCACTAATCTATGAGATGTAAAAGCAGAGGCCTGTATGAGCTGTGAATGTTGGCGGTCAGCCAGCCCCCTCAGGGTTTGTGCTGCTTCAGGAAAACCAGCTTGACATTAGAGATCAGGGTCTGATCTTGAATCCCACTGCTTAATACTGACCAAGTCATTGAACCACCAGAATGATTTTCAGGGTGATTCAAATGCATCTGTAGAAGCGAATTAAAAAATATGAAACAGTGTGCTGAAGTATTGAGATACTATCATTATTGCAATTCTATTTCCCAGAGACACCTGTTCTAAAATCTTAACAGTTACAACGATGTCCTGTCATGGGTTGTTTGCTTGTTTTGACCAGAACTATGGGATCAGTTATCCAAAGCCATTGTGACTTCTGTTTCTCCCACAGGTTGTGAACTCCAGATCCAGGGATAGATTGAGCCCGCAGAGAAATTTTATTTGACTTGCAATGTTTCGTTTATTTCTGTTTTTTTTTTTTCTTTTTCCAAATTGCCTTGCTTGTCAACATTCTCCATATGGGATTTTTCAGACTGATATTTTCATTTGGCGTTTTCATCGGCAGGGTTCGGATTTCCTACTTCTATTGAAAACGGGAAGATTTGGCAGTGAGGGCTTGGATCCCCCACAGCTGCCACCACCAGAGCTGAGCAGCAGCTGCCGGAGGGGGTGGACCCCCCACCACCCCGCAGTCCCCACTTGGCCTCCCTCACTTCTGTCTTCTGTTGAAACCCCATAGGCATCTGGATGTCGACTCCTGCTCTTCCCTTTTTTCATTTCACAGACAAATAACTCTCTAAAATATCAAAAACGATAGGAGCAAGAAGAATAAAGAGAAGCAATGAGACCAAATAACCAGCTTATTGGACACTAATAAATAAGAACAGAGATTATCAAATGTTATTTATAAGAAACAGTAGAGCAACGTGGTTAAAAATATGAACAAAATGTGAAAGCAATATTAAATCATGGCTCCAGCCCTTGATAGTTTAGGAAAGTTACTTAAGCTGTCTGGGCTTCAGTTTCCTTAACTGGCACATGAGAATAACAATAGGAGTTTTCAGGATTCATTTCAATAACAGGGATTTACTAAGCACCCACTGTGTACCAGAGACGATTCTGGGCACTGGTGATCCAACACTCATCTAAACAAAGTCTGTACTCATGTGGCTTCTATTAAATGAGTGAATTCATGTTAAGCACTTAGAACAATCTCCAGCACATAATAAATGCTCACTTATTATCAGTTTATTCACAATATGCTGTCTACTCAAAAGTAGTTACTTGGGACGCCTGGGTGGCTCAGTCGGTTAAGCATCTGCCTTTGGCTCAGGTCATGATCTCAGGGTCCTGGGATCGAGCCCCAAGTCGGGCTCCCTGCTCAGCGGGGAGTTTGCTTCTCCCTCTATGCTCTCCCTCTCCCTCCCTCTCTCTCTCCAATAAATAAATAAAATCTTAAAGAAAAAAGTAGTTACTTAAATCGGAAATGCTAAATCTGTTTAAGCTTGTATTTTATTTCCTGATAGTAGCTGCTAGAAATACAGTATTAAGAATGAGTCTGAGGCCTTGTCCAGACTCAGCAGAAAGAAATGCAGGGATTGATTCTTGATGTCAACACAGGCTTGAGTTATGTGTGCGGAAATTTATTTTGATGTTTTGCAATCCTGGTTTAAAGAATCCCTAATTTCCCTAAATTAAATTTCTGCAACTGTAAATGTCTGCCTGACTCTCTTGTCCACGCAGACTGTCTTTCTGAGACTACTTGTTCAGGGAGAGACAAAATCATCATCTCCGAGTTTTTTTTCTTTTTAGCAAGCAGCTCAGAAGAACAAGGCCATGCTCTGCCGCTGCAGATGTGCTGAGAACACGCAAAGCTCAGAGGGCTACTAGCTTGTGATTAGGGAGGGTTTGAAGATGTCTGTTCCAATAACTGCCTGTAAAGACGACCCTCTCAGAGCTACAAACCCAACTCAGGGGAACCGAAATGCCTGCTCAGTAAGGATAAATTTCTTTTCAATAAAATATTTAAAAGGAAAGAAGGAAAGAAAGAAAAGAGCATTCTAATACGAATCATACTACAAACCCCCAGAGTTAGCCCCTGGCAGGTCTAGAGGCTGCAGTGCTCTGGGGTGGTGCCCGTGCCTTCGCTGAGGTTTCGGGCTTGATTCCCCTGTAAGTCTGTGCTCTCGCAATTCTGGACCAGGCAGAGATGGCAAGTCATCACAAGTTTCCTCTCTCACAGACAAATCCAAAAGTTCACTCTTTGCACACTCCTCTGGGGCAAAAAATGAAATAAAACCTTTCCCAACAATATTAAATGTAAACCCACCGTACTCCCTGGAAGCGTGCACCTGCTGCCCCCACCCAGGGCCTCTCTCCATGTTCGGCAGCATTACACATGGCAGCCAAGTTCACAGGGATAAAGAATTCACAGCCACAGGCTGCTGATAGGAGAGGTCACTGGATAATGAAATAGAGGAAGTGTTGTCTGGGGCTCCGGGTTAAAGGTGAACAGGCAAGGTGACATCCCGTTATTAAGCAGACACGAGCAATAATGGTGGGGGGCGGGGCGTGAGACTCTGCACAGTGGCTCAGATACACTCTTCCTGATGAGCTGTCCTTGCCCCTCGGATGCTGGGTGTTTGAAAATGATCCTCACCCAGCTGCGGACCCGTACATTCCGTTACAGTTCCAGAGGATCCATACTGTCCCTGTCCAGGTAAAACAAAACCTGGGGTGTGCCAAGGTAAGGAGGCTTTCTGAAGAACGTGATAGCACAAGACGATGGCCTCCTGTGCCCGACATGGTGCTCTTTCATGGTATATCATTTATTATTTCTTTGTACAGCTACTTGTTTACTGTCAGTCTCCCCCACCAGACCGTAGGATTTTCATGAGACAGACCAGGTCAGGTGTTTTTTTGTTCTTAGTTTTTGTTTGATCCCGTACTGTTCTATCCTCTGGCACAGGGGCAAGAAGCTTTTTCTTAAAAGGGCCATATAGTAAATATTTTTGGCTTTGGCGACCATAAGGCCTCTTTGGGGATTATTCAACTCTGCTGCTGTAGCTTGAAAATAGCCAGAGATAATAAGTAAATGAATGGGCACAGCCGTGTCCCAATACAAATTTATTTATAAAAATAGACGGTGGGCTCTATTTGGTCTATGGGCCGTTTGCTGCTGCCTGATCTAGGGCAATAAATCATTAATAAATCTACTTTAAGTATAAAATAAGCATTTTCATGTCCTTCTTGTGTCCCATCACCCAGAGACAAGAATGATGTATGAGGATTTGAAAGCAGGGTGGTGGGGATGGGGGTCTAGTTACAGGAAGGGGGGCCAGGGGCTCCTAGGGTGGAGAATGTTCTGTTTCTTGGTCTGGGTGCTGGATACAGAGTGAATTACTTTGTGAAAATCTATCAGGCCATGCACTTAAATTTGAATACTTTTCTGCCCACATATTATATTCTGAAAAAAGTCTATAAACTAAGAAATAAACATGTAAATAAAATAAGTAAGGGTTAAAGAGAGAAAGCAAAGCAGCGCCTGCTTAATTTGATCTTCCCTAATGACAACTGACGAACAAAGTATCTCTCAACAAATTCTGAGCATACACCTAGAGTATCTCTCTTTTATTCTGGGGAATTCTGCTGGAATCCAGATGTTTGCAAACTTCCAAGAGCTAAACGATGTTCTACTTTTTCCTTCACAATCAAGGAGGCTGGAACACTAGCTAGCAAAAGCCCTCCCCAAATGCTTATTCGGGAAGACTGGTCTGGGACACGTAATCTATGAAGGTGCAGAGCAAAACCAAGAAATGTCTCCCATCTTGCTATTAGATGCCAAGCTTAGAAAATCAAGTAAAACAATCAACCTGGCTGCTCACAAAGTCAGCAAAAAATGTTTATGTAATTAATCTTCATCATGGCAGTTCCGTCACAACATTAGTGTCAAATATACCTGAGAATAAATGTAAATTGTAGGTACGAATCAATTTACTTTATGCATCCAGCAGCAATTCCACTTGCCTCCACATATGCACTTAATAGCTGTTTGAGGCTTATAAATAAATAGTTACTGGTCTTCAGAAAGATGCAAGTCTGCAAACTGAGATCTGAAGTAAAACAACAAAATAGTAGTACCACAAGGCCACAGGCATTAAGCGATGCCTGAAGAAGTACCCAGAGCGACTGTGTCAGCCCTTCCTGGGAAGAGGGGGAGCACTAGCTAAGCTGTTCATTTTCTCTTCTCACCTTTTCCTGTTGCTTACAGTCTCCTTGCCATCAAATCCTGAGCTGCTGGACAGGAGGGTCTTGGAGGGTCCCCAGATAAAGAATGAGGCCAGACTGGCTTCCATTGCAAATGGCAGTGGACATGGATTCTCTTTCTCCTGTGAAATGTGAAACGTCTCAGGGATTTCCTTTCTGATGCCTTGGAGAAAACAGAAATATTTTTTAAAGGACCTGGAAATGCAAAGATCTTACTGTCAGGTAAAATGTCTCAAAAAACTTTAGGAGCATAGTCCTTGAACTTGTGCAATGCAGGTACCTTTCCCCAAAATTCACTTTTCAGTTTTCTTTGCCTTTTTGGCTCCTCTTGGATGGATGGATGTAATAGGCTTTCCCTACTTTGCAAAACTTTTTATCTTAATATTGACAACTGTTTCCTTTGAACCTTTAATAAAAGTCACAGGTATTGATTGGGTTCAGTCATTTTTTTTTTTAAAGTTTTATTTATTTATTTTGAGAGAGAGAGAGAGAGCAAGCGAGCAGGGGGTGGGGCAGAGGCAGAGAGAGAGAATCTCAAGCAGACTCCATGCGGAGTGCGGAGCCCAACATGGGGTGTGATCCCACAATCCTGAGATCAAGACCTGAACCAAAACCAGTTGTCAGACACCCAACCCACCGAGCCACCCAGGCTCCCTGACTGGGTTCAGTCTTTCTACCTTCCCTTTTCCATCACTCTCTTTGTCCCCCACCTGAACATATTTTTCACTTTTTCACAGTGCTTATCTTTAAGTATAATTATTGTACTAATAGTATCATTAAATAAAATGCCTGGGTTGGGGGAACTCTGGTTAATGGAGTGCTAATGAAGAAAAATTTTCAATTTTCTAATGCTCATTGTTGAAAATCTTGCTCTTAAATGTCTTCCTTCCACCTTCATTTCACTCTCACTTTTTTTAAAGATTTTATATATTTATTTGACAAAGAGAGACACAGTGAGAGAGGGAACACAAGCAGGGGGAGTGGGAGAGGGAGAAGCAGGCTTCTCGCTGAGCAAGGAGCCCAATGCAGGGCTTGATCCCAGGACCCCGGGATCATGACCTGAGCTGAAGGCAGACGTCTAACCAACTGAGCCACCCAGGCGTCCCCACTCTCATTTCTAAGACACATGCAAAAAAGGACATAAGTATCAGCACATTAATCCCCAAATTTATATATAGAGAAATTATTAGCAATCATGGCTACAAAGGAGGTGAGACTGCTTCAAGTTGCAGATACATGAAATCATTACTATGATTTAGCACTAACTTTAGCTCTGAGCTCCTTGGTAGACAAAGCAAAATGAGAAATAGATACTATCTTCTAATTAAAAGGAGCAAAGTAGTTCATAAGGCAAGATATACTTTTGGGGAAAATACAGGGTACTAAAATCTAGTGATAGTGACCCAAAGGAAAGGTTTTTGTGACTTTCCATTTATCAAAATGGATCAATCTGGTCATATCACTGGACCACTGTGATTTGGACAGAATGAAATGTTTTCCTCTCTTCCTATCCATTCCTCCTCACAGGTGTTTTACTTGGTTCTCTTAACTCTTTTGACCAGAAATTGAACTTATGATGAGATTGTCTTTGTTTATAAAGGTAATCAGTGGCAAATCAGCGGGATTATAGTCCTACCCCACCCTCTGTTATTTCCACTTTTTTTTTAAAAAGAAAACATTTTGATAATAGGGCCTTGACACCATCCCCTAAAAATTCTTCAAAGATCACCTAATTATTTCAACATTACTCAGAGACCCAAAGATGAGTCAAGAATGATAGTACCATGAGCAACACGGCTAATGCATCAACTGCATTTTCTAGGAAATGTTAAGTGCTGAAGCATGATTTTTCGTAAATTCAGATTATGCATGGCTGAAGCAGATCATACATTATGCTAAAATAAGGGCCAATCAATTTTTTTCAACTCAAATCCAGATCTCAAATACTGAGTTTGATTTTCCTCATAACTCTTAAACTATCATAGAAATTTAGTATTTCAGCATCTAGAATTTCCTCTTGCATGTGACCAAAAAGCATAATGATCCTTGTTCAGATTATATGTACTGATTTTTAGTTTGTAACCTGGAGAATGTATTTATATCCCATGTACATGTTCTTCACTTTTCTACAATATTAGTCCAGGAACTTTATAACTTACAAGGCCCTGTCTTGCTTGCTTTACTTAAATTTCGTCCATTGTAATGCCTTTAATTTCTAACTTCTATTTTTAATCTTTGGAGTTTAAACTATATGTCCTTTGAAAGGTGAACATTCTTAGCTATTTCAAGTAGAGAATTTTCATATTTTAATTTGAAATCACAGGAAAACCAAATATATTAAGTGGAAAAGGCACAAGATCTGATGTCAAAAGACCCATATTTGATTCTGGCTCTCCCCTTTACTGCCCGTTCATGAAATATACTCACATTTCTTAGCTTTCCTTTCCTAATCAGTAAAATCGGTATAACCACAATAATGCCTATCTATTAAGATTGATTTGAAGATTAGATATGCATATATGAAAAGTTTGTCAACCATAGATTGTATTCACTTCATATTTATTGTTATTATTCGACCAAAGCTGTTTTTTAAAGATAAAGACAGAAAAGTCACAATGGTAACAGGAAACACCATGAAATGCTTACTACGGGTCATGGATTCTACTGAGCACTTTAAATATATGAACTTATTTAAACCTCACAGCAACCTAATGCAGTGTTATCACTATTCCCATTTTTCAGACGAGGAACATGAGGTACAAAGAGCATAATAACCTTGTCCAAGATCACACAGTGAATGTCATTGCTGGGATTCAAACCCAAGCATTACAGTGCATAGGCTCTTAATCATTTGACTGTATGTCCTCAGCACATTGCTATGGGGATGTTAACAAATGTTATACACATACAAAAAGGATTCCATCATCAAAAGACTTTAGGAAATATTTGTTTAAACAAAAAGTTGAACACGTTTCTTGACTGTATGACTCTTCACATCCCTTAACATGCACAGTGAATCTCAGAGATTGAGGTATGGTGGGCAGCACTTCCTAAGACCAATTGAACCAAATCTCTTTCTTCATGAGCATTTCAAAGGATCAATGTTCCATGGAACACATTTTGACAAATGCTGATGTATAAGGTATGATAAATAAGTAGCAATGACATCCACTTGAGGGCTTATAAAACAATCCTTTGGGGAAGAGGAGACAAGTATACCTCAATTCCACTTATACACAATCTCCATTTTATATACTACCTAATACATTGTGTTGTCTAAAATAAAAAAAAAAGTAAGCATTGCAATCCTCTTTTAAAAAATGCATGTATAAAGGATGCTTTAGTTCTAAAGAAGCTGCAGGAGATATATTTTTTTTGTTCTCCCTAGGATAATTCTTTGAGTCTGACATTTACAGAAGAAAGATGCCCAAGGAGGACCTGAGCTTTCATAGACTTTGCTGCCAGGAGATACTGTAGATCACACCAGGGCAGGACTGAGGGAGGCCTAGGAACCAGTCTGCAAGTGATTAATGACAGCAAGATAACCCATTCACCCCTCCCAGGCACTTCTCTACCTGGGCATCTGGAATTACCTTTAGGACATATGGAGAGAGAGGAGAATGAGACTGCTTTCATATTTTAAGTGTATGATCACCTTCCTAGGGACTTCCCTACTTCCTCGAGGTAAATGAATTTTTGCCTATGGAATTCTTCACTTTCTGTTACAAATACCAACTTACCATTACCCCTTCCCAACCTCCCTACCCTCAATGAGGAAGGAATTACAGTATAGCTATTACTAGCTTAACACAGAGACTAAAATAAAAGAGCTTAAAGATGTATAGATCTGTTCAATCTCACTGAGTTGTAAATGGTTGTCATGAACAAACATTTGACCCACTTTTTAGAACCCAAGCAGCCTTTTTTTAATAAAGATTTTATTTATTTATTTGAGAGAGAGAGAGAATGAGAGATAGAGAGCACGAGAGGGAAGAAGGTCAGAAGGAGAAGCAGACTCCCCGCTGAGCAGGGAGCCCGACGCGGGACTCGATCCCGGGACTCCAGGATCATGACCTGAGCCGAAGGCAGTCGCTTAACCAACTGAGCCACCCAGGCGCCCAAGAACCCCATGCAGCCTTATAAACCACATTGGATGTGGTCCACCAGGACATCAGCACTAGGCTCTATACCATCATTCAGCCTCATTCCATTTTATGTGCCCACCCTGTACATTCATGGTAAATCCACAGCTATGTTAGGACACTACTACTGGGCTGAGTCTAGAAATTCAAAGTCTGGAAGTTCATATGAAATGGATGGTGAGAATATACTTATCTGCACTTTGGCCACATGACACCACTCCTCAGGATGATTCAAGTAATTAAAGGACAGACTTTAGTGTTATTAACCTCATTCCTTCCTCCAGGCTTCTTAGCAATGCAGGTATTTCTTGCTTGGAATTGACTTCACTTTACCCTCTGACACCCTCCCTGCCCGAGCATGGTTTACTAAATTCCCTCTCATATTCTAACCCTTTATTTATTTTTGTTTAAAGAACAGTAAAGGTATAGATGAAGACCAAACTCAAAACAAACACTTCCTAATGAGAACTGAAACTGCCTAAAACACCGCATCTCCCTGCATGGTCTCTCCTCACACAGATGCAGATTGGCATCCCTGGATGGAATCAATGCATCAGTTCCTTGCAGTACCTTGTAGGAGATCAATGGCATCTGTAACCCAACATTTGTGCCTCAATGTTATTGAGTTTGCTCAGGCAAAATACTTTAAGACTGAGCAAGAGTTTTAAGGGTACTATGAACTAATGGTTTCCTGAACCTATTGATGAATCTGTTGTGCACATTACTTCACTGGTTGAAATAAAAACTGATTCCACCATTGAAATAAAATCTTTAATCTTTCTAGAAGGATTATAAAAGCAGCATGGAGAGAAAATAAGAGAACTGGATTGTAATGAACATTTTTGGTTAACTCTGGTGTCAGTCAGTTGGGGCCTCTGGGAAGTTGATGCTAAGAATGAATTAGGAGTGCATGAAGCGTATTGAAAAGTAACATCTATGAAAGGAAAAGGGAGGAAGTTGAATTGGGCAGGGAGGGTCTATAGATCTGGCAACCCAACAGGACTCTGCAGAGTGCAGATTGGCCTTTGGAGGAGTCTTTCATTGGATAGAAAAGGTTAAACTCTGTACTGTTGTGTTCCTCAGTCATGAGCTGGGGCTTCCCTGGAAAGACCATGACCTTGGCTCAAAAGCTAGGGTCCACCAAAGGAGGAACTGCTAGAGGCTGTCAGCTAACCACACATCTTGCAGTTGAGCAGGGAGTTCTTTCTTGAAGAGGGATCTGACTTACATATGTCTGCTACAACTCCCAACATGCATTTCATCTCTTCCTCATTGTGAGCAGATATATGATTTAAGTTAATACAGGAGAACTTCTAATTATGCACTCTCAACATTGGGACTCTCATTGATGCAAGCTGCTATAAATATGAGTAAAGAAACACACTAGATCAAAAAGCCCATTAAATATGGCCACAAAAGGCATTAGTGGTCTCTTTGAATTATGAGTAGAATCTTTCAGAACTGAACCTATTTGTAAGTAGAGGGGCTTTCTAGATATAGACCATGGATTCAAACAACATATTAATTTACTACCAATCAATAATGATTTAGAGTCAATTAACTGAAAGATAACTGTCACCTTGGACAACCAAGATCAGGAAATGGGATCCATGACAGGTAAGTTATAGCAATGAAGAAAAGATGTTCTAGGCAGAAATTGACAAACACAATCATGATGAGAAATTTTATTACATCTCTTTCAGTCACTAGTGAATCAAACATACAAAATGATTAAAGATATATAAAATACCGAGCATTAAAAGTTAATCATCATTAATTAAAAGTTTAATCTGTGTTGGTGTCCCTTATTAGAATTGCCTTAGAGAAACAGCTTCAAAAACAAAGGCCAAGAGAAAAATGTAGAAATCTCTGAATTGCTCATCTTTCTGCTTTCTCTGTGGTTTCTGTTAACACATCTGTCTTGTCCTCACAGGCTTCATGCAGGCATAGCACACATGTGCCTTGAACTCCACACACCAGACACTGTCTTCATGTCTACGACCCATACGTGTTGTAGCACTCTCTGTCCTTGGGCAGCTCAGACCATGCCTGCATCATAGCTGATGGGCACCTTGGCCAGTGACACAGGTGACTGGATTTGCAGGACACAGGTCATTTGGTATTCAGGGATTCGGCACTTGCAGGTCTAATTACACGAGTGCTCCAAAGGTCTTTGGAATAGAGCTATTTATGGTTATCCTAAAGCCTGAAGTTCTGAGGGTCTGACTCAGGTAAATGGAGGTTGTAAGTGAACTTAGCAGATGGCCAGCCCCAACTTGTCCACTGGCCTGGTTTTCTACTCATGATAGCTTGTAATCGCTCTTTCTTTACAGATGCTGGGGATTGACTTACATTTTCAATCATGTTACTACATTTTATGGGAGAAAATTAATGTCTGAAGATTTCTCTTGTGACTGTTGGTGAGTCTGATTTCGTTTTTTAAGTTTAGTATAAAGAATCTATGTAGAACCTTGTCTTCCGCATAAAGAATATGAGTTTTTAAACATTCATGGATCATTTACAAAAATGGACCACACTCTAGCTCACAAATCACTAAAACAAAAATAAAGATAACCATAAAGAACTGAAATTTGTATTCCACAGATCACTTACTGTTAACAATTAAAATAGATCTCAATGACAAATATTTAACTAACACCCGCCCCCCCAAACATTAGTAAGAATATCCGTTATCATTCCAACAGGAAACAGATGGTTCATTCAAATTAGGGGGCTTACTGAAGGGGATATTTGAAAGTTGTGGACAGATGTAGGGAAACCACAAGGAATAGTGCAGTACCCCAGGGTTAATAAGAGTGGAATGGTTACTTTCCTTAGGTCTGAAGAGGCAAGATTCAGGAAAGATAATCAGAACTTAGAAGAAAAAATCATGTGAGAGGGTAACCTTGAGAAAAGAAGTGACATGAGGTTGAGGGTATAGCCAACCGGAGGCCCTAAAGAGACAGCAACATTGATTCTATTCCTTGTGCATTTGCAGTCACTTCAACTGAGCCACAACACACCATAGACAATGCCAGCTCTTCAGTAGGCTGGAAAGTCAGTGGGTCTCTTTATCATTTCTCAGGAGGCCCAAGGAGATAATATCGAGGTGACCTCAAGTATTTTATCTCTTTCTTTTCAGCAGAAAGAGAGACCCCTTCAGTGCCAGCCTTCTAGTGAGGCAGACAAGGACAGTCCAAGAGAACAGTGTCTATATCAAGATGGCCACCATGTTTGTTGGCCAGCTGCCTTTGGGGCAGGCAGTTGGCCTCAGGTTTTAGGAAAAAATGCTTGGCTTTGGATTCTTTTCCACTGAGACTGGACAGTCCAAACTGTGATCTGAAAACTTGCCATTTTTACCCTAGAAAAATCTCTTCTAGGACTTTCCTACAGTATCACTAAATGCAACCTATACCAGCAAACCATCACCTCCAGTTTCAAACTTTTAGATTGATCCAGTTTTGATTGAACACTGACTTTGAGGGCAGTAGTTCTTTATATAGGCCACCTCAATGCCCATAATCACTTTCTTCAGGAACACACACTTGCTTTAAAATTACAATAAACTTTGGTAACAAGTCATCTCCAAACATTCTTATGATGCCACTACTTCTTCTCCATGTGGTCATCAATTATACCTGGCAACTACAGAGGTGGCCCCCCATAATTCCTGGAGTGTGGCAGCTTGGAACTTTCAGTACTAATTCATTCTGCATTAGAGCTTAGCAGCAAAAAATCTTGACTCCTGGCACGGAGAAGTAAATTAGTCTTGGAGTACTATTCTTATATGCTTTGAGTTTAATTACCTTGTAATTTCCAGGTCATGTTATTACCATGAAGTTACATGATTTTGCAAATTTATTTACAGCCTATAAAACGAAAATGACTTTGGAAATGAATGTTGCTAAATTGGCTCCTTGTAAATAGTTCTTCTGTTGTTTAAAAAGAAACAAAAAGCTTTCCTATGGGAAAATGTGGCCTGCTCAGATGTCTAATCTTTTAAAACTCAAGGATCAGAATCTTGAGTGAAAGATGTGAGGTCATTCAAACAGGAGTCAGGGATCTCTGCATGGTCAGACAGGCAGGCAGGCGACAGGCAGCAAGAAGACCAGTAAGATAAAGGGGGTAGGATCTAAAAAGAATGGTCATATAAGGGCCAGAAACTTGGTAAAAGTCTGAAATATCAGTACTATTTAGGATCCAAGGGCCAGTGGTTTATAAGCAATTGACAAGTTTTGTTCAATGGAAATTAACAAAGGTCAGGGATGACCTGAATATTGCACTTGGTAGACACTATTCTATTCTGTCCACGGTATGTCTGTATGACCAATAAAGTGAGGCACGATTGGTCTGTAGGGGGAGTCAAGACTGTTTCCTTCCTTTCTCATCCCTACCTAATCTGATTCCTACCTTTCTAGGATCAGTAGCAAGAAACTTAGGGCCACCCAAGAAGGGAAGAGTTGCTGAAATTTAAAGATGTTGATGGGCCTACTTTCAGAGGGGATAAAGGTCATGTCCTATGTGGGCCTGGTCTCTCTTCTCTTTCTTCCTTGCTCCCCCAGAGGGATGGTAAGAGCCTAGAGCTCTTCCTGCAGGGCCTGCCATTTCTTGGTCCCTCCTTAGATGCTCTCTTTCCTTCCTGTTCGGTGGCTTTGGAAGGGAACCTAGTCCAGCTTGATCCAGCAACACTGCCCATTGTTGGTAGTCATTGGACATCACTTATCTCATGGTGAGAGAACCAGAGTCTTTGAGCATTTGGGGATATGGTATGGAAAGTCAGAGCCATCCTCACAACCTGCTTTATCTGAGGCTGATTGGACTTAATCCGCTTTGGAGAAAGGAGACTTCTATTTGGTCAAACTGTGTTACTAACACTCTGCCTTGGCATTTAGGTTCAAATACAATACCTAGTTACCCTGTCACTGGTAACTGTTCCTAGGCATGTATCTCTTGGGAGGACCTCGTGGGGAGAATGGATGGCTGAGCCAAGGCAGAATTTGTATGTTTCTTGGGTCCCTGGCCACAGGAATGACATGTAGCACTTCAGACCATCCCAAAGTCCAACAGCCACTGACTGAGGGTCAGTATATGGGTAGAAGGTCAATTTCTTTGAAAAGATGGACTGTTTTTCTCAATCTGTATTCTTTCTCTAGGGACCTTTTCCCCTCTCCTGTGCCTTTCCTTTCTCTCTACTTATTCCCTCAGCAACTTGTCTACTACTTTTTCCCCAAATACCTACTGCTTACTCCACATTATTTCCTCTTTATCACCCCTTGACTTCCAGCCTGTACTTTACTGCTAATGGTCCCACAAGTTTCTTTCCTCCTAAGTAATATCAGGGAATACTCAAACAGAACATTTTACTGCCTATTAAAGAAAAAAGGATGTGCTAATCTATGAGTAAAATGAGTCCACCATCAGCCAACAATTGATTATCCTCTGACTGATACTGACCATTTTGATGCCTAAAATGCCTAAAAAGGGTTCCCAGGTTGTAAACTTTGGCATTTTCAAACTTTCAGTGACCTTTTAAGAAGGCAACTTTTGCTTTTAAATGGCATTACATCTTAAAAAAAAGTTTCTAAATGTTTAAAAAGGTGAAATTATGGGATCCATATGTTACCAAATAATAATTTAAAATGAATAAATATTTTATGCATATTGTTCTATTTAATTTTGGCCTGCATTCCAGAAACAGTAAGCACTCAGTATACATATTAACTGCTGGAACCAAAAAGGCATGACATATTTAGCAGCTTGATGTTTTATTAACATTAAGCCAGCTGGTGGCAGTTTGGTAACTGAAGTTATATCCCAACTCCCTAAAAAGGCTGTTACATTGCACTGCACTGGAGGCAAAACAAACAAACAAACAAACAAACAAAAACCCATCATATGGATTTAGGCTACAGTCAACAGTTACCTAATTCTTGTTAAACTTCAGGCTAGAATTTTATTTGGGGGCTAAGTTTTACACAGCACTGCCTATAGATTTTACAATTTCTGTACTTCTGAAAACTAATTTTTAATAAACATGAGATTATGTTCCACTAAAGAAAAATATAAATTCACCGCCTCTCTATTTTGTAGTAATTATTGTTACTAAAGACCTCAGCTATAGTTGCCAAAGATAAATGTAAATATGGAATGATAGAAATTATGACTGGACAGTGTCCCTCAAGGACTGAGAAGGTAATATCTCCTCAGCAAAATAAAAGCTGTTATGATAGTGAATAAACTATGCTCTCTTCCATTAAATCAAGCCTCTCCCCTTTTTAAAAATTTCTTTATTTGAGAGAAGAGCGAGCATGAGTAGGGGGAAGGGGCAGAGGAAGAGGGAGAGAAATCCTCAAGCAGAATCCCCACTGAACATGCATCCTGACGTGGAGCTTGATTCTGGGACCGTGAGATCATAACCTGAGCCAAAACCAAGAGCAGGACACTCAACTGACTGAGCCACCCAGGCACCCCAATCAAGCCCCTTTTAATTTAACAAATACATGAAATCATTCCATTATTTTGATTTGGTATGTTTATATAAGTACTACAGGTTTACAGGTGAGAAGCAACTACCTTTGCCTAGTGAGCTGAATGCAGACATGAGGTGATGTTAATGGTTAATGAAAGATCTCAGAGAGGAGGTGATACTAAGGCTGAATCATGAGAAATAGTTGAAGATTGCCAGGTGAAGAGCAAGGGAAAGAAACATGTACCACCTATACCAAACAAGGGGAAGGGACAGGGTCTATACAAATGTTAAGAGTACTCTATTAGAAACATTTATAAACATCCCCAGTTCATGGTCTCTTCTAGAGAGTCTGTCCCCACCTCAGCTCCTGGAAAGGGTGGTTCTGTATGCCTGCGAATGGCTCAGCTCATTCTGATTGGATCAAAGATGGATACCTTACCCAATACCTGGTTGCTAAGTAACCACTCAGATGGTCTTCAGAGAACTTGAACTAACTGACCAGAGATAGTTAAGTTGAAAAGTTGAGACAAGGACAGCCATATTGAGCCATCTGTGGTGACTATATGAGGCCATGTGCAAGGCAAGAAAGGAAAGGAAGCTGGTCCAGAGATAAGCAAGAACTGATCAGACTCATGGAAAAAGGCAGTGATGAAAGAACCACATGTATTTTTTTCCTGTCTTTTGTATTAGTCAAAACACACCAGGTTACATTATAGCAGGGGATGGCAAACTACAGCCTTTGGGACAATCTTGCCTAAGGTCTGTTTTCGGATAGCCTGAACTAAGAATTGTTTTTATAATTTTAAGGATCATAAAGAAGGAAAAGGAGAAGAATCAGCTATCTACGTGGTCTGCAAAGCTTTTACAGAAAAAGTCTGCCAATCCTGCACTATAGTTATAACTATCACCAAAACTTAGATGCTTATAACAAGATGTTGCCCATCACCTTGGAGCTTTGCTCCAAATCTCCTTACCAGGGAAGAAGACTGATAGAACAGCCACCATGCTGAGCACCGTCAAACCCTGTGGAAAGTCTTGCAACAATGATTAAGTGTTCCAGTCTGGAAGTGGCCCGCATCACAACCGTGCAAAACACATTGGCCAGAACTAGTCAGACAGACCCATTTAGACACCAGGGGAAATACAATGCCACCATGTGCTATGAAGGTAGAGGACTGAAAATATTTGATAAGCAGTGCTGAAAACTAAAACAGATGTTGAAAATTGTATCCACACCTGAACAATTTTCAGTCAGGTTCTATTCCTTCGAATGACAAGATCCTTGAATACAGAGAAATCACAGGAGAGGAGCTATAAAGTCAGGTAGGAGTCAGATCAGGAAGGGTCTTGTATGCTATGCTAAAAAGTTAATAGTTTATTTTTTTCTGTGTTCAATGGCAAGTCTTAATGGATTTCAGTTAATAGGAAAATGGACAACTATTGGTTTTAACCAAGGAGTAAGAAGATTAGACAAGGATTTTAGAAATAACATTCTAGCCACCACACGGAAATAAGAGTTGGAAGCCCTATTAAGTAAATTAATGAGTCAGAACGGAGGCCCAGTTGGGAATCTACTGCAGTGAACAAGGCAGGAGTAAATGTGGATCTGAAATTAAGCCGCATGCAGGCAAATGAGCAAGACACCTAGACCGAAACAAAGGCGTAAGAAAGATTTATAAGACTTGTTGTCAAGGAAAGTGGGAAGAAGTAACGAGTGGGGAAACCTTGGACAAATAAGTGAGTGTTAAGACTAATTAATTTAGATAGGAGGATAGAAGAGAAAATATTTCACAGGCCCTGTCCATCATGCATGGTCTCTGAAGATTCTAAGATTAACTTCTGACCTAATAACCTGATTACATTCCTTTTTCCTTGAACTTTCATTTCTAGGTCTGTAAGGAATAAACTTCAAATCCTTTCTTACCGTTCAAACTGTGATACTCGAGGGGGGCTTCTCAGGTTTCTTGATTTCTTATGTGTCGGCGGATAGCATTTCTAGATTTCTAATGGCAATCCACCATTTGAAATGAAGTGTGGCAAAGAGCCACAAAGCCATTGATTTATTTCTTCAGTGCATCCTGACCACTAGGGCCTCAGTTGCTTCTCAGGAGATCAGGCATGTGAGAATGGAAAAAGTTTACTTTGTGGCAGCTTAGCTCATATTTCTCTCTGGAATAAACTGGAGATGAAGTTTAATGTTTAACGGTAGCTAATTAAACAAGTTAAAGTATAGGAGGCAGATGGAAACATAGATGATTAAAATAAAACAGACCGAACACAGTTCTTTTGGGATATGCTAACGATGCAGGCTTATGCAATGGAAATCAGAGGCACAATTCGTGGGAAGCAACTGATCTCAGATGCCTATACAGGAACGGATGGAAATGCATTAATGTACCATTACTGTGGCAATTTCCATAGTTCACTGAACTAGTACTACTAATGAGGGTCAAAACATTGAACATGTTGTTTAATGTCACTGAACACATGTATTATAATGTATTATCAATAAACCATGTATTGCATATATTCTTTAGTGTTTCCAGACTTTGTGGCCCTCTGTTCATAAGCTATATTGGTGATGTCACTCACATGTCATTTCCCTTTGGTGCCTGTGCTGATCATTTGTCTGGTTGCTGTCAGATCCATTCCTACACTTTCTCTGTCCTGCTTTGTACCATAGGAAGTGGGTGGCTGAAAACTACAATTCCCAGGCTCCTTTGCTAACTGGTTTCTGGACAGCTTCATCCAATGGGAGGCAACGTTGACAGACTGGAGGGCAGGAAGAAAGGAGCAGCCAGGATATTTCCCCCTCTTGCTCTCTGCTTCAGAGATAGTCCTTCTATCGTGGCACTTGTCAGTGGCTGTATGTCTGGTGTGTTCCAAGTTCTTGCTAGATACACATTCCCTCTGTGCTCCTCCCTCCCTTTGAGAAAACTGTGTTAGCCCTAGCTCACAGGGAGTAGCTCCTTCTCCAGACTCCATATTTCACCTGACAGTCCCAGCCACAGAGTCCCCTGGGCTAGCTCCTCCTCCAGCTTCCAGCTCCACCCAGGCATCCCCGACTCCTGAATTCTAACACCATCCCCTCTCCTACTCTCTCCTGGTCTAGCCATAGCAGCACCTTTCTGCAACTGTTAAATTCTGAGCTGGTCCACCTTTTCCTGTTCACTCTCAGTTCTTCCAACACCTCCATAACTAGATCAGCTACGTTGACATATAACTGACAAATTGTTGTGTATTCAAATTATAATATATGCAAATATATTAAATATATGTAATGTATTTAAAGTGTGCAGTGTGGCTATGTGGAAAGATTCCCACAATAGAGTTCATTAAACTTAGATCCCTATCTTCAACACCTTCTATTGAGTACCTGGCAAGGGTTCTCTACATGGTCCATGAACATGGACCACAGCATGCATGAGAGTTCTCTACATTGTCCATGAACATGGACCACAGCATGCATGCAAGTTCTCTACATGGTCCATGAATATGGACCACAGCATGCACGAGAGCTTCCAACCAACATCTAGAATTAGAAGGCTAAGTCACTGACACAGGCATAAAGGGACAGGATTCTGAGTTAGGCTGTGCTGGGAAGGAAAGACTGAAGTTCAGAGGATCTGTTGTTGAATGGATACTTCAGAAGAAAGATGAGAAAAGGCCCTGGATGGGCTCTTTTTCCACTTCCTGCCCCAGCCTCCTCCAGCTGTTGATATTCTCAGGGTGCAATATCTTGAGCAATAATGGAAAACCCATTAACAATTCTATATTCCACATCCTCATACTAAAACACACCCTAAGAGAAAACTTGGCTGCTTCCTCTGAGAATAAACTTGAAAAAAGGAGAGATATTAATAGATTAATAAATTATTGAGAACTAAATCAGTGTGTAAACAGCATCCCTTAAAAGCAATCTTCTGATGACTTTTGTAGGACTGAAAAATGAGCTTATCTAACCTCAGTTAAGTTGTGTGACTCTGGATATGTTTGACTTTTTTCCCCCCAGACAGGAGAGAGCTCCTTACCCTTGGAATGAGTAAGAATCATTGAGAGAGTTTGTTTAAAAGGTAGAATGTTGGGCCCTGACCCCCAAAATTCTGATTCAAAAGGTCTGAAGGTGAACTCTAAAAATGTGAAGTTTTAGTAGATTCATACCCAGGGGATTTGAATGCCCATGGACCACATATCTCACTATGGGAAACACTCTCATTTTTCCTTCATTCTCTACCCATTTGCAACACTTCCTTTGAATCCACCACTTTCTTTATGTTGGTGATTTATCGGAATTCTAAAGTTGTTTTCTTGTTATATCACGGTAGTCAGGAAAACAGAATGGAATTCAGACAGTCTGGACATTAATAATGGGTAAGCTACTTAATGACCATGTAGCTTTGGTCAAGTCACTTCCTCACTTGAAACCTTAGTTTCCTGATCTTAGAAATCAGAAATAATACTCATCCTATTTATCTGTCAGGGCTGCTAAAAGGAGCAATGGAGAAAAAGATATGAGAGCATTTTTTAAACTAGAAGGCACTATACCAATGTGAGTTATTATATGGAGCCAGTTTGATGACAGTTTCAATTTCCTGAGTTACAAACATGAGTTTCATTTTTTCTTTATTTGTTACTAAATGTGCTTTGTCAAATCTGACCTTTCTCACTATAGAGAAGCTCTTTTAATATCTCTCATTTCAATTCCATGACCCTTCAGTCATTTTTAATTATTGAACCAGTCTTACATAATTTGAGATTCAGTCTTTCCTATCTTCAACCCAATATTCTATTCAGCTCAAAGGATTTTCTTCTCCCCCACCACAGGCTTAGACTTGGGGACCAGAAATTTGGAGTGAAGCAGGTATGTGCTCCCACACCTTGCATCCCATCCCAAACCCTGCCTTTGCTCATCTTCTCTGGAGCAGGATAGGAGATAAACTAACGTTTGTGTATGTCCTTCTATCGTGGCACCATGATGAATTGGCTGTTCTCTTTATGGGCAGTAATGACTGCTTCTGAATGTGAGTGTCCCTTTGCCACGTTGACTAGATTACTCTTTCCTTTCTCTGTCTCATGAAAGGTGATAGTGCATGGTCTGAAGAGTTATTGTATGCTGTGCAGGCTCCAAAAGGCCAGCTAGGTGAGACACTCAATCCCAATACCCCCCTCCTTGCTGTTGATTATTTCTCACCAGATTTGCCCATATTTCCTTGCTGGTGCCATCAAGTGACATCCCTTTGACACAGCTGGTTTGCCCTATATGTAGGTAGTCTCCACTAAATCTGAACACCCCATTTTCATCTTTTCTCTACACCTCAGTTCTGGTGGCCCATGGGCATAGATCAGCTCTACCTTACAGACAGACTACCTCTACTAACTCTCTAACTTTATTCTCCAGTAATGCCCTTTCCCTCACATTGAGAACAAGCATAAGCTGTGAGTCTGATTGCTTGAGATATAACCAAGTGCTGAATAGGATGCTTCTCTTCCTTCTCACAAAACTTAGAAACTTCCTAATGTGATTTGCTCAGTGGAAAGAAACTAGTCTGAAAAGGCTACATACTATTTGATTCCAGTGATATGACACTTTGAAAAGCAAAACTATAGAGACAGTGAAAATATCAGTGGTTGTCAGGGGCTCAGGGATTGGGGGACAGGAATAAATAAGTGAAGTAAGGAGATTTTTAGGTCAGTGAAACTATTCTGTATGATACTGTAATGGAGGATACAGGGCAATGTGTTTGTCAGAATGTATAGAACCATACAAGCCAGAACTCTAATGGAAACCATGGTTTCTAATTAGTAATAATGTGTCAGTTTTGGTTCATCAATCGTAACAAATGTAGCACACTGATGCAAGATGTTAATAATATGGAAACTGGGCAGGAAAGGTATATGAGAATTCTCTGTACATTCTGGACAATTTTCTGTAAACTTAAAACTTTCCTAAAGAATAAAGTATAATTTTTTTAAAAACAACAAGGCAATGATGATCAACTTGTCATTATTTTATACAGGAGTTCTTGAAAAGTGTTACTTGGTGTGTTTGGGGAGGAAAAAGTCAGCAAATAGTGCTAGTGGTGGAGTTGAAATGAAGTATTTTGCATGTTATGAGAGAACCATGTTGGCATCAGGAATTCCTGGCTCTGCCAACTTGCTGGCTGTGGGACCTTGGGCAGGTTAATTAATCATGCTGGGTTTATATTTCCTGTCTCTAAATTGGAGCTAATAACAGAAGACTCAGAGAGTTGCCATGAAAATCAGATGAGAGAATATATGAAAAGTTCTAAGCATTGTGACTGGCTTAAAAAGTGGCAGAGGTGATGGTCGTGAAGATGGTGCTAGAGAAAGAAGAACAGGAAGAAGAGAAGGAAGAAATAACTGACTTGAAGGGTAAAAGAGAGCTTCAGAATATTGTAGGTTTTTCATATTTAATTATGATCATTACCACCATCAGCAACTTAAGACTCTCAATTCAAGTATAAACCTATGGGTGAGGAAAATGATAGGAAAAATGTAGAATCTATAAAAATAATTTCAAATTGTGTATGAATCATATTGAAATTCCTCCCTTGCATAGCAGAGAGGGAAAAATCCACTTAACTAAGGTTTAGGTAAAAAGAAAGATAAAACTCTGAGTATTTTCCCAAATGAAATAAGTTTTAGGGGAAAGTTGATATTTTGCCTCAGTTTCCACCTTTACATACACTTTCGATAGCCCTGAAGAAGAGTTAAAATCTAATGAGGACATACCATAGTTCACATGGTTTTTGGTTTGTTTGTTTTTTGTCTTTTTAAGAATTCTACTTGATTCTTCTACAACTTACTTTTCTCCTTGATCCAAATGATATACCAAATAGGAGCCGAGGAGCCAGGTAGAATGCCCCAGTTTCCACAGTAAGGGCTGAAAGCTTTAATTGTCTTAAATGAAGAGTCCTGTGCCCTGGATTTGCTGGAGAACCTCTATTTTAAGCGACTCCTCTTATTATTCTGTTTCAGGGACTCTTTTTCAAAGCCCCGATTTTGCCTGGATGCCAAACTGCAGGAAGTCATATGATTTGGGGCTGCATCAGGTCTAGTATTTAAAATGCCAGAGAAGACTTAGCATTTTAATAGAGAAGACCTAGAAACGCATTACCTCATTTGACTAGGGATAAAACTGAAGCCCAGAGTGGGTGCATAGTTCACTCCAAGCCCACAGTTAGTATTTGATAAGCCAAGATTTATACCCAGGTCTGTGTGATTTCAGAGATCACATACCTTTCACTACACATTTTAATTTCTGGGTTCTTGAACCCAACACCCAGTGGTTCAGTCTTTGGGATGAATCCCATTCCAAAAGCACAATCCAGTGGGCAAAATTAATTTAAAGAGAATCCCATTTTTTGCTTAAATCTATCACATAGTCCCAAATCCTCCTTCCTCTTACACTCACAGCTAACTGTCCTGCAGGGACCCGTCAAACTATACTCCCAACTACTCCTTCATCCCAGGCCAAAGTGCTTCAATTTATACTCCTCACTCACTTTGGTTAAGTAGGTCAGCTCACCCCTGCAAGCTGAAACCTTTATGTTTTCCTTCCTTCTTCCCATTTCCCTCTCTACTCCAAACCCACGCATTCAGCCCTGTTCTCCCAACTCTGTATTCTTAAAGTTCATGGAACCTGTCTGTGAAGTCAGAGCTTCCCCTAAGCAAAACCCACCTTAGAACCCTTTAAACAAATGTGGGGAGGAGAAAAAAGTGGAACATTCTCAAACCGTAAATGCTAATATTTTGCCTTTCTTCACATTTGTGAGACCTCCCAAGTCAGGTCCTATATCCCACTCATTTCTAAATCTCTCAGGCAGTTTCTGGTTGCTATCCTAGATTACAATGCAAGGGACAATCTCACTTCTAACATTATGTATTCAGACTTTTGTGGTAAGGCTTTGTACCCACAGAAATTTAGGAAACTCTTGTCTCCAACAGTTACAACTCTGGGACATGCATTAAATTTTTAATCAGCCATTATGGCAGATAATATTTTCTAAACCTGGCTGCAATAATATATATCCCACTCCATGTGCTTGTCTTACAATGTGACTTTGATATTCTTCCATTAGGAGGTAGGGTTGATGTTCTCTCCCCTGGAACCAGCACAGAGTTTTTTAAAGTGCCTCAACCAACAGAATATGGTGAAAGTGTCAGTGACATCCAAGGCTAGAACATAAAAGGCATTGCAATTTCCACCTTTCTCTTGGATCAGTCACACTGGGAAAGCTAGCTACCATGGATTTAGAATATTGAAGCAGCCCTGCAGAGAGAAACTGGGGCCCCTGGCCTACAGCCAGCACCAAATTGCCAGGCATGTGAATGAGGCATCTTGGAACTGAGTCCTTCAGCCCCAGTCAAGCCTACATATGACTGTAGACCTGGCCATGTAAGACTGCAACTACATGAGAGACTCAATGGAGAACCATCCCTCTGCTCCCTTTCCAAATATCTGACCAACAGAAACTGGGAGAGATAATACATCAATATTGCTGAGTAAGTCATTAGATTTTGGGTTGATTTTATGTAGCAATAAATAAATAACACAACCATTACTGCCTAATTTTAAATTTGTCCCAGCATTGAGTAAGTCATTCCAGGCTAATTTTAATGCAGTTTTCAGGGAAGGAAGAATTTTTTAAAAAATTAAGGCCAGAATGGGGGGGGGGGTTCTCTTATTGCCCCAAGGAAACAGGGTATAATGGGATCAGAGAAAAGTGCTGCAAGAAGTTGAGTACATTTAGAAAATAGACTATTTCTCAGCCTTGTCTAAGAGAATGCCTGAATTGAAATAATTGCTGTGGCTGAATCCTAATTCTCTGGATGAAGAACATTTGATGATGGGGGTGAGAACTGAAATTTTTCTCATTGGAGCCTTAAATAAATCCTGTATCACCTAGGGATCATATTATCCACCATCTGTGACTTCTTTCCTGTGCTGGAAGAAAAATCCATCCACCAGGTATGGGCAAAAGGGGCTTCTGAAAGCCTAGTGTTAAAGAATTCTAGGAGCCTCACAATAACCTGGTGGTGACTTCAAGGTCAGGGAGGCATTGATGTCTCTTTGGGGGAACACAGGCTGGGCTGACAACCATCGAGAGATGTATCAGTGAAGTAGGCATATAATATGCTGTCCAGAAGGCTCAGACAGGCTAGGGAAAATGCATGATTTTCCAAATAAGCCATTTATTTCCCTCCTTTGACCCGAAACAACAAACAGCTGTTTGGGAAAGATTCATTTTGAAATATGTTTCTGAGTCAGCTTGGTCCTTTTTATCTGCAAGGAAATAAGGGTCATTTAGCTTTCCTCAAGACATGGGGGTTATTATAAGAATAAATATGAAAATAAGCAAGACAGCTTAATATATAAGACTTTGTTTGCTTCTTGACACAAAGATACATGAAACATCACATTCCTTAATTTTTCTAAATCAACACACATCTAGTACCACCTTCTCCATGCCCCACCAGCATGTGGGTGGATAATCTTAATTCTTTTGGAGAAATGGATGAATAAGAACTCTGGAATCTATGGAAGTTCACAAAGCTTGGGAAAGAGCCTCTAATATTCATAGTCCATTGTGGGTAGCCAGTTAGGATTTTCATTGACAAAGTTCTTATAATTCATTCAGAGTTGCTCCTGCATCCACTCCCTTTAATATTTTAGCTCTCAAGGTCACAGCATATAGTGCCCCCTCTCCAGACATGCAAAATGCCACCATTATCACAGGTGTGCTTCTCATAGAGTCTGTGTGGGAGGGGATGCTCCCTCCCCTATCAACCCGAAGAAGAGAAGGGCAACTCTTGTTCATTGACTTCAGCATTCAACCCCTGAAAGCCTGTCCTTTTGACAGTGGCATACCAAATGTAGCTGAAGAGTATACTCAGTCCTAGGACATGTAACAAGATGCCTTGTCTATAAAAAATGTGAAAACAATAATAAAACACACAAATTTGCTTTTTTCTTGTCTCATAGCAGACAATTTAAAAACACTCATCTCTGCCAAAAGGCAGACCACCCCAATTCTCATCCTTGAAAGGCCACTGTTCTTGAACAACCCACTGGGTTGCCTTTGAGTCAGGTGCCACCTCTGGCCCAGTCAGTGGTGGGGTAGGGTTATAAGATGCCCTAACATCAATTTAGGTGGAAGGAACCTCATTCAATTGGGACGTAGGCATGGTAGGTATTAAAAGATTTAGCTTATACAAAAACAAAAAAACAAAAACAAAAAAAGATCTCAATCTGTTGGGTGTCTTTCAAAGCAGGGAATTCAGGGAAAAGTGATGGGGGCATTTTAGAATGATATACTACATAAGGTCTCTGAATTGCCTTCCTGTGTAGTCCAGACAGTTGAATAAGATCATGTGAGGTCAGCATCCAGAACTAAATACCTGCCTTAGGAGGAAACCTTTTCCTGTCCCTTAATTTCTCTACCTGGAAAGGAAAATTAATACCATCAAGATAAGTCCCCAGAGGATGTCTGAAGAGATAATAAAAAAGGAGTAGTGATTTCAGGGGTAGAGGATACTTATCTATTTCATAGCTTAAGGTACATAGTTTATTTCATAGCGGTTACTAGCTTAAGTACCACTGAGTAAGGAGAAAAGTATGAATTTAAAGCAGTGCTACTCAAAATGTGGTCCATGAACCAGCATCATCAGCATCAACTGGGAACTTGTTAGAAACAACCTTTGTTGTTTTAATGAAATGAGAATTTGGAGCTGTTTATTACTGAAGCATATCGAGGCTATCCCGACCTATAAAACTATAAATCAAGACTTTGGCATGGATCAAAACCCATGCTTAAAGAAAATGTTTGGCTCTAGATGCTTACAAAGGAAAAGAAGACAGGCTGAAAACTAATGGGCTAAGCAACACGTTAAAGGAATTTTTCTTAAATGTTTTATTTATTTATTCATGAGAGACAGAGAGAGAGAGAGGCAGAGGGAGAAGCAGGCTCACACAGAGCAGGGAGCCTGATGCGGGACTCGATCCCAGGACCCTGGGATCATGACCTGAGCCGAAGGCAGACGCTTAACCATCTGAGCCACCCAGGCGCCCACGTTAAAGGAATTAGAAAAAGAATGACCACAGACTCAAGGGAAGTAGAAGGAAAAGAATTCTTTGAGTGAAATAAAAACACAACGGCTCAGTGAGAGATAATCCGTTAAGCCAAGGTCAGTTATTTGAAAACACTAGTAAAGTCAACAAATCACTACTAAGGCTGAATGAGAGACAGAGGAGGCACAAATCTGAAAAAAATCATTTGGAATGGAGAGGGGCTAAAACCAAGGGGGCGAAAACTCTAAAAAATAACTAAAATCTCAGTGACCTAAAAACATTCTAGTCAGAGTCCAGTGTGGGTCAGCTGGCTTTCCTTGGTGGCTGCCCTCCAAATGGTGACAAAGATTGCATAACTGACCCCACTGATAATCAGTAGGAGCAGGCAAATGCCACCAGGAGCAGTCAGGGCTAGAATGGATGTGAACTGTGCATCTGGACTTTCAGAATTCTAGACAACTAGCCTTTTGGGCTTGCTCTCATCATTTCATTAACCTGGAAGCAATGTGATCCCACACTTCATCTGCTTGAATTTTTTGGATCACATGTATTGGTTATGATGGGGTTGTGCCATATTAGTGGAAAAAAGTAAGTCACAAAAGTACTTGCAGTATGTTACCATTTTATAGGGTGTAAAGATAACCAAAATGAAATACCAAATTGTTTAGAAATGTAAACAAATGTAGTAATACTATTTGTAAAAAGCGGAGGAATAAGAATCACAAAATTTAGGGTAGTCGTTAGCTCTGGCACTATCTACCTGTGAATCTCATGGTATTAGTACTATTCTGGTGCTTAAGTTGGATAGTGCCTTCTCAGTATATTTTGTTATTGTATTTTATGTCTTATTGTACTACATATATATTATTTTGTATGTATTAAATACTCCCTCTAATTACCCTCAGCTTCCACTTGAATTTCTTAGATCTTAGCATCTCATTCCTCAGCTTTCCCATTTATGACATGGGAATTAGAAAAGAGCTTCTATATCCTTCACTGGAGAGTACAAGAATAAATGACTATTTTGAGGACTTAGTGCAAAAGTTTCTCTCTATTCCAATTTTCTTGTCTTCTCCCAAAAGAGTCAGGCTTAGGACAATTGAAAAAGGTCAAAAGAAACCTGAGAGATGGTGTGCTCCTGTTTTAATGTAGTCGCATGCTTAATGACCTTAGGATCCTCACACAGCATAGGATTTCCACACTCTGGTCCCATTTTGCAAAGGTGGGCAGCCTCTGGGCTTAGTCACAGATGAACATTCATTAAAGAAGTTTCTAGTATTCACAGGAGAAGGGAGCTGTGGGGCAAGAGAAAAAGAAGGAAAGAAATAGGAAAAAGATAGAAGGGCGATCCAGGACCAGGAAGAGAAGAAAAGCAAGACCAAATGGTTTTAATGACTCCGTTTTCCTCCTGTGGGCTCCAGGATGTCTTGAGAAGCTGAAACACACATTCGCCTTCTAATTCTACTGGTCCAGCCAAGAACTGATGATTCCTTTAAGTAACAAGCACATCCTCTGTAGCAATGACCTGAACAAACTAACTCGTGTCCAGAGATCTGTCTCTCTACTGCCAAGAATAAACTTCAGACACTCCAGAGAATGAAATGATTTTTTTAAAAAATATTAACACAAAAAAACAGGAAACAATCCCAGTGCATATTTTCCAGCTAATTCTAACACAGAGAGTTAATAAGCAGTAATAGTTTTATTAAGCTAGAGTAGTTGGGGCAATATTTATTCATCTGAAACAGCCTAAGAAATGTAAATGATGAAACAAAAGACATTGCAGATTGGGGGCAATAAACAAGCAGCCAGTGAGGCTGAGTGGAGCTTTTCAAAGAAACCATCAAATGTACCCAAATGCATAGGAGGAATATTAAAGATCAAAAGGAAATTATCATATTCAAGCAGCTCTGCTGTACAGACTCGACTCTCCTGGACTTTGAGAGAAAAGCAGTCAGTGGTAATAATTAAGAAAGCCTGCACTTGTTTTTTTAATAAATTTTTCATGATGTGTCATCTGCTTCCAAGAGGAGCCATAACACGCCACAGCCACTGCATACTTAGCAGTTGTGGAATGACAAAAACTGGGCTAATTATGCTAAGATCATACAAATTTAGAACCGAAGGCAGGGGAAGCTGACAGGCCATGTCAAGGGCTATGAATTTGGGTTATACACAGAACCCCAGGAGTTAGCAGTGTCAGCTTATTATGTGCCAGGCACCCTGGCAGGTCTTACTCACTGGGGCACCCTTGCAGAGAGTTCTAAAAAACGCTTTTTGGCAAGAACAGCACTTCCGCGGCTTTCAGAAATACATGGACCCAAGCCAGAAGGGCCTGAATCCTGCCTGTCCCCATCTCAGAGAGACCTTCAGTCTCAGCCTGCAAACACTATTCCCTGTTTCAACCTCTTGGAGCACAAGAAATTTCTTAATCTCCAGGAGGTTTGGTTTCCTTTATCTATTGATTCCAGAAATATGTATTGGGCACCTATTAAGTGTCAGGCACTGGGGACACAGCCATAAGCAAAAAGGATGTGTTCGCCCTTGTGGCATTCTCCTTCTAGAGGGAAAGACAGACTGTAGACAAAGGAAATATGTAATGTTTTAGGCAATGCTGTGTGCTAAGGAGGGAAGGGTTTGGAAGTGATGGAGTAGGGTGTTTTAGGGTTGGTTCTCTAGAAAGAGGAGACAGGAGAGGCCTCACAGAGCATGTTTGAGACAAGCCTGAAGGAAGCGAAGGAAGGAGTCATGTGGATACATGAGAACAGAAAATTCCAGCCAGAGAGAGCAGCAAGCCCAGAGGCTCTGAGAAGCAAATGCACTGGTATGTTGGAGAATCAGCCAGGCTGTAAGGAGGCTAGAGGACGATCAAGGAGGGCAAGGTTGGTAGGAGACTAGGTCAGAGGGGTCATGAGGTGGCAGCAGATGATACCAGTCCTCATAGACCACATGAGGACGTGGATTTCCCTCTGACAAAATGGGCAGCCGTCAACAAGTATAGAGCAGAGGGACACATCATCTACCCTAACCTTCCAACGGCATTTCCCTGGCTGCTATGTTGAGAAAAGACTATCACGGGGCAGGGTCATAAGTAGGGAGATCAGTCAGGAGGCTCTTGCAATAATCCACGTGACAGGTGATGCCTTGGACTAGCGAATAACAGTAGAAGCCCAGAAGAGCGGGGCTGTAGGAAGTGCTGAAATTATTTTTTTGTGGATCGAATGTGGGAGGTCAGACTAAGAGGTCATTTGAGGATGACTCCAAGGTTTTCTGCCCTTGGCAATTGAAAGAATAGTATTAAAAAATACCAAGGAGTAACTGGAAAAGGAGCACATTTAGGGGGAATATCAGGAGCTTGGTTTCGGTCATGTTCAGATGCCTATTAGATACTGAGCGAGTGGCTGGGTATATGAGTCTGACGTTCAGGGGCTTGATCTGACGTTCAGGGGCTTGATATATTATATATATATATATATATATATACACACATACATACACACACATATATATTAAGGATCTGGACCCAAACTTTCTGACCCCACATCACCAGCATTTACCAACAGTGACATACAATTGCCCATGATTCTGTATTTTGTTGTCATTTCATAGCAAGGTAGTAACACGGCAGGGATTTGAACCCAAACCTTTGATTCCTCTTTCCCAGTGCATGTCCTAGTGATATCCAATCTCTCACAGTGAAACAACTTTTAAGAAGGACCTTAAATTATTTCTCTAACTAACCTTCCTGGGATGGCATTTAAGATGGACTCATATGATCGGAAACTTCCTCTGCAGCAAAAAAACCTTCATATTTTGAATTCCTACTCTTTCAGAAAGGTTTGTTTTTATTGGCTGTATACACTCCTTAATACCCAGAAATACTTTCCAACATGATCCTCCAGTATCTTTCTTAAAAGGATTAATCAATATATGGATTTTTTTTTGTCCCATCAAATTGAATCAGATGTCGATTTAGGATTACTAAATGGGCAATTAAATGCCTACACGTTGAATTCCTACCTCTGTAATCCACCCCAGATAAAAGTTCTCAAATGTCAGCAGTCACCCACATGCTATTCAGAACCCCAAATCCACACTGGTCCCACACTTTCGTGACTGCCTCCATCACTCCTCATGTAAACACTCATTGTCTTCTAAATGTCTTCATTATGCCAGCCAAAAATAAGTCTCCACTCACACCAACCCACTCAGGAAAAGTTTCCCTTCAACTTTGCTTTCAAATGTCCAAAAGAGGAATGGATATCACAGAATTTGGTGCCCAGCAACTGTTTTTTATAAAGCCTACCTGATTTCTTTTTCTGCTTCCAGATAATTGGTTAAGGAAGAAATATAAGCATTGCCCTAACTAAAAATGTGGGCAAGATGACTCAGTAGATCTCAAGTACGGTTTGTTCTATAGAGAAGGAATCTGCCTGGGCACCGTGGAACTAGATCTTAGTGGTGGTGGTGGTGAGGGTAGTTAGGAGATCGATGGAGGACTGCCACATAGGATCAATTCCCAGATCCTGCTGGGTGCTCTATGTTTCTCTATACACTGAAGACAAGAGGGGAAACCAGCGTCCCCTCAATCGGTTCTTTCCCAGAAACACTCCACCATTGTACAAATGGGCCAGAAAGTGGCTTTGAGCTGAAAAGACTGGGGCTCTACAAAGACACAACAGAGCTCTTCAATGTCTCCTAAATAACTTCTGAGCCTTGGAAGCCTTGAGATGAAGAAATGAATGAATGAATATGAATACACTAAATATGCTACTCAATTTGCTGGTGAGTGTCCTTCCTCCTCCTTTGCGGTGGAAAAGGAAAAACATTGAAATGATCTCTCTAGGCTCTTTTGTCTATAGAAAAGTAGATTTCGAGAAGCAAGGAGGACTGGTTTTCCCTCTGCCTGCCAAGTTCCCACCACACCGGCAGGTCGACCACTCCTGGCACAGAACCGTTTATCATCACCCACAACTGCTCCTATTTTTCTCTATCCTTTATCCACCTCTTTCCTCCCTTCCCCATGTTCTTGAGTAACTTAGCAAGTCAACATGACTCGCTATTAAAATGTACATTTTTTTGCTTTACAAAGATTATTTACGGGATGGGAAACAATTCATAGTAGAGCATAAGTGAAAATCATTTTCAAAACAGTAGGTAGTACATGATCCTAATTTTATAGTGGAAAATAAAAAAATATCTAGAAGAATACCAAAACATTAACAGTGATAGCTGAGACATCATGAAACCATGAGTGCTTTTAATACACTTCTTTTTTCTTAATTTTATAAGAAAAATGTATGTTACTTAAAAGTTACACAACATCAGGCCATTGCAATAAATTTAACAAACATAGTTGCCTACCTGTTGTGGGTGGGACCTTCTAGTACATAATAAAACACTATAAAAGGACAGGAGTTTCTTCATCTGCAAAGAACTTACAGTCCAGTTAGTTGGCTTGAAGACAAACAATATGGAGGTGACCAAAATACTATGAAAATGACTTTTATTTTTTAAAATTTATTTTAGAGAGAGAGAGAGAGAGAGAGAGAGTAAATGGGGGGAGGAACAGAGGGAGAGGGACAAGCAGACTCTCCACTGAGTGAGGAGCCAATGTGGGGCTTGATCCCAGGACACTGAGATCATGACCTGAGCTGAAATCAAGAGTTGGGCACTCAACTGACCGAGGCACCCAGGTTCCCCACGACTTTTATTTTTTAAACAAACTTTTTATCTTAGAAGATTTTTAGATTTTTAGAAAAACTGAGCAGAGTACAGAGATGTCCCCTATATTTCACATCCCGTTTCCCCTATTAATATCTTATTATGTTACACTTGTCCCAACAGATGAACTGATATCAACACATTACTGTTAAATGAATCTCATACTTTATTCAGATCTCCTAACTTCTATTTATTTTTTTAATTTTTATTTTTTAAAAGATTTTATTTATTGACAGAGAGAAAGAGCGAGAGAGAGAATGCAAGTGTGCAAGTCAGGGGAGGCGCAGAGGGAGAGGGAGAGAATCTCATGCAGACTCCGAGCTGAGTGTGGAGCCTGACGCAAGGCTCCATCCCACAACCCTGAGATCATGACCTGAGCCAAAATCAAGAGTCAGATGCTTAATCGACTGAGTCACCCAGGGGCCCCCAGATTTCCTTATTTTTAAGCCATCATCATTTTTCTGTTCCAGGATCTCACCCAGGAGACCACATTACTGTCATGTCTCCTTAGGCTCCTTTGGACTGTGAAAGTTCTCAGACTTCCCTTGTTTTTGATGACCTTGGCAGTGTCAAGAAGTACTGGTGAGGTATTTCATACAACGGCCCTCAACTGGGATTTGTCTAAAGTTTTTCTTGTGATTGGTCTGGAGCTGCAGTTTTTTGAGGAAGAAGATCACAGAAGTAAAGTGCTATTTGCATTATATCCTGTCAGGTGTATATACCATCAATGAGACTTATTTTTAACGTTACCTTTGATCACCTGGCTGGCTGAGGTACTATTTGCCAGGTTTCTTTATAGCAAAGTTACTCTTCTCCCTCCTGTCCATGCTGTAAACACTCTTTGGAAAGAAGTCCCTATGCACAGCCCACGTTTAAGGAGTGGGGAGTTACGCTCCACCTCCATACATAATACATGAATTATGTGGACTCCTTCTGCATGGGAGAGCTCTCTCATTTCTCTCCTTGCCCCGTTAATTTGTTGATTCAATCATTTCTGTATGCCAGTATGGGCTCATGGATATTTATTTTATACTTTGGGTTATCATACAGTACTGCTTTATTTTTCCTCTTGCTCACATTTTTATAGCTTTGGCCCCTGGGAGCTCCAAGTGCCACTTTGCCATACCATCATTACTGTGAAGGGCTTTCCTGTGTTTCATTTTTTGTGCATTTCCATACTTCCTGGCACTATGAGACACTCCAGGCTCATCTGGCGTATTTCCTGCCCCAGTCCTAAAGTCAGACATTTCTGTAAGGATTTCTGGTTTCTTTTATTGGAGAATGGTATTAGAAACCAAGATCTGGGCTCTGGTGTGCCTCTTGCTCCTGGCATATCATTGCTTCTAAGTCCTCTCAGCTGACTGAGCAAGAAGATATATGTGAACATACTAATCCATATTTATCTACATACATATATATTTCTGTAAATATTTCTACATGTAACCATTTGTAACTCTACTAAGCAGAACATGAGTTCATAGTGATGTTTCAGAGTCTGATCAATTACCACATGGATCATTCTAGTTTCCTCCTCTGGTTTATTTGTAACCTTTCACTCCAATAGTGAAAAACCAATAAAATCCGAAACTCCGGGAAGTGATCCAAGGCACTGACATATTGTAAAGCTCCCATGTCCACTGCCTCCAGCTCTCCAGTGATCTAACATGCTGCTGCTAGGGGTGGGAACCACTGCTCTGGTCAGATGATGGTCGCCTTCACTCCTAAATCCCCAGGGCCTAGAACCTAGTACACGGTACATATTAAAAAAAAAACAAAAAAAAAAAAACTTGATGATTACGGAAGCCAAGACTGAGGTTTGAAGTGGTGAAGGACATGATGAGGGTGTGGAAAGAAGGAAGGAGTGAATCTGAGGGTTTAGAGCAGAAGATGCCATCCGGAAAATAAGGGACAATCGGAAAAGTTGGGGGTGTGAAGGAGGGTGGAAGCAGATATTCTCACACACGTGAATGGAATGCACATAAAGGCTTCTGCTCTCTGCTTTCCCATCTACACAGAGGCAAGGGAAGAGAAAGCAGGCCAAAATTCCAGCAAGTATGCTTCACTATAAGGAATATTTCTTCACTGTAAAGATGTAAAAATAGACAGCAGTCTGTGAAACACTAGCCCCTGTGAATCTATTAAAAACTCCTATAGACATCGCTACTGAATTAGGTCAGCTGAGAAATGCAGTTTGGGAGAGGGAGTGAAAACTGTTAAGAAAAAGTCTTCCAACCTTTCTTCTGCCAGGAAGCAATTAATTCCTTACTGAATCAAAAGCACCCCCCCCCAACCGTGCTAGCAGTGTGGTCCCTTACTATAGGTTGCATTTACAGGTAAGATGAGTGGGTTACACCAAATCTCCTGTCAAGCTTTAGCCCTTCCACTCCCACACATTGGACACACATGTGTGTGCCCCACAGTCTCACAGGATTCTTCCAGGAGAACTCAGGATGGTGTCGTGCACGGGGACAGGCCCACCTAAATCTGAATGCTGCCTACCTGAGTGCTCGTTACATCACCCCAATCTTCTCCTGCTGCCCCGTCTTCAAATAGCTCATGTTCTTGCACCCCAGGAGCCTCTGCACAGCTGTTTCTTACCTCTTTCACTAAGCTAACTTCTTTCAATCTCAGCTCAAGCTTCTCTTCAGGGAAGCCCTCCCTGGTTGCGTAACCTAAGAGTGAGGCTCCTTGTTCGATGGCCTCGTAGAACCATGTTCTTACTGTGCAGGGCAGTGAATGTAGCATACAGATATACCGTTGCCAGTGTTAGTCTTTGATTACTGTCTGTCTCCTCTTCCAGACACTTACTACTACATAACAAAATTTAGCAGCTTAAAACAACAACTGCCACGGTTTTGTGCGTGAATCTGCAAATCGGATGGGAGTTAATGAGGGCAGATCATTTCTCTGTTCCACATGCCATCAGCTTTCCTGTCACTGAAGGATACATTTCTGGGATGGCTCACTCACATGGCTGGCAGGTGACACTGGCTATCTCATTCCATCTGCACTGGGCCTCTTCATATGGCATGGTGACTGCGTTTCAAGAGTTAGCCTCCCAAGAGACAGGCAGTGGAGGTTGCAGATTTCTTAAGATTTGAGACTAGAAGGTGGCCCACCATCATTTCTGCTACAGTCTGCTGGGGAATGGTCACAGAGCCCAGATTCAAGGAAAGGAGACATACATTCCCCCTCCCCCTCTATGGGAAGAGCAAAGAATTTGGGGGCCACACATTAAAAGTTCCTGAAGCATGATTTTTTTGTCTAAGTTTCTTTTCCTTTGTCTCCTGAACATCTAGCACAAATCCTGGCACAGAAGAGTCACGGGCTTGAATGAGGAAATGTCATTCTTTCCGCTCTTCATGTGCCAGGAAGCCTGTGCTTGGTCGGTTTTTCTGAGTCGATTCCTGGTTCTGTGATTATCTGAACTTTGCCTGCAGGCCACCTGTTGCACAAAACTAACACCTAGGTACCACACACAGGAGGAAGCCAAGACATTCAGGCCTACTACTCGACTCCTAACTCATGTTCTTAGAGTTGTAAGGGAAGATGGCAAACGAGTCATGCTCACCATTAGCAAAAATGGCCATCGCACACACTTGCCTGAATACAGTGTACTCTAAATTAGTTACACATGAGTAAGGCAAGTAATACCCACCTACAGCTGACATTCAATACCACCCACAGCAGAGCTCACAGCCACTAATCTAAAACCACTGGGGACATCCGCCCCACACAAAGCCTGGTTGGGAAGAACCTACCCAGTTATGAATCCCAAATGTAGACTCATTCATTTATTCCAACCCAGCCTCCTCCTCCACTCACAGGCCTGATTATAAACGGAGTGCCCTTCCTGAGCACTAACTATGTGCCACGCACTATTCCAAAAGCTTTATATATGTTAATCCATTTAATCTTGTCAACAACCAATGAGATCATTACTATTTGTGCAGGACAGGCACTAAGATGGCCCCCATATTCATGACTTTGTGTGATCCCTTCCCCTTGAGTGTGGGTGGGACCACTGACTTGCTTCTAACCAATGTTACACGACACAGGGACGGGATGTGTTGATCACCCATAGGGCCATCTTGCTGGAGTTTCTCCACTGTTGGATGTGAAGAAGTGAGCTGCCCCGAGTCCCACAGCCACAGGAAATGAACTCTGCCAACAACCTGGGAGGTTGTTGAGGAAGCCTGGGAGTAACTCTCTCTAGTCGAGCCTCTGGATGAGAACCTAGCATGGCTGACTTCTTCACTGCAGCCTTACAGGGGACCCAGCTAAGCTGTGCCCAGACTCCGGACCCCTAGAAACTGTGAGATCATAAATGTGTGTTGTTTGAAGCCGCTAAGTGATACTCTGTTATGCAACAAGAGATGATGAACACATCTCTTTGACAGGGGAGGACAGTGGGAATGTTAAACATGCTACACAGGGGCTCCCGAGGCCTCAAGCTGGCCCTCCTTTCTATTCTAAGACAAAGCCATTTTTGAGTACTTGAGCACATGCCAGACATTGTGCCAGGTATTTCATGTGTATCATTCCCTTTAATTCTCAAAAAAAAAAAAAAAAAAACCCAAAAAACCCATGTGCAATAGGTACTACTATTACTTTATGGCTAAGTGAACTGAGGTCACAGAGGTTAATTTGCCCAAACTTACAGCTACTTAGTGTTGGAACCAAGATATGAACCCAGACAGCTTGACTCCAGAGCTCATACTTACTCTTAAATGTGAATTATATTGCTTCCTGGAATGATGCAAAGTAACTGCAGGTGTGTCCTGATAAAAGGGAAAGGCTCAGACCTCTGACCTGAGCTGGGGTTCCCAGAGCTGAAGGTGGGCCAAGAGACTAAACATAAGGGTGAAAACCGTCTCTCAGATTGCAGAGCATAGAGCCAAGACGGTACTCAGTGAAGAAGCCATTGAGTCTGAGCAAAGCGTCATCCCGAGGGCTCTGGGGAGGTGACCTCGATGGCTGTGAGTGACGGAAAAAGCTGGTGGTAGCATCCTCAGCAGGGATGTGCACATTTGCAGTTTCCAGATCTGAGGGAAGGAGTTGTGTTAGACCTTTCTGTAAGCTCAGCCACCTCCTCCGACCTGGCAGGCCAAGCCTTGTGGGTGCAAATCTGGAGCAACTCTGCAGGTAAAGTAGACATGCCTGTGGAAACCTGTCTCTCAGCCAGGGGCACTCTGTCAGTCACGGTATTACAAACAGTGTAACACTAAAGCACACTGCAGTGCACTTGGACTTGCTAGGGTGGCCTTAGACCAGCTCTCAGGGGGAACCTGTCAGCATCCTATGGCCTGGCCATTTCAGAAACATTTAGGAAAGTTGAAGGTGGAGAGAGTCAGGTAGAACCTGGGTCCAGGGACCACATATCTCAATTTACCTTGACTTAGATTCTGTTTGTTCTGAAAATGTAACAGGCTATGTGCCCAAAGGTGAGCAAGACACAGGAGCCTGCCTTTAAGGAACTCATATTCAAGCAAGAAGAACTCACAGAAATCAGCAAACAATCAGAACATGGGAAGGTTGATGTAAGCTTGAACAGAGGTCCACAACGAATGCAATAGGAACACTAAAGCGGGGAAGATGATTCTAGAAAAATAGTTAAGTCCCAAATAAGTAGAAGTAGGGAGAAAGGTTGTTTCAGAAAGAGGAAGCGTTATGTTCAAGGATATAGAGATGAGAGATACAAAGAGTATACACAGAGCAGCAAGAAATAAATTAGACTAGAGTGTGAGGGGCAAGGCAAGCGAAGTAACAGGTCATAATGGGGGAGAATAAGCTGGGGCCAGATCAACTAGGAATTTAAATGACAAAAATAAAATAAAATAAAATAAAATAAAAATACTTGATCATTATTCTATAGACTGGGGAATTCTAAAAAATTTTTTTGGAAAAGCCAGTATTTAAATTTGCCAGACATTTAAAGAAACATCATTTCTCCCTATAGAACAGAGTCCTAGATAAAGAAGGGCATTGTTTATCTGAGTCTAAGGAATACTGACCACATGCAAGTTTCCATAAAATGAAGAGTCCTGTGGTGAAACACACGTCAGAAATGCATGTATTCCTCTCGCGGAGATCCGAGGCGCCTGCGAAGCTAGGAAAGGCACTGGGATGTCCTGCAGCAGGAAAGCCTATTTAACTGTTTCGCCCAGTGTTTTCCCAAGTATCTCATTATTGGTTTCTTTTTCTTTGAAAAAATACATGTTAATATTTCTTGCAACTATCAGAGGTATCATTGCAAGGCATGCGTGGTCTGTATTTTTCCATTTTTATGCTAAAGAAGAGCTTTCGCAAGGGAATAGCCACATCCTTACAACGCCCTATGGAAGGGTTGGGAGGCCCATTTCTCCACTATGTTTCATGAGCCAGTTTGTCTAAAAGGGATGAAATCCAGGATGACTCTACTGTGTGGGCTGTCATCGAAGAAAATACTTTATTGGCCAGTCTTTTCTGCTTCAAGGAACAGAAAATTGGCAGTATTCACTGTTGTCTCAGCTATTTGAGGGCCCCAAATGGACTTGTCTCGATACAAGCATCCGAGCCTTCCACATTAATTACAAGGGTCCATCGGTAGGCCCAGCCAGGAGTGGCTGTGTCTCTAAATAAACGGAGCCAGGACAGATCTGTAAAAGCACAGGCCTAATATAAATCAGACCCAAACTGCTGGGGTGGGGGTGGGGGGCGGGGGGTGTTGGTCTTCACTGGGATCAGGAGCATGATTTAGCCATAAAGTGATTTATGGCCGCCGCTTCTCTCCTCTCCGTGTAAACGTTCCAGGCCTCGTGGAAGGATTCTTTACCACCTACTCCGGGCAGCAGACCCAAAGATACAGCACAGAAAGGGAGCACAATTTGGCTATAAAAATGTTGTAATAAGTGACTTTATATAACTGAAATGCCAGTTCCTTTACTACATCCTCCCACTCATTTTATAACCAGTTAATATTTTTCTGAACTTTTGTGTTATATTCCACTCGGCCCGCCTCTGCAATCTTTTTTGCCTATTTTTCTGCCAGAGCCACAAGAATAAAGCTGTCAGATGGTCTGTGAAGCCATTTTTCTTGTTTGGCAAATTCTCTAGAGGCAACCATAACCTCCTGCCTGCTCCACTATATAACAGAAGTAGCCTGTCTTAGCAAAACAGAATTTAAATATTCTTTCATTCTTTGTTATCTACAGGCATCTAGGAAAAAGTATATTTCCCTGACATTTTTTGACCCTGTTTTAATGGGAATGGGGTAAGGAGGTATTCCTATTAAACACACCCTAGTACTGACAGGCTTAGCGAGATGGTATATAGCTCTCCAACGGGGATATCTCGGGGTATTTGAACTATAATAATAAATGTGGCTGCTCCTAGGGGAAGAAGAACACAGCACGAAAGTACCCAGAAGCAGACTAAGAACTGAAGTGAGCTAATGGTATACAGTGGTTAGGCTTTGAATGTGATGAGGATTTATGCTTTCAATTAGTGCTGAAGAGAGGAGCAGTTTTAGAAAGTTATTAGCAGGCAACTGGCATTCTCAAAGATGGCTCATTTGTGTATTGCTGAAGATTAGCTGGGTCTTTTAGTTGTTTACAAACACACATGGTAGCTTGTGCTGAAGGTAAGGAAGTAACTGCAGTATTCCATATCCAGAGCTCTTTAGCAGAGATGAAGGCTGGTGCTTTGGTTTCTGAGTACTCCTGTGTGGGCAAAACAAAACTCAATTTTGCAACATTTTCTTCCATTAAAAAAAAAAAAAAAGTTGAGTTTCCCCACCTGTTCTAAAGTCTGATACACTATTTCAAATGACTCACCTCCCTATTCTTCTCACTCCTTCATATTTAAAATTCTTAAATGCCTCAAATACTCCATGTTGTGCTGCCTCGAATACAAATTAATTTTTAAGTCTCCCCACTGAAATGTTTTGCACTGAAACCCATAAATCTTTACATCGGAGTGTGCATATTTTTCTCTTTTAAAGCCTTTGGGGCGTTATTCATATGGTGCAAAAATTCTCAAATAGATTACAATCTTGGTTGAGGCATTTGCAAACACAACAAAAAGTGCTCAGTCCCAGGGCATAGAAAGCTGTGCCTGGTTCCCCCTTATATCAAACACTTAGGAAAAACACTATGCCACCTTGAGCCAGCAGACCTTCACTTGAGCATTCTATAGAGCCCTGAAGAGTTTCCCTGCTCTGTTCATAGGAGAAATACAAGGTAACACTTGCCACATATGGTTGCTATAGGATTCTTCATAAAATGACAAGCCCTTGGTCCAGGGCCCATGTTCTCACTACAAGAGAACAGCTTCTGTTTCTCATATGCCTGTTCTCTATGGCTATTAAGGGTATCGTTCTTCGATCACAAAATTCACATGGGTAAGAAATATCCATTTCCTACCTTTCCCTATCTATTGATATCCCAACTCATGATAGCTTCTTATTTGAAAAAAAAAATATTTTTTTAAATAAAAATGTACATTTCCCTAAGTCAGGTTAATGTACCCAAAACCTCATTCCTCCAGCTGAAAGAAACTAGTGTGTAATGTGGAATCTGGGAGCTTTATCTGATAGAAAATAGGGCCAGGGCTTGCTGACATCAATGACTATAGGGTTGTGAAGTTAAGCAGCCTTCTACTTCTCTGCTAAGAGACACACTGATATGCACCCATTCCCTTCTGAGATCTATTTCCTTGTTCACTGGCCCTTCTGAGCAGAAATAGATTCAATAAATTCAGGTATTTACTCAAGGTAATAGGAGCAGAGATCCCAAGAAGATTTTCTTTTGAGTCCTGCAAAAATCCAACGGTCTGGCTCTCTGTTTGGAATGGAGGAAAAGACAAGAGAACCCAAATATGCAAATATCTCTAAAACCTTATCCTGCCTTCAGTCTGTTATAGATGGAAGGAGGTGAGAATCCCATTCTTCACCTTTCCTTTCCTGGACATTTTCTTCTCAATTTTGGTTATCTTGAGTGTTGACCTGGGGATTCAAGAAAGTTCTATGAGCTTATATATCTAAATTCTGAGCCACGGGAAGATAAGGACATGGTTTTGATTGTGAGTGTGAACAGACAACCATGATGTTGATTCCAGCTTTAACAGATTGATTATGGCATGAACACTGACCAACCAGACTGGACACCCATAAAATAAGGGCTAGCCATAGAAATGATATGGCCATACTGGTAAATATGGCTGAATATTAGCTCTGAAACTGAATAAATATTAAGTGATTTTAATGAACTAATTAGAATAGTGTTCTATGATTGAGCCAAGAAAGGTACTTATAAGATACTACCCCTACCTAAGTCAGAGATATATAACAATATAAAACCATATAAAATATTATGAGTAATATATAAATAATATGAATTCTACATCTCTATGAATATTTATGTATATATTTACATGTATATAGATTCATAAAACACATATATGTATTCATATATGTATACACACACAGATATATCCATCCAAAGGTAAATAAAAAAATAATAGCTTGACATTGAAAGTTCAGGTCCACACTTCAGAGATTTGTCAACTAAGGGGAGAGGGAATTGGGGTTTTGATCCACCAACTCCTACCAGTCACTGGTGGAAAGCTGCTCTGGGAGCTTGAATTCTCTGAGACTTACAGCCTGTCCTATGAATATGCCAGCTGAATGGGCTGGCTGCTATGGCCAGGGAAAGCTCTTAGGCAGAGACATAGTAGCTTACAGTTGGGAGCTGTTGGGTCTGCTAACATGGAAATGTTGAGAACTTAGGGCCTGTAGGTAGGTCAACAACATTTGCTTTAGGAACCAGCTGCTCCAGGCTGACATCAGCCTACTTTAAAGTCTAAAGGATGAAAGAAGACCCTCCCTTTTTAATAAATTTAATAATTCCAACATAAATCCTGAAATAAAACATTTGTAGCCTCCAGTAGGTTCAAGCGCCATGTTGTAGTTGGTCAAGCTTGGGCTAATAAATTGTAGAAATAAGAAAAGTAGGGAAGAATGATTCCTCTAAGAAACTCAGGTAGTGGTATATCACAAGTAGGGAAGAATGGATACAAGGCAGAAAAAATATATCCAAGAAAAGGTGATACAGTGATGTTATAAATACTGAAATACAAATACAGCCTTCTCATTGCCACGCAGCCATGAGTGTGAACTCACTAGGAACACATGGCTATCTGAATCTCTAAAATGCCAAAGGTGGGTGTCATGATTTTATCTAACTCTTCACTTGACATAATTTCTTTTTGCCCTAGGGTTTGACTGTATAGAGTGAAAGACCCTGCAATAAAGAAACTCAGGTACAAGGGGTCAAGAAATAAATCACAGAGGCAAACACGAGCCTATTCTTTCAAAACAGAGAAGAGCAGAGCAGTTTCAGGAAATGATTGCATTAGTCAGTGGGCAGCTTACAGTGGTCCATATGTAAGACTCTCTACTCTATATTTTGCAATATAAAGGCCAAAGCAATTACAGACTTGATGTCTCTGAGGAAATAAAAATGAGAGAGACTTAGAACTTATGACAGCACTGATACGTTTTAACCAACATAATATTTTGTCAGTTCCATGTCTGACCAATCACAGAATGGATATTTCATTTAAAGTTCTTTGTAAGAATTGTATAATTATAAATTAAGAAGAATGCAAATTGTATACTTGCATACTAAAGAAAAATTATATTCTTATCACACCGAGAAAGCACCTCCCTTCCGAACAGTACTGACAAGAGTACTGATCCTCAGAAACTCTGCTTGGGATCAATGTCTACTTCTGAACCAACCATAGTGGTCAGGGGCTAAGTGCCCCTTTTGCAAGTAGAGACCTTTAAGTTCCCGGCCACTTAGAGAACCTTCAGTCAAGTCAGAAACAATATCAGTGTGACATTATACTGGCATTCCCAGGCTTGCTCTGAGATATGCCTGCCTACATGCCTATTTTTTCCCCTATTTTTTGTATAATGCTTATATTTGGGAGGTAGGAGGAGGTAAAAATGCTGCTTAACCTGAAAAAAAAAAGTGCCTTTGTCCTTACTATATGTATCACTGTTTGATCAATGATGTTTCCTGATGGAGAGAGCATCTCTAATTTGTGAGATCTTGTGTTGCTCTGTGATACATGTAGAGAAATATATCTCAAAGTGAATGCTAAGGATTTTTCATATGAGTACACTGCATTTGAGGGTACTGTAATATCATGTGGGATCTGCAAAGAAGCTAAACAAAGCTGAAATTTACTTTGTGTATTCTGAATTTTAATATGCCGGGAACAGCAGGCTGTCTACCCATACAAATTGGCTTTAAAAACCAAGCAGTTAATCTAAAGGCAAATAATCTGTTATTTTAATAATTAATTCAACTCCTTAAAAATGACAGGTAAGAAGGCAGTTACCAAGAAGTTTAAAAAATAGTTATTTTATTGGATTCAACTTTAAATGAAAGTTTAATGTTTAAATGTAGACAAGTGAGGATATAAATGTTTTAATAATAGGTTTAGACTATTTTGGTAATGAATTCAAAAGATCGTTAATAATAAATTTGCAGCAACTGGTAAAATAGTCAAGGTCAAGGGAAGATTCAGAATGGTAGATGCCGGGAGTACTGAGGGAAAATGGGAAGAGAATAACGTGGGAAGGAAATGGTCAAGATACAACATTTATTTCCCTTGGTTTTGCATCCAAGTTTTATTCTATCTTTATTATGATTAGACTGTCATGAAGCATGTGCGAAGAATTTAATAAAACAAATTTCTTAGTGGATTTTAATGAGAGAACTTTTTGTCAAGAAAAAAACGTTTAAAATAGACTAGGTAGAGAATGCCTGTACCAGACAAAAAGAAACTACATAGAGATTCATGAAGTCCAGGTTCCAGGCTCAGGGCTGACACTGTCTACATAGCTCTAAACAAGTCTTAAACTTGCTCCATCCCAGTTTCTTCTGCAAATAAAGGTGACAAACTAGATAATCCCAAATACCCCTTTGAGCCTGCAACTGTGTGATTCGATACATGACTTTTTTAAAAAAAGTTAACGCATTAGAATTCCAACAGAAATTCTAAATCAGATATCAGCAGCTATTGTGGAGATTGAAATATATTCATATGAGAACTAAAATCAAGTTTCAAACAATATTGAATATTCTCCCAAGCTAGTTTCAAATTCTCCAACAGCCTACATGGTATTATTTGAGTGATATTATTGAATAGAAATTAAAAGGCAATAACAAACATTCTTACAAGTCATATTATTTCCTTTGATAAATGTAATGTGTGTTTGGAGACAAGAAAATGGCATTTCAACTGCTTTCTTTCTTCCCTTTTTCTTCTAAAGCCTATTGAATTTCTGTTGCCTTTTTAGAGAAGTTAAAATGAACAAAATCATGTCTAACCGTACACACAGCATCTCCTTCTCACAGAACTCTTTGCCTATGTACTGGATCCATCCTGGCAGATTAGTGGTTCAGGGAAGAGTATATTTGTTTGTTAACTCCATGTGCTTCACAGGTTCAGATACAAACTACTTTATTAGAGATTCTATATTCCATAAAAATAATCTCTGCTTTTCTTCTACATTCCTGTCTTCATAGACGTGAGGAAACCTGGACTACGTTCAGAATGCTTTAACCCTATACTAAGAAGAATAAAGTCACGAAAGATTGGAAAACTGACATTTAAGCTTCTGGTTTTTTGTTTTTGTTTTTTTTTTTAAGGTAAATGGTGATGCCATTCATGAGCTGGAGAATATTAGGAAAGGACCAGATTTTCGGGAAAAGTTAATGAGGTCAGCAGGTTTGTGTGAATTTAAGATGCCCTGGAGAAGGCCAAATGGAGATATTTTAGGAGTACAGAATATGTGAGTCAAAAGCTTATTAAAAGGTCTGTAAAGACACATCAAGGTGGAAGCCACTGGCATGTCCTTCTGGTTAATTAAAACAATGCATCCATGGAAGAGTCTCTGTGGAGAAAAGTACCATGATAGAGAGGTCTCCCATGTCTCAAGTTATTTATACCCTGCCAAAACCTCACGTGTGAGTACTATTAACCTAATTTACAGATAAGGAAACTGAGGCTCGAAGACAAGCAACCAAGAGCTTCTCCCTTGATGAAACATTCCTTTTTTTCCTTTATCCTCTACTTTTTCCCTAGGTCAAAATGATTAAATGTGCCTGTTCCCTCCCCAGCCTACATTCTAATCAAAAGAAGCATGGATAAAATAGCAGTCATTGCTGAAAATCAAGAAGGAGATTTTGCCTGTGATTTCTCAATGAAGACCGGGGTGATTTCTATTTTGGAGGATGGGTGCTCTCAGATAATGATGAGAGATCAAAATTAAGGGAAGAAAAACTACAAGTCATCCTCCTTGAACAATCAGCTATACAGTGGGAAAGGTTTGATATTTGTATTATTATTTCTCATTTTTATTTGAGTCTTGCTAGCCCAAGAGTTTCATTTTCTTGCAACGCTTTTTCTATTATTATCTTTCCATTTTTATTAGGTGTCTGTCACTGGGCTTCTCTGTGGTGGGAATTTCAATGCTTCCTATGGATTTTCAATGTCAGCTTAGACTTTGGAATTACTCTACTACCAAGGGTTTTTTGTTTTTGTTTTTGTTTTTGTTTTTCTTATTGACCTGTCCAGCCCTTTTGGTCCTGTCATGTAAACCTTGACATTGGAAGGCTAGAAGCCAGTCACAGGCACACACACAAGTATTTATCACTGGAAACACAGGGAGGGATGTTGGAGTCAGCTGAGGTTGGGAGGAGCTCCACAAGACAGATAACTACATCGCAAATACCATAACTGGAAGTTTGTGCTAACAAATTTCTGAGACCCAGACAGTCCCCATGGAAACAGGGCTCTGCTGTTGCAGTTATATCAGAATCCTCTTCAATAGGTAATCAGCAATAACACATATTTTCCTTTCCTCATTGTCCTTGTAACTATGTTGAATCGTCAACTGGAAAGAGAGAACAGGAGGAGAGGGATGCTATTGATTCCTGAATGATAGGTTAAATGCCTTCTAGAAGACCCCACCAACAAGGAAGAGGGGAAGCAATGTGAGTTTAAGGCTGAAGGGTTTTTTAAAAAACCAGACAATAACGGACAAGTACATTTATCTTCAGACTGGCTGGTGACTTGTGGAAGAGGCTATGGTCCTTGATAGCTTATTGCCACTGGCGAATAGCAAGGCTTTATACTAGATCCTGACCAGAAGTGGGTCTATGTTCTGTAGTGTCTGGAGCTTATAAGATAGGAACAGGAAGCAGAGTTGGGGGAGTTTTTAAGATGTTAATGTAAAATCTTTCATATAGAATAAAGTGCAGGGCACTGGAAGAACCCCAAGCAAAAACAAGAGCACTGAAGTTTAAGCTTCACTGGTTTCTTGGCAAATCCACCTCTAACCCTAGAAGTCGAGTAATAAATAATGACAAACACAGTAACAACAATAACAGCAACAGTAGCAACTATTGTATATTCAGTACCTAGCACTGTGCTAAGCACTTTACATGCACTGTCTCATTTAATACTCATCATAATCCCATGAATTAGATACTGATTTTGCAGATGAGGGAACTGAGGCTCTGTAACTTACCAAAGGACACATAGTAGTAGAATTGAATTTGAAATCAGAAATTCTGACTCTAAACTCCAAGCTCTTAATCACCAAAATGTAAGGTTCTTAAGAACTCTCATTAATATTAAGGCAATATTAAGTGAGGTAACAGAGATAGTCTTGGTAAGTTCAGTAAAAGTTTTTTTTCTAGGGGAGACAATATCTAAAGCAGTATTTCTCAAACTTGCCACTACTTATGTTTTGGACTAGAAAATTCTCTGTTGTAGGGGGCTGTTCTGTGAAATACAGGATGTTTAGCAACATCCATGACCTCCACCCACTAGATGCAATAGCATCCTCTCTTCAATTGGGATAACTATAAATGTCTCCAGACATTCTCCAATGTCCCTTGGCTGTGGATGAAGGGGATCACCTCAGATGAGAACCAATGGCTTAAAGAATAAGAGGTACCTAGGTGGGAAACTGGGGAGGGCCCTCCTGAAAGAGGTCATAGCAAGAACAAAGGCAGAGGAGGAATAAACAGTGTGATAGGTACAAGGAAGGGCAAGCAGTTTTATGTTACTTGAGGCTGAAAGTCAAGGCTTAGGACTAGTTGATGACAAAGGAGGAAGAAGTCAAATTACAAAGGCCATTAAATGTCATGCTAAGGAATTAGAGTTTTATCCTATAAAAGGGGGCAGGTGACGCACTTCCATCTCTGGAAGACAGAAATTGCAATATAACTCTACCAGGTGGTAGGCTGGCAATGCTATCTTCCAGTAAGATGTGCTGGGAAAACCTTTTCACACTAAACAATGGCATCAGTTTTATGAGGCAAAGAGGGCAGGGACCAGATGAAGGCAGCCATGGAAACCTGTATGAAATATCCATTCTCCTTTTGGCTTTGCTTAAAATAGAGAAGGAGGGTGCCTGGGTGGCTCAGTCAGTTAAGTGTCTGCCTTCAGCTCAGGTCATGATCCCAGGGTCCTGGGATGGAGCCCCGCATCGGGCTCCCTGCTGCGCTCCCTCTCCCTCTGTTTCTGCCCCCTGCTTGTGTTCTCTCTCTCTTGCTCTCTCTCAAATAAACAAATAAAATCTTTAATAAAATAAAATAGAGAAGGAAAGTAAAGAACCACAAAGATGTGTCCACGAGCATCAACCTCGTTTTCTTCCAAACTGAACCATTTAAATGATAAGAGTTGCATGTTTATAGTACGGCAGACATTGTTCATTGCCTCTATTCTGTCCTTCAGTCATCACTCTCTATTCTGTCCTTACTAACAATATCCTGATTTTGTGCAGACAACAATGTTATGTTCTAAGCTAAAATTACTTAAATCCTCTGACTCCTATGCAACTAGAGATAGCCAAGTAACCCAGACAAATAAGATATATGCAGGTGATGTTGGGTGGGGGTCCCCCCAAAACTCACTCAAGTTCAGAATATGCTAATATTGTAATGGGGTGGTAAATCATTTATAACTCTAGTATAAATGTTAAAAGGAAAAAGCTTTAAAAATATAACTATAGTAATTTGTTAATAAAGAGACAAAGTAAAAAGATGTGAATTATGATATCAAAAATATAAAATGTGTTTGGGGGTATAAAATGTAGAACTTTTATATGCATTTGAGGTTAAGTTGTTGTTAGCTGAAAACAGACTGTTGTAACTGTAAGATGTTTTGTGTAAGTTTCATGGTAATCACAAAGCAAAAATCTATGGTAGGTACACAAAAGATAAAGAGATTCAAAGCAAAACACTGCAGAAAATCATCAAATCACAAAGGAAGAGAGCAATAGAGGACAAAAGGAACAAAGAAACTACAAAACAGTCAGAAAACAATTAGCAAAATGGCAGTAGTAAGTCCATACTTATTAATAATTACTTTAAAGGTAAATGGATTAAAATCTCCAAATCAAAAGACACAGAGTGGCCAAAAGAATTAAAAAGAATAAGAACAGAATATGCTGACTACGAGAAACTCGTTTCAGCTTTAAAGATATATGCAGGCTCAAAGGGAAGGAATGGAAATAGATATTCCATGCAAATGGAAGCCAAAAGGGAGCAGGGATACCTATACTTATATCATAAAAAAGATAGATTTTAAGACAAAAAACAATAATAAGACACAAAGTTCATTATATTATATAAAAGGGGGAAATTCATCAAGAGGATATAGCAACTATAAATATTTATGCACCCATTATTGGAGCATCTAAATATATAAAACAAATATGAACTTATTTGAAATATTTGCTTATTTGAAATCTGAAAAGAGACATAGACAGCAATATGATAATAGGGGACCTCAGTACCCCACTTTCAACAAGGGATAGATCATCCAGACAGAAAATCAATAAGGAAACAATGGACTTTACGTACACATTAGACCAGATGGACTTAAAAAACATAAATAGAACATTACACCCAAAGGCAGCAGCATACACATTTTCCAGGACAGATCCTACGTTAGACAACAACACAAGTCTTAATAACTTTAAGAGTATTGAAATCACATCAAGCATCTTTTCTAACCACAATGGTATGAAACCAGAAATTAACTACAAGAAGAAAACTGGAAAACTCAAATTTTGTGGAGATTAAATAACATGCTCCTGAGTAACCAATAGGTCAAACAAAAAAGTCGAAAGGGAAATCAAAAAACATCTTCAGACAAATAAAAAATGGAAACACACCACACCAAAACTATGAGATGCTGCAAAAGCAGTTGTAGGAGAAAGTTTATAGTGATAAGCAGCCTAACATTACAATTCAAAGAACTAGAAGTAACAAAACCGATCCCAAAGTCAATAGAAAGAAGAAAATAAGGATCAGAGCAGAAATTAATGACATAGAGACCGAAAACACAATAAAGAAGATCAGTGAAACTAAGAGCTGATTTTTTTTCTTTGGAAAAGATAAACAAAATTGACAAACCTTTAGTTAGACTAAAAAGAAAAGTGAGATGACACAATAAAGAAGATCAGTGAAACTAAGAGCTGATTTTTTTTCTTTGGAAAAGATAAACAAAATTGACAAACCTTTAGTTAGACTAAAAAGAAAAGTGAGATGACTCAAATAAATAAAATCAGAAATGAAAGAGAAGACTTTATAACCAATGATACAGAAATATACGGATCATAAGAAACTACTATGAACGATTTTATGCCAGTGATGAGGGAGCAGAAGGCTCGCTGAGGACAAAGCAGGAGCTGGCCCCCTCCCCGCCACCACCATGTGGTATGTGTGGCATTCCTCAGGCATTCCTGACTGCCCTAAAGGAAAAACAAATGGCTAACTGATAGAGATCGCAGCCTTGCAGGACAGGAGGCTTCCTCAGTTTACAAAAGTCAGCAATTTATGAGGACAAAGCATCTCTATCAATGGCCTAGCTTCCAGAAGGGAATGTAGATGCAATTAAATGTCCTTACAATCTGCAGTCCATCGACAGATACTTGAAGCAGGCAAAGTGTAATGTTTCTCCAGGAAGCTCCCAACTATCTTACTGTTAATGCCTTCCTAGAAGGAAAAACAACCTCAACTTGACAATGGCAAGGCCTCTGGTATCCTGTGAGTCTTCTTTAACATACAAAAATCCTTTTGAAACCTCCCTTTTCCTTACCTCCCCCAACCCCATAGTATATAACCAGCCACCGCTCACAAGCCGGGGCGGCAGCTCTCTCTGCCCACGGGTCCTGTCCCCGGGCTTTCATAAACCACCGTTTTGCACCAAAGACATCTCAAGAATTCTTTCTTGGTCGTCGTCCTCTCCAGACTCCACCCCACTGAACCTCACTTATATTCTAAAACTTCATCACCAACAAATTAGATAATCTACAAAAAATGGATAAATTCCTAGAAATTCAACCAAACAAGGTGAATCCTGAAGAAACAGAAAATCCAAAGAGACTAATTACTTCTAAGGGACTCAGTAATCAAAAATCTCCCAACAAAGAAAATGCCAGGACCAGATGGCCTTACTGGTGAATTTTACTGAAATTCAAAGAATTAATATTTACCCTTCTCAAACTCTCCCCAAAAATAGAAGTAACTGATTTTACAAGGCCGGCATTACCCTGATACCAAAATCAGACAAGGACAGTATAAGAAAAGAATATTAAATGCAATATCCCCAATGAAAACATATGTAAAAATCCTCAACAAAATATAAGTGAACTGAGTTTAACAATACATCACAAGGATCAAATACCATGATCAAGTGGGATTTATTCCAAGGATATAAGGATGGTTCAGTATCCACAATACACCACATTAGCAAAATGAAGGGCAAAAATCATATGATCATCTCCATAGATGCAGAAAAAGCATTTGACAAAATTCAACATCCATTTATGATAAAACTCTCAACAAAGTGGGTGTAGAGGGAAAGTACCTGAACATAATAAAAGCCATATATGACAAGTCCACAGCTGACATCATACTCAAAGGTGAAAAGCTAAAAGCTTTTCCTCTAAGGTCAGGAATAATACAAGGATCCCTATGCTCATCACTTTTTTTTCCCCCAGCCCAAAGGGATCTGTTTATTAATTTACTTTAAATTTTTTTTACAAATAAAAATTGCTTATATTTAAGGCATACAATGTGATGATTTGATTTATGTATACACAATCAAGTTAATTTAACCCACCTATCACCTCACATAGTTACCTTTTTTCTAGCTAAGGACACTTAAAAATCTACTCTTTTAGCAAATTTCAAGTATACATCACTTTTATTCAACACAGAATTGGGTCCTAGCCAGAGTAATAGACAAGAAAAATAAATAAAAGGTATTCAGAATAGAAAGGAAAAAGTAAAATGGTCTCTATTTGCAGATGACATGATAGTTTATATACAGAAAATTCTAAAGACTCCACCAAAAATCTGTTAGAACTAAAAACAAATTCAGTAAAGTTGCAGGATACAAACTCAATAGACAATAATCAGTTGCATTTTTATACACTAATGATAAACTATCAGAAAGAGAAGTCAAGAATAATCCCATGTACAACTACATCAAAAAGAACATGATACCTAGCAATAAATTTAACCAAGGAGGTGAAAGACCTGTACCTGAAAAACTATAAGGCATTGATGAAAGAAATTGAAAATACTAATAAATGGGAAGACATTCCATGCTAATGGATTGAAAGAATTAACATTACTAAAATTACCATACTACTCAAAGCAATCTACAGATGCAATCCCTATGAAAATTCCAATGGCATTTTTCACAGAAATTAAACAATCCTAAAATTTGTATTGGAAACACTGAAGATGTCAAATAGCCAAAGCAATTTTGAGAAAGAACAAAGCCGGAGGCACACACTTTCTGATTTCAAACTACATTACCAGGCTATAGTAATCAAAACAGTACAGTATTGACACAAAACCAGATGCATACATAAATGGAGCAGAATAAAGAGTCCAGAAATAAACCCATGCATATATGCTCAATTAATTTACAACACAGAAGCCAGGAATATGCAATGGGGAAAGTGCAGTAAATGGTGTTGATAAAACTGGAGAGCCACATGCAAAAGAATGAAACTGAACCACCATCAACTCAAAATGGGTTAAAGACTTGAACATAGGACTGTTATTCCTAAAAGAACACAGATGGTAAGATCCTAGACATTGGTCTTGGTGATGATTTTTTTTTATTTGACACCAAAAGCAAAGACAATAAAAACAAAAGTAAACGAGTAGGACTACATCAAACCAAAAAGCTTATGCACTGCATGGGAAACCATCAACAAAATGAAAAGGCAGCCTATGTTATGAAATGGGAGAAAGTATTTGCAAATTATGTATCTGATAAGGGGTTAATACGCAAAATACATAAAAAACTCATACAACTCAATAGCAAAAGAACCAAATAGTCAATTAAAAAATGAGCAGAAGATCTGAATAGACAAACATATTTCCAAAGAAAACATAAAGATGGCCAAAAGGTGCTGAAAAAGTGCTCAATATCACCAACCATTAGGGAAATGCAAGCCAAAACCACAATGAGATATCACCCCACATCTGTTAGACTGGGTATTAGCTAAAGGCAATGTGGAGAAGAGAGAATACTTGTGCATTGTTGGTGGGAACATAAATTAGTGCAGCTATAGTGGAAAACAATATGGAGGGTCCTCAAAAAATTAAAATAAAATTACCATGTGATCCAGCAATTCCACTTCTAGGTATTTATCAGAAGGAAACAAAACCACTAACTTGAAAAGATATCTGCACCTTCGTGTTTATTGCAGCATTATTTACAATAGCCAAGACATGCAAGCAACTTTATCCATGAATGGATAAATGGATAAAGAAAATGTAGTGTACTATATGCAATTAAATATTATTCATCCATAAAAAGAATGAAATCCTGACATTTGTGACAACATGGGTGGACCTTGAGGGCACTGTGCTAAGTGAAATAAGTCAGGCAGAGAAAGACAAGTATCATATGATCTCACTTACTTGTGGAATTAAAAAAAACCAAAAAACACAACTCCTGGATACAGAGAACAGATTGGTGGTTGCCAGAGATGGGAATGGGAGGAAATGGGTAAAGGGGTTCAAAAAGTACAAACTTCTAGTTATACATAAATCCTGGGGAACTGGTGACTAGAGTTAAAATAATGTATTGTAACTTGAAAGTTGTTCAGAGAATAGATCTTAAAAGTTCTCATGACAAGAAAAAAAAATTGTAACTGTGTGTGGTGATAGATGTTAACCAAAGTCATTGTGGAGGTCATTTTGCAATATGTACATGTATCAATCGAATCAGTATGTTGTACATCTGAAATTAACATAATGTTATATATCAATTACGTCTCAATTTTTAAAATGTCATAACAACAAACATTCCTTCCAACCGTATTTGAAAGCAAATACTCTTCACTTTTTTACCAGCATTGGATAATAACAAACCTTAAATTCCTACTAATCTGATAGGTAGAAGGAAAAAAAAAAGTAATGTTATAAGTTAGGTTTTAATTATGAGCTGGGTTGAATATCTTTTTATATTGTTTATTAATTCCTGCAATTTGTATTTCTTCCATTCGTGTTAGGTGGGTGATTTATCATATGCTTATTGGCCATTTGCACTGGGATTAGCTGTTTTATAATTTCCTTGTAAGAGACAAGGAATTAATATTAAGTGCATCTCAGTGAAGGGTTATTTTCATGGTGCCAAATAGTTGTGAACCAGTTTGTAATTTACCAGTTTTATGTGATCCAAGGTTACTGAGGATGCCAGCATGTGTCTTAGGTTATTTGCCCGTTATATAAGACACTGCCGGCAGCCTTTCTATAAGCACAGTGTTTAGACAATTTGGATTTTTTTCCCCCTATGATGAGAACTTTATTCTTTGATGGAGTCTATGTCAATGGTGGTGGGATGATTCATATATTAGGGTTGATAGCCTCTGGGTCTCTGAGTATGAAACATAATAAACTTCCTTTTATATATATATATATATATATATATATATATACATATATATATATATTTAACTTGTAGGCACCAGAAGTAAAGTGCTAGGTTAGAGAGCAATCAGATTTTTTTTTTAAAGATTTTATTTATTTATTTGAGAGAGAGAATGAGAGATAGAGAGCATGAGAGGGAAGAGGGTCAGAGGGAGAAGCAGACTCCCCGCCGAGCAGGGAGCCCGATGTGGGACTCGATCCCGGGACTCCGGGATCATGACCTGAGCCGAAGGCAGTCGCTTAACCAACTGAGCCACCCAGGCGCCCGAGAGCAATCAGATTAACAGCATAAATTGGATAAGATCAGCTAATGAAGGAGACCCCTTGACCCCTCTCTTTCTGTTTCTTTTCCCCCTCTCTTTCTGCTGCACCCAAATCCAAAGTGTCTGTTCATCCTGCTCTCCTCACTCACTAAGCTGTAAGCTCACAAGCCTTCTAAGAATACCTACAGCAGCTACACTGTGTCCTGCGTCAGGAACATTGCACTTGCTGTTCCTTCTTCTAGGGCTCTCAGCAAGGCTGGTTTCTTATCTCCCTTCCAGTCTCTGTTGGAAGGTCAGTTCCTCTGTGGAGTCTAACCTGATGCCTACCATAGGTGGCCAGTTATCTTTTATCGATTGGTTTCCTTCCTGGTATTTAGCACAGTTATTTAATTGTGTGATTAAAAAAAATGTAAATTGTAAAAAACTAACTATTTTGCTTATTTGCTTATATTTTCTCCTGCTTGAAAATAAGCTCCATGAGAAGTAGTTTGGTTATCTAGTTTGCACTGAATTTGCAAAATATTTCCTTGTCTTGTGCTTTGGCTATTACTCCTAGACCTCCCGGGGAATCGAACAATGGAAATATGCTTTCCTGGGCTTGAGTGGCATAGATTACAAAGACAAGGCTTCTCTCTATGATGTTATTGAAGAGAAGAACATTTGCAATAATTCACATGCCCCTCCGTAGACCCCTCCCTCCAAAAAACACCCTGCAATTATAAGCAGTATTGGGACTAGGTTTCAGGTTAGAAGTACACTCGCTATCAATTTAGCTTGTGTTTAAGCAGAGCTATAATTAGGCTCATGGTATGAAAAGTTACATCAGTTTACACAGACACTTGATTGCTCAGTTCATCATTACCAAATGTCTATAAAAATGAACTAGAAGCTGGAGCTTATCTCTGACTCACTCTCCTGCTTAATTACATTTATGGAAAGAGGCAACTGGCCACGTATATTATTCACAGTCTAGAAACTGCCATTTAACAATGTTTTCCAAAAGAATAGCACCAACAAAAGGCAAGAAAAAAAAACAACAATATGATTTCATTAAGTATGTGTATATATAAATGTAAGTATATATTCATATAGAAAAGATACATTTATATTTACATATAGATGTATATATTTATCAGAAGTTAAGATATGTATTTATTTATATTTATATAAAAACATATCTAAAACATACAAAAACCAATTTGCCTGATTAAGTGCAAAAAGCCCAACATAGCAACTGTTCATGTATAGCCAGACATCATTTTTCATAAATTACACAGTCACTACATTACAAATATTCCTCTTTGTTATCTCAAAGGTAGCCAAGCTTAAATTGAATGGGCTTTTTATAACTCATAAGGAAAGAAAGTTTTCATCCTTTAAGGGACAATTCAAATTGGAATCTTAATCTATTCTCATATTCCCTCTACAGTGTGTCTGAGTTCTTCATAATGTCCTCAGATACTTTCACACTTTATAAAGCAAACCATACCTCTCACTCTAAGGTTGAATGGGAGCTTGCTCTTTTGAAAGGGTCAAGAAATATTCTTTTCTGAAAAGTAAGCTTACCATCTGATTATGATTCCATCACAACTCATTTGCTCTATGCCTTAAATTTGAGGACTACATAGGACAGAGCATTTCTGTGTTCATAATGGCCCTGTGGTAGCTTCTGTCTGACATCACACAGGAGAGAAGAGATGAAAGTGGTCATTGATTAACACATTTCTTCCCAGAGCACATCTTTGGAATTCAAACAAAGGCTTCCAACAAGTTGGGCTTTGAGCTTACTACGTGAAAGAGTCACGGCACAACAAAACCTAAGGATGCTTTCCCAGAGCGCCTCTATTAGAATGGACTGGCCTTACCCCTGATAGAGTAAAGAAAAGCTGACGAGACAGGATCTTTAAGAACCTCTTAGAAAACCTCTGGGTTTCACTGCTTGGCCATACACCCTAGAATCGTGTGCAGGTTTAGGGTAACAAAATTGGAAACAAAAGAGACCTGAAAAATCACTCTTTAGACATGCAGTGTCATCCAGCAGCTCTGTTAGATCACCTCCATGGGTAAGGGCTAGTGGCCTCATTGCCTATCATCCATTCGTCAGGATTACCTGGCTCAGGAGAACAGGACGACCAGTCCTTCCATAGCCTGATACTATATCCTCATTATCTGTCTCTAAGCTTTGTGGGTAAAAAGGTCTGTCTGGGATGCCAGGAAAAGCTCCCCAGCACCTTGTGCTTTCCAAAGTGACTGCTGTGGTGTTGATAAAAACATGGAAGCCACAATGTCCACGCTCATCTCAGGGGAGACAAGGGGAGGGAAGCCCCCCTATCAGACAGAGAAGCTGTCTGCTGTTCCTTTCAAAGTACACAGGACACTTTCCCGAATATTCAATGGCACTCTTCAAAGCCCTCATTTCTGTTTAAACCCACTCTACTCCTTTTTGCTGAGATACAAAACATGTCCTCCTTTGCACAGAAGCAGGCCTTTGTTGCAAAATCGTTTCAGTCATGAAATAACACCCATGACATGGTTCAGAGATTAAACTTGAAATTTCGCAGGACTACAAAAAGCTGAAGAGGGTGTCCTCTTGCCGAGGCCCCACCTTCCAGCTAGTCGAAGGTGTAATGTTTCAGCGCATTCTAACAGGATGTGCTGAATCTCCTTCAGAGAAGTTTGGCCATCAATATGAATATAAATATGGGTGAAATACGGAAGTATATTGAATGAGAGGGAAAAACCACATCAATTCCCCCCACATTCTTTCTATTCTCATGGATCTTTTCCTGCACCTGGCACAGCAGGCAAGAAAGTCCTTTTGTTTGTTTACTGAAACATAAATCTGCCAGGAAAGCCTAACTCTAAATTACAAATTACTGTTGCATTTCTGATGGAAACCTGCCACATAATTTAAATTTCAACAGCTCTACGGGTTCCCATATTTCTTATTTGTGACTTGCCACCTCACAGACGAAGTGCATTGTACTATCATTTTAATAAATAGTTTCTGAGTGAAGGTCGTTTTTCTTTGTGTTCAAATTCCATCTGTTTCTTTCTTTCTTCCTTTTTACTGACACATCCTGAGATCCAATAAAGGGCTTTGAAAAGTCATTTCATTTCAATGTTGGCCATCATGTTTCAACAGCCAATAAAACAAATGACCAAACAGAATGATGTCTTCAAACTGCCTAAGAGGAAAGAGGTGGTGAGTGAGTGACAATTCTGGTTTGTCACCTCGTCTAAAGGGAAAGGAGAGCATTGATTCCTTTTGTTCAGCCACGTAGTTGTGAGTAAACATCATTTTTTGGAAAATCAGTTTTCTGGGGTTTTCTCATCAGTGAAGTATTTTCCCCGTAACAGTAGATAATTACCTAGTATATTGGGAAAATGGAGTCCATCTTCATGATAGAGATGATATTTAGATATGGATTGAGTCCAGTTGGATTCACGGTCCGAGCTATGAAGAGATGGCTATCAAGCCACTTTTAATCTTGTATGAAACAAAAAGATTAAACTGTCAATATTACGATGAACTGCCGTGACGAGCCCTATGATAGAACCACACTCTTAGAGCTGCTTCTCTAATGATATGTATGCAAGGAATAGATTTTTCCTGATAACGCATGTAATTAGAGTACAGAACAAAATGTTCTGTTCAAATTCATGACATGCCCAACTAATAAAGGAAGGGAGGATAAGGCCCTTGCTATTTATTTGCATGAAAAAGCTTCAACATAGGATATACGTTAGAGAAATTAGTTTTTAATCTAGGTGACCAGATGAGATTTTGACCCTCAAATGTTTTTTGAGTTGACCTGTGAGAATTTATGCAGAAATAAGACTGTGATGCTTACAAGCCAGACAGGCATTGCTTTTTTCATTAATTCCTGAATGTCTCATACAGTCAAGAGAAGCAGAAAATTGGTCCTTTTAAAAGCCCACTGTACGAGAATTTGCTTTTATGAAACATAATCAGCAAGAGTTGATAGGAATCTTAGCAGGAATGTATTCTTTTTAAATTTAGACATTCAAGAAGTTAGATACATTGATTCAGCAGTGATGGTTCTCCACTGACCTGTATAAAACAGAAATCTGTGGTTGTATATTGTTATGAATATATTTGAGAGGTCTCCTGCTATCGTACTACCAGCTTTTCAGGGTAAATTATAGACCACACAATGGGTACTTGAAAGAAAGTTTTACATCAAGTCTTGTGCTTATTTTTCCATGATAAGGGTTAGTGTCACAACCACTGGATATATGCAAGAAATTGCTTTTAAGGGTAGAAGTCTTGTCCTTGTTTTTAAAAATCACCAGTATCAACATTATCCATGTAATATATTAGGTAACTGCAGAAATCTACACTTAGGATGCAACAGAAAGGGCTAAGCAGATAAAAAGCAAATGTATCATGTTGTGTGGTTAACATCATCTGAAAGAGTAACAAGTAAGAGTAACTGTTACACTCCATCTGCAATTTTTAAATATGAAAGTAGTCTGGCCTCCCTCCATTAGTAAGAGACACCAAGTTCCCCTCAAATGCTCAAGCTGGAAACAGAGGAGCGTTCTTTGCTTCCTCCTTTTACCTCTTCTTCCACTTCCAAGCCATCAACAAGTTTTGTCAATTCTCCATTCCAACCTGTACCATGATGTGGTCAATCCCTCTAGCTCCATCCTGGCCCAGACCACCACCCCTGGTTACTTGGTCTCTTAAAAAAAGTCTTTGTTCTGTTTTGTTTTCTTTCGAAATTGTCTCTCTATCCCTGGCCACTTTTAATCCATCTTTCACAAAGTAGAGAGAAGAATCAGATTAAGTTGACCTGGCTTAAAATCTTGAGTGTCTTTAGAATAAATCCAAATGTACTAAATTCACAGTCTTTTCTTCTCTGTCTACCCTTGTTTCCATGGAGCCAACGACAGTGCACCCGTCCCTCTCAGCCATAGCCTTGAATTCTTTCCTATTTCAAGGTCTGCCCTTCTCTCTGCTTGGATTACACTGCATCCTCCTCATTTCCTCATGCCTCAGCTGAGACCTTTCTTCATTGCTATATCTGGAGTAAATCTTGTCCAGCTTTTTATGTTGTACTTTTCAAAATTTGCAATGATTTGGTTTGTTGACTTTTTTCTTTGTCCATCTCCCCAAGAAATGTCAGTGTTGTGAGGCAGGGACAATGTCTCTCTTGGTTACTCTTGTATTTACATACTAAGCCCTCCCTCAGCACTTGCTGAATGCACTGGGTTTATATGCAACTGATGAATCTTTGAACGCTACATCAAAAACTGATGATGTACTGTATGTTGGCTAACTGAACATAATAAAAAATTTAAGAAATATATATGAACTTATTACAAATCTGCTTTTGTAGATAGAGGCTGCAAAAATGCAGAGACATAGATAAATTCCAGGAGAAAAACCATCCTTCATTTGGTTCATGTTCAGGGAGCACAGGTTTTCCTGTTTCTCTACCGTAACATAAATGTTCAAGTCTCCCTAATTTTCACAAGGGGAAAGTAAAAGGAGTAGATATTCTCACATATCACAATCATAAAACTAACTCAAAGTGTCTATATATATTTTTTTATTCATGAGTGGGTGAGCCAGATTTTTCTCTGGAAGTGAGCTAACCCCTTTTGGAAGTTTTCTGTCTCTTTTGGGCCACTTAAGTAACAGGAAGATATTAGAGTTGTTAACAGTCCCAGAGTGCCACATTTATTGCCAAAGAATATGTAAGCTGATTATACCCACTTGTGTGTATTCACTGTACAAAACAACTATAACAAGCTTGTGAAAAAGTTCTTGCTTAACATTACTGAAATCTCTTACATGTCAAACTACAATAAGAGAGCTGGAAAACGCATTTTATAACAATGAATAAGGAAAAAGTATTTTGTGGGCAAATGTTTGAAGGGGAGAAAATATTTTACATTGTTCTATTTTAACTTGAGTACTATTTTCTTACTATTATTCATTGCTCAAAGGAAAATTGGAAAACAAGTAAAAAATAGTTAATGAACAAACTACCACTATACTTATTAACCTGGCAGAATTGCCAAAGGTATAAATTTTATTTGATATAATTCAAAACTTAAAAACTTTGCAAACATGGACATATTAAGGGACATAATGGAAACTTCATGGAAATTTTAAATACAAAATGGTTGATTTTGAAGAAATACGTCTAATACCAATTGTTATAAATACATTCTTTTCTGCAATTGAGGATAATTTAATAGCAATTTTTGTAAGCATGGCTCAAATAACAGTGAGTGGAATATTCTTTCCCATAAACCAGAGACAGATACTGTCAAATATAATTTTATCCAGTCAAATATAATAGTCTTTCCAGGCAAGATTAAGGCACTAGGGAGAGTCCAAACTCATCAGGTAGAAAGGAACATCCCTCCCCGCAAATTGGTCACCCCACATGAAGGGATTCTGACTCACCAGATGCAGTGGAGCACAGAGGGACACAGAGGTATTGATAGGACCTCCAGGTTCTTCTACTGGTGCTTCCCTGGCTTTGACATGGTTATTTAGGCACACACATGAACCTGTGAATTTGTGGGTCCATACATGCATGTGCACACATTTCACTGTAACAAGGCATCAGAGGGAGGAACAAAGTAATATTGCAAAATTCTGGGCTTTAAGAATACATAGGGGTAGAGTAGCACCAAGTCTCTTCCTAGAATCAAAAAGATCCTTACCGGTTGGACTTAACCAGCTTGTCCCCCACCAAGGAAAGGGGTTTGAAAGTCATCCTGCATCTGCAGCTCAGGAGAACAGATTAAAAGATCTGTGGGAGAGAGACAGAAAGCTATAGGACTATGCAGTCAGAAAGAGATGTCCTGCACGTTAGGGGGAACCCTTCCTTTAAATGTTAGGGGGAACCCCCCTTCTTAAAAGCTAATCTGCATCTGAATCTAGAGTTTTTCTTTTTTTCCCCTTTTTTTAAAAAGATTTATTTATTTCAGAGAGCAAGAGAGCACATGAGCAAGAAGGCGGAGGGGCAGGGGGAGAATCTCAAGCAGACTCCCGGCTGAGCAGGTAGCCCAACTCAGGGCTCCATCCCAAGACCCTGAGATCATGAACTGAGTGGAAATCAAGAGTCAGATGCGTAACCAACTGAGCCACCCAGTTAACAAGATTACTGTTATGAGGAACTGGCTACTCTTGCACATCCCAAGATGGGACAAGAATGACAGACCCTTAAAGGAGAAGATTAGAACTATTGACCAAAGATCTTTAGCAGCTGCTAAGAAAAAAGAGGAAAAATGAAACACTAGAGCCTCATTGTAACCACATACATACACCTACATGTGCAAAGCACGTGCATAAATACATGTCTACACCCCTGCACACACCCCCAAAATGCACACACACACACACAGAGGCATGCATGCACACACACAGATACTTCACAGACTCACAACACACATATGCACACATACCTGGATGTATGCACTCAAGTACGCATGCGGCATATGCTGGTTCGTACTCACATTTACTCTTAACTAATACTGCTCATTATTGCGGTGAGGGTTCAGGCATTTTCATTCATCTTGTTGCCTCTATAAAATTTTACATTCAAGAACCTCTGTAAGAATTGTTGTAGATCTGAGGTAACAAAATAGATGGTCCACAAATTGAGTTAACTCCATAGACTTTTTTTTTTTTTGTTAAAGATTTTATTTATTTATTTGACAGAGAGAGAGAGAGCACAGGTAGGCAGAGCGGCAGGCAGAGGGAGAGGGAGAAGCAGACTCCCTGCCGAGCAGGGAGCCCGATGCGGGGCTCGATCCCAGGACCCTGGGATCATGACCTGAGCTGAAGGCAAATGCTTAACAACTGAGCCACCCAGGTGCCCCTATAGACTTGTTTTATTCGGTTCACAAAGTCATTAAGACACACTGAGTTGGTTGCCAACGTTTGTAAATCAAGAAGTTTTCTATAAAAATCCAGACTATCTTATTCTTTTGAAAAAGGAAATGGTCTGGCTGCACGGGGCCCACAGTCCTGTAATGACAACTGGCCAGGGCTGGCCCAGCGGCCCCTTCAGTCTGCACCTGTGCTCTCAAGGTGTGCCGAGCATCCACCTCCTCTAGTCTGTCGCTTTTCAAATGTTAAAGTACGTGTGCATCACCTGGAGAATCTTGTGGAAAATGTGCATCCTGATCCAGAAGGTCCAAGGTGAGGCCCGATATTCTGCATTTCTAAGAAACTTTCAAACATTGCAGCTGCTGCCTTTCTAAGGACAACATACAGAGGTTCTACTCAACCCCAGTCCCACCCCATACAGATTTGCCAGGGGTAGCAAAAAAAACACAGGCAAAAAAAACACAGTTAAATGTGAATTTCAGGAATATGAAATCTTTTTTTTTTAAGTGTCAGTATGTCCCCTGCAATAATGGGGATATACTTATATCAAAAACAACTCTTCGTCTGGAATTTAAATTTAACTGGGCATCCTGTATTTTCTCTGGCATTTCTACCTCCGTATCTAATCTGTTTTTGAATTCCAGTCCATTTTGCTGGCTCCTGTAGGAATTTAAATTCAGCAGATTCTAAGACAGGGATTCGGGAGCACATGATTGATTGAGAAGGCTCACAGAGAAAGGGAGCCAGGGAGAGGGGCAGAATAGGGCAGGGGAGAGAGCTAACTAAGCAAGGCCATGTTCTCAGCTGGACCTTAGCTTTAGCCTAATCCCAAGGAAAACTCTGAAGCATAAACTGGAGCACATAGTCGGTGCCCCTTTGAAGCAAGGGAGTGTGGCCTTTTATAACCTGCGTCAGGCATTTACTGTAGACAGCTCCCAGAGCTGGGAATAACCTTCCAGGTAAGACTAATCTGCTTCACTGAGAACTTCTGGTGCGGAAGGTAAATGTCAGCCATCAGCAACAACACTCATAGCAGGCAGGAGATGAGGGAACCATCCTGATACAGAGGATCTTGGCATCAAGTCTAGATAGCCTACTTATAGTCAGCCACGTGGACCACATGGACCATCTTTCCATATTCAGAATTGACTCATGATTCTGATGTTCTAAAAAGACAGCATCGTTTACTGAACTCTGCCTTTGCAAGACTTATTCTGTTTGGATGCACTACTCATCACAAACACAGCAATAGTAATACTTAAGGATTATAAAATACAATAAAAATAATATCTAACATTATGCATTTTTATTATATATATATAACATATATATATAATATACATATAGCCTTTTTCTGTGATCCAGTCTAATTAAATCTAGCAAGTAGTTACTGAGCACTTACTATGTGCAAATCATGACAACATAACCCCTGGTCTTCTCAAGCACTCTGTGGCAAAGCCGGCTAGGACTCCTTAGCTGCATGCAGAACACATTAGAGAACACAAAGTCTACCAAGTAGTCCATTAAATATCATCGAGAGACTTCATAGAGGTTAATTTGCTTTCCCAAAGTCACAAAGTTGAAATGTGTATAAGTGAGAACTTAAAAACAGGTTTTCTGATGCTTCCTTTGTATTTGAATAAGTATTCAAACCAAAGTGTTCCTAAGGGGGCATTTATAAATAATAAACATGCATGGTCCTAGAAACATAAAAAAGAAATTCATCGAGTACATTTTCTTTAAAATTATAAATTTGGAAATAACAATGGATTCACAGGAAGTTGTAATGAGAGTACAGAGATGTCCCCTTCATCTTGCTTCCCCAATGGTTACATTTTACATAATATAGAATAACAGCAAAATAAGGAAATGGTTAAAATGTGTATGTTCTAGTTCCATCTCATCTTATCACATCTGTAGATGAAGGTAACCACTGCCACAATCAAGAAACACTTTCCACCAACCTGAACATCTAAGCAAATACTAATCTTTTTTTCTGTCTCTATAATTTTGTCATTTTGAGAAACTTACATAAATGGAATCATACACTATGTGACCTACTGAGATGGGCTTTCATCGCTTGGCATAATGTCCTTGAGTTCTATCCATGGTGACATATTTATCACTAGTTCATTCTGTTTTATTCCTGAGTGGTATTCCATGATATAGACATACAACATTGTGTTTAACCAATCACCTACTAAAGGATATTTTAGTTGTTTCATTAATTTTATCTATTGTTTTCAATTTTATTAGTTTCTGTGCTTATATTTGTCATTTATTTCCTTGTACCCACTTTGGGTTTAATTTGCTCTTATTTTTCTAATTTCCTATGGTGCAAGACTATTGATGTGAGGCTTTTCATCTTTTCTAATCCCATGGGTTATTTAGAAGTATGTTGTTGAGTTTCCACGTGTTTGGAGATTTCCCTATTATCTTTCTGTTTTTCATTTCTAGCATGAAGAACACACTCTGAACGGTTTTAATTCTTTTAAATTTGCTGAGGTTTGTTTTATGGCTCAGATTATAGTCTATGTCAGTGCTGTCCTGTGAATGCTTGAACAGAATGTGTATACTACTGTAGCTGGGAGGATTGTTTTATGTGTATTGACGAGATCCTGTTGGTGGATGGTGTTGATGATATATCCTTGCTGATTTTTTTTGTTCAGCTGTTTTATCAATTGTTGAGAAGTATATATTGAAATCTCCAGCTATAATTGTGAGTTTGCCTACTTCTCCTTTCAGTTCCATCAGTTTTGGCTTTACATATTTTACAAGTGTAGTGTTTGGTGCATACACATTTAAGGTAACTATGTATTCTTGGTGGGTTGACTTTTAACATATATACTGTCCTTCTCTGTCCCTGGTCATTTTATTTGATTGAAACTCTACTTTATCTACTATTTATATAAACAGTCATGCTTTATTTTGTTTTTTTCCTTCTTCTAATTTTATAAATAATAGCTTTATTGGTATACAATTGATATATCATAAAATTCACGCTTTTAAAGTGTACAATTCAGGGACTCTTGGGTGGCTCACTCAGTTAAGTGTCTGCCTTCAGCTCAGGTCATGATCCCAGGGTCCTGGGATCAAGTCCTGCATCGGGCTCCTTGCTCAGCAGAGAGCCTGCTTCTGCTTGTGCTCATTCTCTCTCTCTCTCTCTGTCTCTGACAAATAAATAAAAATAAAATCTTAAAAAATTAAAGTGTACAATTCAGTGGTTTGCAGTACAATCACAGAGTTGAACAACCATCATGACTATCTAATTTTAGTACATTTTTACTAAAGAACCAGAAAGAAGCCCCATAAGCACTCCTTCCTCCACCCAGCCTCTGGCAACACTAACTTAATTTCTGTCTCTATGGATTTGCCTCTTCTGGACATTTCATATAAATGGAATCATATAACATATAGCGTTTTGTAACTGACTTTTTTCACTTAGCATGATGCGTTCAAAGTTCCTCTGTGTTGTAGCATGCATCAGAACTTCATTCCTTTCTATGGCTGAATAATACTCTGTTATATGGATACACCACATTTTATTTTCCATTCATCAGTTGTTGGACATTTGGATTGTTTCCCCCTTTGGATATTATGAATAATACTACTGTGACTATTAATGTATATGTTTTGTGTAGACATATGTTTTCATTTCTCTTAGGAATATAGCCAATCTCTCTTGTAATTGGTGCACTTTTAGACCATTTGTATTTAATATAATTATTGATATATTACTGGTTAAGCCTGCCATTTCTTGTTTTGTTTCCTGGGTTTTTTCTTTTCTTTTTTTTTTTTTATTTGTTTGTTGTTGTTTTGTGTCTATATTCCTATGGGCTACTTGAACATTTTTTTAGAATTCCATTCTGATTTATCTACCCTGTTTTTTAGCGTACTTCTTTATATGTACAGTTCTTTTAGTGGTTGTTCTAGGAATTATATTATACGTAAGTTATTGCATAACTTAACACAGTCTACTGGTGTCATCATTTTATCAATGTGATTGAAGGGAAAAATGAAGGGGGGGAAATCGGAGGGGGAGATGAACCATGAGAGACTATGGACTCTCAGAAACAAACTGAGGGTTCTAGAGGGAGGGGGTGGGGGGATGGGTTAGCCTGGTGATGGGTATTAAAGAGGCACGTATTGAATGGAGCACTGGGTGTTATATGCAAACAATGAATCAAAAGATAAATATCATATATAAATAAATAATCAAAAATAAATAAATTAATTAAAATGCAAAAAAAAGAAACGAAATCTTACCTCCCTTTACATTGCATCACTCTCTCCCATTTAGAATATAACCATCTTCAATATATCTGAGTTCTACATACACTGAGATCCACATGTGATGTTGTCATAATTTTTGCTTCAATTGTCAAGCATAATTTTAAAAAGGGAAGGGAAGATGGGAAGGAAAATCTATTATGCTTTGCCCTTTCCATTGTTCTTTCTTCCTTTCTGGTGTTTCAAGATTCCTTCTTTTATCCTTCCTTATATCTTTATAAAATTTCCTTTAGCCATTCTGGTCTACTGGCAACAAATTCCCTTAGTTTCTCTTTATTTGATAATGTTTTGATTTTGTCTTCATGTTGAAGGATATTTTCATTGGATATAAGATTCTGGATTGATATTTCAGCACCTTAAAAGTGTGTGCCACTTCCTTTTGGTTTCCATGATTTCTGATGAAAAATCTTCTGTCATTTGATTTTTTTCCTATAGTTAATACATCATTTTTTTCTCACTGCTTTCAAAATTTTTTCTTTGTTTTTATTTTCCAGAGGTTTTGATGATGATGTATTTTGGCTTGGATATGTTTGGGTTTATCATATTTGGGATTTGTTCAGCTTCTTGAATCTGTAGGTGTATATTTTTTGCCAAGCTTTGGAAAATTTCAGGTATTTTTTTCTCTGAATACCTGCCTCCTCAACCCCTGCCATCATCCTCTTTCACCTCTCATCTGGACTCCAAGGACACAGGTGTTAGATCTTTATAGTTCCTCAGATCCCTGAGTTTCATATCTGTATCTATACCTAACTACCTATATCTAAATCTATATATCTGTGTTGTTCAAATTGGGTATTTCTATTATTCTGTTTTCAAGTTCACTGATTCCTTCCACTGTCCTCTCCAATCTTTTGTTGAGCCCATTCATTTTGTTTTTCATTTCTGTTCTAGAATCTCTAGTTTGTTCTATTTCTTTACTAAGACTTTTCATTTCTTTCATGTATTTCAAGTGAATTTATATGTGCTCAGTGAAGCATTTTTCTAATGACTGCTTGAAAATCTTTGTCATAATTTTCAAATCTTTGTCATCTTGGCATCAGTTTCTATTATCTTTTCTCGAAGTTATAATCTTCCTAGTTCTTGGTATGATGTGATTTTTTTTAACTGAAATCTTGACATTTTTGAATATTACACTGTAAGATCTGCATCTTAACTGTTCTGTTTTGGTAGGCCTTCTATGATACTGTTTTGGCAGGGGAATGAGATACAACCTCATTGTTGCCAGGTAAGGGTAGAAGTTCAGGCTCTTGAATAGCCTTCTGGTGGGTTCCTCACCATCTCAGTGGGGAAAGGGAGAGTCATTTCCTTATCATAAAATGAGGGGGAGGATGCAGGTTTTTTAATGGTGTGTGGCTAAAGTAGAGCAGTTATTTTCTAAAAGCTTGTATGGTCTTGTATGGATTCCCTTTTCCTGGTCCTTCATCTAGAGAAAGCAGACTTTTGTTGCGGCTTTTTTGTTTTACCTGCTGGCATATCTGGGTTGCTGGATTCTTCATCTTCAAAATGAAGCCAAAAGAAAACTCTGGGAAATCATCACCACATCATTCCTGAGTTCCAAGTTCCCTAGCTGGTTTTCTTTCTTTTCTCCAACGTTCAGAGTTTTCTTATATTTGTTTAACCTATAATGTCCAGAGTTTTTAGTTGTAATTACTGGTGAGAATAGGAAATAAATAAATAAATAAATATATTTATATATATAATATATAAATATATATTATATATATATATATATATATAATCTCTCTGGAAGCAGGAATTCTCATGCAGACAAGTTTTTAAAACCCTGTTATTCAAATCCACACTGGCCAGATTTGAGTGGGACTTATGATTTTTCTATGATCTTATTAGAGAGCCCACTTCCCTTGCTCTAAATTCCTCTTCTGCCATGGTTACAGTCATTTTACTATAATGTCTCATAGTAAGCAATGTTCATCTCTTTTATGGAGATCCAACCAGCCTTTGCCTAGTGATTCTTGCCAAAATTAGGAGCCAATTACAAACTCTTTGAAAGTCTCATTTTTTGTTCTCAAATTCCTTCAAGCTTTTGCTTATCTCTCAGTTAAGTTTAGCCTTGAGTATTTTATAGTTGGTCTGTTATTTAAGATTTTCAGAGAAGCAAAACTAAGCTAGTCTCATATAAAATTTACATTGCTAAAATAACCCTATTTAATAATATTAAATATAAGCCATGTACAACATAGTAAGTGTAAGTCTATGATTGGTGAGTTGGTATAGCCATAGGTTACCACAGGAAAGAGAAAGAATACTCAAATTAAGATAATTAGAGGAAAGTTATAGAAACTATTTCCAAAAATAATTATTTGCACAAAACTACCTACAAAAATGATATTGCAAGAATAAAGTGTTAATGGCAGCAAACGGTCACCATACCTAGGCCTGCAAGGACAGAGAGAATAGTTATCACCACCTGGGAGGGGAAAGTCATGCAGAGAAATCTGCTTTGAGAGCAGGTTAGAGAAGATGCAGGCCAAGGCAACCTCAGAGGGAGGAGGAATGATTATCCAGATTTCTCTTTTTCTTCCAAGCTCCTCTCAGGGTTCCCAACAGTTGAACTCAAAAGGAAGCCAGAGGGAAAGGAAGCTGATGTCAGTCTGTTGGGACAGAAAGCCAGGTAAAAAAAGGTACCTAGGGATCTGGAAGGGCGAAGGAAGGTATTCAGTCTAGGTGGTTTGTTTATTAGTATCTAGGCAGAAATAAGAGCAGATTGGTTAGTCAGGATGCTGAGACAATATTGGAGAATCAATTCTTGAATCCTATAAAATACTCAGGCCAGTATTACCAATTTAAATACTTAGAAAATCATAATTTGTACAAAAATTAATGCATATGAAATACCGATGATAGCTTTTATCTAGCATCCCTATAATGAAGGTATATGAGGTAACCAAGGCTCAAGGCTTCAGATTACTCTCAGATAAATTTACTTGAGAAGGTGATGATAATTGTCAGACAGAAACTACTGAATAGCTTTTACTATCTTCTAGTTTCTCATCCCCAGCTTCTGCCGTGCTTTCTGGCACCTAATGCCTATCTCATATTCATTCACAATATAGAAGAGGCTGGAAAAAAGGGGTGAGGAAGGTAGCATGTGACTGCTTTTGTATTCCTACTTTCTCACCAGTTTCACCTGAGTAACTGAGTATATGCATTCTCCAGTATTAACAGTATAATATTTTTAATCCCCTAATATAGTGCACATTGGGAAACTCTTTTATTTTCAGCTTCCTTAAGCTCCTAGAAGTATGGAATCTCCTTTAAAAGCAGAATGACTAGGGGCTTCTGGGTGACTCAGATGGTTAAAGTGCCTGACTCTTGATTTTGACTCTTGATTTTCATCCCAGGATCGTGAGATCAAGCCCCATGCCAGGCTCTGCACTGGGTGTGGAGTCTGCTTAAGATTCTCTCTCTCCCTCTGCTCCCCTTCCCCTACTATTTATGCTCTCTCTCTCAAAAGATAAAAATAAAAAAATAAATAAAAGCAGCACGACTGCATCTGTAGTATTCAATACAATTTTTCAGATACTAACACAATTACCACAAGCTATAAGATATAGGAAGCAACTCAAACCCCAGGGTCCATGACTGATATTAAGGCCAATATCTTCCCATGGAATAGAAGGACACTGAGAAAGTAGGAAATGGGAAACAAAGATGGATTGGTGATTACAAAGAAAGGCAATAGACTATAGAACCTCCATTTTCTTAGAGGATGCACCAAAGTCAACATACTTCATGAGATAATGTGTTCCAGAGGGGAAAGGTGGGAGGGCAATGGGGAGAAACAACAGCCCAGGGCACTGACATTAGAGGAAACAGAACTTCCAGAGAACAGAGTGTCAGGAGGATGCCATTCAGTACCAGCTGTCAGCACGGTGACGATGGAGAGGAAGCGGAGAAACGGAGCAATCTTTCAGAAGAGTATTAAGCCACCTATTGAGAAAATGTAGTTAGCTACCAAAAAGTACTGATTGTGAGACAATTTTGTACTTTACTGAGGAGGATAAAGAAACTACTGACATTTTTAGTAGATATGAGACCATACTGTGTAGCATACCAAATCAACTTTGTCAGTAATTAACTCTGGTGAAATTATTTCATTTCTAATGTTAGATTCTTCTCACTAGAAAAATTGTCTTAAGTAAGAAAAGATAGATGGTACTTCACTCATAGGTTCAATTATTCTAATTTCTGGTATAGGTCTAATTTGTCTCTTTAATGGTGGATAAAGGACACTACTACATATTTTTATAGTGAAAAATATAGTTTTTTAATAAGACATAGCAGAGGACATTCTTGAAGGTTTTATGGTTTCCCATGAGTTTGCAGTTCCTCTAACAAGTGGCTATAGAGGATTCAGGTAAAGTGTCAAAGAAACCAGTTAGGGGCTTTCCTTAACACTGAAACATGAATAATAGAGTCAATACAAGAGTTTTATGCAGGATCTTCTTTTTCTTTTCACTGCCTTCACCCATCGTCAGTGAATACTCTATGGATTATTCAAATAAAATTAAAAAATACTGACTCACAAGCATCTGTTATTTACTTTACCCAAAACGTCACAGACCTATTTATCTAAAACAAGAAAACCTTATCCACTTACCAAATGGAAATCTATATGAAGTGACAAACACCAAATTGTTTGGGACTGCACTCTGCATTTTGAAGGGGTCTCTAAGACTGCTATGCTCAACATGAAAAATAAATATTTACTTAAAATAATTTTTACCCACACAGTAAATATCAGTGTCAGGGATGATAATGAGAATAATCTTTTAGTATCGCAGATTATGTTTGGTGAGCTAACAGAAAAGATGCTTACTGGAAATAAACTAAAAATATTAAAAAATATTTTCATCATTGCACTCTGCTATGTGAAATTGACTTATAAATACAATGTTAATAGAAGTAGGTGGTTCTAGTCAGAACTTCCCAACCAGTGTGCCCTGGGTGCATTGAAGGTATGCAGGGATATGAATCCTTACAAACTCCAGGGCTGTGGGTTGGGAGGCCCCAGACCATGAACAGCCTCTGGTATCTTGTACACATAGTCTATGTATGTCTTGACATGAAAATACTTAGAAAGCACTGGTCTCCATTATAGACTATTATATCAAAAAAAGATACATAAACAGTGATGTATATGAAGCTTGGCCATGACACTATGAAATCAAGTCAGTTGATAGATTTCTTTGCAATCACAGATTCCATTTGAAGGGAAAAAATATATTTTCCCCTCAAAATCTGCTTCTAAGATTGAAAAGACAGAGTCCACTTTCAGCTTCGGGGTGAAACTTCGCATCTGGGAGAATGCAATGAGGGTTTGGAAATGATTCCTTAGTGTGACCAGCATAGTCAGGATGGTGTTAATTTTGTGACGATCTAATTCCTGTGCAGCTTCATGCCTGGAGCCTGGCAAAGATGCTTAGATCCTCACAAAGATGACTGAAAAATATGCCTCCTGATAAAGGATCTTGATATGCTGCATACCTCTTCACCTGGAAAATATCACTTGTGACAAGCTCCACAGGATTTCCAAGGGAAGGAGCTTGAAAGTCACCAAGAAACCTAACCCTGGATGAAAGACACTTGATGTTGATGTTATTTGACATCAGTAGTATAGATATATATATTTTTTTCATTCTAAGCAATGGCAGAATGGGGGGGGGTAGAATATATAGCTTTTGAAAATGTAAAGCCAGAAGAGGTCTAAGATCTATATACCTCTCTTCGGAAAACCGGTTTGGGAATGGTAAGGATATTTTCCTTCCCAAGAAAACACTCATTGGATTAAAGGCAAAGAGATCAGATCTATCCTTTTTCATGATGGTATTCAAAAATCTATGAAGGGTGTCTAGGGGGCTCAGTTGGTTAAGCATCTGCTTAGCATCGGCTCAGGTCAGGATCTCAGGGTCCTGGGATTGAGTCCCGTGTGAGGCTCCCTGCTCAGCAGGGAGCTTGCTTCTCCCTCTGCCCCCCAACTTGCAAAAATAAATAAATGAAATCTTAAAAACAAACAAATAAAAACAAAAATCTATGTGATGTTTCTGAAAGTATGCTACCCACTGTTCAGAGAGCTTTCAGGGTAGCCCTATTTGTCCCATGACATAATCACCCCCAAATTCCCTGTCATTCCTTATCTTCAGCACTTGTCCTACCTGGCTTTTCAGTAACTGCACATGGCCCAGTCCTAATAGGAAGAGCCAAAATGACTGATGAATTCCACAGAAACAGAGACACATTTTTCTCTTGGTGTGACTTGTCTTCAAGCAAAGCTTTATGTCCAAGAAAAAAAAATGCCATTAAGAAAACAACACCACTCATTTTAATTGATGCATTTTCTCTAAGTAATCATTAAAAAGGCCAGATGATCCAGTGTTTATAAATTCATATTTTTAGTAAGGGTGTTTGACTACTCCATAGATCTTGCCCACTGCTTAATTGGTCCTTTACAATATTTTGATTTATTATGATTAAGTGAAAGCTAGGGTGGACCATTAACTGATTACAAATAAGTTTGAGTAAGCCCAGATATTAATAACAACAGTAGAAAAAAAAGTCTTGGGTCTACATGCTAAACAGAGAACCTCTGATATGAAATTTTACCTTCTTTGAAGCCACGTACACCAGGAATTAAATGAGGTAGCTCCTGGGTTGAATTCAGCCTATCCAAGTGTTTTCTTTGGATTGTATAGCATTTTTAAACAAATTGGAATTAGTGACTAACATTTGAAAAGCAAGAGATTTTACATTAGATCAAGGCCATCACTGATTTACGGTAAAACATGGAAAGTTCCTGCAACATTATTCTCATGTCACCTTTTGGCAACACCGAGCCTGTGATCTGCAGGGACTTGTCATAACTGCCTCTTTAAGCAGGTGTGAGCTATCTAATTTGTAAAGTTTCCTACCCAGCCCAATTCACTCATTCATTCAAATAGTCATTCATTCAGTAAATATTTCCTGAGGATCTATCATGTGCCAGAAGACATTTTGCTGGATTCTGTACTCTTAGAATGTACAGTCTAAGGGGAAATGGATAGTGAACAGTTCCATAACATTACAAATTTATAAGAATCCTGAGTTAAAATGTAGAGGGTGCTATGACCATTTGCTAGAGGGTCCTGAAAGGTTCTGGGGGTAGAAGAAAAAGGATTAGAGGTTTTCTGAAGAAGTGGATCTCCAAGCTGAGATGTGGAAAACCAGGAGGGGTTAACTAGGACCCGTGTGTTCTAAGGAGAGGGAACAGGAGGAGGGGAGGTGAAGAGAGGGCAGACTGTTCAATGACCTAAGTAAGAGGCAATTGCTTGGCACAGGAAGGCTGAAGCAGGTGTACCACAGGATCAGACCAAGAACCTTGGGGGTCATGTTAACATCATTGGCTTTTGTCTTTAAGAGCAGTGGGTGGACACTGAGGACTTTTTCAGCAAGTATGTAGCAGCAGCACTGTTTTAAAAATAATATTCTGATTACTGGGTGGAAAAGGGTTTGTAGGGGGCAAGTATGGAAGCAACTGAGGATGATATGCACTAGAGTTGACCTTATAGAAAAGGCTTCACAAATTGACCTGGATGTTAAAAACCTGCATGACACTGGAAATGGCACAGGACCATAAAGAGAGACCTTTGATGTGCTGCTCCAGATCTACTTTCCCCTGCTGTGCACCCAAGAGGCTGACCCACATGGACTTCATCCGCAGGCTCCCTCACCTGCTACATTCTGGTTATATTCAGAAGACGGGTACCACCAGCAGGAGATCAGAGGGAAGCATGAGAGAGGTCAGGGCATGTATTTACCCAACTCCTTCTCTGCTGGATTGTTAGTGGTTATGTTCTTCTTCCAAAGGGCCTGGCTCTTGTCAGACTGTGTACTATTTCTGCTTTCCTTACTCTCTCCCCTTGTCCTTCAAACTTAGGGGTGGTGATGACTTTCCACTGTTGTTGCCCAAACAAGGATTCCATCACTCATTGTCAGTTTCCTTTAACTTCGGCCCACGCATTTCTAAATAGTCCCTTCATTTAAAGATTTATTTTACTTATTTTAGAGAAAGAGGGGAGGTCACGCATGAGTGTGGTGGGAGGGGAAGAGGAGAGAAATTCCAAGCAGACTTGCTGCTGAGCATGTAACTCAACATGGGGCTTGATCCCAGGACCATGAGATCACGACCCGAGCAGAAACCCAGAGTCAGACGCTTAACTGCTTAACCAATTGAGCTACCCCAGCACCCCATCAGTCCCTTCATTTAAACTCTCCTTGGTTATCCCCATCTGAATGTGCCATTTGTTTCCTGCCAGGATCCTTGGCCTTAACCCAAATTATGAGCACTGGTGGGAAACCGGTCCAGCTAGGTGTTTTTAAAAACTCTTAATCCTATGGGGGTGCCTGGGTGGCTCAGTCAGTTAAGCAGCTGCCTTCGGCTCAGGTCATGATCCCAGGGTCCTGGGATCGAGCCCCGCATCAGGCTCCCTGTTCAGCGGGGAGCCTGCTTCTCCCTCTCCCCCTGCAGCTCCCCCTGCTTGTGCTCTCTCTCTGTCAAATGACTAAATAAAATCTTTTTTTTTTTTTTAAAGATTTCATTTAGTTATTTGACAGAGAGAGACACAGCGAGAGAGGGAACACAAGCAGCGGGAGTGGGAGAGGGAGAAGCAGGCTTCCCGCGGAGTGGGGAGCCCGATGCGGGGCTCGATCCCAGAACCCTGGGATCATGACCCGAGCCGAAGGCAGACGCTTAACGACTGCGCCACCCTCTTTAAAAACAAAACCGAAACAAAACAAAACAAAACCCTCCTAATCCTCATATCTTTAAAGGTAAAGGGACAAAAGAAATGATAATAAAATCACAGTGACAAATCCAAAAGAAAAGCATCTAAGATGCATCATTCTGCCTGCCCTCTCTCCTGTAATGAGGTCAAGAAAGTGTCAAGAACACATAAGCACACAGGAGACATGTGGAAAGGGAATGGTAGCAGATGCTGTTTTGTGGCAAACATTGTTTTGTAGCAGAGGCTGTGGTGTGTTGCACAGACACCCTCTTCAGGCCTGCGCCTCCTTCCTCCTCAGTTGCTGGGAGTGTCTGGGGCTGATGGCTCTCAGCTGAGTTGCACTCCAGGCCACGCCTTTCCTCAAAGAAAGCCTGCATACAATGACTGATGGCCTAGAAAGGTCCAGGGAAGTCAACTCTGAGTGGGCAGTCCAGCTTCGGGCTAGCATTCCGTTGCAGTCAAGATACCCTCTTTCCACCCAACCCTGCTTTCCAGACCCTCGCAGATGTTGATCCCAGAGGCACTCCCCAGTACATTTTCTACATGCTCATCTCCATTTCACAGACTGCTTGCGGAGCAACCTAAGACAGGTATTATGAACCATTTTCTTACACAGATGTAAAAACTTCAAATGTCAGAATTGTAAGTGGAGGTATGATAATCAAAAAATAGAGTGAGTTGTATAAGCATTCACACAATGTTGATAGTTTTAATATGGATTTCTATTGTCTTTTTATGAGGTTACTGATACACAGATCCTATGTTAGAAGAACAACATGCATATGGTTTCAGAAAGTAGTATGATTTTAAGGCTGATTAAGATAAACGACTTCTTGAGAAATGTGCTTCATGGAGCTCTATCTCCCTCAGTAGGCTGTGGAAAGGGGCAAAGGTATCTGGTATGATATGTATTTCCCCAGGATATTTCTAAGTTTAGCCACTGTTTTATCAGCTCTTGCTCCATACCAGGCATTGTGCTAAATGCCCCATGTGCACTGTCATATTAACTCTTAAAATAATCATTTGAGGTAGATGATTTTATTATCCCCGCAAGTGTAGTAGAGGAGCACCCAGCCAGAAGTATGTCAATGTGGGTTCCCGTCACTGACCCACCCTGGGCAGCAGCTTCCACAGCTGAAAATGGGCATGACGGCTGCCTACAGATGTGTGGTGGGGACTAAAGGAGATACAACAGGCTTAGAGAAATGCTTTCCAAGGTAAGTTGTCATGCAAACATTACAAATGATAACTGGTGTAGTTTATGGGGGTGTGAATGAGTGAGGGAGTGTGTGTATGTTGGAGAAAGGGAGAGAGAATTGGTATTCAGCAGATTAGCAAACTGGCACCTTCATTTTATCCATGAGCAACAGGGACACAGGAATCAGATTTTCTATTTCAAATAATTCATTTGACATGAACAAGATGATCATATGCCATTAGAAAGAAAAAAGTGGGGCATCAGGGAGAAGACAGACTTATGCTAAGTGAAATAGGTCAGTCAGAGAAAGACAAATACCATATGATTTCACCCATATGTGGGATCTAAGAAACAAAGCAAACAGGCCTAGGGGAAAAAAAGAGAGAGAGACAAACCAAGAAAGAGACTCTTTTTTTTTTAAGATTCTATTTATTTATTTGAGAGAGAGAGAGAGCGCGCCCGAGTAGGGAGGAGGAGTAGAGGGAGAGGAAGAAACAGACTCCCTGCTGAGCAGGGAGTCCCCCATGGGGCCTGATCCCAGGACCCTGAGATCATGACCCGAGCCGAAGGCAGACGCTCAACTGACTGAGCCACCCAGGGGGTCCCAACAAACAGACTCTTAGCTCTAGAGAACACACTGACGGTTACCAGAGGGGAGGGGGTGGGGGATGAGGGAAATAGATGATGGGTATGAAGGAGGGCACTCGTGATGAGCACCAGGTATGTTGTATGGAAGTGCTGAGTTGCTAAATTGTGCTCCTGACACTAATATTACTCTTTATGTTAACTGAAATTTAAATAAAAACTTTTAAAAAATAAAATAAAATACAGAACGTGCTCTCTGCTGCTCCCTTTTTCCTTTCTAAAAACAGTATTGGTAATTACCATTATTGTTCAAGGTAGCATGTCATCGTTTCTACATTCTGTTGAGTAAATTGGTCCCCATGCTCCCCACCAGTCAAGAATATGTACACTTGACAATATTCTACCCATTCTCTTAAGAAAATTTACCTGATCAGAGGACTTTCAAGCCCTTCAAGTTCACTGTAGAGTGATAAAACACTAGTCGCAAACCAAGTGCATTTCTCAGCCATGTGCCATGGTGATTGGTGGGATTCATGTCAGTTTTGTAAGAAATACAATAAGTTTCATTTCTGTCATCTGGAGTGCTGGTTCACTGGGAAACATTTATAATGAAAGCTGGTGTTCATATGCAGGCTATGGAAGAAGGAGGCAGCTCCAAAGGGGAAATATGCTGAAAACCTGCCCGCATAAATTTAAGTTAATGTTACTAACTTGGGTGGATAGATCATTGTTCACAGGCCTGGGTGAGGAAAACCAGTGTCTTAGAGCCTGAATTATAGGGAGAGGTACACGGGTTTCTCAGCAGACTTTAAATGCAACTGCAACCCAGAAATCTCCACAGATTCTGTTCTGATATAAAAAGAGATGCTTTTTGAGAGCCCTAGAGAAGGCAGTGCATGAAGTTGTAAGGTCTGCCCTTCATACGATACCAAGAATGAGAAAATCACAAAGATGGTTTTTCAGGAACCCTGGGGAGTGCTTAAAAAATTTAAGCATATGTTAACTCCATAGTTTTGTCTATATCTAGACCAAAACCCCCCCAAAATCAACCCCCCCAAAAAAACCAAACCCAGAATTTTCTGATCTGGGAATGGCCCATATCCTCAATCATTCATTAATTCATTAAAAATACAATCTCCAAGTATCTACTATATTCTGGGTTCTGTGCATAGGCTCAATACTAAATTAATTAATTAAAAGAATAAGGTATAATTTTTTACCCTCAAAATGTTCACAGACTTGAGAATCATGATGTTAAGAGAAGTGGGTTCTCTTTCTCTTTTCTGAAAAGAGATTGTACATTTCTCAGGACAGTTACAGTGGGAGAATGGAAAGGAATTTAGGAAGGATGGAGGGAGGAAGGAAGAAGAGAGAGAAGAAAAGCAAATCGCATCACGGCTGCTTAAATGAAGCCAAATCTTGATCCAGAACTGGGCTACAGCTGTCCCAGAAGTAATGAGCTCAATAATACTGTTGGATCTTTGTTTTATCTTCCCCCATCTATAACCCTCTCCTTTGGGATAATTTCCAGAAATTAATGGCTGAATGCAAGCCCTTCTCAAATACTGTGTTTTTTATTTTGTTTTGTTTTGTTTTGTTTTGGGGGGGGTATCTAACTAAAGTATCATTTAGACAAAAGTTAGCTGAGACTGGGTCCATCTCCACGCATCCCTGGCTTTAAACACATACATATGTAACAGGTACCATGGCCACAAAGACCTAGATCTACGAGTCCAGCTCCAGCCTCCTCAGAAAGTAGTTCTAATTTTGTCTTTTATTTATTATCAGCATGTTCCTGTGCACTACTCCTGAGTTGGCAAATAGGCAGATAAAAACATGTTCAACATCATAAGTCATTAGGGAAATTCAAATCTATTGAATCTCACTAGATATCTAGTAGAATGGCTAAAATAATAAAAAGAATTCTGAGAATACCAAGTGTTAGTGAGGATGCACATCAATTGCAATGTTACAGCTGGGAATGCAAAATGGTACAGCTGCTTTGGAAAGCAGCCTGGCAATTTCTTATAAAGCTTAACATACATTTACCATATAACCCAACAATCCACTTGACCCAAATACCTTTCAGTTGATGAATGAATTAAAAAATTGTGGCACATCCATACAATTAAATATCATTCAGTGGTAAAAAAAGAATGAACTGCTGATACATACAACATAGATGACTATCAGATGAATGACACCAAGCAAAATTAGCCAGACTCAAAAGGCTATGTACATATGATTCCACTTATATGACATTATTACAAAGGCAAACAATAGAGACAAAAACCAGATTAGTGATCTTCTGTGGCAGGGGATGGGGGAAGCATTAATGACAAAGGGGAATGGGGAACTGGGGAATGCTATAACTGTTCTATGTCTTGATTACAAATGGGGGCAACAGCACTATATTTGTCAAAACCCACTGAAATTTACAATAAAAGTGATTCCATTTCATTCTATAATAAATTACACTTCAATAGGCCAGACTTAAATAAAGAGGTTAGGTAGCAAGCACCAAAAACATTGAGAGTTTCTTCTATTTTCACTTTTATCTGAGCTCCAAAGATATAGTTAGTTCTTTTTAGGCAAATATAGTTTAGAAGTTTACTTTCTTCTAGTATTATTCATATAGAGCTTAGTTACACTAATGAACTCACCCAGTGGAGAGCAATAAATATCATTCTCGTTGAATAGGAAGAAAAAAAGAAGTGAATATGAGGTATGAATACATGAAGTTGAGAAAGTTAATAGCAAATTGCCTTGATTTTCTTGCTTACTAGGTATTGTTAGGAGAGGAAGTCAACTTATAAATGGGAACAATATACAGAAGTGGTGAAAAAAGGGGGAAAAAACCTAAGTTAGAATGAATAGAGGTCTAAAAAAAGGTATAGCGTGAAGAATCTAGAAATATTAGCAACAGTTACAGGCAGAAACAAACACACACAAGCTGGAAAAACTCAATTCCAGTTCTTCTGATTATCTGCTTAGACAAAACCATTGTATGCCATGTATTTCTCCTTTTCTAGCTGTAGCTTCTAAAGCCTAAGAACCACCTCCACACTGTTTATGCCAGTAGTTGTACCAGTTTTCATTCTTCCCAGCAGTGCACAAAGGTTCACTTTTTTCCACATCCTTGCCAACAGGTATCTCTTGTCTTTTTGGTGACTGTCATTCTAACAGGTGTGAACTGACATATTACATATAGAAGTGGGTCAAATCAACACAATGGATACTTTAAACATGCCCAATGTTGTATCAGTTATATCTCCATAAAGCTTGGGGAAAAAAACCCAAGAAAATTCTAGACTAGTCTTAACATCAATGTGCTTATGAGTAGGCATCATTTGGATGCACCTGCAACAACTTCAGCTTCACGGTTCTCAGAGAGGCTGTTTTGGCTAAGGTCTTTAAGCCACAATGGTCAGGATACTAGTTTCCAAGAAGCAAGTATTTGCTTGAGATAGATAAATAGGAATATAAACAGAAATGTGTGTTTGTGTGTGTCTGTTCACATGTGCTGAAGATACCATTCCGTTTTCAGTTTGTTCTTTAGAAACAGCAGTACTATAAGACTCTTTATAGAGTAGAAAAGGCATAATGATAAGCCCATAACTTATTCCAGAGAGAAAAAAAATGTGATTGATAAAACAATCCTCAAGACAACACACCAAGTATTTAGCAGGACTCAATATACAAATTGAAAGAGGCCTTCAACCATATACTCTGTTCCAATTAAACTAAACACATTTCCTAAATTAGCTGAATAGAAAATTAAACTATATTACAAGTAAATGGAAACTAGAACTCGCATTTCAGTAATAGGTAATCCACACAGTTATAGGAATAATTACTCATATACAAAGAGTGATTTAAAATAGCATTCCTAGAAGAAAACATGAATCTTTATATTTGTAGAGAATGAAAGGTATAAGGAAAAAAGTAATGTCCTATAACCTGATATTCAAATGCAGCTTTTAAACTTTAATTTAGAAACAAAGCAAGCATTTTTTGAGAAACATATCTACATTTATTCTTCAGTATAAAAGCAGTAATTTTATTTTCAATTTCAAAACAAAAAAAAAATCGACTATTTTAATTTGTAGTTAAAAACCTTCCCACAAAGAAAACTACAGTCCTCACTGGTGAATTCTACCAAACATTTAAAGGAAATAATAATACTAATCCAGATAAGCTCAGGCAGGAAATAGAAAAGAAGGAAACACATTTGAATTCATTTCACAAGGCATCATACCCCTGATATTAAAAGCAAAGACATGACAAGAAAAGATAAATCCAGACGAACATACCTTATGAGCACAGATACAAAAATCCTTAACAAAACATCAGTGAATTGAATCTAGCTATTTATAAAAATAATAATAGATTGTGCCCTAGTGAAATTCATCTTAGTTAGGCAAGAATGGTTTAACTTTAAAAAAGTCAGTGAATTTATCATATTTATAGACTAAAAACAAGTCATATGGTCATCTCGATAGATGCAGAGAAAGCATTCAACAAAATTCACCATCCAATAAGGATAAAAACACTCTATAAATCAGGAAGAATAAAGAAGGATCTTCCTCAACTTTATAAAGGGCACCTACAAAATAGTCTTCAGCTAATATTTGTATATATTTTGTTTCCCCTGAAATTGAGAACAATTCTGGGATGTCCCCTCGACATTTTTATCTAACATTATATCATATTTCATTGTAGCTAACAGGATAAGGAAAAAAGATAATAAAAGCAAACAGATTGGAAAAAGAAAAGTAAACTCTCTTTATTTGCAGATGACATGACTGTCTTCATAGAAAAGCCTAAAGGATCTACAAAAATGTTACAAGAACAAATGAGAAACTTCTAGAAAAAAAATAAGAGAAAAATCTTTGTAAATTTGGGTTAGGCCAAGATTTCCCAGGACACAAAAAGCATAAACCATAAAAGAGAATTTTGATAAACTGGATAGTATCAAAATTAAAATATTAACGGGCAGTTTATGAAGGTGAAAAGAAAACCACAGACTGGAAAAAAATACTTGCAAAAAGTGCATCTGGCAAAAAATAATTTTATCTAGGATACACAAATATATTAATAACTTTAATAACATTATGAAAAATATGATTTTAAAAAATGGGAAAATATTTTAACACTTAACCAAAGAAGAAACACTAAGGCAAGTAAGTACATGAAATAATAATCAACATCATTATTCATTTGAGGTATGCAAATTAAAACCACAATTTGATACCATTACATTCACTAGAAAGTTAAATTAAAATGATTAACAACACCAAGTGTTGGCAAGGATGTTGAGCAGATGGAATCCTATTGATTTACTAGCGGGAATGCAAATGATACAGACACTTCGGAAAAAGTTTGACAGTATCTCATAAAGTTAAATATACACTTATCCTATGATCCAGGAATCCCTCTTTTGGGTATTTTCCCAAGAGAAATGAAAATATATTTCCACACAAAGTCTTGTATGCAAATGCTCTTATCACATTTATTCATAATACTCAGTAACTAGATATAAATCAAATCTCCATCAACAGGTAAACAAATTGCAGCATACCTATGCAATGGAGTATTATTTAGTATTAAAAACTGATTTACTGACAAATGCAACACATGAATGAATCCCAAAGCACTGTGCTAAAAAAGCCAGAAACAAACAGTACTTACTTCCAATATGGACCATATGCTAGGTCCATAACAAACCTCAACAAATTCAAAAGGATAGAAATAATATACAGTCTGTTTTTTTGACCATAATGAAATGAAATTAGAAATCAATAACAGGAAAATTTTCTAAATATGTGGAAATTAAATACCTAAATACCCAGTGGATCAAAGAAGAAATTAAAAGAGAAACAAAAAATATTTTGAGATGAGTGAAAATAAAGGCACAACTTACCAAATCTTATGTGATGCTGCTAGAGCAGTGCTTAGAGAAAAAATTATTAGCTGAAAATTCCTATATAAAGAAAGAAAAATGATCTCACATCAATAACCTAACCTACTACCTCAAAGCACATGAAAAAGAAGAGCAAACTACATCTAAAGCAGGCAGAAGAAAGGACACAGTAAATAGTAGAGCAGAAGTTGATAAAATAGGGAATAGTAAAATAATAGAGAAAACCAATAAAACTGAAATCCAGTTCTATGAAAAGATGAACAAAATTTACAAACCTTTAGTTAGATTAACCAAGAGAAAAAGGAAGAAGTCCCGAATTACTAGAGTCAGAAAATAAGAGGGGATATTACCCCTGACCTTATAGAAATAAAAATGACTGTATAAAGGAATGCTACACATAATTACACATCAACAAATTATAGATAATTTAGGTGAAGTGGATACATTCCTAGAAAGATACAAACTACTGAAACTGACTCAAGGTGAAATAACCATTTTAATGGACCCATATATAGCAAATGAGAAGACTGAATTAGTAACCAAAGACTATCCACAAAGAAGTAGGCCTGGATGATTTCACTGGTGAATTCTACCAAACATTTAATGAAGATCAATTCTTCTCAAACTCTTCCAAAAAACTGAAGAGGAGGGAACACATCTCAACTCATTGTATGAGGCTACTATTATCCTGATACCAAAACCAGATGAAGACATCACACGAAAATTACAGTCCGATATCTTTTATACATATGAATGTAAAAATCTTAAACAAAATCCTAACAAACTGAATCCAGCAACACCCAAAAGAATACACCACAACCAAATCTAGCATACATAAAGAACTCTTACTGCTCAATAACAAAAAGACAACCCAATTTAAAGATGGGAAAAGGATTTAAATAGACATTTCTCCAAGGAAGATATACAAATGACCAAGAAGCACATGAACAGTTGCTTAACGTCATTAGTTATCAGAGAAATGCAAATCAAAACCAAAATGAGACACCACTTCACATCCATTCGAATAGCTAAAATAAAAAAGTCAGAGAGTAACAGGTATTGGAAAGAATGTGAAGAAATTAGAATCCTCATATAGTGCAGGCTAGAATGTAAAATGGTACGGATGCACTGGAAACCAGTCTGGTTTTTTCCTCAAATGGCTAAACATGGCTGCCATATGACCCAGCAATTCCGCTCCACCTAGGAGAAATGAAAACTGTGTTCACACAAAAACTTGTCCATGAATGTTTTTAGGAATATATTCGTAATAGCCTAAAGGAGGACATAACCCAAATGTCCATCAACTAGCTGGCGAATGGATACACAAAATGTGGTATATCAATACAATGGGACATTATTCAGTCATAGACTGCTATGGAATGGAGTACTGATACCTTCTACAGCATGCATGATTCTTGAAAACATGCTGAGTGAAAGAAGCCAGTCACAAGAGATCACATCGTTTTTTTTTAAAAAAAGATTTTATTTATTAATTTGACAGAAACAGAGAGACAGCACAGAAGGGCAGAGTGGCAGGCAGAGGGAGAGGGAGAAGCAGGCACCCCACTGAGCAGGGAGCCTGATGCGGGGCTTGATCCCAGGACCCTGGGATTATGGCTGGAGCCGAAAGCAGCGCTTAACCAGCTGAGCCACCCAAGCACCCCTCAAAAGATCACATCTTACATGATTCCATTCCTGTGACATGTCCAGAACAGGAAAATCTATGTAGACAGAAAACAGATTAGCAGTTGGTTGGCACTCAGGAAACAGAGAGGTAGAACAGTGATATCTAATGAGTATGGGTTTTCTTTTTGAGGTGATAAGAAGTTGCTAAAAGTGACTATGGTGATTGTTGCAACTATTGAGCATACTAAAAAAAAAAAAAAAAAACCCACACAACAACACTGTATACTTTATATGAGTGAATTCTATGATATGTAAATTATAGCCCGATGAAGTTGTTAAAATCTTTTAAAGTGTATATTTCCATTTATATGAAATTCTGGAAAAGGCAAAATTGTAATGACAATAAGATCAGTTACCATCAGGGACCAGGAGTGGGGAGAGAGGTTGCAAAAGGGCCCAAGGGGAATGTTTGAGGTGATGGGAATGTTCAATATCATGGTTGTGTGGTGGCTACATTATTGCATACATTTGTTAAAACTCATCATTTGTACTTTTAAAAATGGAGACTTTTAACGTATGTAAATTATACTGCAAAGTGACTTTCAAAAGATATGTTAAAAGAAACACCAAGCAATTTTTTTTCTAGGCCCTAATTCTCCTACATAAAATACCAATGCAAAGTGATGGCACAAACATTTTGATAGCCTTGCTAAACACTAAATATCTGTTTCTTTTAGAAAGCAGATTTTATAAAAGAACAAAACCTTGCTATTTGCAATAACATGGATGAATCTGGAAGGCATAAAGCTAAGTGAAATAAGTCCGAGAAAGACAAATACCCTATGATCTCACTCATATGTGGGATTTAACAAACAAAATAAATTAACAAAGAAAGGAGAGACAAACCAAAAAACTCTTATAGAGAACAAACTGATGGTTACTGGAAGGGAGGCAGGTGGGGGGATGGGTAATATAGGTGGTGAGGATTAAGGAGGGCACTTGTGATGAGCACTGAGTGATGTATATAACTGCTGAATCACTATATTGTACACCTGAAACTAATATGACACTGTATGTTAACTATACTGGAATTAAAGTGAAATTTAAGAAAGCAGATTTTACATATCATTGCAAAGCATTCCTCCATCAGGCAGGCAAACAGACATTGACACATTGGGTCATAAATAGACCCTAAAAAATATATATATTATATATGTTCGAATATATATATACATACATATGTATATATATGTATGTATATGTATATATTTGTTTTTTGGATGAAGACCCTTAGTTAGCTGACGTGGAAATATATAGCTGGTATAGTGGAAATTATATCTGGATAAAAAGGGGTTCATTCCCTAGAATAGTTCCTCAGAAACAGTAAGTTTCCTTTATTCAGGTCTTTATATGTTCTCTTATTATAGGGTGCTTTCTCAAAGGCTCTCATTTGAACCTGACAAAACTGGTTCTTTAAAAAAAAGAGAAGAAAAAGAAATTTCACACAGATTTCATGTTTTTTCATTTTTTCCTGGAGAAATGACCTCACTGTAGCAAGATTGGATGTCACTGTAAACAAGCCTCTTATAAAACAATCCAGAAAGTGATTACATTGCGGAGATCAGGAATATAAACTCACGGGACAAATGATGACCCTCATTTACTTGTATGCTCTAGTAAAATTAATATACCAAAGCTGAATGGGGTGGAATTTTAATAACCTCACATTTGGGGTCCATGTGCAGTCATGGCAGTTATAGTTACCAGGCAAATGTACAGTCATGCTCTCTGAGCCCAACTTACTGTTCTTGCTCTGCCTCAGGAGACACTCAACAGACCAACGGATATGCCAGAACTAAATAGGAAGCTGCATATCTGGCTTCATGTCTCTGATTTGGGACCAAGACATCTGCTCATCAGAATGGTTGCCAATTTCACTGTGAGTGGATGTGCAATTTTCGTCTTGGACACTTTGAAAAGTAAAAAACAGACCCATTAGTTTCCCAGAGAATGAACCACAAGATTAATACAGCACAATTTTAAAGGTGGTAGTTTCACATCGTGAAAATGTTAATTGCCACGATAGAGGCCAACTAGCATAATGGTTGGGAAGCCAGACCATAGGGGTTTGCAATCTGGATCTACCACCTATAAATCATCAACCTCTCTGTGCCTCAGTTTCTTCTTCTATAAAATGAGAATATTAGTAGTACTTATCTAGAGGGTTGTTGCGTGGGTTAAATGAGTTAGTAAAGTGGTTAGAACAGCACCAGGCACAATATAAAGTGTCATTCACTTAAGGCAGGCTAGGCAGGGGTCATTATCCCCAGTGCACTGCTGGGGAAAATGTGGCTTAGAAGCCAGTCAGTGACTGAACTAGAACTAAACTCTCCAACTCCTTATTCTAATTTTCTACCCTTTCTATCATACATCTTTAAATTTAGAATCAAGAAAAATGACTTGCTCAACTCTAAGGAAAGCAATTACCAAAGACCTGTTCACTTTCTACGACATTCTACAAACTGTAAGAAATTGTTTAGGCTATTTATTAGAACAGTGCTTTTCAAAATGCTAGTAGTAACCCCATTAGTGGGCTAACACTTCATTTGGTAAGTTTCTCTCTCTTGTTTTAAAGATTTTATTTATTTGAGAGAGAGAGCACTAGAGAGAGAGAGCGAGTAAGCATGAATGGGGGGCAGAGGCAGAGGGAGAAGCAGGCTCCCCGCTGAGCAGGGAGCCCCAGTGCAGGACTCGATCCCAGGATCCTGGGATCATGAGCTGATCCAAAAGCAGACGCTTAACCAACTGAGCCACCCAGGCAGCCCATTTGGTGAGTTTCAAACAAAATTTAAAAAGACACAATAGAATAGAAAATATCTGAATACATCAAACATAGTAAGGGTAATTATTAACTTGTGAAATTCTGGTTCACTCACACATGTGCTCATATACGTGTACACGTGTGGTGGACTGTATATCTCCCTCTCCCACCTCCCTTTTGAAGAACTATTCATCCTTGTCACTTACCTGTTGACGTGCAGGGCTCCTCGCAGAGGGGAATCCTTCCACACCGCATTGATGTTTGGGAGGATGAAACCTACTAGTCAATCAGCATGTGGTGTATGCCAAACCCGAGCAATAGCTTTCAGAGTCATCATGCATTTTGGCTCAAGGTTTCTTACTCTTTCCCTCTGCCATTAGCACATATCACGATGAGGCTGTCCCTTTCGCCTGAACCCTGGAATAGCAAGCTACTTGGAGCAGAGTCGTAGCCTCCCTGTAGCCTGCAACAGAGAGCCACAACCCAGAGCAAAGCCACTGAGAATGCAACAGCCCTCATGTAACATAATGACAAAGAAAAAAACCTTTGTTTTGAAGCTACAGAGATTTTGAGCTGTTTTTTACCACAGCATAATTTGACCAAAAATGACCAATAAAGATGCAAATGTGTATGGGACGGATGAGATAAAATTTCTGAGATGGACGATCAAAAAATTTAAAAGTCACTTCATGGAATGACCATTTGGGGACCTGATTCTTTAAAGTATTAGTTTAGCTCACTTGATACAGTATATGTTTCCCTGGATTTCCTATAGATTTATGCTTCACTTTTATTTTTGTCATATTTTATTTTATTTTATTTTATTTATTTTTATTTTTTTAAAGATTTTATTTATTTGAGAGAGAGAGAATGAGAGATAGAGAGCACGAGAGGGAAGACGGTCAGAGGGAGAAGCAGACTCCCTGCTGAGCAGGGAGCCCGATGTGGGACTCGATCCCGGGACTCCAGGATCATGACCTGAGCCGAAGGCAGTCGCTCAACCAACTGAGCCACCCAGGCGCCCCATATTTTATTTTATTTTATTTGTGCTTCACTTTTCGCTGGACAGACTCCATCTATCCCTTAAGATTTAGATCAGTGTTCCTCAAATTATGGCATTCATAGATGAATAGACATTGAGACAAGAACATCACCACATTCAGTAACTTAAAATATCTAAGACTGCAATAGAATTTACTATTTAATGATAATTAAAAGTTAAACAACGAGAGAGATGTTTTTGTAATAATCATGGCAATCCAAGCTAGTATCATAAGCTAAGTAAGGTATACATATCAACTTCTTTTTTTTTATTTTATTATGTTATGTTAGTCACCATATAATACATCATTAGTTTTTCATGTAGTGTTCCATGATTCATTGTTTTCGTATAACACCCAGTGCTCCACGCAGTACGTGCCCTCGTTAATACCCATCACCAAGCTAACCCATCCCCCCACCCCCCTTCCTTCCCCTCTAAAACCCTCAATTTGTTTCTCAGAGTCCATAGTCTCCCATGGTTCGTCTCTCCCTCCAATTTCCCCCGCTTCGTTTTTCCCTTCCTTCTCCTAATGTCCTCCATACTATTCCTTATGCTCCACAAATAAGTGAAACCATATAATTGGCTTTCTCTGCTTGACTTATTTCACATAGCATAATCTCCTCCAGTCCCATCCATGTTGATGTAAAAGTTGGGTATTCATCCTTTCTGATGGCTAATATTCCATTGTATATATGGACCACATCTTCTTTATCCATTCATCTGTTGAAGGGCATCTCGTCTCTTCCCACAGTTTGTCTATTGCAGACATTGCTGCTATGAACATTGGGGTGCATATGGCCCTTCTTTTCACTACATCTGTGTCTTCGGGGTAAATACCCAGTACTGCAATTGCCGAGTCATAGGGTAGCTCTATTTTTAATTTTTTGAGGCAATTTCACACTGTATTCCAAAGTGGCTGTACCAACTTGCATTCCCACCAACAGTGTAAGAGGGTTCCCCTTTCTCCACAACCTCTCCAACATTTGTTGTTTCTTGCCTTGTCAATTTTGCTGTTCTAACTGGTGTAAGGTTCTCAATGTGGTTTTGATTTGAATTTCCCTGATGGCTAATGATGATGAACATTTTTTCATGTGTCTATTAGCCATTTGTATGTCTTCTTTTGAGAAGTGTCTGTTCATGTCTTCTGCCCATTTTTTGACTTGATTATTTGTTTTTTTGGGTGTTGAGTTTGAGAAATTCTTTATAGATCTTGGAAATCAGTGCTTTGTCTGTAGTGTCATTTGCAAATATCTTCTCCCATTCTGTGGGTTGCCTCTTTGTTTTGTTGACTGTTTTCTTTGCTGTGCAGAAGCTTTTTATCTTGATGAAGTCCCAAAAGTTCATTTTTGCTTTTGTTTCACTAGCCTTTGGAGATGTATCTTGAAGGAAGTTGCTGTGGCCGATGTCGAAGAGGTTACTGCCTATGTTCTCCTCTAGGATTTTGATGGATTCCTGTCTCACATGGAGGTCTTTCATCCATTTTGAGTTTATCTTTTTGTATGGTGTTAGAGAATGGTTGAGTTTCATTCTTCTGTATATAGCTGTCCAATTTTCCCAGCACAATTTATTGAAGAGAATGTCTTTTTTCCATTGCATATTTTTTCCTGCTTTGTCGAAGATTATTTGACCATAGAGTTGAGCGTCCATATCTGGGTTCTCCACTTCTATAATAAGTAACGTTACCTGTAGGAGAGGTGCCTCACCCACTTCATCTATTTTTAAATCTTTTATTTCTAATAATTGATATGTGATTATTTCTGGAAATGATATGTGGACCAAATGCAGATCCTTTACAGGGAAATTTCTCATTGGAGACCGTGACAGCTCAGTCTGGTACTAGAGATAATAACCATATCATATATCCCACCTAAATGCTCAATGTTTAACTTGAAGGATCATAGCAAATGGAGTCCCAATCCACTCTAGAGAGTATTGGTCCTTTCTTGTAGTTTTTGGATGGTTTTTAAGGATGTCCAATAATGTCATTGATTTCCTTCACTGATGGCAGGGGGGACACATCAAGCATTTGAAAATAATTAAATTTACAAAGACTGAGATGTTTGCTCCACAATTTATTGTTCTTAAGAAATTCTGATGTCATATCTTTAACAAAGAAAATAATGATAATGTTTCCTTGAAGGGACGGATGCATGGATTCAAGATCCTGAATAAGTCACTAAAATCTGTCACTTGGGCAACCATCTGAAATCATAGAAATAGTCTTGACTGGAACCATCAGTGTAATTAAAAAATGAATTTAAAAATCTCACCTTCCATTTTAAATCATGTAAGCATCTTACTCCTCAACAGCAGTGCAGAAAAGTAACATTTTGAAATTGTCACATAATGTACAGGACTCTGTAAAGAGTTAAAATCAATTGCCATGATTTAATAGTATTCCTTTTTTAATTTCACTTCTTCAATTTTTAAATCAAAATGCAGAGACATAGGATTCACTACCAGCTATTTTCTGTAAATAAAGCGATGTTGGGTTGCTAATCAGGCACAACCCTTTTAATTCAAAGACCTTCACTGCCTCCTATGTAGTTGGTGCTCTTACAGTACTGATTAGAACATACATTTTCTATTTTACCTCATGGCTTTCGAACCAAATAAAGAAGTATCTCTTCTCTAGAATGAATGCTCATTGGTAAACATAACAGAAAATCATTAAGCACTTCTCTCTTACATTTACTATGTATATACTGAGAAACTTTAGCCTATTATTCAGTTGTAATCAGAACACCTGCCATCTCACAGAAATGGTGCTTTATATTCCCCAATGTACACCATTTGCTTTATATAATGGCTGTCAGTGTCACCTGGTGAAGGGATTGTGCTGGAAGTTCACGCCACTCTCCAAGTATATATGTCACTGACTCAGTTGCTTTTTGCCATGAGGATGCAACTCTGCGTGATGCCTCTGTAGTTTTGTTCCCTTCTCTCCCTTATCCACACAATTGATCAATTTCCATAATGGTAACTTTACTTTGCATTTCTTTTTCTGAGAAAATACTACTAGTTTACCAGCATAGTATTTGAAAAGATAAAAATCCTAAAATACATTATGGCATCATGATGAGAAACTGATAACACAGTGAGCACTGGGCTGTCTACTGCTCCAATAAATTCCAACTTTCAACAGATATGTGCGGTTGCACTTCATAGACATATTTTGCTGTTTTTGCTGTCTGAGCAATCTCACACCTGTAAGTTTCCTTGTGCCAGCAAACACAGATTCAGATTCTGTGTTCAGTCCTCAAGCTTACAACCTCATCTTAAGCTGTGGTAAATAATGAAAAAGCAAATAATTTGACTTTTCCTATCACTATTTTTAATCTTGAACTACTTCTAGTCATTTACTCATTTTAGCCAACTGGTGGAATAATGCAACAAAATAGCAGGAAAACTGCACACTTCGTAATCACAAACAATAGCACCCAAGTCATAAAATTACTTTAGCTGAAATGAAATGAACTCTGTTATCCACTTGGAAAAGCATTTTTAAAAATGCTTTCATGAGGGCATTAAATGAAAAATCACCACTGGTAGATCCCTGAATAGTGGGGCTGTTCACTAGTGTTCTCATCTACTTTCCTGTTTTCCTATTTCAGAGCTTTCCCTTAGAAAGTCACACGAGGCACTTTCACACAGCCTGATGCTAATATTACATTTTGTTGTTATCATTCTTCTCGTTTGAAAAACTGACAAATACTAAAAGATCAATTTTTCCCTATCACAAGGGCCAGCTTTTACTTTTGTACTTTGGTGGTTTATCTGTCCAATGTATTACAATCAATATATTTAAAAAGCTATTGGTGGATATTTTGAATGCTATCATTTTCCTCATCTATAAAGAGGTAATTTTGTAAAGTGAAAGACTTATAAGGGGCTGCCTTTGCGTATTCTATGCTATAAAAATCCAGATGTACCTGTTTTTAAAGGAAAAAAAAAACAATGTTGACAAAAATCCCAACAAAGATCTCCAATGCCTGTGACAGGTGATCATCATACCCGATGCATTCTTTCTAACAGAGATTTAATGCTTTGCAATGTTTAATAGAACGATGATTAGGCCAAGTGGCAATGTATATTAAAATAAAAATTTACCATCAGATATTTCACCCTAAAATACTGTTGTGTGAGATATTTTCATCTATGACTGAAATTTGACACGTGGATAATTTTAGTATCTATATAGCTACCTGGTTCATTCAAAATGTGTCATTTAAAATATTTATCATTATTGGAGTGCCTGGGTGGCTCAGTCAGTTAAGCAGCCAACTCTTGATTTCTGCTCAGATCATGATCTCTGGGTCATCAGATTGAGCCCCACATTGGGCTCTGCACTGTACAAGAGCCGCTTCCCCCCCCACCGCTCTGTCTCTCAAAAAATAAACATACTTATCATTACTAAAAATACAATATGTAGGGGTAAAACTTAGGCTTTGATGTAGGCTTGAACTGGATTAAAATCCTCGGATTTTGCAAATCTTGATCAAGTAACTCAACTTTTCTAAATCTCAATTCAAGCTGCATAAGCGTAAGGACCTTATCTACTAACCTCATAATTTTATCTCCCACATTTAATACATTACCTAGTACATGGTAGGCACTTATTAAATATTCAGGGACTGAAATAATAAATTTAATAATGGGGATAGTGATGTACTTTATCTCATGGTGTAGATGTGAGAGTGACATAGGATTCAGCATGTAAATGTTGACCACAGATCTAGAATATAAACATTAATAATTCCTTCTTATTAGGGTAAACATAGAATTCATCATACTCCTCTGGATGCTTTTGAGGGTAATAGGGGTGTGATTAATAATTACATAGGGACAAAAGTGTAAACTAAAACTTTCCAAATCAAACCAAGGTAGGTAGTCACCCTATCTCTTGTTATTATTAAGCAGTATAGGAGATCAAGAGTAGGGGAGAATATGTAATGATAAGTCTTCTTTGAAAACACTTGCAATGGGTACAAATAAGTCCACAGAAGTGTCTAATTTGGCAAAAAGTGTCTCCATTCACTTGCCTGAGCCATTAGAGAGAAGAAACAGTTGAAAAGAACTTCCTGGATCCAAATTTTCACATTTCTTGTCCTGAGTTCCTTTAATTAGATAAAAAATTCTCTACTCAGATTCTTTATCAAATCTCTCACTTTGACTGTTTTATACCTTCGCCCTTCTTACATATAATTGTGGGCCCTGACTTCTCTAAGTAGATTTAATAACAATTTACATATCAACCTAGGCTTCTCAGCCTATATCTTAGCTTCTTCAGAATCTCTCTGTAATATTACCTTTCCTTTTTTTCCCACATCTTCTGCCTCCAAGGAAAACACATTCTTCCTTTAGGGCATGACCCAACCCTCCCATGGACAATTCATCTCATTGGCTCAATGGTATTTTCCATCAATTATTCGCTTCCATCTTATTTACACTTTCAATAGCTCCATTTTGTTAAGATTCAGAAGTTCAGATCTCATGCTCCAGAATCAAAAATTCAGGTTCATTTTTTGGCTCTCCATTGTCCTACTTGTGCGATCTTCAGTAAACTGCTTCACATCATTGAGTTTCAGTTTCTTCAGAGGTAAAATGGTCATAGTAATACCTCTGATCAAGCATACCAGTGAGGATTAAATGAGATAATGCACAGAAAATGCTCAAGGGCTCACTGGGCAAGATGGTGCCTTAGATTTAAGCATTAGTATACTTTCCCAGCTACAAGAAATTAACAACAACAGGCAGAATGCAAAGAGAGAAAAACAATAAAATATGCTGTGGCTTGAAAATGAGATAAGTGTGTCTTGAACCAAGAAGAGAACAGAAATACAAAGTAATAAGTGGAGCTGAAACTTCAGGAATGCTGGACTGTGTTTCTGAAGGTGGGCAGTGGCTGCCAAGAGCTAGGCTCCTATGTGTTAATGGGGACCAAAAGATACGCACAAAAGAGAGGCAGTTAGGATCAGGTTCACGCCTAGAAGCAAGGGATAGGGCGGTGGGGGGACAAACTACATCCACCATGTAGGGTTAAAGCTTGAGTGAGCCGTAAGCCTCAGGAAGCAAGAGGACGAAGACAGGGCTGTGTGAATGGAGACTGAACCGATATCCCTGATTATCACAGAGACGTGGAAGCCTCAGAGTGACATCATAAAGACTCCAGATCCAGCTATGTGATGTCAGCAATCAAAAGAGGGAGGGAGAAGGGGGCAAAGAGGGAGGTGGAAAGGAAGAAATAAGAAAACATAATAGAACCAAAATCCAAAGCATTACTGGAGATAAAGATAAATGATTACACAATGAATAATTCCCCCAAAGATGTAATAATCATTAATTTATATACATCTAACAACATTACCTAAAATATGTATCTAAAGGCAAATTTAAACTGAAAACTTTTAATATAGCCCTATTAAAAATGCATCAAGCTAATGGATAGATCAAGAAAAACTTAAGGATAGAGAATATTTGAAAACAAAATTATGCTTTATTGAAGAGCAATATGTTGATTCTGTACCAATATATTCTTTTCAAATACAAATGTGCCATTTATAATAACTATGTCATAAAGAAATACCAACAAACTTCAAAGTTTCACTGTCACACAGACTATGTTCTCTGATAGTAATTAAACTAGAAATCAAGAAGTAAAAGACAGCTAAAAAGACCACATATTTAGAATATTAAAAAATTCACTCATATAAATCATAAGCCAAAAGGAAAATTACAGTGAGGGAATTATAAAATATTTGGGACAGAACACCAATGAAAAGGCAACATAAACTAATGGAATATAGATTTTAAAAAGACTTACCTATAGAGAACTGATGGTTAGCAGAGGGGAGGTGGGGGCGGGGATGGGTGAAACAGGTGGTGGGGATTAAGGAACACCAGGTGTTGTACAGAAGTGCTGAATCACTCAACTGTACTCCTGAAACTAACGTTACACTGTATGTTAACTAACTGGAATTTAAATAAAAACTTAAAAACTAAAAATAAAGTTTAAATGCATATGCTCGATATCAAAAGAGGATAAATATAAATGACTTAAGTATTTACACTGAAGATCTAGAAAAGTATTTTATTTATTTATATTTATTTTTAAAGATTTTATTTATTTATTAGAGAGAGAGAGTGTGAGTGAGAGAGAGCATAAGCCAGGGGGAGAGGCAGAGAGAGAGGGAGAAGCAGACTGCTTGAGAAGCAGGGAACAAGATGTGGGACTCAATCCCAAGACCCTGGGATCATGACCTGAGCCGAAGGCAAATACTTAACCGACTGAGTCACCCAGGCGACCCTAAAAAAACATTTTAGAAAAAAACCCCACAAAATCAGAAGAAAAAGAATAATAATGTTGTTAAGAAATGAATAAAATAAAAAACCAAAATACAATAGGAAGGATTAAAAAACCAAATACTGGTTCTCTGAAAAGCTAAAAAAATTCTAGAAAGGCTAATAAAAAATGAAAGAATGCATAAAGAAAGAATAACAAAAAGGAGACACACTACAAATATTAAAAATGTATTATTCTGAGGATTAAGATAGTTCTGTTCCCTTTGCTAGTGACTGAGGTAGGCATAGACATATGACAGTTCCTTGTGAAAAGGTTGAGAAAAGGGGAAATTTTGCTATAATTCTTCTAGAAAAGTTCTCCCCAACGTCCCCCACCACCCACCAGGACCTGTCACAAGACAAGAAACTTCCCCATCCTGCCTTTGGATGCTGCACTCTGAAGAAGTGATGTTTGGTGCTGTGGCAGCCATAATGGCACGAGGACAAAGTCAAGGCAATCAGAGGAGCTAACAAGAATGCTGCTGAGCCCCCCCCCCCAAAGTAACCAACCCCAGAACTCTCTTTGGATTCTTGTTATGTGAGATAAATACATTCCTTACAGTTTAATTAGCTCTTCTAAGTATTTTATGAGTTGGAGCCAAAAACCTCCTGATGGACACAGCATTCTGAAAGCAGTTTCATGTTATTTTCAAAATGGGAATTCAATGCAAAATCTACCACTCTTCTTCCCAAACAGAACGGACTACTCTGAAGGGGCTTCTTTCTTCAATTGCAAATGTGCTCTAGGAGCCAGGAATGGAGAGAAGCTGCTACAAGATGACAGCTGTAGAACTTTCTTAACTCTCTGCCTCCTTCTCATCCAAGTACTGAACAATGAGCAGGATTTCCAATGATGTCACACAACACGTCTAAAGAGAAAGGATCAGTAGCTCATTCTCCATCTTATTAAGAAGCCAAGACTCTTGGAAAACTCGATCACAGTCCTTGGTTACACATTCCCTTCTTTGCCATGGTTCTTCAAATGCCTAAATCAAAGAAGTACATTTCTTCCACAAATTTCCTACCTAGACACATCCTAAAATATTCTTGGGAGATTGAAGAGGTATAATCCATGCTCTTCAATTTTTCAATGACTTTACCAGGTAGCTGAACTTAAATGTTAAAAAAAAATTTGACAACAGCCATTACTTTATGAAACACTTTTACAAAGGTTTCCTTGTAAAATTAACTTTTAACATAAAAAGATGTCAATGGCATGCTTATTCAGATTTTGGTGAGTGCCATGGAAAGTAGTTATATTCTCATTTGGGTTTTCTGTTTCTTGCTTTAAGTACTTACAACTTCCTTGTTTTTCATAACAGTACTTGAAATTGGAGTCATAGATTCTTATGATTTTTTCTTGCAAAATATTTAGACACACAAGATTATGGGATCTATAATGCCCTGTTACTCCCACTCATTGATGGGACGTAATGTTTTCCTGGTTCTTCTCTTACTGGAGGAGCATGCTACAAAGACCAAAGACCACATTTTTCCCCCTGTTTTTCCCTCATTTGCTAGGAAAATGGTCCTAGATTGCTGACATTTGGATAAGGCAGCATGAAACAGATGAATTTTCTTATCTCCAGACAGAAATAGAAACTACATACAAGATTTTCTTTAAAAAAACAGAACAGAGTGACTATAATAGAGCCTAGACTAGAAGTCAGGACTCTTGAGGCCAATTGTTCCATCATAGACTTCTGAGATACTGGGGGAAAATTCACTGAAAAATCTCCTGGCACCTCTCTGGGCTGCACCTATAAATGGTAATTATGCTTTTCTATTATAGAGCTCTTGAACATCTATTGTGATACATAACTATCTCAAAGGAGTAGCTGACAGCTTAGTTAATGCATGGAGTATAAATCACTTTGAGCTTCCGACAGGAATGCAAAATGTACATTAAATTCCAAATCAAGTGGTACAGGAAGGGAAAAAGGAAGCATGAATCATGAACAAGGCATGAACAGATGCCTTAGGATAGGGGTTATGTGGAATAAATACAACTGAGGCCTATAGTTGGAAAGAAAAATGATGCAACTGATGGCATGGGTTAATTCCTAAGGCAGAACCGAGGAGACAGAGATGTCAAATTTCTGCCCCAGATTTGCAAAAGGGCAGTTGTGTGGGCCCCAGCAACTCTGATACAGACAGTAAGGTCCAAAATGGTCCAGTCGCTGCCCACTTACCTGTTACTAGATTGTTCTATTAATGACCCAATTCTTCATGCTTTCCTCTATCTATGTCTTTTGCCCATGGGGTTTTAAGCAACTCCCACCAGGAAGTGGAGTTTATTTATGGTATCCAGAGTCATGTGACTTGCTTTGGCTAATGGGACGTTAGCAGTGGTGATGCAAACAGATGCCTAAAAAGTGCTTGCTTGTTTTTGGTTTTGCTCTTGCTCTTCTGTGATTGTGAGGAGGACATGCCCCGGAGAGGATGCTGAAGGATGAGACATGTGGGACAGAGCCAATGTGCCCAGGTGTCCCAGCCAAAGTCAACCTAGATCAACCATCTGCCAGCTCGTTTCCAGACACAGGAATGAGCCAAACCAGCAAGAGTACAATGTAAATCACTGACTCGGCTCAGGAGCAAAATAAATGCCTATTATTTTAAGCCACTGAATTTTGAGACAATTTGTTAGACAGCATTCTCGTGGCAACTGATTGGGTACAGTCAGCAACACTCCCCGTTTCTCTGTGTACTTCAGCAACGTTAGACATATCTGTTTAAGAGAATGTGCCAGCATGGGATCCCTGCATACGCTGCTCCCTCTCTACCTGGAACTGTCTCCTGTGCTTCTCTCCCTCCTCCTTTACCTTAGTCAGTTGCTTAGTTGAGCATATTTATTCATCAGTTCTCAGCTCAAAAGACTTTCCTTCCATTCCGGAGTAAGTAAAGTTTCTTCACGATAGATTTATGTTACCTTATATCGGAGCGCTTTACATGCTAATTTTTTTGTGATATTGATAAGTCTGTCCCCTCTACTAGACTGCAAAGTCCAGGAGTTTAGAGGACACAACTGTGACCTGGTTCTCCAATGTGCACTAATGCAGTGGACGATATCAAATACAGTGACTTGCACTAGTTTTTACAGAATAGAGAAAGAAGTTGTAGCAGATGCATCTATCCTCACCTTCTGTGGATGCTGACAGTTAACGACTTACATCTATGTCCTTCTCTAGAGGCGTGGCCTTATGTAACATTGGTTCATTCAGAGATATTTTAGAAATTATCCAAACCTGCCCTCTGCCCCAGGGAAGCCAGCAACCAATGACTGACCAGTGCAGGTGTAGAATAGACCAGCCTGTTCCCTTCTGCATGAGACAGCCGCTGTGGTGCAATTTATGCTCTAGAGCTCCCATGGGACCACGCCGAACTAGACTCCCCCTGGACTCACATCCTGACTGCGCAGTCCCTTTCTTTGCACTATGTCATTCCTCTCAAGCTCCTATGCTTCTCTGACCTCAGCAAAGCACTTGCAAAAGAATCTTTGTGTCGGGTTCTGTTTCCAATGAAACCCAACCAAAGACACAAGTTCAAATTGCACATTTCTTGCTCATCCAAGAAGGAAAACTAAGTTAGAACTCTGAAATATTATCCACTGGGATAAATCTTTGGATAGAGCCAAGTAAGAGCTCATTTTTCTCAAAGGGTCCAGAAATTCATAGAAGTCTAATTAATGTCACGGTTCATCAGAGTCTCCATGATCATTAATATTAACTCCTTCAAATATAAGATTTTATTGAGTAATTAAATGTAGGAGCATATATAAAGATTTACTCCTTCCTGAAAATGTGTATTCCCATTACTGAACCACTATATAATAATACATTTCTCAACAGAACTGTCCAGGTAGACAGCATGCTTGATATCTGACTAACAGGTTTTTTTTTTTTTTTTTTTTGTCTCACTTCTATATGTGAGTCACTGCTTTCAGAAGATAATTAAAGGAGAGGTAATGGTGGCTACAAAAATGCCCATAATATAATGTTAAAAGAAAAATAATACAAAACTATGCATAGTAAAATCCTTAACAGTACAACAAATCTGTCTCTCTCTCTAGGCATTGAAAAATGAAGGAAAGGAAGCATACCAAGATTTGAATATTAGCAGTAGAGTTATGAAAGATTTTAATTTTTTTAAAGATTTATTTATTTATTTTGGGGGTGAGGGGGCAGAGGGAGAGAATCTTCAGGCAGACTCCCTGCTTAACGCGGAGCCCCAACACAGAGCTCCATCCCATGACCCTGACGTCATGACCTGAGCCAAAACCAAGAGTCAGATGCTTAACTGACTGAGCCACCCAGGCGCCCCCGAAAGCTTTTAACTTTTTTACATTTTTTTAATTTCTAATTTTTAACACAAAGCATGATTATTTTAATGGTTAAAAAAATGAGTAACTTAGCAAAAAAATCATAGAGAACAATGTCATTTCTTCTTCCCCTGAATGAACTCAGTTTAAATATCTAAGAAGGGGGTCTTCCATTTGTGGGAAAATGGAATAGATGCACTTTTCTCCCAGTAATTACAACTATAAATCTTGCACATTATGTATTAAACAAACATAAGATGACTCTTACAGGTGAAGTAAAGGAGATTCCTAGAGATCTCAGGAAACAGAGAACAAAAGGTAATGAGTTTCCTGTTTTTTTTTTATTATGTTATGTTAATCACCATACATTACATCATTAGTTTTTGATGTAGTGTTCCATGATTCATTGTTTTTTGTTTTTTGTTTTTTTTTTGCCCTGCATATTCCAGACTTGGCAAAGCTTGCAACCTGGAAATGCCAATGGGTACAGACAAGAAAAGCCCCAATAAGAGCCTGTTATCCCTAGACAAAGACAAGAAAAGAGCAGCCTACCAAGACAGAAACCACTCAGACCACCACTTCTCTACCTGGGCCAAACACCGCAGAAATAACCTGTGACCCACCCTTAGCCAAGCCAGCAAATGTGAGCAGGGAGCCTACAATTAATTCCACCTTCACCAGGCTGTAAGAAGTGTCTCACCCTCCTGTGTACAGGCCAAAGCTAGCTATTACAACTGCAGCTGGCCCGGGAAGACTCAGGGTGAAGCAGAGAAATGTTTAAGGCACTCAAATGATCAATACTTTTGTGTAAAATATGGTGTGTTGTGCACTTATCATGTGTAAGAAATGTTTAGGTTAACAGGTCAGCATCATGTTTCCAATCTAACATGTATGAGTGAACGCTTGATAAAGACAAGATTTTAAATTGGAATCTTAACTAAGGATGCAAACAATTCAACACATTTAAGATAATTTAAGAATGACTACTTTTAACTTTATTAGATTTATGGGAATTACTTAAGAGCTTGGGATGGCCTGTCATAAAATTGAGAATGCTCAAAAATAAAATGGAACTTAAATTTGTACAGTCTGAATGTTTAAAAGAATCTCACTAAGTTTAAAAACAGACTGAAGCATGAATCAAAGGCCCATTAAAAGTGATTTGTTGGGGCGCCTGGGTGGCTCAGTCGGTTAAGCGTCTGCCTTTGGCTCAGGTCATGATCCCAGGGTCCTGGGATCGAGCCCCGCATCGGGCTCCCTGCTCAGCAGGAAGCCTGCCTCTCCCTCTCCCACTCCCCCTGCTTGTGTTCCCTCTCTCACTGTGTCTCTCTCTGTCAAATAAATAAATAAAATCTTAAAAAAAAAAGTGATTTGTTAGGGGCGCCTGGGTGGCTCAGTGGGTTAAGCATCTGCCTTCTGCTCAGGTCATGATCCCAGGGTCCTGGGATCGAGCCCCGTGTCGGGCTCCCTGCTCTCCAGAGAGCCTGTTTCTCCCTCTCCCTCTGCTGTTCCCCCTGCTTGTACTCTCTCTCTGTCAAATAAATAAATAAAATCTTAAAAAAAAGAAAAAAAGTGATTTGTTAAACTGGATGGATTTATAAATAGAATAAAAAGATCTATAACTTTAGGAAGTAGGCTTAAAATTTATAACTCAATCACTAACTTTCATACCAATTTAAATCTTTACAAAATCTTCTGAATGCATGAAATCTGCCCCTAAAGACGTAAAATCCCTCATGTTGACATAAACATTACAAGAACACGTGGTATGATTATCATCGATGGGAAATTCTTGTCAGGTTTCTCTAGTGTTTCATTTTCCATCATGTCTACAAACCCTGTCAAGTTCCAGGGAGTAGTTCTAAGGACATCTGGATTATCCACTCCTTCAGTAGAGGGTCCGTCTTTATTAAATCTGTCTTCTCCCAGCAGCTGCCATCATGCCAGGGATGAGCAGATGTTAGATAAACATTTGTTTGAATTAAACTTACTTAGCTACATTTCTCAAGCTCTGTTTTAACATGGCGTATGCTGGGATGGGACCATGATCCTCAAGAGGTTTTGTGTTCATGACGCACTTTCAAGCACTAGAATTTTAGATTCGGGACCAAAAGATGCAGAGGAACTGGAAACCCACCAGCCATATTTACAACGTGAGCACCAGTGATGATAACGTCAACCAGCAGTTGGTCCCGTCCAGCACTCTTGCAGTTTGGGAAGAACTGTTGACTGTCTAGAACATGCTTTTTTATAGCTTCAGGAGGCAAAGCTCTGCCATGTTCCCCTACTCAGTCATATTTCTGAGGTTCTGGCTGGTCGTTTTATTATGCTTCTTCCTAAACAGCAAGTTTTACCCCCACTAAATGCCTCAACATAGACCCACATACTGTTTGGCATTCATCGGTGGAACACTATGTGCCATGATTTCTCATATTAGAGTTTTAGACACCCACTTCAAAGATTTAAGGCACTTCAAACAACATGAAACACACCATTAATATATCATGACTCATATTGTAGCAAAAAATAATTTCTACATATTGAACAAAATTGGGGGGGCATATTGAAATATATACTCATTGGGAATCACTAATTATTCCAATCCCAGGCCTATGACTAAAATCAGCATTTATTCTGAGACACTACAACATAAAATGAAAGAAGAGATTTTTAAATGTTATTTAAGTAGACCATTTTAGAAACCAACTGTTACTTAAGGTCTTTATTGACCATATTTTCTTTTCCTTCATAACGTAACATATATTCTCCCCAAAGAGAAAGTTATTTAAAATAACAGTATAACTTACATTAAGTTTGCACTCTTATAGATTTGCATTGCAAATTAATCCAAGATCCCTAACAAGAGAATAAATTAATTTATATCCTTTTCAGTTGAATACATTCATCTACTAAGCAAACTCTTCTTTAATTTCACTTTATGTAGTAATTTTCTCTTGGCAACTTCATTTTTATTATACCAGTAACCCATATTTACTACAGTAAATTCACAAATACAATTAAATCAGTGTTTTTCAATCTCAGCATTATTGATTTTGAGCTGAACACTTTTTTGTTGTGGAGGGCTGTCCCGTATGTGAGGCTGTTTTGCCGCATCTTTGGTGCTAATAGAAGTGACTGGCATCCTCCCAGTTGTAACAGACAAAAATGTCTTCAGATATTGCCAGATGTTCCGGGTGTGTGTGTGTGTGTGTGTGTGTGTGTGTGTGTGTGTGCAAAACTGCCCCCAGCTGAGAACCATTAAGTTAAATGAAAAGAAAACAAGACACCTATTTTTCTAGCAAACTTAGTTTATATCCTTATAATCGAATTTCTATATGTACATATAGAAACACATGGATGGATAGTGGATAAATTTTTTAAAAATGATCATATATATTGTTTTGTTACTGCTCCTCTGCAGCATATAATATGAACACTTTTCCACAAATAAGCCTGTCTACTTCATCATTCTAAATGGCTACCTAGCATTCCATTGCTTAGATAGAATATAGTTTATTTGTTCAATTTATTATTTTCAGATATTGAAGTTATTCCCAGTCTTTCTCTCACAGACAATAATATGATGAAAGTGCTCATTTTGTTGGTTAAGATATTCTTGGGCAACAATTTCTTTCTCTAAGAATTTTAAAGATTTTTGTGTTTCATTGTCTTCTGATATTAAAAGAGGCTGGAGAGAAAAGTCCACTATGCTGCTTTCCTTTCATATTTCCTCATTTGCATGTGCAGTCAGGAAATGGGAAGGATTCTTCTTTTATCCTGAAGTTGAGAATTTGTCTTTAAAAAAAATATCAATTTTTGTTACTGATGCTTGTTGGAGTACAGTGCTCTTTTTCAGTATTTAGGCACAATTCCACAATCTTTTCAATAAGATTTTCTCCTATTGTATCCTTAACATAACTCATTTTCAGTTGTGGGTTTCCCTATGTCAAAGACACGGATTAACCTTATGTTGGATTATCCCGACTAGTTTCTCCTAATAGCTTTTATTTCTCCATTTCCCCCTTGCATTCATTGTAAATCATACAATCTTTCATTCTATGTTAGTGTTTCAGTTTGTTTGTTTGTTTTTCAATTTGGTAACTTCATTTTTTTTTCTTTTTGGTATTTTCATTTTAATTACACCAAAACCCACACTTACTATGTAAGTTAACAAATGCAATTAAATCAGGTTTCTCAGCCTTGACACTATTGACATCTGGGGCTGGAAATTTTTCACTGCAGGGTAAGGGTCTCCTATGCATTGCAAGATATTTAAAATTGATTGACCCTTGTGAGTTATTTATTAGTTCTTGAATATTGTTCTGGTCCTCAATTGGTTTTCTCAGCTGTCTTTTCTTTCTCTGTTTCTAAGTCAGTCTGAGCATGTTTTTGTTTATTAACTGAATTAATATTCTTCTCAAGTTCTTCTATACCATGAAGGTCTTCCAGGGAATTTTTTTTTCTATTTCTTGAATATATGCTTTCCAAAAAAGATTATTTGTATGTGTGGTGCTCCTCTCTCTCTCTCTCTCCCCCTCTCTCCTTTACTACGTGGCAAAGGCATGTATTTTTTTCTTGCTCATGATTAACACAACTCACTCCATCTTTCTACTTTTTGTTCTGAAGTTGTATGTGCAAATTCTCTTTGATTCTCTGCCCACCTTATCAGAGAACAGTTGTTTACCACTCTGAGGGCTGGAAGTGATATTCCAACTCCTTTCCTGAGCCTGTGTCCAGCAGTGGGAATGCTGGGGGGCGGGCGTGGAAACCGGGCCCATCTGCGGTCTTGGTTAGAACTACGGCATGCTGTCTCCTCCATGACTTTGTTACGCATCCCAGGACAGGGTGATCTTGAGCTAGTTGGGAGTAAATGCTGTCACCATTCACAGTGCTGGTGAGGAGAGATACCCTCTGGTGTAGGATCATTCCTGCTTTCAGCACAGAGCTTCTAGCTTCTGCTTCAGACAGATCAGCCCAGGTGTTCTCTCTTCCTGTTTGACCTGATGCCATCCAACAGAGGTACAACGATGAACATTTTTAAGCCTGTTAATCTGTACCCCAAAATTGTCCTCCCGAAAGGTTTTACTGATTACATAGCAATTGCCAAACTAAAGAGGAATATCTATTTCCCTATATTCTTGCCAATCTTGCTTATTAGAATTCTTATTGTTAACACAACTGGGTTTTTATAAAAATTAAAAATAAAACTATGGAAAAATATGGTTTAATGCATTTCAATGCATTCATATATTTTAAAAATATTTTTGAAATCCACATGCAATATTCTGAGAGCTTACAAATATAAATGTGTTCACACAAACTGTGTAACATTCTAAACAACAGAAAGTGAGAGGGATCTTAATGTATAAAAAGTCCCTATGAAAGGCATCTTTCAAAGGCAATCTTTAAAGCAAATGTATAAAACTAAGGGTTATTTAAAAAAGAACAATAAACTTAAATGTTCCAAGGCACAGTATTTTAGGTGGGAAACAATGACTCGATTGTTTATAGACAGAGGTTCAGAAATTTTTCAAAAAGTAATAGATTTTTTTTCACTGAAATCCAGAAAGCAAGGTTACTACTATTCTTTCCATGAACACACACACAAAAAGGAGCACCAACTGGTAGGGTCACCTGACTGTATCCATGAGATAATATATACCAAGAGCTGGAAATAAAACTGAACCTATGCTTTTATTAACACATGAAATCCTAATGCAAGGTCTTCCAACTACCCATCCATCATCTACCTAAAATGATTTGAGACATAGTTCATATACTATAAAATTCACCTTTAAAAGTATATAGTTCAGTGGTTTTCAGTATATTTGAAGAGTTTTGCAACCATCACCACCATCTAATAATTTCAACCCAAAAGAGAACCCTATACTCCTTAGCAGTCACTCCTCATTCTCCTCTCCCCGCTAGTCCTGGAAACTACAATCTACATACCGTCTCTATAGATTTATTTATTCTAGACATTTCCCATAAATGAAATCATATGATATGTAGCCTTGGTGACAGGATTCTTTCATTTAGGAATACTTTCAAGGTTCACCCATACCATACCATTTCTGTGCTTCATTCCTTTTAGTGGATGAATTATATTCCCTCGCATGGATATACCCTATTTTATTTATTCACTTATCAGTTGTAGACATCTGGATTATTTCTACTTTCTGGAAAAATTTTCTGCAATTTTTTTTTTAATTTTAACGAAGTAGTTTAGTCAGTGTTTATAACCAATGTTTTTTAATACAGGGTCTTTTAAAAACTGACCCCCCCTTTTTTTTTTTGCTCAGGGCAAATAATTATAAGGATTTAGAGCACACAAATATTCAACATTAAAAGAAAACTGAAAACAAACTCCAAATAAGAATCTTCAAAACTTCCAGTCTGTCCTAGGCTCTGTCTGACCTCAGAACAGATCTCTGGATTGTTACATTAATGACTTGACTTCATTTCTTTCTCCCCCAGCTAGGAAAAGAGATAAACAAGCTCCCATTTTTTAACTGCCTCTGCATACATAAGGGAGGAATAAGAAAAAAAGTATGTTATAGTTGGCATATAAAATCTAATGAATTTTGGATTTGTTAAGTTTGGCATAAGGTGCCTAAGAATTGCAACTGGCCTGTTTCAAATGTCAAAATATGAGACAAGATTTCTGGACCTAATATTCCCCAGAGGAAGGGTGATGTCCCTAACTAAATTTCTTCCTATTGCTGTGATAATACAGTCTCCAGCCTTCACCTCTCTTGTCTTTTGTCTTATTGGGTGATCATGGTTTTGTATATTGGGGAAAGCAATGAACTAATGAAAAGGCACTCAGAATTAGGTCTCTGGAAAACGGCTCTTGCCTTATGCACCATGCAAAACCAGGAAGGTACCATTCCCATTGTAGTCCATACAACTTGTCGAATTGCATAAGATGACATTTGAGCTTTTAAATTTGGTTTTCAAGGTATGGGATACACTAAAAAGGAAACTGATTCAAGAACCCAGCTTGCTAAATGTCTTTGTCTCGAACATTCTTTCAAATTATCTATGACTATACGCAGTACAACTATGCTGAACTGGGGTCCTGACAGATTTAAAACCAAGAGCAGTGGCTTTGGATTCAGAAGATCAGAATTTCAATCTTGACCAGCCACATATCAGTTGTGTGTTCTTGGTCATGTTCTTACCTTTCCTGAGATACAATGTTCTCATCTGTAGAATAAGAATGATAGATGCACAGAGTTGCAAAGGGGATTAATGAAGGCAACATATGTAAAGTTCTTGGCAGACAGTAAGCACTGAATCAATGTGAGGTCCTCTGATGTGAAAGTGATGCATTCTAAAACCCACTAGATTTAGACTGCAAAGCCCTGCTGTCCAATATGGTTGCTACTGGCAACACGTGGGCATGAATTAACTGAAATTAAATAGGCTTCAAAATTCAGGGCTCAAAAGTCACATGTGGCTACAGCTACATACTGGACAGCACCAATACTTATCACTGCCATCAATGAAGAAAGTTCTATCGGGCACTGATGCCATGGAAATGATAGGATTACCAGAAGTCTAGAAGGCTAAATTTTTGCCACTAAGTATACAACTTTAGCAGAACAACTTTAATCTCATTATGTTACTATTTCCTCCATGGTAAAATGGAATTAATGCCTCTGCAGCAGTTGTGGGCATCAGGTGCACTGAAATCACTCTTTTCTTGCTTTCTTATCATCCAAGACCCCAAGATTAAATTATGCACAACAGTCTCTAGCAAGGAAAACTTTGAGGATGACTCAATAGGTTCAGCTCTTTGGGAGTTCAATATTCATAGCCATGATTTGATATTATTCCAACACACCTGTAAGTAGTTAAGAGTAGCATATGTTCAAAGCACACCAAGCTACCTGCAGGCAATTTTGGTGGCAACGAAAAGACACAAATTAACATAATGGAATAAGTTTTCACTGGCAAATGGCCTTTTGTAGACTACTAAGTTCTCTCAAGGCTTAAAAATGGAAAGATCAGAGATCCCATTTCTTACTTACTCATTGGTTTCACTTTAATGTCTAAGTTTGCCTTTTCCTTGTTTGGAAACAATAATCTGTTGCTGTCACTTTTGGAGTAATACTATATTTTTTATTTTATTTTTATCTAGATGAATAGAATTTACCTATTTTTTTCTATAAAAAACCCAAAAATAGAATTTACCTATTTTTTTCTATAAAAAAAAACAAAAAAAGAAATATTTTAGGGTCATGAAGTCTCTATCACAACTAGCTAACTTCTGCTGTTGCAGAATGAAAACAGCCATTGACAACATGAGCATAAATAGGCATGGATGTGTGCCAATATAACTTTATTTACTAAAACAGCTCCTCACTTCTTAATTTGCCAATTCCAGATCCAGAAGGATGTGTAAGAACATATTCTTCCTTGCTCTTCCCCACATTGTTTTTTTTTTAAACCACTACTATAAGTTTTTCATTTATTTTAATTTTTTGAACATAGATTGCATCCTGCAAATGATCACAGGCTTTTAAATGTTTAATTTAGAAATGTCAAAACATAATTTTTCTTCTCAGTTTCATTAAGACCTTGAATAAAAAAACGATATAATTCTTTAGGATGATTTTCCCCCCTCAGACAGCAAGTTGAGAGGGATGTATACAGCATATAAATCAGAAAAGAACTAATTAAAAATGATTCACAGATCTAGTCAGATCCTTTAAAGTTTCCTGGCTCTTTTACTAATTTATGAATTGAATTAAAACTTAAATACAAAACCAAAATTGAGCTAAGTGCCATAATGTCGTTATTTCTTAGATGGACATTACTGTTCAAGGCTAACCAATTAAGGTCAAATATTTAGATGACTCAAGTAACATCTATACAAAAAAACCTAGTAACTTGTGTGCCTGGGTAAAAATGTACCTCAAAGAACTGGTAAGAAATTAATAGATCCATGAAATTCTGGAGTTGGAAGCATCCTTATGGAATAATTTGTTTAGCCTCATTGCTTCACTGTTGATGAGTGTGGTTGTCATCTCTTATTTTCCGTTCCCTGCATACACTGATCTTAGCAGATCTCTAGTTTTCCTTATGGAACTACCCCTCCTTCCCTCACTCTCAGCTCTGGGAGTTTGGGTCAGGCTGGTCCCAGGCTCAGGCCAACAAGGTGAGTATTTAACACAGACTCATTGCAGCCCTATAAACTCCTGGCCAGAAGGACTCGTTCAGGGATTGTTTCCTGGCCAAAAATAGTTGGTCATCCTAATTCTGAGATGTTTCTTATGATTCCTGGAAGAGAGTAGCTTCCCTGCTTCCTTCCTCTTCCTTCAGTCTTTTTTTCTTTTTTTTCTTTCCTTCCTTCCTTTTTTCTTTCTTTCCTTCCTTCCTTCCCTCCCCTCCCTTCCTTTTTCCCTTCCTTCCTTCCTTTCTTCTTTCTCTGTCTCTCCCCCCCTCCCTCCCCTCCTTCTCCCTCCCTTCCTTTCATTCTCTCTTTCTCACCCACTCCCTCTCTCTTTCTCTTTCAGGGATGCTCAACTTAAGAATATATACCTGGCACGAACAGCAGCCATTTTGCCAGCTTGTGGAAATGGGCTGAGAATGAAGCCAACACGACACAAACTGTTCTGAGATGCAGAGCCCAAGTTCTGAGGTTTTGAGTCTCTGGATCCAGCCTTAACTGTAAGCAGAACCTCTGTCTTTTATAATCACAAGGCCAAAACAGTTCTTCCCCGTTTTTCTTAAACTTGAGTTAGGTTTTTGTCATTACAAGAGTCTGGACAAATACCATAGGATAATCAACTCAAAAGAAGTGAATGTTGATAAGTGGGAGGGTCAGGACTTTCGCCTCCTCTAAACCTGTTGCTTGTTCCAGGAGAATGATGTGTAGACTAGCAAATCCATTAAAATCTCGTGTGCAAAGTAGGTGAAGTAAAAAGTGTATACTACTCTGTAAGCATCTTGCATACTGAGTACTGTGTTTAGACTGTCACCTCCTTTCATGGATACTCTCGCTTAGAACAGGGCCAAGTTTAAAAACTACTGCTATGATTTAAAGGAAATTATTGTTCACTCTTATATACAGTACAGGAGACAGACTTGAAGGGGATGCTGGAAGGTCAGAAACATAGGGAATTGTGGTGGAGGTAACATATGGAGGACTTCAGCTCCACCAACATCACCAAGTGTCCCTATTCTACCCTATACCACCAGTCACAATAGCTGGGTCAACACACACATAGCAGTGATTCATTCTACAAATACTCACACAAACTATGCTGTGCTCAGCACCAAGATGCCATGTGAGCAATATAAACTCAGACATGTGGACCTTCCAAGACAGAAAAAAACCCACCTTAATTCTGACACATAACCACTTATTTGAAAATAAAGAACTATTTGCTTATTAACGCTTTTAGAAAATAATCACACAAATGACTTAATTCCTTTATCTCCTCCTCCAAATTGGATTCATTAGAAACAGCAGTATATACAGTTATGTGAACACAGGTTTTTACAAAGGGCAAAAAAAAACACACAAATATGCTGAATTTTGTCTAACTGACAATGTGTATGTTATTTCCTTTACCATACTAACTGGTTATCAAGCAATCAAGAACCAAAGCTCATCTAAAAAGACATTGTTAATATTCTTCATTCATCTTCATTCATCGAACAAAAAAGGATGTAAGACTGATCTATCAAATGGTTTTTCTCTCCATAGAAAATACAGAGCTAGAAAAATATGACTTTTTAACTGTTGTCCATATATGAAATTTATGAGAACAGTGTAAACTGATAAAAGAAAACAAACAGAAAAATTTGGTCTGCTAAACATTTGTACACTAAGAGAAAAACCTTTAATGCTGGCAACTGAGTCTCACTAAATAGGACAAGTTTACATGTATATATTTCCTTTAGCATTGTGCAGACTGAAGTCATATTTTAACCTGTTAGACATCTGTGACACTTACCTGGGCTTCTGGTTTATATAAAATTTTTATTCTTTCACTGCATAATCTCCTAACAGAAATGGTGGTTGATAAAGTTGAATGGAACTGAAATAATCCCAGAACAACCCAAATTCTCTAATTTTGGAGTCACGCCTAAGGTGTAAAAGAAAAATTGTTTGAGGAATGAAATGGACTAAAACGAGAAATACAAAGACCTTAGAGCTTACAAAACATAATTTTATTTAAATTTGTGTACAGATAAAAATTTACCAAAATTTAAACAAAGACCTAATTCAAATTCCTTCCCACCACAAAAATGGACATTATAAGAAAAAGCCACATTCTTTCAATTACATTCTCCCCAGTGAGTAGATTCTGGAGGGAGAAGGAAGGGGAGAAAAAATACCGACAAAATATAATCTGATCTTCAGCACTGTCTCGTCTTGAAATGACTTAATTATGGAGATTTCCATAAGAATCAGCATTCTTCGGTTTTGACACTGAAATAGAACCTTCTATGCCAAAATCACAAATAAGGCTTTCAGCTTTATTTTTAGTGTGAGGTAAACAGTGTATTCAATATTAAGGCAAACGGTAGAATACAAGTGTGGGATATTAATGTGGATCCTCCACTGTACAATAGCATGTTTTGGAACATCCAGGGATTTCCTAAGCCTATTGGAATTAGAAACTTGTAGAAGCTGTTGCAGTGTACAACAGTTCTGAATGTCTTAGCTGGACCTTTTTGACAATCTGTCAAATGGAATCTTGTTTGAGTTTTTTACAGCATGTAATTTTTTTTTTATTAAAGTTGTAAAATTGTTGTAAATGAACCAGGGTCTGATCTCAAATTCTGTGTATATACACACACTGTTTGGCCAAATAGATTGCTCCCCCAAAGTTGGCAAAACAATGCCTACTGAGCAGGCTTACCATGACAGAGAAGTGTGAGAACAGGACATTAATAAAGATTCTAAGTGAAATCAGATTATTTAGGCTGTCTAGCTGTCTTATTCAAGAAAATGCAGATTTAAGATCTTAGGTACAGTGATTCATCCCCTGGCTCATCCCTTCTCCCTTTTTTCCCAATGGGATAATCATTTCCTTCACAGTGATGAGAGAAACAATCCTTTTTATGGCAAAATGCACTTCTTCCTCCAAGGGGTCAGGACAAAGCTATCACTTCTTAGCCACGCTGGCCACAGACTTCTTGGCTGCGTCCTCCAGGTCGACGGCCGAAGTAATGAGGAGTCCGCTGTTATTGAGAATGTTCTGGGCCTCGTGGACATTGGTTCCTAGAAGGTGGGGGGTGGGGGGGGAGGGGACGGACAGTCACTGAAATGAGACTGGAGGTGGTGCCCTGGGCAGTTTCCTAGGACCAGAAATCGTGCAATGCCCAGGTCTCACTAACACAATTTATTTACAATTCAGTTTCAGCTTTTTAGGATCCAGATTTGGCTATTCAGATAGATCCAGATGACAAATTTACCTTTTGTTTTGTTTTTGCTCTTTTCACCCCAAATGTCTGGCATTATAAAGATGCTACCTCTATTTTTTCTGGCACTTAAAAAAATGCAAATAATGATGTTCTTATAAGACCGTGAACAAAGAAAAACTAACGACTACTTGGTCAACTAGTTTGAAAGAGGAAAATCCTCTGAAACGGATTCATCCCTTGCTTGAATAATCTGAATATGGAATCTAAAGAAAAAGCCATGTGTAAAACATGAGCCAGAGAATGGCAAATGGATGTGGTATCTCATCTAAAGTTCTAAGAACCTGCCCACCAATGGCCACCAATCCACTGCCTTGGGAACACTGACAGTATTCCACACACCTGTTTTTGCCTCCTCCCCACTGTGCATGACAGGAAGGGCAGAGGACCTGAAAAGAGCACTGTAGCCTCTGAGGGGGTGTCTCGGTGCCCCGTTCCTGCCAGGTTTGTAGCATCCGCGGGCCAAGCTATCGCACCCAAAGGTGTGCTTCTGCAACTGACTGTTTAGCCTGCAAACTGCTTTTCTGTTCTTTCAGAGCAAACAAGCCCGTAGGAGAAATGTGATAAAATTTAAGAGTCTAATGAAATACCTCATCTTACATCATTTCCTGTGCTTCTGTCTAGTTAGCAAGACAGAGCCTATTTATAAACAAAGACCTTGAAATACAGGCCTTGGAGGACTTACGCGTACAAATAAAAAGGAGGCCTTCGGTCAGCATGTTTCATACAAACAGGCAAAGGTGAAGTTAAAGAGGAACAGTTGTGCTGGCAAGTTGATGTAGTGTTGATTCTCCTGGGACCCCGGGGCCACCACAGCAGTGGGGAAGGGGACACTTGGCCCTGGGTTTTTAGTTCAAGGCTTACTCGGTGCTGTTTTCCACAGCAATGTGCCGAATGGTCTCTGCGGAAAGCAACAACTCAAAAGGTAGGGAAGTTGTTACCTAAAACCCCCAGCTTCTCATCCTGGCTCTGCTGTGTATTAGTTGTTTTAGGTAAATCATGTAACTCCTTTGAGCCTCAACTTCTTTATCTCTAGACATAACACTATGATCATCTGCCCCATAACCAATACTCATTAAGCACTTCCATATGCCAGATATAATGCTAAGTGACTCAAAAGCAGGATACAAAATCTCTGTGACGATGATGCCTAGATCTTACTGTCCCTATTTCACAGATGAGACAACAGAGGCATGGAGAGCTTAAATCACTTTTCCATAGTCACAGATTGTAAGTGACAGAGAAGGGAACTTGAACTCTGTTCTAATTATACAAGCCTAAATGTTCTAAAGATATGCCAATCTGTCTCCCTGTTTATAAAATGAGAATAATAGAGCGCGTGGGTGGCTCAGTTCGTTCAGTGTCCCAACTTTTGATTTCGGCTCAGGTCATGATCTCAGGGTGGTGAGATCCAGCCCTGCATCAGGCTTTGTGCTGGGCATGGAGCCAACTTAAGATTCTCTCTGTCCCTCTCCCTTTGCCCCCTTGCCCCACCTCTCCTTCTCTTTAAAATGGGAATTAATAATGCTGATAGCATAGGCTGTGATGAGAAGCAGATGAAATAATACATGTGATTTGATAAATGTCTGCACATCTGGGGCAGACTTGGCTGGCTGTCCACCAAAGATTCATGCTTCTCTTCTACAGGGGACAGCTGCTGCCAGGAGGTGGCTGCCCAACCAGGAACTACATTTCCCAGGGCCTCTTGCTTCTACGTGCTGTCCCATGACTGAGTTCTGGCCAAGGGCGTGTGAGTGGACATGAAACACACCCCCACAAAAATCGCCAAAGTGATTCTCTGTAGTCACACCCAGTTCTCCCGGTCTGCCTTCTGGAACATTGCCAGCCAAGACAACCCTGTAAGTCACCTTTTGATGATGGCAATGACTCCTTCAGCGTGGATACGAGCATAATTTTGTAGAGCAGAGCACCCCACTCACCCACCCTCTTAGACTTTATATGAGTGAGGAAGAACCTTCTAGTACGTTAAGACTCACATTTCAGTGTTTATCTGTTGTTTTAGGAGCTAGCATTACTTTAACTGACATGTTACTTTGTAAGTGTGGTAGGCAGCTTCCAAAAATGGCTCTCATATGATCAATCCCTACTTCTGGGTGTTCATGCCCCTGTGTAATCCCTTTGGGCTGTCGGTGGAGCCAGCAACTTGCTTCTAATGAATAAGAATAGAGCAAAAGTGATGTAATGTCACCTCTAAGACTAAGTTACAAAAGCCCAAGACTTCTTTCTTGCTCCCTCTGATTCTCTGTTCACTCTGAGGAAGCAAACTGCCATACTGTGAACTGCCCTACGGAGAAGTCGGCAAGGCAAGGAACTCAGGGCTGCCTCCTGCAAAAGCCAAGGAGTAACTGACGCCTTTCAGTCTGACAACCCACGAGGAACTGCACCCTGACAACAACAACGTGAGTGTGTTCGGAAGCAACCCCTTCCCTAGTCAAGTCTTGACATGACCCTAGCCCTGGCTGACACTTTGACTGCAGCTTTGAGACCCTGAGCCAAAAGACCCAGCTAAGCCACACCCAGATTCGCCACCACAGAAACTGAGATCAACAATGTTCCTGGTGTTAAACTGTTAAATTTCAGGGCAATTTGTTACATGTTGGTTACTTAACTAATGCAGATATTAAGATTTATTATTTCATTAATACAACCTCAGTGTTCATTTTGATTTATTTGGTAAGGTTTCAGACAAGGTCTCAGAGGTTGAAAAGTAGGACAGAGGATCAGACCATGGCAGGTGTTAAATATGAGGCTAAGGAATTCTGACATTAATCTGTACATAAGGCTTTCATGGAATCATGACACAATGTGAAGCAAAGTCCTGAATGACACAGAACGGAACTGGTCTTTGGGTTAGAAGGTCAATGAAAGTTAAATATGTAAATTTCTATCTCCTTCAACAGAGACGTGGACTAGAGTTCTCTTCCAGGGAAGAAATTTAAGTTAGGATAAAAAAAGGCTCTTTCCTTTCTCTTCAGAGCATCTCCAATCTCAACAGATAGCCCCCCCCAAGAACCCCATACATCAAGAAGCAGATTCAGCTGCCTGAACATTCCTCATCTCTGACTCTACCTTTCTTTGGTGAGAGTCCTCCTGTGGACACAGATCTTACCCATGCCTGTCAAGCTCTCTCTCTGTGTAACTGGACTGGTACAAGAAGTAGTAGTGCCAGTAGGAGTGAGAACATTAACAAGAGCAGTAATAGCAGCTCTCACTTGGCAGGTGTCATGCACTGTTCCAGGGCCTAAGTATATTAGTTCATTTGCTCCTCAGTGGCAACCCTGAGATAACTACTATTACTATTTTCCTTTTACAGAAGGGAGGACTTAGGCACAATTAAGTTAAAGGTCAAAACCTAGCTAGCATGGCTAGTAATAGCTAGGAAATAGTGGAAGAGACATTGAACTTGATCTCTCAATGTTTGAATGATTTCTGGACCTAATGCTTGAAACATCCATGCCGAACCTTGGAGGACCCCTTCTTACAATTTTTATAAATACATGACATCATCATCATCATAATCACACTGACAATAATTAAAAAAAAAAATCTCTTTTTTTCAGTCTTCCCACAATACTTTATTTGAGACTTAGAACTTGTGAGTTTGGTGTTTCTAAAAGGCCTTGTGAGTCAGGTATTTAAAAATGAGTCTTTTTATCCATTTATTTACTTTTTTGGCAAAGAGCACTGAGGCTTAGTGATTGGCAGGATTCAGTCTCAAAATCCTTTGTTCATCCCACTCTGTTTTGATTTCCTGGTGACTCCTGTTTGACATTTAAAAATCTGTAGCGCTTTCCCACTCATGAGATCATCTAAACTTCAATGATGCTATAAATTATTTTAAGAGCAAGGATCAGGTACTAGGATGTCTGCTTTTTCCAACTTCCCTATCTGGCTATACCTATACTAGCCACTGTCCCCTGCTAGAGGAGGGACCACATGGTGATCTTTGTCTGGAGACAGATACGGAGACAGTCCCATGCATGACTGTACCTGATCCGAGGGTGGTCCAAATACAGACGATGTTCATTAGCTTGTCCAATTAGGTTTGCTCTGCTGAGAATCTGAATGGGTAGTATATATGAAATAGAATGGGGCAGCACAAAGAGGACATAGCTCTAAGTAAGCAGGCTTGAGAAAGGCAGCACAAACATGCCAAGAGGAGTGTTGTCAGGTGCACAGGCTGCTGGGGCGATGCTCCGGAGGGCAGACTCCATGTCCCAGCTTCCTCTCCCTGGGGGCCAGCTCCGTCCTGGCTCCTGTCCATTCTGAGAACTGTTTATGCAGCTTTACTTGCAATCCTTTCCAGGGGTATGGATGAAATCAGCTCTTGACCATTTTAGGTTTTTGAGACTACTTGAACCAGTCACTCTTCCTTGCAACCAAGGAAGTTACTTAATTAACACCTTCTTCGGGACACAACTTAGCACCACGTATTCTCAAAAGGGAAACATGACTGATTTAGAAATCCGTGAACTGCAGAAATGCAGGGGCGTTGGCCTTGAGTCCTCCACCCAGAACTCGAACTCCTGCCTTCTCTCTGCTCAGCTGACACCCAAACATTCACAAGATACCTGTTTACATGGCATTTCTTTGGGGGTGCCTTCCTTGTCACTACTCCCCCAACCCCTAAACTAGAGCAGTGGCTCGTAAAAGAGCTTCTAGAGTACCTTGTACTTTCAGAATCATAGCACTATTGGGATTGCTCACTGACGTTTCTCTCGGCCCACCAAAGGTAAACTTCTGAGGGCTGACACTGTGTCCAGCCGCCCCACCAGGATCTCTCCGCGCTTAGCGCAGTAGCTATTACACATAGTGCGCACTTGATGGACTGAATGACGATGGATGGACTCATATACAGCAAGTGTGCCCGAGGAGGTGAGGTGTGGGAGGGTGCTTTTCTGATCACTTTGCTGGCCTGACATCCCCCAAATAATCCCCTTTTTAATAGCATTGAAATAGAAACCCCAAACAACCTGAAAATAAACAGCGACTGGTTCTGAGTTTTCTCGGGTTCTCCAGCCGGGCTTCTCTAGCGGCCTCGTTCTCTAAGAAGGGCCAAGCAGCAGGGGGCTGTCTGCAGTGCCCTGGAGGACTCCAAGCTGCTGCCGCTCCTTTGGCCCAGCAGCTCTTCTTGCCGCCCCGCTCCCTCCCCTCCCCCCCACCTGCCCGGAGGCCTTGCTCAAAGTTAACAACTAGGGGGCGGGGCCAGAAGACAGGGGCTGCGACAGCCCTCAGGAAAACGGGCCCTTCTCTCCTTCCAGCTGTTCCTGCAGGGCCATATCAAAATGCCTAATGGCTTCACAATTCCAGGATCCATTAAAGTGAATTTTAATTATGCTTGCAGTTACACTTTAATTATAGCCTTAATTATTAAGCACAGGCTAGGCATACTCAGAACCCCAGCATGAGAGGGAGGGAGAGGGAAAGGAAGAAGAGAAGGAGAAAAAGGAGAGAGGAGAGGGAAGGGGAGGAGGGGGAAACAGAGAGTCATGAGGAATAACCCAGAGGGACAGACACATGAAAAGAAAGAGATATAGACAAGAGTCAAATACAGAGAGCAAGGGCAAAAAGTGAGCCCATCAAGTCCCCAGTGCATCAGCCCGTCTCCTGACCCTGCAGCACTCTGTCCCGGCATCCAGGCTGGTTTCTCCCTGGACTGTTCTTAGGCCTTGCTGCCCACACACCCTGCTTCCTCGTTCCCGTGAGAGAGCAGCTCCAAGGGGAAGTCTGAAGACACAGAGGGTGAAAAAGAAAACCAGCAGACTCGAAAGGAGGTCATTGGAAAAGAGAAACAAGGGAGGCCTTGGGCAGATGCTTGCTGGTGTGTGGGTTCCTTTCATTAAGGCTGCTCTTTGAATATTCAAGGTCTGTTTCTTCTTGATTCAGCAGGTGGCTGACACCAGCTCCCCAACCCCTTCCTTGACTTTATTTCTAAATAGAAACCACCACAGCTGCTTTAAACTCCGACATAGAATTAAGAGTTCCAAAGACAGTGTTTATGCCTGTGTACCCAATTACAAAGGAAATTGATCTCTTCTTCACATTTAAATAGTGCTGCTGACATTCTAATATTTATTAAATGCTGCACTGCTTTTTAATAAGGCTGCAGGACAACAGTTTTAATAACCACCTGTACAGATAACTGATTGACTCACACTGGTTCAACTTCAAGCACTTCTTAACATCAGCTTGCTGGAAAGCTGCTAAGCTAAGTGGTTATCTGCCCGATGCATGCCTTAAAAATGGCAATGTATAGAGAATCAAAGGGGAATGGTTTGATAATGAAATCTTGCTCTACTGGTAGAGGATATTATAAAAAGAATAATTATTAAATTTTTTAACTCTCCTCCTAGTGCATGTTTGACCACTGACTTCCTGCCACCAGGTGGAGTGAGAGAGCTGTAAACAGAGATGCAAGGTTAATTTATCAAAATCTGTTCTCTGCTTTCAATACCTGCAAAAGAAGGTAACGGTAGTGGACAGAAATTACTGAGTTTTGTTCAAAAGGTACAGCCCCCCCTCCCCACCCCCCGCCCAATCAGGCCAGCCCTTTATCACAGGGCTGTGAACAAAACTACTCTCCAGTCTGGACATGAATGGGAGCTGGGCTTTTTTTTTTTTTTTTTTTTTTAAGGATTATTTTAATAGGAAATCAGTTTTGTTTTTCTTTTTAAGAAGGCAATAGTTGGCACTTATTGAATGTACACTAGGTGCAATTAATGTCTGTTGGATACATGAGTTAAGGGGTTCACAACCTTCATAGCAACCCTAAAGAAGACCTACTTTTTATCCCCATTTTACAGATGAAATAATTGAACTGGGAAGCTTAGGAACTTGCCCAATGACCCCAGCAAGTCAAAGGCCAAGCCAGGATTAAGAACCCAGGTTTATCTGACTGCAAAGCCACATGACAACCACACAACCTGGCCTTTTAGTGCTAGAAGGAATCATAGAAAACCTTTAGGATTAGTCTCTCGTTTTCACTAGAGGAAACTGAGGCCCAGAAATTTTAGATGATTTGCTCAGGTCAAATAACCAGTGAACCATGAAAGGTTTGACTCTCGGTCTGGTGTTCTAAGTCAGGGCTGTTCTAAATCAGCTAAGAATAGGTTTTACATTTTAAATAGTTGGGAGAAAAAATCAGAAGAGTAGTATTTTGTGATACATGAAAATTACATGAAATTCAAATTTCCACGTCCATAAATAAAGTTTCACTGGCATACAGCCAAAGTGATTCATTTACACATTGTCGATGGCAGAGCTGTTGTGACAGAATCAGTAGGGCCCATAGATCGACAAATACTTTGACCCCAGCTCTAAGCAAAGGAATCTTTCCCCCCTCCACTCCAGGGAGAAAGGAGGTCAGTGGAAACGAACCAAATTCCACAAAGCAGCAGATTTCTCCTAAAATGTTCTCTGTCCTTTTGCCCTTGATCCTCTTTCATTATTCTCCGTTTAAGGGACAGGCAGATAGAAGAGGTCCATTTTCTTGGTGACATGTAAATTTAGATAACTTATCACATCCCTTTCGTCTTGTTACTGTACTGTTAAAAATGGAATAATTCATTGAGAATCCGAGGTAAAGTCCTGCTGCATCAGCAGTCCTCCCTTGTTGAGACGACGGGCACCCAGTACCTCACACCTCGCTGGGCACACTGCCTCCAGCCCCAGAGTCCCCGCCTTGGTCGAGTTAGGAACAAGAGCTTGGGTAGCAGCTAACATTTACTGAGCCAGCACCTGTCTAGTTTATTTTAAAACTCATCTGCTTCTTACAACAACCCCATGAGACTGCCATACGTACATTCCCATTTCACAGATGAGAAAACTGAGACTTTACACCTGGTTTGGTCACCAAGGTGGTGAGTGACCTTGGGAAGTTAATGTAGTTGGATGAGTATCTTTCAGAAATGCTTTGTATCCCTCACATTTTAGAAAAATAAAAAATGACTTAAGATATCCTATGGGACTATATCCTGTGTACCCCTATATTCCTCGGTAATTTCTTCTGCCACGGTAAGAAGAAACCACTTCTGAGAGTAGGAGTGTGGCAGGTATTCTCAAGATGCCCGCTGGAGCCCGCCCCTAGTGGCAGGAAGCTGATGGCCAGGTTGTAAGGAATGGTGTGCATGGACTTAGGATCCTGCAAGCAAGGTTGAGGACCAAGTCTAACATATATCCATTGAGGGCGTATGCAAGCTGCTGATGCTTTTGCTTTCAACTATGTTAATCCTCAAAAAAGGCAACATATATGTTATGTTGGTATGGGAGGCTTACTATTAAACTGGAATGGAATGAATCCTCTGGCAAGCAAGAATGCCCTACAATTCTGTAGCTACTAGGAACAGGGCCATTCCTGTGAAGAAAGGATGTTCTATACACCTAAACATCCGCATGGACTCTCCTTTCATGTCTTCCTTCAGTCTACCTCATGGCTTTCAATTCATGTATATTCTAACACATGGGTGATTTCAGGAATTTTCAAAGGTAATTTTGGCGGTGTGAGACTTTTGTCTGGAATCCCAACTCTGGACCTCCACGGCTGCCCGTGAAGGAGCATCAGTACATTGCTGCCCGTGATTCTGTCCCTGTTGGGGGCGGGGGGGAGGGATGACTGAGAGATCTCACTGCTAAACTGTTCCTTGAGAAGTCAGACTCTCAGAGCTTAATATCACCCAAATCTTTCTGGACTTTTACAAAACCATTCAGAGCTGAGGATGGAGGGGGCTTTAGACTTAGAGACCATGGGGACTTCCTAGAATTCTAGGTCTTGCTGCTGGCCTCTTCTCTACCCACACCAGGCTGCAGCTTACGTCCCACTGTCTGTCTTTGGAATGAAGATTCATCATGGCAGAGCCATGCCCATTCCTTTCTATATTGTCCACACTGCTTATATGCTACCGTGGCAGAGGTGAGTGACTGCAACAGCGGATCCATGGCCCACAAAGCCTAAAATCTGGCCATTTACAGAAAAAATCTGCAGACCCTTGCTCTCTACAATCCACATGTTTGGCCCTGTGGCTGTGGGGATAAGAATCAGTCTCATCTCATGCCTTTTCAGCCGGCAGCCCCTGCTTCCTGCTTCTGATGCTGCAGACAGCTGGATTCCAGTGGCTGGCGCTTGGTTCAGGTGCTCGCTCTCTGCTCCCACCTCTGTGGAAGACAATGACCACAGAGCTTTCCTGGCACAGCACTGAAGGCAGCCGCTGCCAATAAAGAGAAGGGGGCAGGAGATGAAAGCTATTTGTCCTGCCTGTTCTCAAACATTCTCGTGGAGTCTTTCCTCCTAGATAGCTCTGCCTTTGGGCAGTCTCAAGGTGGGACTCTCTGGGAGAGTCTTATTAACAGGACCCACCTACCACCTCTAAAATAGGACAGACAGGATCTACCAGGGTGTCCCTTTCCTGATGGCAATGTGTTCTCTCTTGGGTGGTTGACCAAATATGACTTTCAAGTGTTATACAAGGAAACTGAGGCATGAAGAGATGAACCGACTGACTACTCAGAAAACACCCCCAAAGCAGACGGTGGTGTCGTGATGCAGGACTTAGGATGTGCCAGCCCCCAGACTGGCCATGCTCTAAAACCACTCCTTATTAGAAATGCCTCGTGGAAACAACTTCAGGTTCCTGTTTTTGAGGGAAGGACCACTGGCTAGACTGAGGCAGCCACCTGACCAAAATGCAGGCCCATGCCCAGGGCAGACTAATCACATGGATGGCATTCAAGAGGTGTTTCCTTCCAGGCAGAGCATAACAACCCCAGTCTCATTTCTGACTACCACTGGCTCTGCATCGGCAGTGAAGACACTTCTCTGACTGGAGTGTTCGAAAGGAGAAAGATGGCATGTGTAGCCCAGAAGCTTCCGCTGCCTTTCCCTTACACTGCGCTCTCACAGGGAGCCCATCCTGCCACTCTGGGTCTGTGGTATCCATGACTGGGTGTGTTTGGGGTTCAGAGTAAGAAAGATCACTGTTGGTATACAATAAGGTGCATCCTTCACCTTCTTCACCGGTAACGAAAGTGATATTTTGGTCTCTTAGACCTTTGTCATATTTCTCACCAGATTCCCCAGATGGGGAAGGAGCCATTGGGTCCCCTGAAAGACCCCAACAACGTGGACCGGTTGGATGACTACCTTCCGAAAGGGTGCTGAGTAGCTTTTTCTTGTGTAAGGCAGCGGATGTCCAACAGGGCAAACATTTTAGTGACTCACATGAACCATCTAGAAGTAAAATGAAAACTCAAAGTGCCAAATCTAGTAGGTTTGTCTGGAAACTTAAATATTCGATCTAAAAAAGCTTTCACTACCCTAATGCCTTAGGTTAGGTCCTGTGAGACTTGGTGTAATGTTTAAGTGCAGGAAAGTTTAAACATTCAGAAGTGTTTATTGATTTAGACAATGAGAGGATTTAAGGCTCGATGACAGAGCAGGATTGTCTCCAACGTGTCCTCTGGTTTAACCTGCTGACGATGAATTAAACACTAGGGAGAAGATGCCAGTGACTGGAGGGAGAAGAGGTGACAGACATCAACAGGAAGTGAAATCAGTCCCAGAAAAGGTGCATCCACAGGGGACTGCGAAGGAGGAGGAAGATGAGAGGAGAAAGCAAGGTGAGGAACAGGGTATGCGGAAAATGGCAACAGCAAGGACAATGAAGACCAAACACACAGAAGAGAAGAGATGCACTGGCTGAGAGGATCCGGCCTCTCCTCCTGAAGCCACATTTCCAGACCGCAGGCGTGGAGAGCAGGGAAAGGCGTGCTCGGAGAGGCTGGGGTTAGGGGTGGGGGGACAGGTCCACCAGGATTAAGCAAGGAAGAGAAGATGAAAAACTCAGTACAGAGCAAACGCTGGGAAATGTGCAAAGAGGCCAGGGGGTGTTAAGGGTTAGAGAGCCAGGCCCCGGGCCCTGCTGGGCAACCACACTCACTCCACCCAGGATCACCACAGTCCACTCTCTGTGGACTCTGAGGGGAAGCAGCCAACCTAGGGCTCAGATATCCTGAACGAAAACTTTTTTCCAGCTAGTCGGGAATCAGAGGAATAATTGCTGCCCTCCTCTTGGTCTCACACCCTCCTGTAAGGGAGGACTTGCAGAATGCATGGCCACCAAGTGTGTGGAGACACAGCAGAAAACTCTCTGAACACTTCGAGGTTTCTTCTCCCCTTGAGCGGACCAAAGGGTCACGGAGCAACTTTACTGTGTCTGCGCTAAGAAAGATACCAGCATTGCTCTGGCTGGGGCTCAACTTTCTCCCTATTGCAGAGAGCAGCAATGAGGTCCTGTCCACACAGAGGAGGTGCCTGTGCCTTGGTGGAGAAAGTAAAAGAAACAGGATACAAAGTTTCTGACTTAGAGACATTTACCTTCTCAACAACTGTAAAGGGAGTTAAGGGCACATTTAGAGGGATTGACAAGGATAAGGAAGGGAACCCACAAGGGACTCGTTTCGAAAGACATTTGTCAAAAGAGAAGCAAAATGTTTATGTTGCTGAAACAAACCTTCTGGTACTGTATGGAAGAATCAAACTGAAAAGATTTGGCTAAGAGAAAAAGGATCCAATCTACCAATCATCCAGCCTCATTATTATTTATAGCTTAACTTGGAATCATAATGAACACCTGAGAGAAAAGCAAATTCCTCTTCGGACTTATTTGAGATACAGAAGTTTGCTGCAGGGGCGCCTGGGTGGCTCAGTCGGTTAAGCGGCCGCCTTCGGCTCAGGTCATGATCCCAGGGTCCTGGGATGGAGCCCCACATTGGGCTCCCTGCTCGGTGGAGAGCCTGCTTCTCCCTCCCCCTCTGCTTGTGCTCTCTTTCTGTCAAATAAATGAATGAAATACTTTTTTTTTTTTTTAAAGAAGTTTGCTGCAGATTTAAATGGGACAATAAGGAAAAATGATTTTTGTTTTTAAGTTCTCTAAAGATATTGGCATGCCCTGATCTAGAACAGTAAAACTGCCCATACAAAACCCAAAGCTTTGGCTAAAACATCTTTGCACCCTGAGTACACAAAGGTGTTAATAAATGTTTGTACATTTTTCAACAATATCATGGGTTGGGATAAATTAACCATCTAGGTAACTTTTGTGCCAAGTATATATACACGTCAAAGAGGAAAAAAAAACTCAGATTATTTGTTCTTTATTCATGCCATAAACAACCGTGTACAAAAACTAAACTTCCCCCCCAAATGCAATTGCTCGATTTACCTAGAAGTCTTTTAAATAAAAAATAATCCTGTGTCTCAGCTGGTGAGTTCTGTTGTGATAAGGCAAGTAAATACATGTAATTACAAAATTACCATCTTCAAAGAGGAGAGTAATCCTTTCCTTACCAAACAGCTTGTACTTATACAGCTGAGAAGAAAGATTTGTCCACAAAATCCCACTAAATCAAGCCTGATTTGATTGATTAAAACTTTCCTCATCAAAACATTTCTAATACACTGTGTGTGGCAATGGCGTCTTGAAAATATGCGTCATAGATTAATGAGAATTATGGCAAGGATCTTGGATCTTCTAAATGGCCACTTAACAAGCAAAACTAACTTCTTTATTTATAGGAAATAGATACTACTAACAAAACCTGTTACTGGCTTTTGAAATGCCTGTTATCTTGGTCATTAAAAATCTGACATTTGTTTAGACTATACAGCCATGTGTCAGAGATTCTGAAATTTAGCAAGCTAACAAATGTTAGCAATAATAATTATTTATTATTGTAATTCAGACCCCAGTCTGAATTCTTCTACTACACTAGCTCTTACGTGTCACTAAGCTTTATCACAGATGCTGGGATGATGGACACCTTTTCCCATCTCCCTTTCACTAGCGGGATGATGGTGCACATTCTGGGAATGTGAACCAATTTTAACATTAATATGAATAAACATAATTGAAAAAATCATCAGTTAAAAAAAGTACAGTGTTAAATCAAGTTAAATAGCAACTACCACTAGCATTGTCCAAAATGTTCCTGCCTCTTTATACCACTTTGTTTTCCTCTGTCAACACAGATGATGAAGAGTTGTTTGTTCAGAAAAAAAGGATCCATATCATGCTCTAAGTTTGGGTAAAATATGGCTGAATGCACATTTGTGGGAGAATTTGTCTTCCAACCCAGAGAAAGCTAATGAAAAATTTATATTGAGTCTAAGAGAAATTCCTCAAAAGGTCCTGGTAGTTAGCAACTGTTCCCCATTGGAAGCACTGAGAACCAGACTTTCTGTGACAGGAGATTTTTGGTTTGGGTTGGTTTTTCCTTTTAACTAAGCTGTACTACAGGAGAACAGTTTCCACGGCAGCAAGACTGGAGTGTGGTTTACTGGGGGACTTCAAAATGGGTTGACTTACCCATTTTTCTATCACATTTCTCCTTGCTAAATTCCTCCACCTCTACCTCCACACGTGTTCCATCTGATGTTACAGTTCATCTCAACTGAGGATGACTGTACCCATCAACCATCCTTCATTCTCCTGGTCATTAGATTTAAAACCCAATGCCCCTCTTTTTTCTCTCATTTCCTTTCCTATCTCTGCTGTTGTCTACTCTACTTTTACCTCTACATGGCAATCCTGCTAGCTAATGTTGTAGACTCTGGCTACTGACATGATTTGCCCACTTCATTTCCCAGCCATAATATGTTGCTGCAAAGCCACATTACTCTCTCCAGGACAGCCTTCTGATCTACCAGGTCCTAGGTTTCAAGTTTTACCACTATTATGGTCCCGGTACCAACTGCAAAGTATGGAACAGATCTGATGCCTTGCTTCTGATCCTTTACCAAATTCCCTCCCCTTTCCTTTCCAATGATTCAAATCTTTTTATTTCCATGCTCATCTTGGAAACTCTCCCTTTATAATATCTCTCTGCTAACTCACATCTCTAAATGTACTATAATTATAGTAGTCAATGTTGAGTAAGCTTAAAAAGGAGACTATGCCAAAGAAAGTGGGCTGAGCTACACAGGCACTCAGCTTAAGGGACACATTTTACAGGAGTCTGCATTCCCTTAACATAAAGAGCACTGGCTTGGTTTTTCTTTAGTTCCTTTTACAGGGCCTTTATGGGTAATACCATCACTGATTTTCTTCATTTTGTTATCTCTGATTAGTGCCAAGAGCAGAGTTAAAGTAGAATTCTTCACCTTTCTCTTGTACCAACACAACATGGGGACAGGTCTGATTTGGTGTGGGCTGTTGGTTTCCCAGAAATCACATATGGGTATTAGTGACCTTCATACAAACCATGTCGAGTGCAAGAGACATTTTTCACACAAGAGACTAATTCCTATAAGAGGAAGAAAAGAACACCAGTAGGACTTCAGAAATGTCGAAAGCGTTCCTGCTTTTGGTTTCTTGATAAAAGGCTCTCAATGCTTCTTATGGGATAGGGGCCATTCCAGGGAAGGAGAGGAGTGGCAACGAGGTCACCATGGATATTTTTAGTCTACATAAATTTGGGGGGACAGTATCCTTTTTGAGTTCATCTCAAATCATCACGTTCAATTCTCCATGGTACACTGCATGGTAGACATTGCAAGGTATGGATATTTGCAAAGATTCCACAAGCCCCGCTGGTGGCTCTCTGGGATGCCCCGATGGCTACCGCTACTAAGACAGAAGCAGTCTATTAAGGCCAACACCCATTAACATTCTGAATCTATTATCTTGTATTGTTCCTTTTTCTTTTTTCTTTTTGTTTTATTTCCCCATTTATCTAGTAACTAACATGGCTTTTTCTATTTCTACACATTCTACTTAATATCTAAAGCTCAATGACCCAAACATAGTATTTATTATGTTAATTAATGGATTAAAAAAAACACAAGCATCTATTTTGGAAGTACACTAACTTAAAAGATACAAATCTGATTGTCTAACAAACTGAGAAATTTCAAAGCTTCTTCCTAGTGGCTCAGATAGACCTCCGAGGTAGGCAACAGAGATTATTAGGGGAAAAAACGTTGGACGTGGTATTTTGCATAGTTCAGCATGTGTATTACCCAGATACACACGATATGGATAAATGAGAGGGGTCATTTAATACTTCTGGAACACTAAGTGCAGTGTAAAAATAAGAGAAGTGTTCCTTTTCAAGAAAAAATAGTGAAGTAGAAAAGCAAACTGGGGTAACTTTCTTTTCTATGAACATACTTACAACTAATAATTATGGGCCTCTACTAAACCACTCAGGCACACAGGGGATCACAAGAAAGAAGGAGCCCACAAAAGTATACTCATTTCTAAGCAACAGACACGAGTCTAATCTGCTTAAAGAGACTTGCTCCCCTTGAAGAACGCAAGCAGAGATGACTTTTAGAACCTGAGGGTTACTGGTCACTTGGACCCTGAAAACACTGTGACATCCACATTTTAATCAGAATTATACATACACTGATGAACCCACTAACTTCTTGATCAATTTTTTCATTGCAGTCTTGCCAGTAATTTCCCTTTTATTGAAATTATTTTTATAGGGATCAATTATGTCGCATTTACATTTTTAAGAAGATTTAATTCATTCATATGTCCATATGGTGCAGACCTACATTTGTAAGGCAGAGAGTCTCAGGGAGAAAGGAGAATGGCAGAGAGTGAGAGAAAAAAGAAATAGAAAGAGGCAAACAGAAAACAAAATGAAACAAAACAGGCTGCAACTATTCTGGAATCTTGACCTCAAAGGACAGGGATACACAGCAGGGTCAAAATATCCCTGGACTTGATCTGGAGGGGAAGGTGTCTAGGAAATTATGGCACTGGCACAGAAGCTGGGGAAACTGAACTGTCCCAAGAACAGCACTGCAGAATTCTACTCCTGGGGCTGCTTGATCACTGTAATCTGAACTTGTTGAGCAGGTGGACAGGCCTTTGGCACAGGTTCTCATACTGGAGTGCCTGTTTTTGCATCTCTACTACAGTGGTTTTCAAAGTGTGGTCCACAGAACCCCAGGGGAAGTCCCTGACGTAAAAACTACTTTTATAATAATAATAACAATACTCTCTGTCAGCACAGGGGCAGGTAAAATAAATGGCATGTTACCATGAAATCAAAGGTGTGGCACCAAGCTGTAGGAATGGCCACTGTACTTTCACCACCACACACTTGGAATAAGAAGTTGCCACTTGCAAGTAAGAATGTCCCTGATGGACAGTAAAGGAATATTAATTTTATTAACTCTCAACTCCTAAGCATAGGACTTTTGAATACTCTGAGTGACCGAGTGGCAAGTACACACAAAACAAGTCTGGTGTATCCTGAACTACGATGGTTGTTCTAAAAAAATGCGTTTGTGCAACTGTCTGAGTAGCAAGCTAAACCACCCACTTCTCTATGGAACATTATATTTTCTTGGAAGAATGACGGACACACTGTGGTTAACCTGACTTAGGAACGTGGCACCGATTTTCTCCAAAACGAGTAAAGCGAGGCTGTCACTTTGAGGAAAACAGCTGACCATTGTGTGGCTGATGATAAAATTTATACCTTATTTAATGTGAAAATTAGATTTCTGGAAAAGCTGCATCTACCACCTTGACAGCATCCCAATATTTAGACGTTTTGCCGATGAGAATGGTGTGAGAGGAACAAATGTGAATTTTTTGATATTGTGTTTTGCAATGTGCCAACCTTTGGAAGATCTGCATAATTCAATATTTTCCATTTGCATGGTACTGCAAACCATACATGTATAAGATCCATTTAATGTGCAAGACAGATCGATTTTTATATAACAGGGTATGAAGTCCACTGAAATACTTTCAGATTTCACATAATACTAATCTTTAAAAAGAAAATGTAACTTATTAACTTTAGTGTAGTACCAATAAGAAAATTCACAACTATATGAAATGGTTATTAAAAACCCCTCCATTTTTCAAATAGATATCTCCATGAGGCCATATTTTCCTCACACACTTCAGCCAAAACAACATATTGCAACAGATATAATGCAGAAGCAAGTATTAAGCTAGACAGTAAAGGGATTTGCAAAAATGTAAAACAGTGCTGCTATCCTCACTAAAATTTTTAAAAGATAGTTATTTTCCATAAAATATATAGCATATGTATTTATATATAAAATATACAATATAAAATTATTGTTGAAAAAGTATTTTAAAAGTTCCAAGTAGTTATACCTGTTACCAAATTAATTTATTAATTCAATAATTTAATTAATTATGTAATCAATTAATACCGACAGTTATCACCCAAAATAAACCTGAGCTCTTTAGGGTCTTCAGTCTTAACAAGTAAAGGAGTTCTAGGACCAAAAGTTTCAACAACCATTGCTCTCCCATGATGAATAAATCTTGGAGTAGCATTTCTCAGAGTGTTTCAAAGCACTAACCTCATGAAGTGATCCATACCTGAAATGAGTTTAGAAAATTTGGAGAATCATAACCTATGCCATTCTTGGAGAGAGGCAGTCCTTACTAGCCTGTTAGAGACTCAGAGAAGTATTTCTGTAGAGCATCTGTTTTTCCTCCTACTTAGCCCAGTGTTTCTTTATGTTGTCTTAGGAAGTCTGTATGTGAAAAACATGCTGGGCACCTGATCTTGGGCACTGTGGAAATCTACCATGACTCACCTTCCAGCCGGACCACCAGGGGCACCTTGAGTTCCAGCTCTCGACAGGCTTTGGTGATCCCATTGGCAATGATGGCACAGTTGACAATTCCACCAAAAATATTGACAAGGATGGCTTCCACCTGAAATCCAAAATAGGAAGGTGCCCGTCAAAACGCTGTTGGCCGGCATTCTCAAAATTAACTGCCTGAGCAATAGAGACAATTAGAATAAGACTTGTTGTTATTGCTGGGTTTTTTAACCACAGAATATAAAATATAGGACAAAAGGCCCACAAAATGTTAAAAAAGTTAAAATTTAGTACTGAATCAGTAAATAGCAATATATATCATTACCCTATTAACTCATATTCTCTGATCACTCAATTCTCTGAACTCAATGTGAAATCAATCACCACTCATTACATACTCTGTTCTGCTTTTTCTTATATTGTCTAGAACTGTTCCTTTATGAGTAGTGTCATTTAAAATTTTATGTACTTATTTCTTTCCCTCCCCCATGCTTTATACTTAAATTTTTATCTGTCATGAGCTTTAGGGAGTATTTCAAAAGTAGGAACGTAGTGATTATTTGTTGTTTTGTTTTAGTAGGTAAAGATTCAAGCTTTTCCATGCTTCCTTATTACCTCTTTGATATGCTAGAGGTATATTCTCAAAAGCCAGAAATAGTTTATCTTAGATAACATTTTTGATTAAAAAAATGAGCCCCAAAAGAATGAGATACAAGCTCATACCACAAGTAAGGATCTGAGGAAAGTTAAACCAGTGACTGGAAATTTTTCAGAAATGTAAATTTAAACCCATCATGTTAACCTGTTTGTACGTATTCCATATTCAAAGGCATGTGGGTCAAAAAAAAAAATAGACTCATACTGACTTGATAAATAGGCATAAGAAAATCCTGTATAATTAACAGAAGAACAAGATAATGAAGAGAATTCATTACCTAGATTAACTGATAACACCCACAGAAAATGGCTATTCATCAAGCTGGAGGCGTCAAAATTCCAACGATGGCACCTCAATTAAATTAAGGTACACCAAAGCATATATGTGAGTGTTGCATGCCATTTTAAAATCCTATTATTTCAATATGCTAAATTAACTTCACAAAACATATGAGGAGGGACACCTGGGTGGCTCAGCTGGGTAAGCATCCGACTTTTGTTTTTTCAGCTCAGGTCACGATCTCAGGGTCGTGAGATCAAGGCCTGCGTGGAGCTGCACGCTCCACGGGGAGTCTGTTTGGAGATTCTCTCCTTCGGCTCCTTCCCCTACTCTCTCTCTCAATTAAATAAATCTTAAAAAAAAAAATACAAGAAAAGAATGTCTTACATGTGTTCTGCACTTAACTGTTTCAGAAAGTACCCAACGTGAACCCTTATTTTAAATTTTGATTCTTGCCTGAACCCTATTCAGTAAGCCCAGTGAAGGTTAGCCCTCTGTAGGTGGTAAAGCTACACAGAGAATTCACATGATGTGCTCCGAGGTTACCCAGCTAACATGCTGCAGTGGTGAGGCTCAAAGTCAGCTCTCATTCTTCATGCGTGCCAGCTACTAGCACTGGAATCCTGGGCAAGCTACATACCCTGTCCTGAACATGGTTTCCTTATCTAAAAGGGGGGAGTAACAGTACCTAGTCTCTAAGGTTGTTGAGAGGCCTAAATGAGCTAATACACATGAAATGCTTAGTATGTGCCTGTAAAGAACTTAACGGACATCTATACATGCATTTATTTCAGCAAGCAACAACGAGCACGGGCAAGTTACCTACACAACATGTAAGAAAGAAGAAAACCTCCCTCAGTACACTACAGCTATGCTGCATTAGAACAGGACAGAGGCACTTACTGAAGCTCAATAAAAAGGTAATGTCTTAAGAATAAAATAAATGAGCAATATTTTTCAAACCAATTAGAGACTGGGACCACTCCCCAAACAGAAACCTCCCATTACCATTCACAGCAGGCTGACTGGTAAGCAGAAGCTTGCTTTCTAATGACAGCTATTAAATGCTGTTAGCACCGGGGCTTGGTACAGCAGTAGTCTCCAAATAGCTGTGGGATGGAGAGGAACTTGCCAAAACAATGGAATAAAAAACACTCAAGAGCAATAATGACTCCACGGGGCCCGAGAGAGAAACTCAGGAACCGCTGAGGCTTACGCAGGTTTGTGCACAAGGACTAGGCTTTTCTAGTAAAGTACACAGAGCCACCTGTACATCTCTCTCACGTTTCAACCTGTACGTTCTTTAAGGATGAATTCAGAGGTCAACCATTTCTTGGTGAGCTTTTCCTGCCTCATCAAGTTAGGGTGAAGGGCTCGGTTTCATCCATCTTTATAGGGTAGTTATAGCTCACATAACAAACACATGTGAATTCACCTAAATAGGCAGGAGTAGGGGAGCAAGAAGAAGGGAAGAGGCCCAGGACCCCACGGCTCAGTGCTCTTCCGTGGGTGCCTTCCCTGCAGTGAGTGCCAAACGTGACATCTGGATTTGGTGGTGTTCAGCTTCCATGAGGCTCTCATATGTCAGTATCTCATAGCATCGGGCATTAAAAATAGATACCCTTCATTCAGCAACTTGTACCTAAAAGTAAGCCAACCACGTGCACTGGCACTGAACCCAAGGAAAAGCCCTTTTTTCCAACAGTGGAGGAATGATCAGTTGCCTTTTTTAGACTCACTGAGAAACGGACTGTTGTTCTCCCGTGGAGTTTATTTACCTCTCACCCTGCAACCCCATCCACAGTGTGCAACTCGCCTTTGTGCTCCTCCACAACAGGACCATGTAGTTTGTCGAGTGACAGCTAGCGCAATCCACAACATGGCATAGTCATCTAATAAATAGTGGTTTCAAGAGTGAAGGAATTAAATTAATTTCAGTAGATGCTTAATGGCCATCCTCCTTGTACCGGGTACAGAGTGAAGGGCTTAGGATATGAAGATGAATAAGATATCATCACTGTCCTCAAAGAATTCAAGGACTAGTTCGAGAGCCAGACCAGTAAAACGGCGGTTACAACCCAAAGTCTACAGATGCCTCACAGAACTAAGCCCAGGGTGGGGCCAGCGATGCAGACAGCTACCACGCGAGAGGTGATGTTCTGGTCAACAGAGAAAGGGAAAGAGTAGGAGTCAGGTAGCAGAGAGCAGCCAGGATGAAGGCAGAGAGCGGTTACCCAACTTAGTTAGTTCGTGATCTACAGACTAAATGGGGACTAAATGGGGACTAAATGGGGAAGTAGCCCAAGATGGTATGGTTACAGAGTTGCAGGTGCCAGAGGCCAGGGATGAGAACTTGGCTCTTTTCCTTATTTCTTCCCTTTCCAGAGCTGGGTGAAGGCAGGTGTTGAAAGCAGCCTCCCTTTCAGGGGGCTAGAGGGGGCAGTCATAGGAGAGGCAGGGAGGGACAGAGAAAGAAGAACAAGCACATGAGCAAACATGAGCTGAGAAATGCAGTCCGTGGGAGAGCATAAGAGAAGGAGGGAGGAAGGGAGAGAGGGAGGGGGAGAGAGAGAGAGGCTGAGAATGCAAAAGGGAGAGAGAGGGCAGGTTAGTGTGGAAGAAAGGAGAGTTTAACCAATACTAACAACGCAGTTAGGACTTTTACGAGAACAAGAAGACACAGCAGTACTCACAAGCTGCTTAGCTCAGGGAAAGGGGATTGTTTAGAACACCTGCTGTACCACAGAGCACGGAGAGGAAAATCACCACCCAGGGTGGCATCATCTCTGGTGGAGATGATGCCATTCTCTTCCACTATAATTTGCTGCAGTCATGCACTTTAGTGAAAATCTGATTTAAGGTTTCACTCTGGGCCAATTTCTATTAATTAATGACTATAATTTACAGTTTCAAACTGAGAATGAAATTAAGATGGTTTGAAAATGAAAGACTCGTGACATCATTATTATTATTTAGCATTTATAAAGCATGTCCAATTTTCGATGTGTGCCTCATGTGTCCATTCATTATTACAATCACTAACTTGTTTCATGACAATACCAATAGCAACTTTAAGTAGTCTTTTTGTTTTGTTTTGTTTTCCTGGCAAAGACAATGTTTAAAAAAAAAAAAGTCAGTGGTAGGTCTATTTAGGTACCAAGAGACTTTCCTGGAAGATTCCTAAGTGCTTTTACGAACAGGCTTTTCCAAATTCTCAGGTGAGAATTACAAGGGTTGCTATTTACAGTTTCAGAAAAGTTGAAGATCATCTAGTGAGGCAGATCTGGTGCCAGAAACTCTGCGCAGGCCCCCAGCCCCCAGACAGCAATTCCCACGCCAAGGTCTGCGGTGGCTGTTGGCAGTTGTGCAGGTAATCGGACAAGCCAAATGCAGGTTTTTCAAACGTCTGTTGTGTGTTTGGCTTTGTAAAATATACTCTGGCTGCAGATTTGAGTCCACAATTAAAAGTAAAGAATGAACTTCAAAAGCAAAAAAGCTGTAGCTTTTGGTATTTATCAAGCTCCTTTCAACCCCAAATAAACAAACCAACCAACAGAATCACTACTAAAACCCTTTTTGGCAACATCATCTTTTTGAGTATCTGATGAACATTAGGGAACCCCAGACAGATTAAACTCATACACACAATAATATTTTTGGGTAATTTTAGAGTAAGTCCTACGACCAAATGCTCCTTTAGGATTTGGCCTCAAAGGCAGATAATGGTAAAGGATAACACATAGCGTCTGTGCGTACGGGAAGAGTAGGAGTTTCAGGGGAATTGTGAGTTCTCTGCAACTATTTATAAAATGCTGTTTAAATGTGTACTTTTCTGGGAAAAGTGTCCACAAGAAATCAAGCGTAATAATAGCTATAAACAACAATAGCTAATGTTTACCGGGCATTTAGCATATGGTAGACAGGATTCTAATTATTCTACATGTATTAATGTGTTTAACAAATGAGTAGTATATGAGGTGGGCATAATTATTTTTTCCACTTTACAGATAAGGACACAGAAGGTACTAAAGTCCTGGAGAATCACTGGGGCCATCACTTCATCTACTGTCAAGTATCTTTCAGAGCCAGCAAACGAGGACCTACAACATGTACCGTGCTTACTATTTTCCCCATTCATTACCACAGCTGACTCCACCGCAAGCATGGGAGGCAGGGGCTGCCTACCCCATCCTCAGATGAGGAAAGGCCAGTTCAGAGAGATACAAACAACCCTGTACTAATGATGTAGCCAGCATGTCATCAGGATCAAAAATTCAGTTTTCTTCCACATTATCCTGACTTTTTTTCTTAAAGACTTTATTTATTCAACAGAGAGACAGCGAGAGAGCACAAGCAGGGGGAGCACCAGAGGGAGAGGGAGAAGCAGGCTTCCCGTGGAGCAGGGAACCCCATGTGGGGCTCGATCCCAGGACCCTGGGATCATGACCTGAGCCAAAGGCAGACGCTTAACTGACTGAGCCACCCAGGTGACCCTATCCTGACTACATTTAATGAAATGCAAATATTGCCAGATTGCTCAATGAAAAGTGAGTCATTTTTTCAAAATAAACTTTTGAGGGCCTCCTCTTTTCTGGGCACTCTTTTTCTTCTCTTTTTAAAAAAAAAGATTTTATTTATTTATTTGACAGAGAGAGAGAGACAGCAAGAGAGGGAACACAAGCAGGGGGAGTGGGAGAGGGAGAAGCAGGCTTCCCGCCGAGCAGGGAGCCCAATGCGGGGCTCGATCCCAGGACCCCGGGATCATGACCTGAGCCGAAGGCAGATGCCTAATGACTGAGCTACCCAGGCGCCCCTCTGGGCACTCTTCTAACCATTGAGTGCAGCCAGTAGCTAAGCTGACAAAAGATATTTAAAGAAAAAAAAACAGACAAAAATGTTCTATATTTGTATCTAAAGTTGCAAACTGTAATAACAATTATCGGGGGAGAAAATAGGGGGTACTCTGAGATCACAGAAGAGCACCCACGTTACACTGAGTAGTCAGGGAGGGCCTCTCATAGGCAGTGACATTTAACCTGGAATCTGGAGGACGGTCAGGAATAGACTATGGAAATTAAGAGAACAATGAAGAGTAAGTACCTCCAGACAACAGGATATCATAGGCAAAGATAGAGGAGCAAAAAATAATGTGGTGGATTTGAGAAACTGAAGAGAAGCCAGAGTACCATGTACCTGGAGCTTGAGAAGTGGAGTAGTGGGAAATGAGATGGACCACCCTGGCTGGGGCCAAATGATGCAGAGTCTTCACAGAATAAACACCATGAGAAGGAGTTTGAGAAGCTTCTGGTTTCAAGACAACTGCACAGCCTTCAGGGATGCTGGGAAGGGAACTATCATTCATTCAGCCTCCACAGTATATTTACATTAAGTTTATAAGATGGGTTTATAATGACCTCCATTTTATGAACTGCCTGAGGCTCAGAGAATTTAGGGTCTCCTAGCTGTTAAGAAGTCACAGTTCAAACCAAGGTCCGTTTCACCATACCATAATACATGGGCAATCTTAGGGGTGCCGCTGACATATACCATACATATGAGGGCTGGCAAACATTCTTTTTTTTTTTTTAACTTTTTTTTTTAAGGTTTTATTTATTTATTCAACAGAGCGATAATGAGAGCAGGAACACAAGCAGGGGGAGCGGGGGAGGGAGAAGCAGGTCTCCCGCTGAGCAGGGAGCCCGATGCGGGGCTCGATCCCAGGACCCTGGGATCATGACCTGAGCCGAAGGCAGACGCTTAGTGGTCTGAGCCACCTAGGCGCCCCTGGCAAACATTCTCTTAAGGGATCGTCAGTAAATATTATATAGGCTTTGTGAACTAGGCTGTGTCCCAACTACTCAACTCTGCCATTGCGGCATGGAAGCTGTCACAGACATTATGTAAATGAATAGGTGTGGCTGTGTTCCAATAAAACTTTATTTACAAAAAAGCAAGTGGGCCAGATTTGGCCCATAAGCCATAGTTTGCCACCTCCTGACATAGACATGATTTGATTCATGGTTAGCCTCAAGTTCACTGCAACCGCCATCCTGCCGCCTTTGCATCATTTGAAATCTCTCTGGCAGAACTTTTCATATTTTAAGTTCTCTTCCTTTGTTGCACCATGTTCTTGCCATCACTGTAGTAGTGGCTGATTAAATGAATGTGTCCATGCCAACTTTAATATCATTTCTCTGAAACAAAGTCTGTATCTTTCACAAATTCATAAGCCTGTCTTGAATGCCTCTTCATTATTCTCTTTCTCTCCCTAATATTGGCTGGAAGCAAACAAATAAAACTTCACCAATAAGCAAGCCATTCTGTAACTGTCATTGCAAATGGTTAAGTACTGTACTGCGTTTAAAACATATTGTGGAGAAAGGGGAACCCTCCTACACTGTTGGTGGGAATGCAAGCTGGTGCAACCCCTCTGGAAAACAGTATGGAGGTTCCTCAAAAAGTTGAAAATAGAGCTACCATCCGATCCAGCAATTGCACTACTGGGTATTTACCACAAAGATACAAATGTAGGGACCCGAAGGGGTACGTGCACCCCAATGTTTATAGCAGCAATGTCCACAATAGCCAAACTGTGGAAAGAGCCAAGATGTCCATCGACAGATGAATGGATAAAGAAGACGTGGTATATATACACAATGGAATATTATGCAGCCATCAAAAGGAATGAGATCTTGCCATTTGCAATGACGTGGATGGAACTGGAGGGTGTTATGCTTAGTGAAATAAGTCAATCAGAGAAAGACATGTATCATATGACCTCACTGATATGAGGAATTCTTAATCTCAGGAACAATCTGAGGGTTGCTGGAGTGGTCGGGGGTGGGAGGGATGGGGTGGCTGGGTGACAGACACTGGGGAGGGTATGTGCTACGGTGAGCGCTGGGAATTGTGCAAGACTGTTGAATCACAGATCTGTACTTCTGAAACAAATAACGCAACATATTTTAAGAAAAAAGAAAAAGAAGAAGATAGCAGGAGAGGAAGAATGAAGGGGAGTAAGTCAGAGGGGGAGACGAACCAGGAGAGATGATGGACTCTGAAAAACAAACTGAGGGTTCTAGAGGGGAGGAGGGTAGGGGGATGGGTTAGCCTGGTGATGGGTATTAAAGAGGGCACATTCTGCATGGAGCACTGGGTGTTATGAACAAACAATGAATCATGGAACACTACACCAAAACAAATGATGTAATATATGGTGATTAACATAACAATAAAAAAATTAAAAAAAGCAAACAAGAAAAAAAAACATATTGTAGTATATATACGTTAAGCACAGTCAGTGCAACTACTGGGTTTTGCCTCTGCTTGTTCTAATTCAGCATGCTAACTTGGTCCCATTACAGCAGGAATGCTGAGAAAAATCAAGCAAGCATGTTTATACTAGGCGAGATAAGGACTTTTTAATCACAAGTTATTTTAATTCTGAATGTTGTTGTTCTTGGTTAAGCATCTGTTTTTGTTAAACTGCTTTTCTCTTTTTTGTTATTTTTATTTTCCTGCTGAATTCTAATCATGTCTTCTAATCCATTGGCAGCCAACGAAGGAAAATAAATGGTGAAGGAAATTAGATGCAGCTTGGATAATTGATGTTTGTATGCCTGGCTTTAATAAAAATACTCTGCTAAATGAGAGGGGAGTCTAAACGGATTCAGTAAATAAGGAAGTGACTCAGGTGAGGAATTCAGTCTTGGGTTTTGTTGTAAACTTACAAATAAGTCAACAGCTCAGTTCAACTGGGATGAGCTGCTCTGGCTTGCTTTTCTACTTTTGGTTTGTTCTTGAAATTTGAAATTATTTTCTTTTGCATGAATTTAAGCACTAGGATCGCTGGGTTGAAGCAAATGACACACCCTCTAAATCTCTAGGAATGATAGAAGAACAAGAGTATTTCTTGAAGAACTCACCCTCTCACTCTGCCCTCTTAATTTCTTTGTGAGTTCAGACAATCCAGCCTGAATCATCTCAGAATCAAAAGAAAGTATCTTAAACATCACCCTTCCTATCAAACATTTTGGCATTTTTAATTAATTGAGATAAACCTAACCATTTTATTCCTACTCTGCAATCAGTTATTCCAAAACTGACAGCACGGAAATAGCACATGTGGATGAACAATATTTGGAGGGAGAGCCAAGTTTCCATTAGGCGCGATGTCTGAAAACAGCCAGAATGAACTGGGAGAAATGTGTCTAATTTGTCCTTGATCTATTCTCTTCTTCCTGAATTCCTTCTCTAGTTATATCCTGAAATCTTCTCCTCACAAAAATAAGTAAAATGGTATAGAGGAATAACATGCATTGCATGTTAATTTTCCTAGGTGCTAGTAATTATGTACTACAACTTCCCCTAGGAAGTAAGCTGAGGCTCAAAGAGCTTCAAATAAGAGCTGGGAAGCAATGGAGCCATGAATTGCACCAAGCAAGTTTGACTTCAAAGTCCATGGTCTTTCTCCTTCCGCTAGCTATCTCTCTATAACCAGTGACTTCCATGATTAGTCAAAAGCCCCAGCTCTACTTTGCTTCTATTCTAAATTTCAAGGGCACATTTCTGAGTCTTATATTCTAGTGCCCACATAATTCTTGCTTTCAAATCTCAGTGCCCCATTAAAATGGATCAGAGGTAAGATACCTTTTAGAGTTTTGTGGACCAATGGGTTTTGGTTCTGCACCACCCAATGTTTCCTGTTTACTGATAAAAGCATTGTCCAGAGCTTGTGGTTTGCAATCCCTACTTAGATGGGATTATAGAGTGATGATGATGCTGTAAGAGTGGATCCCTCAAAACCTAGAGTTTGTCCTGAAATAGAATAGATGTCTCTGCAAAACCCCTCTCTGCAGACTGAAAAGCCCTCTTGCTCATTTCCATCATGCTGAAATTTATCCCTTTGCCACTGTTATTATTATTAGAATATAGAAATATTAATTATTTCTAACGATGATCAGTAAAATTCTAATGGAGAATTATATCATTTGAGACATAACTGTTGATACAGATTTTAAGTATTAGGTGATGGAATGGTCACTGGAAGGTACAGTAACTCTGTGGGGCTATTTGGAGTACTGTGTTGAGAATAAGGTTAGGGCCATGACCTGGTTCAGTGGGAGGGATCTGCCACCTATAAACAATGCCTGTCATGGCAGTGGGGGAAAAGAGTCAAATCAGGTGTGTTTTATGTTTGTCTCCCTAATCTTGGAGTCATATAACACAAATTTTGATAATGAGAACTGAATGTCAACATTGCCATTCTTTTACAAAGAAAAATGAGACAGTAAGGAAACCTAATTCACATCTAGCATAATCATTACAATTTCAATAGTTATGTATGTTTAAGTGTATAAAAACCAAAAAAAAAAAAATGAGTACCAACTTCCAGCACTAGATAGGACAAAGGCATCTTCCATTATAAAAACTGGTTATTTTATTTTATTTTATTTATTTGAGAGAGAGGGAGAGGGCGGCAGGCAGAAAGACAGGGAAAGAGAGAGGGAATCTTAAGCAGGCTCCCCACTCAGTGCGGAGCCTGATGTGGGGCTCCATCTCAAAACCCTGAGATCATGACCTGAGCCGAAATCAAGAGTCAGATGCTTAACTGACTGAGCAACCCAGGTGCCTTGTTTTTTTAACAGGTTGAAAAAATACTATGAATACTGCACCACAGAAATTATAAAGCCATACTTCCTCCCCAGATGAATGCCTGTTAGAAAGTGAAAGCTTTCCAGTGTGTGTCCTGGGAAGCTCTACGCCTATGTAATGTTTTATGAAAAAAGTCATCTGATCAAACAGTATGGATTCCAGCTTATGAGAGCTTTAGCAAACAATCTGTGTCTTAATTTGCAACATCCTATTTTAGTCATTTTCTACAAGAGTCAAAAGGATGGATGTCTGATTGCCAGTGAGTTCAGGAGCTGGTGTATTGAGTGTTTGAATGGCACATGGACCTAGGGCCTTCTCCCCAAAGATACCAATCATGTCACTATTTGAATCATTTTTATAAGTAAGTGTCTGCAAAACTGGAAAGCTGTGGTAACTGAGAACACCAACCATGAATGCCAAGACCAGTCCAAGGATCCTTGTCAATACAAATGGTTCCCTACTTGCTAGTAAACACTGTGGCTGGGGTTAAGTCAGCTATTAACAGGAAACAGGAAAAGGAAAAAAAATCTAAAGATGGAAATATTAGCTGGCATTATAAGCAGGCACAGGAGACAAGAAGTTAAAAGGACTGAAGGACACAGACACTTGAGGGAACAGCACAGACGTGTTTTTTATCCTTTGCAGAGACATCTCCCACATCCTTTGGAACTGAGAATCAGAACCATTGTTAAGATTACAAAAACAACTTGGGTACCTAGAATGGCAAATATAAGGTTCTTTTTGAGTGCCATGTGTTCAAAATAGCTCTTGCAATAACTTCTATGATGTGTAATTTGGCCACAGAGCTATCTGAAACTAAAAGGAAAAAAAAAGAAAACAAGCAAGGAGATTTTGGTTTTACCCGTTCACCAGGAAGCAGCAAAAAGCTTAAAAAAAAAAAAAAAGGCATACAATTCTCACTTAAGAAATCAGGTATCAGAATTGACTGTTAAGAATCATTTTGGTTACAGAACTGCTTTCCCAGCTTAACAGATAATTGCTTTCAAGGGAGGATACTCATTACTCATAATGTAGTATCTATATATTATTTGTAATGGGAATTACATTGGTGCAGATTAAGAATATTTATTGGCACATTCTTTCTGAGTAGTATTTTGTCCCATCATTTCAGACTTATGTCATCTTGATGAATGTGAATATGTATATTCCATCATCATTTGTTAGAGAGTTAATATAGAGAATACCCATAAAATTGGCAACTTGGTAGAAGACCCATTTATTAATCTATAAACAGGATGTCTATCTATCTATTGTTGCAACATAATAGTCTTCACAGGATAACTGTTCCTATAAGAAAGGAGGGAAAATGCTTCCATGGGTGATTTCTTTGCGTGTATTCATGACTGACATCAATTAAACAAAATTAGCTAAGCAGACAGAGCCAAAACTTAGGACCACAGAGATTCACACTTCACGCCATAGAGAAATGAAGATAAATTTAGTTAATAGCAAAACCCACTGCTTCTGTAAATAACAAGACTTACACTAGTGTAAGATGAAGGTGGCATATAATGATTCTGTGATGCTTCATACATCTGTTCAGATAAACCCATTTGATTATTTAGTTTTCTGGAGTTACAAAGGATTGACAAAAATTTATATCAAAACCACTAATAGATAAATAGGTAACTGGGAAAAGTCAAAATATAAGCTTCCAACTAAGATCTTAATAGTTACAAGCTATTTATTATGTACTAAAATTTATATTAAATTTTTATATAAAAATTGTGTTACCACTTTTACGTAAAATAAAACACATTTTAAAAACACATACATATGTTTCTTCTCATAACAGATCTTTCCAATATATTTGCGAAAATCAGTTTACCGCCAAAAATTTTCTCTGTATTTGCTTCCATTTATTTTCTAAATTCCCACTCTTTTTTCATCCCAGTAAGAGGACCTCAACCCCAAACTTCACACCCAGAATCTTAAACACAAAAGTCACTGAAGATAATATTTCTTAGCATCAAAAGTTTAAATTCAGGTAAATCAAGCAAAACAAAACGAAACAAAAAAACCTCCAAGAAAGTTACCCATTAAAACCTCTGTAATTTTAAGATCAACATCCCATTTGAATTAGGGTTCCTCTAAATTGCCTGGACAGAACTGATGCTCGGTAGTATTTAATATTGGGAGGACAGGAATCTACGGAATTCATTTTTCAACTCCTAACAGCATCCGATACCACTGTCACCAAAAAATCTCCTGAGCTATACACACAATATTCTAAAATTACTGTGATATCACTGTCTGACCTTGCTGTAATCTGTTGTGTGGAAGTCTGATTAATTTATTTAGCGGTTCAGCAAATGTCATAATACCATGTCTGGAGCAGATTACTCCCCACAGCCTACTAGGAATGAAATGTAACAAAACTCTTTTCACCTCAAAGTAGTCTAAATCACTGGCTGGCCACACCCTCTCCCACCCATGGTTAACCTTTTGTGGACTTCAGTGGAGTTCTCAAGTTGTTAGACTTATTATTTACAAAAGGATTCCCAAATATTCTACCCCTTGAGGCACATGTTCAACCAACTATCAGAAAGATGTTATTTGGGACCTACGTTACAGATCCCTGTGCCTCTCCTGACCCATCCCACCCTTTCCCACCTTGCTCCTCTGGACCTTAGAAGGCTGACTCTAGGGACCACAGGAACGGGTTCCTTTCTCTGTCTGGCATCTGGGAAGCCTCTGCAGGTGCAGATGGACCTGCAGTCAGGGTGTTCACATTCCTCCAGGTTCCTCCCAGTGAGGTTGTCTTGAGTGAGTGTGTCCTTCCACAACAGGTCTTAAGATGCAATCATCTTAAGAAGGCCTGCATTACATTTTATTCTAGTTAAGTGACCACCCCTTCTCTCTTCCTTTTGGTTTAAGGATCTAAGTGGTCCCAGGCTGCTAGCTCCCAATTCCTGCACTTTCTCTTATGGTTCCTATACTCCCTACCCACACCTTCACTATGCATTTCTTTGCAAATAAATTCTCCTCCATATACCATGAGTTGAGTGAATCATCATTTCCTAATGAGACTGATAACAACATCCTATTTTGACCAGCCCAGCTTGAATTTGAGAAAGTCCATTCATCTGAACCTTCTAGAACTGGAAGGTTAATTGTTTGTTTAGTTCTCCTTTCTCTACAACATACCCGTGGTCCTGAGTTAAATAATGAAATAAAAATTAAAAAAAAAATTGTGAACACTGTCAGCTCAAGCCATTTCAATGAGTATTATCAAATATTTCTTTCTCTGGTTCTTTTTGGGAGATGGCTAACACCTAAGATTCTGAAATTATTGCTCATTAACTGTCTGGATCTATACCCAAGGTAAAGGCAGAAAGAGGAAAACAAGCCAAATGCTTTATTACCTTGGGTCCTGTCCATTATAAATGACAAATGATAGCTTGTTAGGTGAAAACGAGCTTCTCAGCACTGAAATGGCTCCATTTGGTTTATTAGCTGCAAACGAAAACTAAGGAAGGATCATCTAGAAGGTGACTTGCAAATCTTATTTTCAGCATAATGAAAGATAGGCTCAATAAGTCTGAATCCCCATGTGGCCTCCCAGTCTGTCTAAAAGCAGAATACAAGTAACATGGAGACAAACCTGAAAAGGTGGATAATAGGTAAAAATGTAGGTCTGTAGTCCTAGCAAAAGACGATGTTTAACTTCCATGATACTATACTGACCCAGTTGTAAGCAGTGACCTCACATTTATCTCAAAAGTTGTATTTATTCTGCTTTATCAAGTAAATAAACGGTGTCATTGAGCTGTTAATAGTCAACAATAAAATGTACCCCAAGGGAATACGTACAGGGTGGCTTAACAACCAAGAAAAAAATGTAGGCAAGGGAAGAGAAGCTCTCGAACTATGTAAGATCTCTATAGCTTTCTGGGAAGTGAGTATCACCTGGTAGGGCCCCACATGCACACCTACTCCTGGAATCCATATAATTCAGAGAAGTATTTGCTTTCCTGGCATGTTAGAGCCTCATCCTCTCTTCCCTAAACACGTACCTGCCCTTTATGCTCTGAAACACCTGGATAAAAATAAAAATCCCTTTGTTTGCAGAAGCCCTCCCCCCTATGTCCCTCAGTATGGATTTATTTCATGAATGTGCATTTTCCTATGTGCTAAATCTAAAAGGTACTCTTGTATCTATTTAAAGCCTGTTCATGTCCTACCAAAGTAGAAGCTCCTGGGAGTCACAGATGCATTTTTGTAAAAGCCTTGAAGTGATCACTTTTTGCTTCTTCTTAAGATCATCCTGAACATCATGTCCAAGTTTTCACTCTAGAAACCTTGGAATAGTCTTCTGAGTTGCTCAGGACTAGCTCAGGTCAACTCCCATTACCTGTGTGCCTTGACTAGGTGACACCTCTCATAATGTCCACTCCCACCACACATGTGACCTGTCAAGTTTCCTTCCGCACCATGTCATCTAGCTGCCCTCCAAAGTTCTCATCAGCTAGCTGGTAAGATAAGAATCTCTGCCCAGTCGGGTCTGTGAACTGGAATTCCTGCATGGTTTCATGCTGTAGTTCTCGGTGGCCGCTGTGACAGAGGCATGGCATATCATGAATGTGGCGGTCCTTCCTAAGGAAGCTTATACTGCGAGACTAAACTTCAGAGTGCCAGCCTCTAACTGGAGAGAGGGGTTGCAAACTCAATGCCCTCCAGGGCCTCGGAGGTGAAGAAATGAGTGAGGAGGGCCTGGATTAAGACCAGAGATTTCGACTTCCTGCAGAAGACAAGCCTTTTCTAAAGGGACTGCTGCTACATAACCCAGCCGATGGTTGCCATGGGAGTGCAGGCCTAATGTGCTCAGAACTTTGCATTTTCCACAGCCAGGAATCTGGATTTCTGAAGACACTGAACTTCCTAGACAAAACGTCTGTGAGAACTGCATCTGTCCCCAGTGCTTCACCACTGGAACTGCCTCAGCAGCCAGGCATGCCAGCGTGCTGGGAGGTACCCCCCCAAACCCTCACGCTTCCTTCCTGCTGGGGTGGGCACCCTCTCGGCAGCTTTCTGATGCTCCCTCTCTCCCAAGGGATTTTAGCATCTCTGCATGTTCAGGAATACTCTGGGGGACAACTGTTGCATGTGTGAATGGAGGGATATAGAATAAAACTCTAGGGGGAGAGAAAAACGAAACAAGTTTGAAGAGGATAACCCAGCAGGATTTCATAGGCTAAGGAAGAGCAGAATGAAGAGTTAAGAGTGTGAATCCACATATGGTAACAATACTGCTAATGCCAGAAGTAGTGGTCAATACTTATTGATCACTTTTTAAGATGCCAAGTGGTTTTCTAAGTGTTTTAGATGGGCTAACTTACTTCTATCTCACTATGATCCTGTGAGGAAAGTGATGGTTTTTCCTCTTTTACGGTGGTACTTTTACATCAGCACAGGGATGTTAAGAGGTGTCCCCAAGGTCATACATCTGGAGAGTGGCAGGTCCCAGGGCTCCAAAGCTACTGTGTCATACTCCCTGCCCTACATTCCTTCCCCACAGGACCTCTGTCACCCCAATGTGACGTGACATCTTGGCTCAAGTCGTTGGCTATAGCCTGAAACACCTATTCTACATAAACCAATCCAACCTGAAAGGCCAAATCCTCCCATGAAGATTATCTTCTGTGGTGGCTTTAAAATCTGTCCACACATTTCCTTACACCATACACAAAAATAGACTCAAAATGGTTGAAAGACCTAAATGTGAGACAGGAGTCCATCAAAATACTAAAGGAGAACACCTCTTCGACCTCAGCCACAGCAACTTCTTCCTAGAAACATCGCCAAAGGCAAGGGAAGCAAGGGCAAAAATGAACTATTGGGACTTCATCAAGATAAAAAGCTTTTGCACAGCAAAGGAAACAGTCCATAAGACCAAAAGACAACCTACAGAATGGGAGAAGATATTTGCAAATGACACATCAGATAAAGGGCTAGTATCCAAAATCTATAAAGAACTTCTTAAACTCAACACCCAAAGAACAAATGATCCAATCAAGAAATGGGCAGAAGACATGAACATTTTTCCAAAGAAGACATCCAAATGGCCAAAAGACACATGAAAAAGTGCTCAACATCGCTCAGCATCAGGCAAATCCAAATCAAAATCTCAATGAGATATCACCTCACACCAGTCAGAATGGCTAAAATTAACAAGTCAGGAAACGACAGATGTTGGCGGGGATGTGGAGAAAGGGGAACCCTCCTACACTGTTGGTGGGAATGCAAGCTGGTGCAGCCACTCTGGAAAACAGTATGGTGGTTCTTCAAAAAGTTGAAAATAGAGCTACCATATGATCCAGCAATTGCACTACTGGGTATTTACCACAAAGATACAAATGTAGGGATCCGAAGGGGTACGTGCACCCCGATGTTTATAGCAGCAATGTCCACAATAGCCAAACTGTGGAAAGAGCCAAGATGTCCATCGACCGATGAATGGATAAAGAAGATGTGGTATACACACACACACACACACACACACACACACACGCACACACACACAATGGAATATTATGCAGCCATCAAAGGAATGAGATCTTGCCATTTGCAATGATGTAGATGGAACTGGAGAGTGTTATGCTGAGCGAAATAAGTCAATCAGAGAAAGACATGTATCATATGACCTCACTGATATGAGGAATTCTTAATCTCAGGAAACAAACTGAAGGTTGCTGGAGTGGTCGGGGGTGGGAGGGATGGGGTAGCTGGGTGATAGACCCTGGGGAGGGTATGTGCTATGGTGAGCGCTGTGAATTGTGCAAGACTGTTGAATCACAGATCTGTACCTCTGAAACAAATAATGCAACATATGTTAAAAAAAGGAAGAAGAAGAAGAAGAAGAAGAAGAAGAAGAAGAAGAAGAAGAAGAAGAAAGAAGAAGAAAGAAGAAAGAAGAAAGAAGAAAGAAGAAAGAAGAAGAAGAAGAAGAAGAAGAAGAAGAAGGAGGAGGAGGAGGAGGAGGAGGAGGAGGAGGAGGAGGAGAAGAAAATAGTAGGAGGGGAAGAATGAAGGGGGGGAAATCAGAGGGGGAGATGAACCATGAGAGACGGTGGACTCTGAAAACAAACTGAGGGTTCTAGAAGGGAGGGGGATGGGAGGATGGGTTAGCCTGGTGATGGGTATTAAAGAGGGCACGTTCTGCATGGAGCACTGGGTGTTATATGCAAATAATGAATCATGGAACACTACATCAAAAACTAATGATGTAATGTATGGTGATTAACATAATAAAAAAATAAAATCTGTCCATAAATTCCTTAATATTCTTCCTTCAACATGTAGAGCTTTACCTCCTCTTGAGTGCAGGCTAGACTGAGTGATTCACTTCAAATAAGAGAATATGGTGGAAGTAGGCAACTTTTGAGACCAGGTTATAAAAAGCACTGGGGTTTCTGGCCATGCCATAAGGACACTCAAGCAGCCGGATGGAGGATTCTATACAGCAAGGAACTCAGAACTCCTGCCAATGACCATGTAAGTGAGCCACGTTGGAAGGGGATCCCCCTGCCTAAATCAATCAAGTCTTCAGATGACAGTAAACTCAGTTTACTTTTTTTATTGCAACCTCATGAGAGATCCTGAGGCAGAACCACCCTGCAAATAAGATCCAGCATCATTTATCAAATAATTAGTGGTTTGATTGTTGGCTCACTGGTAGTCAAGAGTAGACTTCAGTAATGGTTTAAGCAGCTTTATTAAAAATATGGTGAAACTGAGTTGTTTTCAATAGAAAATATTTAACACTTGAATTAATGGCAGATCACCAAATAAATACGGATATAATTTTACCATTTACTGACTGCATCTTAGAATGAAAACTGTCATCCTTTGTCATACTGAGGTATACTTACTGATCTGCAAGTCCAAGGAAATGACATGGATTTATATTTAGTAAGAGGATGATTTTCTTAAATTTTATATGAGGAAAAACTCCACCATGATGATGTTGTTTTGGAACGTGTCAGCTACTTTTTGTTTTATGGATATAAGATAATTTGATATACCATTAATAGCTTATTTATCTGAAAAGAGTACTTGGATTGTTTTTTTTTTTAAAGATTTTATTTATTTGTTTGACAGAGAGATACACAGCGAGAGAGGGAACACAAGCAGGGGGAGTGGGAGAGGGAGAAGCAGGCTTCCTGCCTAGCAGGGAGCCTGATGCGGGGCTCGATCCCAGGACCCTGGGATCATGACCTGAGCCGAAGGCAGACGCCCAACGCCTGAGCCACCCAGGTGCCCCTGGATTATTTTCTTAACAGCTGTTACAAATGTCTTATGTACAATGTGTGTTAAATGACAAGTACTATGACATTAACATCACAATTCCATCTTATAAAATTCCAGCAAATCATCCAGATTTGTCAAGAACATTGACAAGTATGGGACTATCGACATAAAGTTTAATCAATCGCATGATGAAATCTACTCCAAAACTCTGATAATTCTGATTGTGCTGCTTAATATAGATTCTCAAAAATGATTAAAATATACAGTATAGTATTACAGTAAATGAGTTAAGGCAAGATCAATATGAAACATAATTGTGACAGGTATCCACTAGAGGCCAGTGTAATTCAGCACAGAGAAGGAATTTATAATCAATCCCTGTGAAAAAACTAACATTATTTCTTCCACTTAAAAGTGGAGATCTTGTGAATTGGAGGGAAAAAAATGATGAAGAAAGCTTTTTTGATTCTCTGAAGAGGAAGTTTCAAAGGATAAGAAAGATGAGTTGAGAGAGGATGAGTCATGAAAAATTGGGGAAAAGAGAATTCTTGTCTCCAGGAAAAAAACAGTACTACCATAAAATTTTGATGTTTCACCAATGTAAGCATAAATTTTCAACATACCTGGTTTAATTGTAAGCTTTTCCATAAATGTTGCATTTGGCAATGATTTTAGAAATAATTGAAGATCTAGAATACCTAGAAAGTGCTACAGTCATCTTATTTTCAGGGCAATCACCCTTGCTAGCTGCCTAGACAATGCCAAAAGTTTTGAAAAAGGGTGAAAAAACGGTACATCTGCAATTTCCTTCCCTTAAACAATTTTATTCAGAACAAGTACCAAATGGTTCCTCCTCAAACATGGAATAATTCACATAAATTCATCTAGCACTACATTCATACTGTATAATACATTTCTTAATAATGATGCTACATCATGCTTATAATACTTTTTAACAAGGAACTGAACTAGCTTCTCAAAGCTAAAAATGGGAGTAGAAATGAAAATTTGCTTCTTTAGCAAAGCTTAGACAATAATAGCTGGTAGGATCCCGTGTAGGAGACTGAACTTTAAGACTGAACAATTTAACACATAACCCACAGACATGTTCTCTTTCCCCTCCTCCAGCAGAGGGAGGTGCCTTATGTAATGTGGACATGCTGAGGAGATGAATGAATCATAAATGAACCATTAGAGCTGGACAGGGCCTGAGAGGTCAGCCAGCTATAGCCTAAACCTTTTCAAAGACAAGGAATTTCCTCCTTTGCATGGTGGCCCATTACATTGTCAAGGCTATAATTGTTTCAAAATCATTCTTTGATCCTTTTATTGAGGGGCCTCATTCAATATACAACAAAATGCTGTTTTGGTTCCTGAGGTCAAAAAGAGGAGGCAAGATACAAAGATACATAACACATAATTCTGACTTTGAGGAGATATAAATTCCACTCATGAGAATCTGATTTGGACCCCTGACCCACAAGTACTGGTCCTATCAGTTACTAGTTATGTGAATTAGGTAACTTCTGTGGGCCTCACTTTATTCTTCTGTAAAATGGGGATAATAATAGTACCTATCTCACAGGGTTGGGGTCAGGATTAAACGTGATAATTCAAGTGTCTCACAGCTGGTAAGGTAAGTACTCAGTAATTGTTAGCTATTATTGCTAGATACTATTTACTTAATAAAGAAATTCTTTGATCTTTACCAAACCATACCTACAAGGTATGATTTATTTATTATTTATTACACTATTTTTAGAGACAGGAGAACTGATTCTTGAAGTGACTTGCAAGAATCAGCAGCTAGTCAATGGTCATACTGGGTTTCAACACAGGTTTGTCCCACTAAAACAGCTTTATTCTGCTACAAAAGCTTTTAAACTGAGCTGCTTCGATGAAAAGTGAGGCAAATTCTTCTTCCATGTGACTCTCCTCTGATACTCTGATCTAAATATGGTTAGTGCCAACAGCTAACCACAAGAGCCCTCCATTCCTATCCACAGTACAGCAAGGAGCCCTGGAAGTCGAGATGGTGGCAGACTTTGAACCGTGAAGCCCCCAAAACCTGCTTCCAGGGAATTATCTCTCCTGCTCTCACACCTCTCCGCCTGGAGTCCCCATCCCTGGTTAATTGCCACCTCTGTGGAGGCAGGGCACCCCTGTGCCTTTAACTGTTCCATGGGGGAAGCCACAGAGGTATCACTCAGTCTGCTACCGTGTTACAACATGACCTAGATACATAAAAGGCTCTTTTTATATTTCCAAAAACAACCCTCTTGTAGGCAGGATGACAGAATAAAAACCAAACAATCACAGAAATAGCCACACATACACATACACAGGCCTGTTGTGTGTTCCAGCTGAAGATTTATAAGAAACAAGGCTTCTTACTGCTTCTTGATCCACTGCAGTAAGCCTGGTTTTATCTTCAGACACCTATGGGTTTGTCAATAACCATAACTGCGATAAACATGTAAGTTAACTTTCTGTTAAAGGCATGACACTGTGTGGGTATTACACCTCATAGGTATCAGGTCCTTTCATCCTCGGCACAGTTCAGAAGGTGTTGACGTTGGAGGACCTGGAGGTCACTACCTTGCCCAAGGTCCTGTGGCTGCTTGACCTCTGAGCTAGAGTTTCAAACCAGCTCTACTTGATCATAAAGCCCCAACTCTTACCCAACATGGTACACAGCCTACACTCAGAGACCCACTTTCCGCTACCATGAGGGTACCTCAGACTTCACTACTATAGTACAACGTGACCCCAAGCTCATGCTAAAAGGAGGCCTTTTTGTATTTCTCCAAACAATCCTCCTTCAGTAAAAAGCAAGCAAAGAAACAAGCACATAAAACATTTCACCAGTAGTCTGGAGGCAGATTTGGGTCTTTACTCTGCCCCAATGTAGGTATGGGCCCTTGGAAACGTGTCTTCTTCTGTCATGGCCTCAACTGCATGGTCTGTTTTGGAAACCCGAGACCCCAGAGAAGTGTTCTTGCACAAATGCACTCAATGTATACTCGAGTAATGTGTGCCAGTCATGGTGGCCACCACCAGCACCGGACTCTCATTCCACTGTGACCCATTTCTGTAAACTTTGTAGTGTTACAACAGATGATAAAGCAACATGGAAAATAATGGGGATTAGAAAGTCAATGTTTGGTCACCCACCACCACATATCTATGTCAAATTTGGCTTTCATGGATAAATGAAGATTGAGAAAAAGAGTTGCCAATTGAAAGAGTTTAATTAGGGTATGGAGACACTGTCAGAACGGAATTGCATCTTTTGGCACAAATAGGACTGAAGAATAATTAAAATGGGCTTTTTAAAAAAGCCTCTTCTGGGTTATGTTTAGGAGCTGAATATTTCAATAAGAAGCATTTCCAATTCTTAGAATTAAAGCAATGAAGATTTGCACATTAATCAGCTTAAATGTATGTACATGTCTCCGACGTAGGGAGAAGTTTACTCAAATGAGGCAAGTACATGCAAAACAGGAGTGTCTGTCATCTCCACCTGACTCTCAGAGACTAAGCTTCAAAACTTTTTTTTTTCTTAATTTAAAATAGCCTTAAGAACAATGAGGTATTCCAGGGATATTTGAGGAAAGAGCATTCAACAGAAATTTACTAAGCTCCTATAATGTGTCTAGCACTGGGTTGACATGTGGGGATAGAGCAAACTGGTGGCCAAAAGGTCATAGTTAGTCTCTACTCATTTTGTAATCCAGGGTGACCTTGATCTAGAGAATGAGAAAAAGATCTCAAAGGTATAGCTCAACTAAGATTATCTCCTTATAAATGCTAAAACTCCCATTTAACAGCTACTTCCTCACTTACTTAGATTGATATCTAAGGATATCCATGTACTTTTTATTGTCTGCACATCTTAATAAAGGGAGGGTAGCTAAAACATAAAGCATCTGTAGTGTTTACACTGAATAAGCTTCTTTATCTATAACAAGAGGGATGGTCAAAAGTCAGAAGTTCATGAGGACACCCATGACATCAGGCTGAAGCCTTTGGAACTGAAAATGGGAGGGAGGGTGATGTGGCCACTGTCTATGAAGACAGATTGATTAGGCTGAAGAAAGTAGGTTTCCTTGGACTGGGCTGCCAAGGCTGACTGGGTCTTTTTTGAGGATGGTTAACAGGTGTAGCCTGAGGAAGGATTTCATACAGGCTCCTTCAAAGGTTAGGCTGAATTGGTAGAATACCCAAGTCCACATACTAGAATTCCCTCTTCCTTATATCCACTAACTTCATCTTGTCCCTTTTTACGCCCACCCTTTGATTGCCTTCCACATCTCCCCTTCACCTCTTGAAGTCCAAATACCCACAAAATAAATTGCCTTTGCCAAAATGTCCCTCACGCACCACAAGATTTTATAAAGACTGAGGTGGAACTTCCTTCTTATTCCCTCTATTCTAAGATAGAATCCTTTTGATGTTTTAACATTTCTGACATCAGAATCCATCTTAGAATGGATATCCTCCTGTACTGAAGGTGTTTTGCCCCTGAATCACTGCTATTAAAACAGTGGTGTATCTTGTAATAGTTGAGATTCTAGAACAGATGAAATGCTGCATTTCTATCGTTTAGGTCTTGGTCAATAGCAGACTAAAACTAATTCTAACCATATACCAGCCCCTCCTCCTCTTCTCTCATTTCTTGAAGGCTCTAAAGGATCTCATGTGTTTGGCTCACAATCAACTACAGAAATGGATAGATACCATGATTTTGTTTCCTCTGTACTCAATCTTCAAGAATTGCTTGAGTGGAATATAAAAGCAAATGTTATCTCATTCGAAAAAGACCACTGGATGACATCTCTTCGGAACTCTTTTGTCACTGGTAAACACAGTCCCACCCATTTGGGATAACTGTGCAATCTGCCGAAACATTTCTACATAATTCCCCAAATCTTTATAATATATAATGATGAGGGAACTCAGCCCACTGGGACCAAAGAAGAAGCAAACAAAACTGGATAGAAGGCCAAATTTATCACTTTTTCTCACAAACTTGATTATCTTCTTGATGGCTCTTTTCTCTTCACAGGGATTCAAGGATTCTTTATCATCCCAATTATCCTTCTTTGGATGGACTCCAGTTTTCAGTGTCCTTACAAAAACGTAGGATGGTGCCTCTGAACTGCCACTCTGCAGATATTTATTGGCCAGAGGGATACAACAGGGAAGTATTTAAGAATGTGGACTATGGTGTAAAATTGCCTGGGTTCAAATTCTGGCTTTATAACATACTAGCTCTGTGGTCTTGAGTAAATTATGAACCTCTTCTAAGCCTCCTTTCCTTGGTTGTGAAGTAGATGATAATAACAATGCCTGCAGGTAAAATACCCCACCAAAAATGCAAGAGGCTGGCATATACTAATAAAAGCTCAATAACTGCTGGGCATTCCTAATATCATCATCACCACCTCAGCTCTATCACTGCTCTTGTTGCTTGACAGAAAAATTCCAAATAAACATCACTTCAGTGCAATAGCAGAAAAGAAGGTGACAGCAGTTTTCCTTGGCCTCTTCTTATCTAGATGATCTTACTTATCACTCTCCTGTTTTCCACGTTGAACAATCTCTTTACCATCTTGATCATTCCATCTAAAATGCCTTATTCTTTCTCTTCTACCCTTCCAATACTTCCCCTGTCTCCAAGAATATGCTCACTGCGCCCACCCAATCACCTCTCTTTCCTCCTCACTTTTAGTCAGGTAATCATTTCACATCTGATTAAGTACTCTGTTAGTTTTAAATTCAATGCCATATGAAATTACTATGATCTATGGCTTCCTAATTGACTCATGAATTTAACTTGTCTTTCTAATTACCAGGTAAAGAGTTTCCTACTTGTATTTGGTTTTGCCTTCTTGGACTGAGCAACATTCTGCGAACCCAGAGTAAGACTGAGGTGGGCTGATACACACTTATTTTTTAAGTGTATTAATTATCCCTGGAATTATTATCAGGAACCTTGAAAATGAAGTAAATCCTCACCAGACAGCAGGGTACTGCTTAACATTAGGGCTACTATGGTTTTATACAGTCTAAAATAAAAGAAATTTAGTCTCAAATTAAAACCTGCAAAACGTCACCGTAAGCTCAAAAGGAGTCTGATATGTATAGTCAGAGAGGAATTCTAGTCCGGGAAGATCCTGCCTTCCTGTACTCCAGAACACAACACATTGACTAACTGACTCATTTAAAATAAGCAACACACAGCTGCTTTGTGAATGATTCTGTACTACAGGGTAGTAAAGAATGTTAAGGAGGTTGAATGCAGGGGGTTGGACAGGAATGGAGGACTGCCAAATTAGTATTTAAGAGTACATTTTCCCATGAGCTAAAAAAACAAATAAGCAAAACAAGCAAGGAAACAAACAACAAAACCCCATCATCACTGTTACTTCATCATTATAAAACCCAGTACCGTGTTAGCACCTATGATCATTGAGGTTGGTTTATACAATTAAAAAAAAAAAAGTTGAGTGGGGCACCTGTGTGGCTCAGTCTAAGTGTCTGACTCTTGACTCTTGGTTTCCATTTGGGTCATGATCTCTGGGTCCTGAGAAGAGCCCTGCAACCAGCCTCCCCACTGCAACCAGCCTCCCTGCTCAGTGGGGAGTCTGCTTCCCCTCTTCCTCTCCCTCTGCCCTTCCCCCCCAGCTCAAACACACTCTCCCTTTAAAATAAATAAAATAAAATCTTAAAAAAAATGTCGCCAGCAAATACACACACAAGGAAGGACTTGTTGGTTGAAAGACTGCTCTGATTATTATTCACAATGCTAAATGTGCACAAACAGCTAAAAGTCATGTCAAACACCATTTGTACAGAACATAGATGTGGACTTATCTAAAATTTACTTTTGCATTATCGAAGGAAAAGAATTTGCTGAGTAAAAAAATACTGAAGTAAGATTACAGAGAACATACTTAACATACTTAAGGAAACGAACTTTTCTCTAGCATCAAAACATCTCATTTATAAATCCTTGACTCCTTAATAATAAGACATTCCTTACTGTTAATTTTATTGATTGATTGATTAGTTGACTGCTGTTTGGGATGCTTTATTTCACTGCAATAGATAAACAAAATAGGCTATTAAGGGGAGCATTAGAGATTATTTGTAATGAAAAGGGTTATTAAATCTGACATTATTGAGAAACACTGTCATAGTAAATGCTTTATAATTAGAACTTATTTTATTAAAGTATAATTGACATATAACATTATATTAGTTTCAGGTGTACATATAATAATTCACTATTTTTATCTATTACAAAATAATCACCAAAATAAGTCTAGTTAACATTGTCACCATACATAGTCCCCCAATTTTTTTTGTGATGAGAACTTTTAAGATCTACTCTTAGCAACTTTGAATATGCAATACAGTATTATTACTATAGTCATCATGCCGTATGTTATATCCTCATGACTTATTTATAACTAGAAATCTGTACGTTGTGACCACCCTCACCCAATTTTACCCACCCCCACCCACCCAGCCCCAACCTCTGGCAATTACCAATCTGTTCTCTGTATCTATGTGCTTAGAATTTTGGCGGGGGGGGGTTTGTATTTGTTTTTGCTTTTATTTTTTATTTTTTATTTTATTTTTTTTAAAGATTTTTATTTATTTATTTGAGAGACAGTGAGAGAGAGAGAGCGAGCACATGAGAGGGGGAAGGGTCAGAGGGAGAAGCAGACTCCCCGCTGAGCAGGGAGCCCGATGCAGGACTCGATCCTGGGACTCCAGGATCATGACCTGAGCCGAAGACAGTCGATTAACCAACTGAGCCACCCAGGCGCCCTGTTTTTGCTTTTAGATTCTACACATAAGCAAGGTCATATGGTATTTGTCTTTCTCTGTCTGACAGACACTTAGCATAATGCTCTCAAGGTCCATCCATGCTGTCACGAATGGCAAGATTTCATTTATTTTTATGGCTGAGTAATATTCCATTTCATATATATATATATCACAGTTTCTTTACCCATTCATCTATCAATGGACACTTAGGTTGTTTCCATATTTTGGTTACTGTAAAAATGCTTTAAAGAATACAAGAGCGCATATATTTTTTTGAATCGATGTTTTTGTTTTCTTCAGATAAATATCCAGAAGTGGAATTATGGATCTTAGGGTGGTTCTATTTTTAGTTTTGGGGGGAATCTTCATACTGTTTTTTGTAGTGGCCCCACCAATTTACATTGTCACCCACAGTGCACAAAAGTTCCCTATTCTCCACATCCTTGCCAGCACTTATTTTTTGTCTTGTTGATAATAGCTATTCTAACAGGGGTGAGGCGGTATCTCATGATGGGTATCATCTCCATTTCCCTCATGATTAGTAATGTTGAGCATCATTTCATGTACCTGTTGGCCATTTGTATATCTTCTTTAGAAAAATGTCTATTCTGGTCCTCTGCCAATTTTCTAATTGTACTGTTTGGGGGTACTTTCGCTATTGAGTTGTAGAAGTACTTTATATATTCTCAATATTAACCCCTTATCAGATATATGACTCGCAAACATTTTCTCCCATTCAGTGGTTACCTTTTCTTTTCTTTTCTTTTCTTTTTTTTTTGATGGTTTCCTATGTTGTACAGAAGCTTTTTATTTTGACATAGCCCCACTTGTTTATTTTTGCTTTTGGTGTCAGATTAAAAAAATCATCACCAAGACCTAAATTAAGGAGCTTACCACCTATGTTTTCTTCTAGGAAGTTTATGGTTTCATGTCTTATGTTCAAGTCTTTAATTCATTTGAGTTAATTGGGTGGGAGGGGTAGAGAAATGTGTGAAGTGAGTCAAAGGGTAAAAATATATATGTAAATAAATAAAATAAAATCTCCTCTCTATAGTAAGTCAAAACCCAGGCCTCTTGGGTTGCTGCAATCACTCATTTGAACAACAGAAATTGAATATATACTAAATGACTGGTGCTGGTGTATATACCAGGATCCTTGTCTTCTTGGAGCTTATAATCTAGCAGTAGGGATCAGACATTGAAAGAATAAATACATTAATACAAAAACTGTGTTATTAAGACAAAGGACAGGGAACTAAAAGTGTTCATGGGGGTGGTAATTTGTTTAGACTGGGCTGGCAAAAGAAGGTATTATCTAAGCTTGGTAACAAATGGGGGGGAATTATATAAAAATACATAAATAAATAAAAATAAAATCAGTAGCAAAAGATATCTACTTGACCAAGGATCATTTAGCCACTTTAAATAATCAAAAATAATAGAATGACATTAGGACTGAAATTCACAGTAGGACCTCTTCCTGCTTATTGGCTGCCTTATAGTAAGACTGAACAAAAAGGTTTTGTCTTTTATCAGAGAAGACAGGATTATTATCTAAACAATACTTTGATGACTAGTAATGGATGGAGCTACCTAAATCATAGATATGTGTTTTATGTTTTTAGTGCTCTTCTCTTGCTAGCAAAAATTATTTTCCTTTAGAAGTAGCCCACCCGTTCACATGTGAAACCGAATCTATTGCTGTGAGATCAGGTTTTAAAATAGCTTCAAGGAGGAGAGGCCCTTGAAAGGAGAGTTAACAATAGAAACGAGGTCACCAACTCAAGACCTAGACTTTCTTTATTGTTCATGGACACAAATGCTTGGTTTCAGGACTGCATTGTTATCCAGGAAGCCATTGGACAGAACTGTTTCTTTGGGAAAATTATATCCCTGACACTAATGCAGTCAGTTCAACCTTCAGACTGAAATTAAACATAAACAAGTGATAATCACTTAGGGGTCAGCAACCTGGTGGCTTGGGTGGGCACTGGAGACCAAGTTTGTTCTCCCTGGGTGGTCTGTTGAGGGCAACTGACCTTAAGAATAGCAGAAGGGATGATGGATGGTCAGCTCAGACTCCCTTTGTCCCAATAGCATTTTTCAGCTGTCAAAAAGTGCTCTAGCAGGGACCAGATTTAACCATGGGAGACCACCTGGGGGGCTAACTACCTATTCAACTATACCCTTTGCAGATGACAAAAGCATCTTTATTTTTACATCTGGCAATATTGGGTTGTTAGTCATTGTTCTGTTGATTTATTAAACTTGTTTCAATAAACCAGCAGCAAGTAACTGGCTCCATGGTAGAGGAGGCTGAGAATTCCTTATGGACAACAAATGATCTTAAATGCCAAATCCCATGTACTTAGGTCAGCGCTATAGGTGATAATGCTCATTTTATGATCACCAAAGCCTACCTTTAGAGACAAACTTATACACAGTGGTAAAACTATGGGCAAACAGCTGTGAAGGAAACTCAATGGTCAGCTGTGAATGTTCAGCTACACAAATGATTTATCTATTCCAAATTTGTCTGAGGGCAGAAATGGAGCCTTGGTTATTTTTGTAACCCTTCTACCATGAAGCTCCTTCCCATAACACCAATGTCAGAGTTTGAAAAGAAATGGTAGCTTGATACACGTTTATTGAGTTGAATTAAATTACAAGGGATGTCTAATGTCTCCTGAGTTTGCTTCCTCAATCTTCAAATGGGTAAGAAATAAAATTAAGGTGGTCCCTTGTCATGTTGGGTAGTTCTATTCTGAGGAAGAGGGCAGTGTGTGTACTGTCCGTCCATTTCACTGTACTTCTGGGGGAAAATTGCTGCTAGCCGTTTCCTCAAGTAAAAGTTCAAAACCGCATTTCTACAAAAGCCAACCACTTTATAAAACATTGCTTTATAACCATATTAAAAATCCTAAAGTTGACCTCCAAGAAAAACCACTTCATACGGCTTCCCCAAACCCTTGCTTGATGAGTTCATAAAAATATTTAGCTGGAAGGTTACTTTAAGTTTATTCTCTCATTCCACTGACCAGTTATGACCTAATCTGCAGATGAAGTTAGATGCAAATGACAAATTTCTTTCAGTTAAAAGAAATTCCTGATGGGAGGTGTGATGTTCAACAATGAAATGTTGGGGGAGGTAGAGGACAGGTGCCAAGGGCAAAAATATTTTCTAAGTGTAGAAGAGAGGAGAGAATGACTTGAGATGAAGTTATCAAGTGACCATTCCGTGTTTGGCTACCGTGTAGGGAAAAAAGGTATTTCTTCCTGAAGAACTGAGAAGTGAGGTAGAAACTAAGTAGTGAGGTGAAGTGAACTTAACATATAAACTGATTAAGCCAACTGCTCGAACACCCAGAGGGACAGACAGTCCCTCAGGGAATTAATAATAAATGCAGAGATTGGATAAATTAAATTTAAGGTCTAAAGACTAAACTAGGGTCATATTAGCCAGGGATTGTGAGGTGCAGGATCGAAAAGGGAACTAATTTGCAGTGAGATGCGCAGTTAAGTCTAGCTCTATAAAAACATCTATAACACACAACTTTTTAACTGTCTACCTGCTGGTTTCATAATTAGTTTAATTTTTGTTCATAAAAGAAAACTGTCATGAAGAAAGCTTTCTAGGGGTGCCTGGGTGACTTAATCAGTTAAGCATCAAACTCTTGGTTTTGGCTCAGGTCATGATCTCTGGGTCGTGGGACTGAGCCCCGCAATGGGCTCCCTGCTCAGGGAGGAGTCTGCTTGAGACTCTCCCTCTCCCTCTCTGCGTGCATATGCTCTCTTGGTCTCTCTCTGAAATAAATAAATAAATCTTAAAAGAACTTCAAAGAAAGCTTTCTACACCTGTGGGAAGTCTGTCTAATTGAGCAATAAGAACAAATCCACAAATGCCACTACAGATCCAGAGGTTGACAAAGTACATGGGAAGACACAGGTCTCACGAGTGCTGATTTCACATCCTCAAATCATTAAGGTGCAAGTAACTGCTACATATGCAAATTAATCACATGAAATAATCAGTTAAAAATCTCTTTGAAAGGCAACAAAGTACAACACACACACCCACACACAAAGGATGACGATCATAACTACTGAATTAGAGAATCATGAAACTAAAGTAAATTCAAAACTGAGTACAGGGTACCAAACAAGGAGATATCCAAATTATTTTTGAACACTTGGGTGGGGAGGAGAAAGCCAGCCGTGAAATTTTATACTGGTCGGGGAGACGCGTGATGGTGGTGAAATGTGAATACAAAGCAAAGGCTTCATTTTAAAAGTGCATTTCCTTCTTTACTTATTTAATTTTTACATATATGGGCACATATATGCCATGTGTCAAGTTGAGATGCACAGGTTTCCTTTTCTTCCTTTTTCGATTCCAAATAAATGGGGCAGAGAACTGTATCCAGGAAGGGCGGGGTCAAGTCCAAGGTCATACATATGTCATACTTTTCTCAAATATGCATTCATCCTGTGTCCCATCTGTTGTGGGTCCATCATAACTAAATGATAATAGTTAAATATATAAACCTATGATTGCCTCACCTGTGTTTCCAAATGAAGTACAAAAGACTCAAGGTCAACCCTATAATGGTTTTTCTGTCACTTACTTGCATATCTATAAATTTGCTTGAGTGGGGAGCTAGCTACAGTAACCCCTCTCCTCCATTGGGTAGTGTACCTACAGCTGATGCAGGCTGGAGGACCAGCTTCTCTAAAATTCTCAACAAATCACAAGTGTACTTCAATGAGCACAGTTTGCTACCTTGTAATACTGACTTTGATCCAAACAATGTGCTTTCAGGATCTTTTAACAATTATTTTCCTTTTGAACAAAACATTGAGAGAATAAGCTTAAAAGACTGTGTGTGTGTATGTGTGTGTGTGTGTGTATACACACACACACACACACTTCAATCCTTTGCTTTAAATGCAGGTTGCACTGGGATGAAGCAGAAAATATGTATTATTAATACCAGCAGTTGTTAATGGTAGTAATGATAATATGTTATCTCCACCACACAGTGATAATGGGGTTTTTATTATTAAAGTAAGTTTCAGCCTTTATTTATAGACATCAGTTAAATCAGAGAAAATGAAAATGCAAAATTACTACACAGCTCAAACTGAAGCAGCTCTTAAGACTCAGTGGGGAAAATGTATATGCATCATCATATAGATTAAAAAGAATACATGGTATTTTAACCCATTATAACATCCACTCACAAGGGCTCTAAGACTATAGGAATAGAAAGGCTAGTCAAAATAAAGGAAACATTCTTTTATGATGTGATTTTTTTAAAAGGAAAATGGATTCTAAAAGCAATCAATCAGTTTTTTTTAAACTAAGTACAGACAAGAGAACATTATATGCTCTTTTCAATTAAATAACCTCACTTAGAAACAAATATGCACACAGCCAAATGGCATTTACACTGACCACTTCATATAGTTTAATGTTCTCCTCCTCTTGAATTTTAGAAGCAAAGCTCTACTAATATTGTCTGAAACATGAGTGTATGAAAAATGGTAGCTCCCAGAAGTGGCCTCTGAAATTGTATTTGCTGTCAGAAAGATGCATATGTTCTAGTATAGATATATTTTTGAAACTTGGATTTCTAGTAAATTTGGTACTCTGAGGACTATTCCATTTGGTTTGACCAATTCAGAAAATAAAATGCGAAGAGTGAAGGTTAGTTGTGAGCATCACAGAAATGCATGTAGTGAACTCATATCTTAGCAAAGTGCTTCATCTTAAGAACAATGGCTCAATTGTTTACTCAGTTTCAAGAACAAAAGGCTCAAAAATGGGGAAAAAAAAACATTTTTCCAAACACAATGCCACTGCTAATAGCGAACAAGAAAAAACAAAACAAAACCCCAAATCTTGCTTTGTTTTAGTTCTTACAGGAGAAAAGGTGTCTGGGTGTAACCAACCTGAAGCAATTTAACGTCATTGCTTACCAGACACCCATTTTGCAGTGACCAGTAGCAGAACCCAAAGGAGAGCCCGACAAGAGATGGTATTGACCATCACGAAAAGCATCAATATACTACAGAAATGACTAGAAGAGAGAAGGTCAACAGTGAGGAGACAAGACAGCAAAGCATCACTGACTGCCATTTACAAAATTCCTATCACCAGATAAGAACAACTCAAAGTCTTCACTGGTTGAAGTTCAGATCTGGGGGAAATGAACTAGCAGATACATGCTAATAAAGTGTGTTGCCTAAGTTACAGGACTCATACTAAGCTGTTACTAAATTGTCATCAATAACATTACTACAGATTTACAAGGTACTTTGCCTCTGCAAGTACCAGGTTAAAAACTCACCAGCTTTTGTTTTATTGTAATGATATATGATTACTATACAAATTCTAAATATTACATAATCTTAAATCAAATTATGTATTTTCCTTGGAAGTATTTAATTACACCCACACAAATTCTCAAGTGTTACTCCCTAAATAATCAAACACTTCTCAAATGCTACATGTGTTTAAACACCCACATGTACTTTGTCCTTTTCCTTTGTTTTTTCTTTTGTTTCTCTTGCTCTTTCTACTTGTTTCTCCATTGTAAAAAAAAATACATGATATTGGCAGGAAATAGAAAAACAAAGAAAATTAGACCAAATCACATGTACTCCTAACGCTCAAAGACAAAGAATGTCATTACTTTGAATATTTCCTTCTGGTATATTTCTGGGGTAAAAAGAAGACTGATGTCAGGTGTAGTTAAAATCATACCTACTGTGCATTAAAAAAAGATAGAATGGCAGTCAACAAGACAGAAGCCACAGCCTTTTCATAATCTAGTCTTTCATTTCTCTTGGGTGGAAGTGAATTACCTGGTTCAGGCCCCCTGCAACGGGAGGGAAGTGCACAAGGGCATGAATATCAGAAGATGGGATCAATCATTAGAGGCTATCTTGGAGGCCATCAAAAGCAACACTATTCTGTGCTAAACATCTTTTTTTAAAATTAATTAATTAATTTTAAAGAGAGAGTGCGTGAGTGCGTGCGAGTAGGGCGAGGGGCAGAGGGAGAAGAGGAAGAGAATCTTCAAGCACACTCCCTGCTGAGCACAGAGCCAGACATGGGGCTAGATCTCATGACCCATGAGATCACAACCTGAGCTGAAACCAAAAGTTGGATGCTCAACTGACTGAACCACCCAGGTACCCCAACATCTTTTTGCATCAAAAATTTGGGCATTCTTTCTTTTTATGTTTTTATTTATTTATTCTTTTAAAGATTTTATTTATTTGAGAGACAGAGAGAATGAGTGAGAGAGAGAGTGAGCACAAGCCGGGGGAAGAGGCAGAGGGAGAAGAAGCAGACTCCCCGCTGAGCAGGGAGCCCAATGTGGAGGCTTGATTCCAGAAGCAGAACCAAAGGCAGAGGCTTAACTGACTGAGCCACCCAGGTGCCCTAAGGGCATTATTTTCTTAAGACAAAATTGCAGAATGGGTTACAGGGCCAAATGGTATGATAATTTTTAAGGTACCTAATGGAGTCAACATCCTTCTATGTTAGAGGGATACACCCTACCTGGTAATGCAATTTATTCTTTGCTGAGGAACTGTTGTTAAAATCAAAACAATCCTGTTCAATAATAAATTATTACAGATGTTCTTATCCATAATCATAATGATATCAGTCTACAATTTCTTTGATTGTATTAAGTCTGCTTTTATAACAGGTGTAGTTTCTTCATTCAAAAAAAGGAGGGGGCTTTTACAAAAGGTGACTGTTTATAAAATATAGATTTGGGTAAGGAGAATTTCACACATTAGACACTTTGGTTGGGTATAAAGTTCTTAAGGAATGATGATGATGGAATTCAATTATGATAATCATCATAACTTAACTGCTACCATTATTGAACTCCCATGAAATCTCACTTTCCCATTTTATGGATGAGGAAATGATGCTAGTATAGTATTTTTTTTAAAGATTTTATTTATTTATTTGATAGAGCGAGAGAAGGAACACAAGCGTGGGGGAGCTGGAGAGGGAGAAGCAGGCTCCCTGCCTGGCAGGGAGCCTGACATGGGGCTCAATCCCAGGATGCTGGGATCATGACCTGAGCAAAAGACAGACACTTAACGACTGAGCCATCCAGGTGCCCCTAGTATGATGGTTTTAAGGATATGTCCCAAACTTCTCTGATATTCCCCTGAGGAGAAGAAACTTAAGTATGGGCTGGACTTTGTGACTCACTTTTATTGAACATAAATGTCCCTCTGAGATTAGGTTACAAAAAGACTGTGGCCTCAGGCTCCTGGGTGGCTCAGTTGGTTAACGTCTGCCTTTGGCTCAGGTCATGAGCCCAGGGTCCTGGGATTGAGTCCCACATCGGGCTCCTTACTCAGTGGGGGAAGTCTGCTTCTCCCTCTGCCTGCTGCTCCCCCTGCTTGTGCTTGCTCTCTCTCTCTCTCTCTCTCTGGCAAATAAATAAATAAAATCTTAAAAAAAAAAAAAAAGACTGTGGCCTCTATCCTGTGTGTGCTCTCTTGCTATGTCACAAGCAGCCCTATGGAGAGGCCCACAAAGCAAAGAGAAATATCCCCACAATGAGCTTGAAAGCGTATGTTCTAAATTCTTCAGAGCCTGCAACCTCATGAGAGACCCTGAGTCTGAACCACCTAGCCAATTTGCTCTCATTTCCCAGCCTGTGCAAAATTAAGTCATAATAAGTGTTATTTTAAGTGGCTAAATTTGAATTTTGTCACCAAGCAATAAGAGGTAACAACACATAAAGAGATTTGCCCAAGGTGACACAGCTGAACAGGATTCAAACTCTAAATCACTTTGAAATGCTTGGGGTGTGGGAAGCTGGACAGGGCGTGAAAGGAACTAAGAATAACTTCTGGAAGGTTTCCCCCTGCTCTGAATGAAAAGAAGAGAAAGAGATGGGCAGCCATTCTGGTTTGCTTCTCTTCCCACTCCCAAAGCTTATAAAAAAATTCTTTTTGCCATTTTATTACTTAATTGTATCTTGGTCTGAAATATCTGAAACACTTGTCAAATGGAAGTGCCTTTTTAAAGGTTTGGTTTAAAAAAAACGTATTATTTTTAAATTTTTGAGGAACCTCCACACTGTTTTCCAAAGTGGCTGTACCAACTTGCATTCCCAACAGTGTTAAGAGGGTTCCCCTTTCTCCACAACCTCTCCAACATTTATTGTTTCTTTCCCTGTCCATTTTTGCTGTTCTAACTGGTGTAAGGTGGTATCTCAATGTGGTTTTGATTCGAATTTCCCTGATGGCTAATGATGATGAACACTTTTTCATGTGTCTGTTAGCCATTTGTATGTCGTCTTCAGAGAAGTGTCTTTTCATATCTTCTGCCCATTTTTTGACTTGATTATTTGTTTTTTGGGTGTTGAGTTTGAGAAGTTCTTTATAGATCTTGGATACCAGCCCTTTAACTGTAGTGTCATTTGCAAATATCTTCTCCCATTCTGTGGGTTGCCTCTTTGTTTTGTTGACTGTTTCTTTTGCTGGGCAGAAGCTTTTTATCTTGATGAAGTCCCAAAAGTTCATTTTTGCTTTTGTTTCCCTAGCTTTTGGAGATGTATCTTAAAAGAAGTTGCTGTGGCCGATGTCGAAGAGGTTACTGCCTATGTTCTCCTCTAGGATTTTGATGGATTCCTGTCTCACATTGAGGTCTTTCATCCATTTTGAGTTTATCTTTGTGTATGGTGTTAGAGAATGGTCGAGTTTCATTCTTCTGCATGTGGCTGTCCAATTTTCCCAGCACAATTTATTGAAGAGACTGTCTTTTTTCCATTGCATGTTTTTTCCTGCTTTGTCAAAGATTATTTGACCATAGAGTTGAGGGTCCATATCTGGGTTCTCTATAGCAGCAATGTCTGCAGTAGCCAAACTGTGGAAAGAGCCGAGATGCCCTTCAACATGAATGGATAAAGAAGATGTGGTCCATATATACAATGGAATATTACTCAGCCATCAGAAAGGATGAATACCCAACTTTTACATCAACATGGATGGGACTGGAGGAGATTATGCTGAGTGAAATAAGTCAAGCAGAGAAAGTCAATTATCAGATGATTTCAACTTATCTGTGGAACATATGGAATAGCGTGGAGGACATTAGGAGAAGGAAGGGAAAAATGAAGGGGGGGAAACCAGAGGGAGAGATGAACCATGAGAGACTATGGACTCTGAGAAACAAACTGAGGGTTCTAGAGGGGAGGGGGGTGGGGGGATGGGTTAGCCTGGTGATGGGTATTAAGGAGGGCACATACTGCATGGAGCACTGGGTGTTATACGAAAACAATGGATCGTGGATCACCACATCAAAAACTAATGATGTATTGTATGGTGACTAACATAATAAAATTAAAAAAAAACACACATTAGAGAAGATCAATCAGGCTGTCTTCTTTCAAATCGCAACATAATTTCCTAGTCCAGTGGTTCCCAAAGTATGATCCTTGGACCCACAGCCTGAGTATTGGCCTGGAGCTCCTTCCAAAGGCCCGGGAGCAGGCTATTGAATTGGAATCTCCTGAGGGTGGGCTCAAGAATCTGAGTTCTAAACAGACTTTTCAGGTGAGTTTTAGGCACACAGGAGTTTGAGAAGCACCACTGTGGATTTAAGACTTGTGAAAATGGCAATGGCTGCTAACAGCTTTATGCCTATTATGGCTCAAAGCATTTTCAAGATGAGAGCAAAGGCTTTGGGTGGCCTTCAGCCTAATTAAAATGTTTAAAGAGATTTAATTACTAAATGCCAACCCATACAAATGTAAAGATCTTTTCTAGGGAGACTGTGTGATGAATACATTTTTTAATCAAGTGCCTGGCAAGCAGTATGGGTTTTCTTGTTTGTAAACAGCTATACTAATGCTAAACATATTTATTCACAACTTGACAAGAAATATTACCCTGTAATTAATCATTTCCCAGTCCTAATTCAGACTAAATAAAAATACAAATCCAAAACATGTATCCCCTTCTCAATAGAAGAGTCACATACATAAATAATAATTAGATCTATCTGGTATATACATATGTGCAGATCTTTTTAGGCAAAACAATGCCAGATATTGAAAGCATGTTGGTCATGAAAAGGGTATTTCGCTTTTTTAAAAAAATACATGTAGGTAAGAAAATCTCTATTCAAGTATTTTCAATTGTAAGGTGTTTTTTTTTTTTTAAAGATTTTATTTATTTGAGAGAGAGAGAGTGTGCGTGCACACACCAGCCCATGAGCTGGGGGGGAGGGGTAGAGGGAGAGGGAGAAGCAGACTCCCTTGCTGATCAGGGAGACCGATGAGGAGCTTGTTCCCAGGGCCCTGGGATCATGACCCAACTGGAGCCGAAGGCAGAGGCTTAAATGACTGAGCCATCCAGGTGCCCCTTCAAATGCAAGTTTTAAAAACCCAGATTATCTATTAATTATAGATTTCCATTAGTGGTTTTTTAATAAGATATAAAATTTTAAATAATCACCTATGTTTGATTAAAATCTAAAAATTAATGTCAATTCTTCAAACAAGTTTTAAAAATCATCACTAGCAATTAGCTATTGAAAATACATTATACTTTGGTTCACTAGCTTTATTTAATGTGTATTCTCAAGATGCATATGTTAACAAGAATCACTCTCAACTGGATAGCATGCTAAAATTCAAGGTCTATAAAACTGAGTTAGTTTTTAAAAAATTGTTTTACTTACTCCCTTCTAAGGATTTCTACCTCATTTCCCAAGTACAATAATACTAGAAGTACCATAAGATACTGCAATTAAATACAAGATTCACCAGAAAGTTGAACACCAGCAATGAGGAGAAATACTATCATCATTCCAGAAAAACAATTGTTTGAATATAAAAAATAGTATGATTTTGGGGTGCCTGCATGGCTTAGTCAGTTAAGCGTCTGACTCTTGATTTCCGTTCAGGTCATGGGTCGCAGGATACTGGGATTGAGCCCTGCATCTGGCACCATGCTCAGCGGGAAGTCCGCCTGAGGATTCTCTGTCCCCCTCCCTCTGTCCTTCCCCTGGTCATGCTGGCACAAGCACACACACACTCTCTCTCTCAAATAAATAAATCTTTAACAAAAGTATGATTTTATAAGTGTGTATGACTGGGGTTTTTCCCACAATCTTTCCAATACTCATTGAGCAATTATCACATAACAGGCATTGGGACAGAGAGAGTTAGCTATAAAAATCAATAAACCTCTGAATGTAGGGGCAGTGAGGGTAGTGGAAAGGAATGTGTGTGGGCTGGGAAGAACACAGACTATAACACAAGGTATAGACAAAGCAAATATAAACAAGATAGTTGAAGAGGAAACCTGAACTCCCACTACTGGAATATTAGGCCACTAATAAACTACATTATAAGTCAACATATTTGCCAGTACAGAATAAAGTTCATAAAAACTTGAGACAATTTGTTTTAAAAAGGAGCTGAAGTTAAAATATTCATACATACTTTTAGCAATTTTACTTCTAACAACTTATCCGAAATATATAATGTCATGAAGACACATAAAGTTAGTGATATTCGCTGGAAAAAGAAACTATGAAAAACTTAATAACCATCAAGTTAGGACTTTGTAATAAATTATCACATACTCATTTTATGGAATAAAAAAATGCAGTCTTGAAAAAAAATGAAGTCGTTTCACGTATATTAACAAAAAATATCTCTAAGATCTATTATTAGGTGAAAATGTAAGTCACAGAAGAACACATACAGGATGGGCCATTCATTTAAAGAACAATTAAGAGGGACACACACACATATATATATGGATGCACAGGTAAAAACATCAGTGTGTGGACTGAGAAGATGTACACCTAAATTCTACCTATAATTGGTTCTGGGAAACAATCTACTTTTAAATTGCTTAAATAGCACATGAGAATACCATATTCCTGCATATGTGTAAAAAAAGTTTCCTCTTTTAGTGGGTAAGCTGCAGTCATTCTAACTGCTTATCTTTGTTCCTGTTGATTCTGGTGGTAAAGAAAATCTCAAATTCCACTGAGACAGTCATGAACATAAAATCCTCCAATAGACAGATGGAAGTAATATAAAAACACTGCCTAACTTGGTGAATATTTCCTGCTTTTTGTTTTTACAGAAACACATTATTGTATATTTACTTTGTAGAAGTGATGTACTTTATAATATTTTCCAAATTCTATTAAGAAAAGAAAATTCAATGAAGAAAAAGTGACTGTGACAAACAGATTAAAATCTAATCCACGGCTAGACCTAGCTTGGCAACTCACTCTATTACATGGCTCTTTCTTATTTTAGGAAAAAAATACACATAAGTAAACATAAACATATACATACACACATGTAAATAAATATACTTTTCTCCCCCAAGAAATATGTCAGTGTTTTCCAAAAGCAAGTTAAAGAGTGCCCTATCTTAAGCACTAGACAAGCAAAAAGCTCCATCTTAGCAGTTAGCTTTCATGGGCTCTTGAAGAAAATCTGAACCTGGGGAAAGGCAGCCATCACCACATGTGGCCACAGGAAGCCACAAACTATGTTCATTCTGTGGTCATACAAAGAGCAGAAGATGAATAACAGAATTTCTAGGAAATTAGTCAGGACACTTAAAATTCCTCAGTAACCAATCTTTTCCTAGAGCAGCTCCGTGCATACTACCCCTATGATTTTTTTGTTTTTCCCGACACCCGTGCACCCTTTGTCTACTATTTGTTGAATATTTTAAAACCTAGATACATTACTTGAAAAGGGAATGGTATCACTATCAACAATAAAAAAGTTGTACGAATTACCATGAATTAAAATAATAAAAGAAATGGAAAAAATACAGTATTTTTATTAAATTCTAGCTAGAGACCTCCTGCTACTGGCTCTGAGCCAAAGTGTTGAGTATGTTAGCACAGGAGACTCTTGAAATTTTCAATAACTGAAAGGAAACACAGAGTGAATAAACTTTCTCATTTGTTCCAGTATAGTATTGTGAACATTTTCAAAACATTCAGAGAAGTTGAAAAAGTTGAACAGAGAACACACATGTCCTGACCAAACTGGCATTTGGTCCATTTCTTTTATCACCTGTCTTCTACCCATCTCTCTCTCCAGGAGTCATGGTTCTTTGACACTGTTAGTGAACCATCTAGATTTTCCCAAGAATTACCACATGTCCCCACCCACAATTGGAAATCCTGTTCTGAAAGATAACACGGTCATTCCCTAACTCCTTCGCCCACCCAGGAAGGCTTGTTACTGTATCCAGCCCCTTCTTCAGTTTCCTCCCAATCTCTAACTAGTCCCTGACACACAAGTGCACAACTGAACTGAACACACTATTTACTTCGCCATTACTTATAGGACTTTGCCTGCCGACCAGCATGATACAAGGCCAAGGGCAGCCTGGCCCTGAGGCACCCATTTGGCCTCATGGTAACTCTCTCTAGCGGCTGCTTTTTATTGAGTGCTAACTATATGCTAGTCACTGTCCTAGGAATTTCCCTTATCTCCTATTTCCCCAAAACAGCTCTAGGAGGATGGCCTTCGAATTACTCTCAGTTTATAGGTAAGCAAATGGTAGCAGAGAGAAATTTCTCACATTCTATCACTGAACCATTCTACTCACTGTCTCAAGTATAACAGTAGCCTTGATGGAGCACATGTATGTTTCTTCCAATACCTTTCATGATTGAATGCTTTGCAATCTGTGGTTTCTGCTGCTTTAATACATTCCCCATACCTCTTTTATCCAAGCCTTACTCATTTGTTGAAACACAACTCAGATGTCACCTCCTTAGCGACAAGTGCTCAAATATTTTAATAAGTGAGTTAAATAAATGAGTCAATATTTATAAGGTCAAAATTTCTATTTGATAAACTAAGTGAAATACTAAATCTTTTGGTAAGCAAGTCTTTAAACTACCAAGATAAAAATATTTCTAACATCTAGGTTTAGAAAGGAATGATAAAACAAAAATCCAGCAGATTCGAAATAATCTATACAGGAGTACCTTCAAAGATGTTAAGCTAGGTATTAGGACCTTCATATTATGTTTCCCTAGTGGGCATCCCCTTTCTGGCATCCTCAAATTCTACAGGTTCTTGACACAACCAACACAAAGATACTCTATTAGAGTGATTACTCTAACAGATACAAATTTTCATTTTTTTCCTTATACTTTTTTATTTCTGGGGACAATTATATCACGGAATTAAATTAAAATGATGGTTAAATCTCTCAGAATGTCTATGATATAAGAAGACTTTTTAAGTAACGGATCACAGATTCTGAAAAGACTTTAAAGATAGTGCAGTTTGTGGTGTGCTGGTAAGTGCAGCTCTCCGGGGGGCCGGTGGTAGTCGTAAGCCCTGACTTGTAGTGTTTGCCAATTTCCAGGGTATAAATGAGCCCTCCATGGCCAATTTCAGGATACCAACAGTCTAACAATCTGCCCACAAAACTCCTAAATACCTTACATACCGTTATACTCTGCCCTTACTGAAAGGGTGAGGAATCCGAGGGATAGAGAGAGTACTTAAATGAGTTGTTCAAGGTCACAGGGGAAAGAAAAAAGTCAGTTTTCTGATTTAGAACCCAGATTAACTGACTCTAGTCTGGCCCAATTATTCTCAACTCATTAGAATTATTTTGGAACTTTGGAAAGATAGTTTGCTCCATCTTACTCTGGAACAATAAAAAAAGAATCTCTAGAGACCATCCTCCTCCATAAAAACCAAAAACTTTCCAGGTCCTTCTGATACAACCAAGTTCAAGAACCCCTAGAGTTCACATCCCTACTTTGTGTTGCCTAGGAGATCTCCATTCCTTCCTATGAACTTGCGGACTGAACAAAGTATACATTGATAAACAGCACAAATTATATTTTTATTTTTTTAATATTTCTTAACATAATATTTTTAAATGCTGTAAGTTTCAAACATACTCCATGTATGACCATGAATTATACCTGTTTGAATATTTTCTAAATCTTTCAGCCTGCTTTCACATAGATGAGACTGATTTGTAATTAGTACATTGATTTTATGTAAATAAGTGCTTCTGTGTTGATTAATGTGTTGCCAAGAATTAGTTCTCTTAACAGATAAAAAATACTTTTTCTTCTATTGGTTCATGAAACCCTTTCTTACATGTATAAAAGAGGTAATCTTCAATTAGTCAACTAAATTAATTATCACAAGTCCCTTACCGAGTTTACTAAATTCCCCCTCCCTCCCTCTTTTCTTCTCTTCCCGCCCTGCGTTCAAATACTTATTGAGTGTCTACCAAGTACAGACTACTACATCCCACCCAAGACTCCTGTGTATCAGACATAACATCTAATAAATTCATCTAATTGTCATTCAGTAGCTGAAATTCCATTCTTGTATGCATTTTTAAATTATAGTTCAATTAGTAGCTTTGTTTACAAGTCATGAACACCATTTTAATTTTGCAGATCTCATGGATATGTTTCGGAGTCTCCTAGCCAAATCAGTGGCAGCTTACAACTGTGTAATCTTATGTGTTTTAAAGGAAGCAGCTGGTATTATTTCCTTTTCAAATGGAAGCAGAGATCAAGGTCTACAGTAGCCCTTCTTATTCCCTTTCCTTTAAGTCCCTTAAACTTATGACAACCTAGAAATCCATCATTTATTTCTTCTGCATTTCCCTTCATCCTCATTATGTTTCTTTAGTTACTTCTCAGCTTATCAGCAAGGACTACAAGACTGGATTTCAAATGTTACAATGCTTGAGTTATGTGAGCATTTTCTTCTTCAAAGGAATGATGCAAAGAAAATGTTGAGTGTGACAATGCTTTTTTTTCCTTCTGGTCACCTGGCTACAAATTAGAAAGCAGGGGGGGTAAAACAAAACAAAACAAAAAAAAACCTTTCAACATTGTTATCCTCAGGTAGTGGCAAACTCCTGATATTCTTTGATAGAAGATTCATATCAACTACTAGCCACATCAAAAGGCTCTGCCTCTCAAAAATGTGTGTATTTACTGGTTACATGTACATCAGTTACATATGGCAGTATCCAGCTCAAACACAATTCTAACTGCAAATGGTAGAAATATATCTAGACACACCCAGAATGCTGGAATGCACTTGGGCAAACTCCCAAGGTTGTCATGGTTACACTTTTATGTTCAAATATGGTAAGCATGCCCATTACTGCCTATTGTTCTTACACAAAACTTATTAAAAAAATTAGATCTTATAGGGCTGACTGACAATAGCCTTAGACTTGATATACATTGTTTAAACAAAAACCTTAGGCTTAAGCAGATGCAAATTTTTATTTTCATTTGCAAGATTTTATAAGAATTTGGCTTAGAACTGAATAAAAATAGCAAAAGAAAGATACCAAATTATGAGCTCGTGAAGTAAGGAGATAATATCTTACTCACATATCTTTAGCACTTGGAATGGTACCTGGCACACACAGCAGATAACTTGAAACCGAGTTTTGTGGGTTATGAGAAAAAGGACACTAAAGAAATCTCTGGCTCATCCTTTGAGTAGGTAGAGGTCATTTGGTCCATTCTTCTGCCAGTCAGGTACTATTTTGTTCTTGATACACACTTAGGATTTGGGGCATAAATCATTACAAGCATCTTGCATGTCTGCCTAATCAACCTGGTTTAAATCCACTGACTAAAAAGAGAGCTTACTTTCCAGAATCAGATTGGAGGAAAAGAGAACATTTTTCATTTCTTCCTGCTCCTAAAAATGGAATGCTCTAAGGTGATGTATATTAAAAATGTAAAATACTTTGGTGGGGAGAATGTGAAGAAATTAACTTTCCAACTTGAACAATTTCAATGTTATGATTCCCAACGTTAGGGTAATCACTGTAATCAAAATACACTAGAACATGTTCCAGGTACGGGATGAAGGAAAACGCAGATGGGGTAGAGATCTTGTTAGGAATGTGCAGAAAAGTGCAGAGGATGAGGACTAAAGATTTCAAATACGGGTACCTGAGAGGGTGGACCTTTCCATTTCTGTTCCACTACCTTGTGATCTCATCCCACTGGAACATCACAACATTCTAGGACCTCACTATACATCTCTCTCTCTGTCCTGGGCGTATATAGGGTACACAGCACTGTTTTGTTCGGTGCTCTTCAAATTTAAGGGGTTATTACCACTGTTACTAGTTTTAGCTATACTTCTATCATTGAAGGTAATAAGACTGCAACCAGGGATGATTTATTGCCAAGACATCCACTGGTATAAGGCAGAGCTACTAGAATATCAAGTAGTAATTCCCTGTTTCTTCCTTGACAGCAGAATTTCAACAGGATGTCAATTCTATGATGTTTTTCAGCCACCTGTCCAACTTGGATTCTCGTGACTTCTTTCTGGTCAGTTAGATGTGAACAGAAGTATGGTACATATGGTGAAAGACTTCTGCTATCCATTTGGCCACAGCGTCACTCCTCCCAAGTATCTGGGCATAAAACTCATGCCCTGTTACCAATCAACCAACAATTCACTAGGTCAAACATGTATGGCCCATTATATGCTAGTGTCATAATATATGCAAATCTTAAAGAGGGGATAACAGAGAAACCACAGGAAAACAGGTTCCCCAATAGAGGAAATCGATGCTCCTCAAATGTTACTGAACTAGATGTTTGCCTACTCAGTCTCAGCACAAACGCCTCATGCAAAGTTTTTTTTCTGAAACACTGGATTGCACATGGATAGTATGGGGAGATGTAGCTGATCATAGAAACAGGGTTGCTGTGCTATCCACGGTAAGTGAGAGCGCAGGAAAAACATACTCAACTCAAACAAGAGTATGGTAATTTCAGGCTCCATTAGAAGCACAGGGAAGTGAAACCAATGTAAGCCAGACAGGAAAGAATCAAAATCAGTAAGGAAAGAAAATTTAATTTCAAGCTTCTAAGGAGAGACTATAAATAATGCAACATTTAAAACATATTAGCAAAAATAGATCACGGTATCTTTCTCTCTCAAGCAAAACAGCTAAACTTAAAAGTTGCTTGAAGACTTTCAATTGTGAATATTTAAAAGCAAATGCACATATTTGCCAGAGAGGAGAAAGTGTTTGGGGAGAATATATTAAAATGAAGAGTCTGGGATGATACACACCCAAATATTAACACTGACATGAATGGCTACAGGTGATTTTTTTCTTACTTCTTTATGCCTTTATGTATTGTTTGAAAATGTAAAATTGTGAATATCTAACTTTTAGAATTAGAAAGACAAAGAGCCTTTGCAAAAAGAAAAATGTTTAAGCAGTCATACAATAACACTATGAACAATGGACAGGGAAGGCTCATCAAATTCAAACATTTCCCAAATATCCTCCACAAAACCATCCAGTAAGTTGCTCTTAATAGAATGGTGTCTCCTAAAGACATCTATTTTTGGATGCTGCTCTTGGTTGAGACCTCTGAGTTGTAGAGTCTTGCCTGGCTTCTCAAAGTGTAGCTCTCTAGATCAGCAGCATAAAAATCACCTAAATACAGGTGAGGACTCAGGATGGGAGAAAAGAGGAGATTTTTAATTTCTTGCTTCTCCTAAAAATGTAATGTTCTAGAGTGATATATATGGGAACTATAAAGAAATGTAGTGGGGAGAATATACAGAAATAACCTTCTAACTTAAACAATTTCAATTTTATAACTCTCAATGTCACAATGAGTAGAAATGGAGAATCTCTGGCCCTAACCCAGGTCTGCCTGAATGAGAGGATTGGGGAATTTCCTAGAGAATTGCTGAATTAGGGCATTTCTTCTACGCCCTACTGAAAAAATTATGTTTCCAGCTATAGTTTTACAGCAGATATCCCAGAAGTTGTGGATAGTGATGTCTTCAATTTAAACTAAGATATTTAGAAATAAAATTATTTTATCATTCATAACCTCTTATGAAACATTTTCCATCGATGCCTACAACAACAAAACAATAAAAGCAATTCTTAGAACTACTACTCTAACAGAAGAGAGCAGCTAACATTCGTTGAGCCTCTACGGTGCACCAGGCACACCGGTAGATGTGTATTTTACTCTGCTGCACTGTCCCATCTTGAACCACTTCACCATTTCTTAATCCCCCCCTATAGTCCCTCTTGAATTCTGGTTGAGCCTGTGGGCTGCTTTCGGCATGAGAATGTGGTAGAAGAGATGCTGCAAAAAGGTCCTGGCAGCCTCTGATTTTCCCTTCTTGGAAGCCTTGAGGTGCCATGAGATAAGTCAGAGTTGCTCTGCTGGAAAGGCCATAAGAAGGGACCATGTGGAGAGACCATGTGAAGAAGGGGAGGCCCTCAAACAACATGGTGTGCGAGCGAGAACCCAGTGGCCCCAGCCATCACAGCTGAACCGAGCCACCTGTCAACCTGGCAGCTGAATGCAGTCACGGAGTGAACACCAAGAAGAGAGGAAGAAAGGGTCATTTGACCGCAGCTCAAATTGCTGAATTATGAGAAAATAAAAACAGCTATTGTTTTAAACCACCAAGTATTAGGATGGTTTGTTATACAGCAATAATAACTGAAAAGTGGTTTATAGACATTCGTTTCATTTCAATCAAAATGACCCTACAAATTAGGTATTACCACTATCCTCCTGTTTATCTAACATGAATAAAGTATTTCATCAGTAAGTGCAGAGACAGGGTTAGGGCTTCCGTGTGTAAGAACAGGTCTATGGATTATGCAACACCAGCCGCACAGTTTCTGATCTGAGGATGGACTACGATCAGACTCTGACAGGCACCTGTAAAGTGAGCACACTCACTGGGTGTCTGGAGGGCCTTTTCAGATCTGAAATTTCATGGCTCCACCTAAAGTAGTAGTTCTGTATTGATGAAGACCATGGTCTTCATCGCAGCATACTGCACACATGTGTGTGTGTCCTTAGTTGAACAAAGGTCGGAAGTGCAGAAAGCATCCTGAGAACGTCACATCCCAACTGCCCAGGCAACCAGAATTACAGGAACAACCCCACTGAGGGCTGGAAGGGAAGGGTCAATGCATATTAAAACATTTGGAACACACTGCCTTTCTAGAATGTCTTTAAGCTCATTTAGTCCTTCAAGTCCTATAATCTAAAAAAAAAAAAAAAAAAAACTGCACATGTAAATATTACCTTCTCCTTCCTAGTCTGCTAATTTGTGTTTAGGAAGGCCTTCCAACATGAAAAACACATGGTTAATCACCTTTGAGATCCAACACAAAATAGCCTAGAAAGAGAAAGAGGCTTTTTTTATGATTTAAATTGTTATGTGGTCAATCAAATCTAATCTATTCTAATTTATTCATATGGAAGGTCAATTATCCCAAAACTCTTAATACAGCCCGCACCTGATCTCGGTGGCCAGTGAGCCATTCAAAGGGTAGCTGTTTTGTATGTGTGTGCTGGGGAGTGGGGGTGTTAATATGAATTAGCACATTTTTACCTTTTTCTCTGTTTCTACTATTTAAGCTCTCATGGTCTACTTGACAGAGTCCATTTAAGTAGAGGGGAAAAGCACTAAGCATTCTTTGAAAACATATTCACTATGGCTTCTCTCTAGTCAATACACATGAAAAACCCACCAGATTCACTGTACAACCATCTGTTTGAAGGAAAACATCACAACGGCTTAAAGGTAATATTGGTGTCATCTTTAGAAAAACCTCATATTGAACAGGAGAGCACACACCACAGACTTCTTATTGGCATTAAAGTAACATCAACCACAAGATGAGCAACTGGACTGGGAGCCCCTATGTTGATAGAATGCGGGTAGCAGACCTACCTCACATGCCAATCATTCCTTTCTTTAAAACAATTTCATCTTCAAAATAAGCCTAAAATGCACGTTGAGGAACAACATACATTTGTCTTTGCACTTCCGTTTGTTGATTTGCTCAAGGGTCCAGTTTAATTTTTTTTTAATTTTTTAAAGATTTTTATTTATTTATTTATTTGACAGAGAGGGACACAGCGAGAGAGGGAACACGAGCAGGGGGAGTGGGAGAGGGAGAAGCAGGCTTCCCGCTGAGCAGGGAGCCTGATGCGGGGCTCGATCCCAGGACCCTGGGATCATGACCTGAGCCGAAGGCAAACGCTTAACGACTGAGCCACCCAGGCGCTCCGGGTCCAGTTTAAATTTGAGTCAACTTATTTATCCTTTATACCAGAAGAGAATTTTACCATAAAGGGACAAAAATATTGGAAGTATTCCATGGTAAATGAGAAGTATGCCAAAGCCCTAAGTGGTAAGACTGGATTAAGCAAGAGCTAAGAAATAGAGGGACATGAATATACAAGTGTTTATTCTCTTGTATAAAAGACAACGATGTAGGGCAGGATTATATGTCAGTATCAGCCAGGGACTCAGAACCTTTGACCTTTTTCCTCTACCAAGCAAGGCTACAAACTGAGGTTACCTCTTAGTCCCAGATGTAGTAGAGCTCCTGCCATTACAAAGGCAGCAGAAAAGAATAGGGAGAAAGGAAAAGGCTCCCTCCAAGCTGCTTCAGGTTTTTAAAAACAGCCCGGCCAGAAGTCCCTGTCTTACATTGGGGTACCCCCTCGCTGGCCAGAAGGCAGTCACATGACACCACCTAGCTGAAAGGGATGTTGAGAAATATCACAGAATTGGCATTCTGTTGAGATTCTGCTATTAGAGAAGAAATACAGATTTTTTCCTGGCTATCCCAGTATCAATTAATGTGTCGATTAACATCTTGGGAGTAAATCATTCCCTAATAGAGGTCTTATAGTTTCCAGTGTTATAAGTACAGCTAAAAACAATGACAGTGGGGCGCCTGGGTGGCTCAGTCATTAAGCGTCTGCCTTCGGCTCAGGTCATGGTCCCAGGGTCCTGGGACTGAGCCTCGCATCAGGCTCCCTGCTCAGCGGGAAGCCTGCTTCTCCCTCTCCCACTCCCCCTGCTTGTGTTCCCGCTCTTGCTGTGTCCCTCTCTGTCAAATAAATAAATAAAATCTTAAAAAAAAAAAAACAATGACAGTGGTAATATTATCTTAAATCTGAAGAACTACCATGTGAAAGGTATTATCTAGTCCACACAATAATTGCATGAGAGTAACAACAAAAGTGACAATAATAATTGATACTGGTATCAGAAATTAGTAGCAGTGAACACCTGCATTGAACACCAGGTTCTTTATCATGTACTCTAATAGTTTATTTTAACCAATCTTTATATCAACTTTGTGAGGGTTTAATGAACTCCATTTCACAGAGAAGCCACTGACTTCAGGGATGGGAAGTGATTTTTCTAAAGTTCTAATTCACTGGAAAGAGAAGTGTAATACCATCACAGCCCTCTCAATCACATTGGTAATAACCATGACCCTGCTGGGGTCATTAATACTCCCATTTTACTGTTGAGGAAATGAAGGTTGAAATACTGGAGTGCTTTAGTTTATTATAATTATAATAACTATAGTTATTATTAACTAAAGTACTCTAATTTTGAACCTATGGTATAGGATTTTATTTGTAAATTTTTTTTTTTTTTTTTTTTTTTTTAACACCCACTGGTTCTTATGAGGCCCAGAAAAGGAGTTAGAAAATCTAGCTTCTCATCCTGGTTCTGTAGGTTAAGTGAATCTGGTTTGATTGCAAAAGTAAGACATGTCCCCTGAAAAGGAAAAATGCAAACAATACAGAAAAGAAAGTAAAAATCACCCCCAATATACCACCAATCTGAGAAAATGCAACCAATGTGAACATTTTGGTGAGCATTCTCTGGGGTTTTTCCTCATCCAGATTCATAGGTGGGGGTGGGAGGGGAGGGCTCAGTGATTTGCCTAAAGTCTCTGAGCTAGGAACCTGGACTCCGATTCATTTTGTCCAAGTCTCTGACCCAGGACAGTCATGAGTCTCACCTTTCCTGCTGAAAGATGTTCCTTATACACACATGCCTAAAAATTCAATGACAAAGAGACTGCCCTGTTTCAATGGACTTTTATGAAAATTCCTTTTTATGCTTCTCTTCTAAGGACCAAGATGAAGACAACTAAATGCAATGATTAACAAACTGCCCATGCTGTGCATGAGTCTGACATGAAACAAGACTCGGGGTTTCTGAACACTAACAATGCACCGGAAGCGACCTCATTTCTCATTTTCTTTTGCCAACTCCAAAAATCTGCTTGAAATCTGACGTGGAGATTATACGTTTAAGTGACTCAAGTATTCTGGTCAGTAAAAACATGAAATGCAATTAGGTTTCCACATAACTATAACAGAAGCAGCACAAAGAAAGATAGCATTCTGAGGAAGAAGGGGTTTGTGTATTCATTTCAATATATTTTTCATCATATACTATGTCTCAGGCATGGAGAAGTCAGAGTAAAAAAAAAAGACCTTCCAGTAAAACATTTCTCAGTCTTGGCACTGTTACCATTTCAGGGCCAGAGAACCCCTGTTATGGGGGCCTGTCCTGTGCACTGTAGGATGTTCAGCAGCATCCCTGGCCTCTACCCACTAAATACCAGCAGCGCACCAAATTGATAACCAACCATGATGTGTCCGGATGTTGCCAAATACCTCCTGGGGGCCAACATGATCTCCAGTTGAAAAGCACTGATTTGGTAGATACCCTCTGGTTCACACCATCTGGGAAGATTTCCAACAGGTCAAGCAAAGTCACGAAGGAGGGGAGCACCTCTGGGACAGGGTACTTGGTATAGATGGTAATATCCATGCCAGCAGCAGAAGGTAAGGTTTTTCTGGGGCCAGATGACACACGCTTTTCAATCTCTGACTCAGGAGTTTTGAATGTAGTCTGCAGCAAATGGGGATCAGCTCAAGTTGATGAGCAAGAGCTGAGATAAGATGCACAAAAGGCACCGTCCTAAGAGGTGAGCCTGAAGGTGTGCCGCTGTGGCTTCTGCCCTTTTATTGCTTTAGTTAAACACAAGTGGGGGATGATGTAATCATAATCCCTCTCTAAAACGGTCTACTTAACAAAGTGGCTGAGCAGCACTGAAAAATTTCTGATTTCTTTTTAAAGATTTTATTTATTTATTTGTCAGAGAGAGAGAGTGAGCAAAAGCAGGGGGAGAGGCAGAAGCAGAGGGAGAAGCAGGCTCCCCGCTGAGCAAGGAGCCCGATGTGGGACTCAATCCCAGGACCCTGGGATCATGACCTGAACTGAAGGCAGACACTTAACCGACTGAGGCACCCAGGTGTCCCAGCTGACTGATTTTTCAAACAGAGATATTTTAACGGATAGAAAGTATTTTGTACATGCCTCACACACACAGCACTCCATCAATGTTAATTCTTCATTGCAACCACCATTGTTGCTATGCTTATTAGAAGAAGACAGGGTCATGATGGCCAAAGTCAGCATTTCTCAGATGTGTCCCAAGAAACTCTGGTATCCGGAAGTATCAAAAATATCTATATACGTATACAGATATGCACACAGAGTTATTTTCTTTCCAAAACTTATTTATTTACTTTTTTAGGAAACCATGTAAGACAAAGGATGTATAAAATAAAATAGGAGAAATTCTTATCTCCATATGTTTTGTTATTAATGCTTAGTTTCCCTAACTTGTATTTTCCTATAAAATACAGAGAACACATAAATGAATTTTTTTTTTATTTTTTCTTAAAGCAATTCATTTGCCTATGAGGCCACTTTTTTCCTGTCCTTTCTTCATGAGCTCATGTCAGTGTCCCACTACACTTGAAATATTATCGGTCTGCAAAATACTGACCTGATCAAGCTGATGGGGACTGTTTGGAAAAGACCTGGCTCTGGGACCCCAAGGTTAGGCGAGGAGCAGGGGCCACCTTGAAATGAGGAGAAAGAAACTGTCATTCCTATGAAAAGGTCAAGGAGAAAGCTGCCTCACCAGCTATCTGCACACATCACTCCAAGGCAAACACCCGACACTGTGAGATAATCTCAAGTAGGTATTAAAATAGCCATCAGTGTTGGCAGGCAGCCAGGAAAACACATCTGCAAATGCCCAATTTGGTGCCATTGTTTAGGAGTTGGAGGGCCATCCGTTCCTGCGCATTTGAGGCAATTTTCTCCCATGACACACTATGTTTTGTCTTCCTGAACATTTAACCTCCGATTCGGACAGCAGAGACCTGGCCTAGGCCCATTCCTTTGGAGTGTGCTTGAATGGTTACTGAAAGTGACACTTTTCTAATTACTCTGTCAAGCATCAATCTCAGAGGTTCCCAGTTCCTCAGCGCTCTGACTGACAGGGCAATCAGTGCTTTACTTAAAGCATAAGCATTGACTTTTCCTGGCCTGCAAGAGCTCCCTACCTGCCGACAGAACAGAAAAATCCACAACTGGACGAAGGGGAGAAGTTGTCACAAGAGTGAAATTTTACACGTGTGGGAGTAGCTCTCTTCTAGCTGACATCTCTTGAAATGGGGACATCCCCAATTCTATGGGGCATTATTTCCAAATCTCAACCATCAGGGCTAGGATTTACTCTGCATTCACTGTAGCTGCTGCAAATGCAATCAAAAGGCTCAGGAAAACAAACAAACCAAAAAACCAGAACAGAATCAAAGACCTGTCCAGCTCCGGGCAGACCAGAATGCTCAGGGGTGCAGCAGGAGTCTAGGCCACACTCCCTTCCAGCTCCCAGTCAAAACTTGTATTTCTACCTTTCTTACATACTGGGCTTCTGGGGTGGAGGGTGGCACAGGAACTGTCACTAGAGGAGAAATTATTTTTAATTAAGTTTAGCCAAATTCCACTCGTTTTTCTCGAAAAGTTGCCTCCACATATTAACCAGTGTTCTGCTTCAGTTTTGCCCTTGGGAATGTAACTTGTGACCTAAGATGCACAACGAGAAATGAGATTGGTGGATCAGTGTATTTCAGCTGGTTTGAATGTGATGGTTAAGGTCTGTGAAAAGCCTCTCTCTTAAGAGGCTGCATGCACAGCATGGTGTTCAAAACCAAGGGGACATAGAGGAGGCAAACAGGTTATAAGATGAGTGAGAGCCACCAGGATAAATCCAAAGACGCACTTTACAAAATGACTGCCTGAAATACATTATGCGGTAGGGGGGAAGAAAGCAGGGTACCTGTAGTTAATTCCCTAAATAAAAGTAGACTACCCAACATATTTTCAGGATCCCCAAGGTTTGGAGAAAAAGGAGGTAATTCAAAAGCAGACAGTTCTGTGTTGCCTGGAGTCATACTAACTATAGAGTCCTAACTGGTCTCTCTGTTTTCTTTCTTCCCTTTTCCACAATGCGTACTCCTGGCTTTATCTCCAATTTCATCATCCTGGTGCTTAAAGTCATTCAGAGGCTTCCCATTTCATCAGAATGAAATTCAAACTTCCTAAATTGGCCTACAAGTCCTTCCCTCGCCAGCCCCAGCCCACCTTTTACCTCTCAGTTCTCCCCACTGCTCTGCTGCTCAAACACTCAGCCATTTCCTGCCTTTATCTTTTGCACTTGCTTTCCCTGCTCTTTCCACTTAGCCTCAGATCACCACAGGTTAATGCCTTTAAATCTTTCGAGTCTCAGCTTAAATGTCACCTCCTCGGAGAGGCCCTCCGTAGTCACTCTATCTAAAGTAACCGCTTCCTTGCCGGTGAGACCTAAAAACACAGGGAGCCCAACTAGCTGCATCGGTGCCCAGGCCACACCACTCCTGGTCTGCTCCCAGCCAGTGACTAGGTGTAGAGGAACACTAAGACACTGAGGCAGGTCCATTCCCGGGAGGCCTGAGCCTTCTCTATCACTGACTGCGGTTCCAGGACTACCTGACAGCCTTGCAAACCTTCCTTATTCTGCATATCAGCATAGGACATGTCCCCATCCAACCTTTCTTCCCTCTCTTCCTCATGCAGGGTCAGACCTGGATCCAGTCCGATGGCTCTCCAGCCTCTCTCAGTCCTTTGCCATTCCCTCTCAAATGCACTTCCCTGGAGAAAAGTCTTGTACATTCATCCTGCCTTGGTGGTGTCTAAGACCCTGACCAACCTACTATCTCCTCATCCTGTTTTATCGTCTTAGCACTTACCACTAAAAAAATGACCTAGAAAGACAGGCAGCAATCTGTATTTACCAAGCCCTCCAGGTGGTTCTGGGACATGCTCAAGTTGGAGATACAATGACCTACCGTTATACAGCTAATGATAATCAGAGTAAGAAGCAGGATTCAGCCTTACGATTTACCAGTTTATTTCTCAGCAACCAGTAGCCTTAATAATACAATCCTTAGATTATAGCTTTGCGTAAGTACTTTGCTTTAACAAATGAATTCAAATCCTTGTCAGCTTCTTACATCTAGTTTTTAAAAATACAGCCTTTTTTTTTTTTAAGATTTTATTGATTTATTTGACAGAGAGAGACAACAGCGAGAGAGGGAACACAAGCAGGAGGAGTGGGAGAGGGAGAAGCAGGCTTCCTGTGGAGCAGGGAGCCCGATGCGGGGCTCGATCCCAGGACCCTGGGATCATGCCCTGAGCTGAAGGCAGGCGCTTAGCAACTGAGCCACCCAAGTGCCCCTAAAAATACAGACTTAACAAACAGACATTAACTTACGAGGTAAGCTGAAGGAATTTCCAGAACACTGATCTGATCATGGCTGAATGACTCCATGTAGCTAAGTGGCTTTGTAGCTTTTAGGCAGTAAAAATAAACTTCTCAATTTATACCGCTCTCCTGTGAGGAAAGCTTAATCCGATGTTCTGCCATTACTAACGTGGGAAAGCGGCAGCACTATCAAGATGGCATCTGGCAAGACGAAATGGTCCTGAAGTTTGTAGCTATCGATTTCTATGTGGTAAAACCCGTGTCTCGTTCGTTTTCTCCTTAGATCAAATGTTATGATCTCCAGGAAGAAATGCTAACGTTTTGGTGCACGGTGATGGCAATGGCAGGTACAATGGCAAGCAAGTATGATAACAAGAGAGTGGATTGATTACAGTCAGGAAACTTACAGACGGTAAGGTATGAAATACTATCTGGCCGAACACCCAAGATAAAAGGATATAACATGCTTTACTGCTTATGAAGGGGAGGCAGCATGAAGTTTCCTTTCCAACACAAATCTGTAAGTATCTTTTCCCCGGGGGGAAAAGTATATTAAATCAAGTCCATTATAACTTTAGATACAAGTCAGAATTCTGAAAAGGAGGAATACTTAATATATTTTGGAACTGAGAAAGGGAACTTCCACAATGAAATGAATTCAGAGACAAGGACTTTCCTTCCTAATTAATGACCTCTGGCCTGCAAGGCCACCTGTAGAATTTCAAAATGTTCTCCACAACTTTTTCTCCTACCTCCTGCTAGAGGAGGTAGATGGTGTAAATACACTTCACTGTATAACTACCCTCTGAAATCTAAGTATGACTACCCTCGCCAGAATCTCTTAAAGTCTGCCAATCAAAATAAGAGCTCTGATGTATTTTTCTAAATCTCAAAAACTGAGGAATATGAAGTTTTTCAGTTTCTCCTACTTTTCTTACCAAGGGCAAAGGGTTTGGTCAAAGCACATATCATACCTGGCTAAGCTCTAGAGAGAACAACTCTGACAGGTGACGTGAAGAAAAAAAAAAACAAAACAAAACAGCTCCACTGCCTTCTCATAAACACGGAAAAAAAAGAGGAAATGGAAAAGCCCAGGATGACAGATTTTTCAAATACAGTTTTAGTAAAAGGATTATGTCTTTGGGAACTTATACTGTAATTTTACCTCGAACAAGTATAGGGTAGAATGTCTTTGAAAGGGAGCATTTGGAAATTGTAAAATGTTTATTCACTCAACAACTCTCTGTTGAGTGACGACTTTATCAGGACAGCATAAAAGCCAAGAGTTTTTGGAAGTGAAGAATAACTAACAACATGTGCTAAAAGCCTGGTGTCTTATCAGGCTATTTAATACTTATAACAACCATGTGGAACTGTTTCTATTAATACACCCATTTTACTGGCAGGAAAACAAAATAAATGAGTCTCGGAGGAGTTAAGTCATTTGCCAAGGTCACACAGATTAGAGGGAGAGAGCTGGAATTCCATTTGAGGTTGACTAGTAGGCGGCCCCGGGGTTCAGTACCACACTCTATTGTCTAATATTGGGCTAAATATCCTGAAGTATTTAATACATGCTCTTGAGAAACTTTACTGGGGAAAACAGATGGGAGGGGAGATAACTACATGGCAGTTGCTCTGCCGAGGGCTACATGAGGGGCAAATGTGTGGGATGAAAGCGTGTCGGATGGTAACAAATTCTAGAAGATACAGGGTGGAGTGGGTAGGAAATGGGAGTTTAACTTAAGAAAAAGCAAGATATCAAGCTCACTTATATTTGTTTCCTGGCCTGATCTGATATTTGTCCAAGACTTTGCCCTGGAGTTATTCATTTATTTGTGTAAAAATATTTGTTCAGCACCTCCCATGTGCTGACACAGTGGAAAATGTGGACCCTGACTTCATAGTCTAGCAGGGGAGGTTAGGCAGTTTTCAAAGATGGTCACACAGTATCTCCCACCACACAAACTCTTCTGCACTGTGATTCTGCCACTCCCATGTTAAGAAATGAGGTGTGTTTCTCCACCCAGCCCTCTCGCCCCTGGAGTCTGGGTAGGGCTTCTGATAGCTCTGACTATGGGAGAAGTGACACAGTGATGGTCCTGACCTAGCAGCTTCCAATCCCAGACTTCTGGAAGCCAGTCACTATACAGGATCATTCTGAGACCACCATATTATGGAAAGACCAAGCTGTGTGGAGAGATGAGAAGAGAAACTGGGAGAAAGAGACAGAGACAAGCTCAGGAGGAATAAAGTGCCAGACATGGAAGGAAGCTACCTTGGATGTCCAATGGCCAATGGTTGCAGCCACATGGCAGACTCCATGCAAGAACCATGAAGCAGAATCCAGGGAACCCACAGAACCACAACAGAGAAGAAGGAGCTGCTATTTTAACCCACTATGTAGGCTCGAGGGTGGTTTGTTGGGAAGCAATGGATAACAGGAACAGAACTGAATACAAAATTATCCATATGACTGCATAATTAAACTAGAAGAAGAGTACAATTTGAGAAGTCCTAACAATGAACATACCCTCACCTTCTGAGGGGTTTGTGGAAAGCTCTCTGCGTAACTACAGTCAGGGTGAGTCCTGCAGAATGAGGACAGGAAAGAAAAACACGAAAGGGAAAGAATTTGGGCAGAAAGAAGAGGATGGGGATATGCTCATACAATCCAGGAAGGGAGAGAATATCAGCAACCAACCGAGCCAAATGGATAAAAAAAGGCACACGAGGTGGGCTGGAGAGCTGGCAGGTACTGGCTAACGTGGAGCCTTGTAAGCCATGGTGGCTCGTGGCCACTGTGTCCTGGGAGCAGTGGGAGCCAAAGAAGAAGCCAAGTTCTTGACGAAGCCAAGCTTCGTCACAACTAGTGACAAAGATCTGTGGTCGCTGTGGTTGGCATTGCAGGGTCTCAAGGGAAGTCAACAGGGAGAATGACTGGACATGAGGTCTTCGAGATTCAAGAGCAGGATGTCCTAAAGGGAAACTCAGCCTTTACCTTAGGCGTCATGTTGCTGTAAAGTTTTTAGCTAAATAAAATAAAATAAAATGACAAATTTTTTAAAAATGAGTACAGTGTCCAGGAAATTTAGGGAATTTGCTTTCTCAATTCAAACTTTGCAATTCACAAAATGAGTTTAAGTGTATAGTCCACACATAAATCTGACCTAATTCAGGGAGCGAAATGTGGCTAAATTTAATAAACTAAAGAAAATAAAAGAGAAGGAATGGCATGGTTTGAATAAGAAACTTAAATGAATTTTCCACATTTCATGTGGTTTCTTCAGGTCCAAGTTAGCCAAAAATGAGCACATAATGAGCTTCTTATACTTCAGCTTCTGCTCCAGCTTTCTGCTTCTGCCCAGTCTATAATTGTATTTTCTTATTTTATTTATATGCTTTTCTTGAAAATGCCCATGTTTTCAATGACCGCCCTTTAGACGGACAGATACACACTGCCATCACTGCCCTACACACCATCCTCACCCTACATACCAAACACGTAAGACGGGAGAGCTGCTTTCCAAGCACAGCTGCTGCACATCTGGAAGACTCCAAATGGAGGAGGCCTCCTGACAGGTGACAGGCTGTGCTCAAAGGGAGACCAGCACTTCACTACCTGAGGCCAGGAACTACAGGAACTTAAAATACCGTGACAAGAAAAACTGGGAGAATGTAATGTTGCTTACAGTGTTGGGATGTGACTGGTCTTCACCTGCTTTGTTTGCTTTTGTGTTATTTCCTAAGACAAGAATTGTTCAAGAAGTAATGATTAAGAATCATACCACCAGGGGTGCCTGGGTGGCTCAGTCAGTTAAGTGTCTGCCTTTGGCTCAGGTCATGATCTCAGGGTCCTGGAATCGAGCCCTGCGTCGGGCCGCCTGTTCAGTGGGGGGCCTGCTTCTCCCTCTCCCTCTGCCCCTTCCCCCATGCTCTCTTCTCTCTCTGTCTCACTCTCTTTCTCTCAAATAAATAAAATCTAAAAAAAATCATAGTACCAGTGTGCTATTACAATGATATTAAAATGACACTAGGCCAGAGCACCTAGGGAAGTCTGAAGTTCCTCACCTTAGATACTGAGGTGGTCACACAAGGCCAGTGAGAGAAATGATGTGCCATCAAAGCAAGGCAAGCCAATGTGACCTCTATAATGAGGTCTTATTCAGGCTGAATGACAGGGTTGAGGGCTTCTTTAGCCACATTAAGTTCAAGACACTGGAACATCAAAATTGCTCCTCCTTCTCCCAGGCTTCAACTCTGCCTCCTCTCAATCCAAGTTCTTTAAGGTACCACTCTACTGAAACCAGAAAACCTCAGTCTTCTGGAGTTACAGGAAAAGTAGCCAGACCGAAAGACAGAGAACATACAGTATTTACTCCATAAATGGCTCTGACTGGTCTGGAATATATTGGTCCTCCCTTCTCTGGAATAGATACAGAAGGCTGAGTGGAGGAGAAATGAGGAGGAGGAGATAGAGGAGAAGAAGGAAACTGACGTGGCCAGCTTTAGGGGAGAGCCTTGGTCTGTGTCACCCTCAGGGAAGGACCTCTGAGAGGGACTACAACATATCTGGGTTCCAGATCTTTTAAACGGACTCTACCCACCAGGACACTGGCCAACAAAATGTGTTTTAATGAAACAAATCAGATCCATGGACTTCTTCCTCCTGATAGCAACTGTGAGGGAAAAGATGCGCAGACCTTGTTCCCCCAGAGGCTATAATGTGATTTAGAAAACATGTTACATACACGCACACACACAGTGGTACTAATTACTACCAAGAAAGTATTTAAAAAACCTCTATGTGTTTGGAATGCCTGAAGGTCATGGTTTAAGACATATAAAATGAGTGAAAATAACTTAATGTCATATTATAGACTTATACTATCACTGAAAAACTCGTCTAGTTTTATCTCAACCACCTTTGTCCATGAAAATCCATAAAGTGACCCCAACAAAAACATAGCAAATAAGTTCTTTCTTGGCCTCTTAGGCAATTTTAACACAGCAATATTTATCTCTTCAATATATGGAAAAAGCAAAGTCTAGAAAATTCACATATTCATACTTTACTTTTGACATATATTAAAAGAAGAATTTTTTTAAAAAGACCATATTTCCTTCATTGCCGCATGCAAAGTTTATAGCAACCACAAAGTGTCATGTACTTAGTACCAGATCCAAAATCTAATAACCACACATTTATTACAAAATATACTAGATTGTTATATGACTTTTATACTTTATCACAGACTGTTTACTGGGTTGTCTTATAATAATAATCCTTGATGATAATAATTTGTTTCTACCCAACTGTCATTATTACAGTAAGATTTATTTAGTTTAATTATATACAGACCCTCTGAAGACATCTGTTAATGTTTGAGCATCTATTTGTTAATTGGTTTTATTTAACATTTGGGATTATTTAGCAAAATGCTTTGTTCAGGGAATGATGGAAGCCAACCAAGCTCAATTAACTAAATGGTCACCAGAGACCATTTTAGGGAAGGACAGCAAAAAATAAAATGCTTCCACGCATAGGAATACAGTTAAAAAAATTAATATAATCCCATGTCTCCAAGGGGGAAAAAGCCACCCAAGTTCCAATTCCACTTATAAATGTATACCACAAAAGTATAAAAAATGATCACATTATGGTGGCAACAACAACAAAAGAAAGCCAACTAAATGTCTTAACAATAAGAAAATAACTCAAAATAAAAGGGTGTATTCATTCATAGAAAGGAACACAAACATGGACACTAAAAATCTTGTTGCAGAAAAATATTTAGTGATGTGGTAAAATGATTTCAGGATATTGCTAAGTGGAAAAAATAGTACGATCCCAATTTCAATTTAAAACATATGTGTATTTCTAGAGAAAAAAAAAACAGTGAAAGCACACAGTCCGGATTTTAATAATAGTTATCTCTGAGCTAAAAAATTATAGGTGACTTCACTTTATTCTGTGTGCTTTTTTCCTATATTCCAAATCCTCTGTTAGAACTGAATTATTTAAGAAACAAAATAAATCTCATAGACACTTAAATCTAAAATTTAAAAAATCAGTAATATAGAAGTTAATTTATAATTCCAAAAACAATGAGCATTAAGAATGTTTTACAGGAAACAACAAATGTTGGTGAGTATGTGGAGAAAGGGGAACCCTCTTACACTGTTGGTGGGAATGCAAACTGGTGCAGCCACTTTGGAAAACAATATGGAGGTTTCTCAAAAAGTTAAAAATAGAGCTACCCTAAGACCCAGCAATTGCACTACTGGGTATTTACCCCAAAGATACAGATGTAGTGAAAAGAAGGGGCACATGCACCCCAGTGTTCATAGCAGCAATGTCTACAATAGCCAAACTGTGGAAGGAGCCAATATGCCCTTCAACAGATGATGGATAAAGATGTAGTACATATATACAATGGAGTATTACTCAGCCATCAGAAAGGATGAATATCCAACATTTGCATCGACATGGATGGAACTGGAGGGGATTATGCTAAGTGAAGTAAGTCAAGCAGAGAAAGACAATTATCATATTGTTTCACTCATATGTAGAACATAAGCAATAGCACGGAGGAGCATAAGGGAAGGGAGGGAAATCTGAAGGGGGAGAAATCAGAGAGGGAGATGAACCATGAAAGACAATGGACCCCGGGGAAACAAACTAAGAGTTTCAGAGGGGAGGGGGCAACAGGGTGATGGGTATTAAGGAGCGCACGTGTTGTGATGAGCAATGGGTGTTATATGTAACAAATGAATCATTGGACACTATATCAAAAACTAATGATGTACTATATAGTGGATAACTGAACATAATAAAAAAATAAAAAAAAGAATATGTTTTAGACACTGTGAAAAAAAAAAAAGCTTTCTGTACCAAGTTCCCAGGTAATCATTAAGAACCTTGACTACAAAGTGCAAAGCATATAAGAAGAGACACTGCACACTTTATTTTGGGGTGAGTTTTGTTTTGACCCAACTTCATTTTAAAAAGACATTTTGTATTTAAAGAAAAATAAAATAAAATAAAATAAAAAGACATTTTGTTTGGGGGGGGGCGCCTGGGTGGTTCAGTCAGTTAAGGGTCTGACTCTTGATCTCAGCTCAGGTCTTGACCTCAGGGGTCATGAGTTCGAGCCCTGCATTGGGCTCCATGCTGGGCATGGAGCCTAGTTTAAAAATAAAGAGAGAGAGAAAGAGAAAGAGAGAGAGAGAGAAAGAAAAGAAAAGAAAAAAGAAAAGAAAAGAAAGAAAAGAAAAGAAAGAAAGAAAAAGAAAGAAAGAAAGAAAGAAAGAAAGAAAGAAAGAAAGAAAGAAAGAAAGAGAGAGAGAAAGGAAAAAAGAAAGAAAATAAAGGACATTTTGTTTGGGAAGGACATAAGGCTGTTTTCTTGGGATATTCTGAGTATCAGCACTACCAGCTCTGAACTCCTCAAGGCTCACCAAGCACAGCAATAAAGCTGTGAATGTTGTTTAATTTAAACCATTTCCTTAAAGTAAACAGAACTAAGAGTTCATACTGACAAGCACCTCCAGACTTAGGAAGCTTGCTCTGCTCTTCTCTAAGGGGGTTACTGGTCATGTCCTTAGTGATGGGAAAAGGTGGAAAGTCAGTGTCCTCTCCCTGTGTCCATAATGTTTTAAGAATACGCTGCGCCCAGCAGAAATGATGACAAACTCAGGGAAAGTACTAATATACTCAAATTTTCTAAAATTTGTATGTTGTGCACATTGAAGAGAGGAATACTGCTGTGTTCAAGTGCCTCAAAATAACACCCGTGAAAGAAGCTCATTTGCTGTGTTCTTGCTGGTCTCACTCTATGGATTTCCATGGATATATCAAGTAGCTGACAGAGAGGAGACAAGACTTGATTTACTTGGTGACTATAAAGGGTTTGGCCCCCTTTCAGAAGAACATGCCAAATCTTGCTACATTTGCTCAGACTTAACTCGTCTTATGATATAGCTTTCTTTCATATTTAGAAGGTCTCACCCAATTCTAAGAAACTGTTGCATATGAAGTTTTAAAACTGTTTTTTAAAGAAGCTTCACTTAAAATCAGATTTAAACACATATTTCACTGGCTTAATATAGGCCTTCTTTAATTTATTTTTACTATTTGTTGTTGTTGTTGTTGTTGTTAATGCCCTATACAAGCATCCAGGTCACTGACAATTCTTACAGGCTTATATTGGGTCTTTCTCCACCACAGACATCTCTCCCTCAGGAAAGCCCCACTCCAGGCTTAGGAAGGGGAAGAGATGCAAGGGTGTGGACTGGGACTTCATCTCTTTCTAGCTACTGATGGGGTGGTCCCCACAACCCACACATAACCAGCCTCTACCTTCCCCATCCTCAGAACTGCTCACTCATGACAACATCTAGCTGCAAGAGCCAATTTCCTTTCCCAGTCTGAAAAGATGAAGAGAAGGAAAGGGAGAAAGTATGCTACCAAAGAATGAATAAACAACAACAACAACAACAAAAAAGTATTGAAGACTTAATAGTCATGCCGCTTGCATTAGTGCTAAATAAGCAAACGTAATCGACAAAATGTCACTGAGCACATTACTCAGAGCTCCCAAGTCACGCCTGGCAACCCCTGACATGGCAAGGGCATTTAGTTAAGACTACTTCATATTAGCAAAATAGAAAGAAACATGATATACACCCTAGCTGACTTCATCAAGACATGAAGACCTCCACAATGAACATATTCTTTCACTTGTAAAAAAACTGACTTCTTTCTCATCATGGTAACAACGGCAAGAGAAACTTCCAGTTTCCTCTCCATTTAACAAAAGCTGTGTAGTTCAGAAACTGATTAGAGGTGGATACATAATTCAGAAAGTACAGCCCCAAAGAGCAGTCCAAAAGGAAGGCCCCCAGGGAGCGGCAGGAACTAAACCATTTGGAGGAGGTCTTGGAACTTGCAATCTCTACAATCTGTCCTATGATGTGTCCTCAATGAAAGGACAGGCCTTGTAGTCCCTTTCCATTAAGTGATTTGATGAGCATGAAGCATTCAAGTTCTCCCACCACCCAGGACATACTTTGCACATGCATTTCCTCCATGTTTGTCTTTGTCTTTTTTTTGTCTTTCTTTTGAAGGTCCATACAATTATAAACCTAGAAACGCAGTCTGGAAGGATAATTTCCTGGGGCATGATAAAATCTCTTAGAATCACAGAATTTGAACAGGCATTCTTTGTATCTCTTCCTCTCTCAACCACCGTATCATGACCATTTTGGTTGGAAAGTTGCATATTTAAATATTTAAATTAAAAAAAAAAGATCCAACATGTGCGACAAAAATATTCCACGACAATTTCTAAGCCCCTGGTTTTCACTGCCTTCTTTATACCTTCACTAGAGTTTTATTTAGTCTCATCTTACACACCGAAGTCACATCATACACACATTTAATTTATATAAATCCAGCTATAAGGGAACAAGCAAATGAGGAAGAAAGAGCCAAAATTAATGAGTAAAATCTAGTGGGTGACCCCAGTGCTGGTCCATTCAAAGAACACAAGTTCCTGAGGGAGATAAGAGGGAATGAGCTCCTTCTGTGCAGAGGGCACTGGATAATCTAGTTACTAAGAAGAGGGACGAGAGCCAGACTGCCTGGGTATGAATCCTTGGTCTACCACTCAAGTGTGGCCTGTGGCAACTTAATCTGTTTGTGCCTCAGTTTCCTCATCTGTAAAATGGACATGAGTTCATACCTATCTTAGGTTTGTGCTGAGGGATAAATGAGTTCACATTTGTAAAGCCCTTAAACCAGCTCCTGGCATATACTTAATGTCTATATAAGTGTTAGCTGTTGTTATTAATATTTATTTTATTCTTTAACTGTGGTACAGCTCATTTTTTTTTAATTCAACAAAATGATTCACTGTGCACTGTACTTCTGCCACTCTGCGAGGAGTGGGGATACAGTGAACACAACAGAGACCACCCTCCTTATAGGAGCTTACAGTGTCATGGGCCAAACAGATTCAATAAAATGTTCCACCAATTTTCTAATTATAGACCATGGTGGTGAGGAAGGCCATGGAGAAGGATGGGCATCTCACCACACTCCTGGGACTTTGGTGCTTAAAGATACTAAAACGGATAGGTGACTTAAAAGGATTGCCAAAGTTAATTTTGATTATAAACATTTTTTGCCTTCTGAATTATCTTTTTAGAGGCTCGCCCATATATGGGATGTGCTACCACTGTGCAGCGGCTGCAGCAAGCGAGAGACATTCAAGACCTACAAGTAGGGATGAAAATGAGCTCACATCCTGGGTCTTGTCTGGTTCACCTGCCAAGGAAGCCACGAACACTCAAGAACATGATAACGACCCCCACAGTGGAAGAGACAGCAATGAGGTCTCAGTTTGATACTGAAAATATGAAAGAAAAGCATGCAAATCTCAAGTTTTCAGTGGTGGCTGACATAAAGATGATCTAATAGTTGGAGAAAGATACATGCTGATTCTCTGACCACAGAGTAATCTGTAAAGAGAGCTTGTACAAAGAGCTATCAAGATAAAGAAACATTAAATTTTATTTTTTAAAAGAAGTGATTTTTCATTCCTCATGTATACCAAAGAGAAATTCAGTGAAGACCCTATGTCACATATCATTATGAATCAATTTTCTTGACCAAACAGAAAAGTTGATTCAACATCTCCACCTTGAAACACTCTATTATCATGACATTTGTCAAATACTGAAACATCTGACCACTTACCTTTTCCCCAAATAGCACAAGGAACCCAGATAACAAATGAAGGTTGTACTTTGTAACAAGAATAGACAGGAGATTGAATCACAGCAAAACACTTACAAATCAAGAGAGGGGAAGAAAAGTACCAAGAGAGATTAAAAGCACAGAGAACAATAATAGGAAGGAAATCTCTTGTGAAAAGAAGCAGCTGATGGTAACTTAATCGGGACAAAAATGAGTTAGATCTACTTCAGTGACTGAGCTCAAGATGAGGTAATTTCATAAAGTTTATAGAAAGTCACTTGAAAATTATACAACTTGTTTTTCTTCTCTACTTTTAGAGGGAAGGGAAATAAAAGTTCTCCATGAGGGAACTGATCTTCAGAAAAAAGCATTTACAAGCCCAGTTGACGAATGTTACCTATTAACTAGAAGATTATCCTTAATTCTCATTTGGGTAGAAAAATCACTTTAGAACTGAGAAAGTCCCTCTGAGTTTCAGGGAAAGATTTTGACACAGAAATAAGGGGGAAAAAATCTTAAAACAGGGATGCCAAGTGTATGGAGAAAGAAATTAAAATCAGAGTTAAAAGAGTTGAGCCCCAGGCGACTATAGGGCACAACAAAGGTAAGCTGGGGCAAATTCTCAGTTTTGTGAAAATAACACACGCGGCATATAACACAGGACTTGCTGGGTTGTCAGCGACAGAAAATAAATTCTAAGTTGGGGTAACAAAAACTGAAATCTCTCTTCGCTGGGATGGAAGCTGAAGATGCTCCAACGCTCCAACAGACATTCTCAAACATGAGAATCACCCCAAAGGCTTGCTGGGCCCCACCCCAGAGTTTTTGATTCAGTAGTTTCAGGCAGATGAAGAATTTGCATTTCTAAAAAGGTTCCAGGTGATGCCATTCCTACTTGTCCAAGCACCTTGAGGAGCTCTGAGTTAGAGACAGCTGGACTCTAGGAAAGAGGCCCTATGACCTGGTGAGTCTCTCTCATGCAGCTTTGCTCGGGGATCTTACTCCAGCTGTCACCAGGTGGGAAGGAATACTTATAGCCTCTTGTGCCACCTGGTTTTAGTTCATGATCCCACAGGCAGGTGATTTTCGTCATGAGTGTCAGGAGGAGAACAGCAGGGTGGCCTCTGACTGGATTGAGGGGCTCTGTCAGGACACCGCCCCCAAAAGCAACCTTCATGCCAGGGAGGTAGCAGAGCAACACCTGGGTTGCTGGTAAAACACCTGGGCCAGGTATAAGGGTTCTCTGTGGGCAGGAGCGGGGAAGAGAGAATCCAAGTGGGGATACAGAGAGCAAAAGAAGGCATCAACAGGATCACACGGGATCACAAGAAGTATCACCAAAGAAATAAGAGAGTCATGGGAAAGCATGATGAGCAAAGAACAGTAGGACGACGTGGTTATCACAGCCCACAATAAAGTCCACTTTAGCAACCAGGTGTACCATGTACAATCAAATTCCCTCATGATACTGTTTGTTACACACATATCACCCATCTAAACTCACAGAGCAGTGCTTCTCACATAATCTGTGGTGAAGGACAATTTTTTCTTAAATGCCCTGACAGTCACTGACTGATGTTTTTGTAAAATACAATCATCTGAATCGCGAGAAAATTGATCTTCCACTTATGTCATGGCAATGGCAACTTGCAATACAAGTTTCTAGATGATGATTCTGTTTCCATACTTATTACAGACCTAAAACAGCCCACAGGCTGGTGTTTCTACACAAACTGGCACTGGACCAATACCACTTACCAGTGTAAAGAACATTCAAAGAACACAAGTTCCTGAGGGAGATGGAAGGGAATGAGCTCCTTCTGTGCAGAGGGCACTGGATAATCTAGTTACTAAGAAGAGGGATGAGAGCCAGACTGCCTGGGTATGAATCCTTGCTCTACCACTCAAGTGTGGCCTGTGGCAAGGTCTACCACCTACTGTAGACCACAGCAGACCAGGTCTCTGTCACAACTACTCAGTTAATTAAGGACATGAATGAGCAGAGCTGTGTTCCTATAAAACTTTATTTATAAAAACAGGCACGAGGCAGAATTTGGCTGTAAAATCCAGTATGCCTACCCCTGCTATAGACCAGTGCTTCTCAAACTCTAATGCACATAGAATTATCTGGGGGTCCTGTGAAAACACAAATTCTGACCCTTTGGATCTGAGGTAGGGCTGAGATCCTGCATTTCTAACAGCCTTCAAGTTGATGTCAGCATTGATAGTCCATGGCCCACATTTTGAGGAGTAAGGCTCCACAGACTCTTCTCTGTGAACCCAGAGACTAGGATGTGACGTCAATATTTTTTTTTTAAAGATTTTATTTATTTGTTCATGAGAGACAGACAGAGAGAGAGAGGCAGAGGGAGAAACAGGCTCCCAAGGAGCAGGAAGCCCGACACGGAACTCGATCCCAGGACCCTGGGGTCATGACCCGAGCCGAAGGCAGACGCCTAACCATCTGAGCCACCCAGGCGCCCTGTGACGTCAATATTAATAGGTGCTTTACAGCGGGTCTTCTTTGAGCTTAGAAAGGACTGTGTGTGTCAGTTAGGCACAAGTTTTCCTCTGCTTTGAAGGGATGATGACAATCAAGAGGACTTGATAAGGAGAGCCTCATTGGAACCAATGACGTCAAATGTTGGATGGTTTTCCATTCTCCCAATCAGCTCACAACCTGACAAGGTGATCAAGGAACAGTCAAATGACTGCTCGCTTACTGACTGCAGGAATATCAAGCTGTGTCCACTAGGGGGAGGAAACTAAGATGATGGTGAGGCTCTAATTTCGGTCCTATTGTCTTACCTAAGACATTCTGCATTGCTCAATACATTGGTGCAGCTTACAATAGGTAGTGCTTTTAAGGGTATATTTGTATAGAAGAACAGAATCACAGAATTTATTCTTTCAGGAAAGGTTCTCTTTGCACATTTCTTTTGTATTTTTTACTTTTACTGCTTTCACTCTTCTCATTTGATTATCAAACTCCTGTTTGGGAATTTGGTCAGCAGAGTCCATATCTGGATTAACTATTTGGTTGTTCAGTTTAATGGACAGGAATATCCACTCATAAGATGTAATCACTAATCACAGGTCATTAACACACGGAAAAATATCAGATGTCTAAATTTAGGCATTTCCCCTCATACCTGCTACCCAAATGACCACATTCTTGGATTAAAATGACACACTGAATGAAGATTCTACATCATTTATATCTCTAACTCAGAGAACTGTACTACTTGGGATTAACAAGCAAGTGAAATCTAGAAGGTCAAGGGTTAAAGCTCCAAAAGGATTTTCTGCTCACCATTTATGATCCTAAGGCCTCTGAGTATTAGAGCAGACACCTAAAAGTTTGCTCAAAAATATTCTACTGGAGTTTTAATTGAGAAAAAGGGATATGTCCAGAATGCTTACAGATAACGATTAATGAAAGAACTCACAGATAAGCTGGAAGAAAAATAATTAACTTGGATTTGTGCAGCTGCCCCTTGGGAATGCTAACTAATATGTGTGTTCAGAGTGCTCCATTTCATAAGACCTCAACGTGGAAACAGAGCATCCCCAGGAGAGGGTCCTGGAGATGGAGATAAAATATCTATTGATACTCACAAAGGACCTCTAACTGCAAGACAGTTACCACCCAAATTAAAGTTGCAGCATAAACTATTCAAGTGGACAAAACCTTTTTAAGCCTATAAGAAAACAAATGACATGGCTTAGAACACTTTGGTAAAGAAGTAGTGAGTAAACACAAAGGAAAGAAGGGCAGGTCCAGTGGGTGCAGATGTGGGACAGATTCCCCTCCCTGGGAGGATTCATGTCATCACCTACAAACCCAAACTCCACATCTAATAGTCATGATGCATCTTTCTCGAAGGTAAACATTCCTGAGAGGTTTTCTTGGACAAACCTATCCAAAATAACAAATTTCTGGCATTCTGAGGTCCCCCTTTCGATTTTATTTTTTAACCCCATAAGTATCACCACCCAGTGTATTAGTTATTTCTTTGATATTATGTATTTATTTATTCATTGATTTAATTTAATTGGGCAGCTCCAAGAGAACAAGACTCTGTTTCACTCACTGCTCTACAACTCAGTGTCTAGAAGAATGCCTGGCATATATAAAACAATAGATTGTCAATAGATTATCATCTGGCTGATGTTACTGAATGGGTTTCTGGCCAGCTTCATCATTCTGTGATCTGGAGAACTAGTCCTGATGTCATAAAGGGGTCTTTGAGGAGTTGACCCCAATAAGCTGAAGGGAACCACCTCCTCCATAAAGTCAATTCTTGCTGTGGGATGAGCCTTGTCAACCTCCTGGCTGACACACTGACATGTACCTATGGCTGAGTTCCTGCCTTAGTTTCCTGCCTGGTACTCCAGTCTCCCTAGAACGAAGCTTCTGCTCGTGGGATGCTTTATGTGAGTGCAGCGTGGCCTCTGCACTACAGCCTAGAGACTGTGGTACTGGCTACCTGTTAACAGAATTCCCTAAATACTACTTAAGAATTGCCTCCCTGTGTTTATACTCTCCTTATCTTCTACTCACATGCTCCTTTCAGGTAAGACTGCTGCCCACTCACAATTCTTCTTGGAGAGCTATTACCTGCAGCTGCTGTGTCTGGCTGCTGGACAGGACCTCACCCCAGCATCTGCAAAGAGGACCTTCCCTCCATTGCTTCCCTGACCCTGGGGGACAAGTCCAGCTCTAGACAATTGTCCCTCCCCGGCTGCCCCATGCCATTAGAGTCTTGCCAGACACATGGTGCTGGCATCTAGCTTGGGAAATTGTTTCACAAGGACAACTCATTAACTTATTATGCATTCATTCCTTCCTGGCTGAGAACATTCAGCTATATGATTTACATGAAATAAAGAGACTGTCAATATGAATTTGCTCTGAAAAGACATTTTTGGAGAACCCACTATGTTCTTTGAACCATTAGAGCGGCTAGAAAAAATGAAGTATATAATAATAGTTGAACAAAATAAAACCAGGGGCTGGAAAAAAAAAAACTCAAGGAAAAACTGTAAGCTATTTTTAAAGAATATGGAGTAAATGGAAAGCTTAATGAAAAAGTAGCAAGAAGTGGGAGGGGAAAGAAGAAATAATATCTCTAGGCAATTTTACAGGATTTAAAAAGAGAAATGTATGAACAAAAGAGATGATTAAGTGGTGAGGACTATAACCTGCAAATATCCCGTAGTAAAGAGGATGGAGAAGGGGACAAATTATCACCAAGGCGGCATGTGATGCAGGGCTAGAGGTTAACAAGACACCTACTTTACAAGTTTACCTGGAGCACCTTGCTCTTTACAAAGACAGAAGATGCATAGAGAAATCAAGGGATTCTTAGGAAGAACGTTGGCAAGAAAGAACAAGGAAAAATAAAGGTAAGTTTATTCTTGTACTTCTGGCAAGTCTTGTTCTGGACTCAGTGTCACCTCATTGAGCCGCATATATCAGGAGGATAGCAGGGAGACCTTGAACTGAGCTGTCAGGAAGGGACATCAGGCCACATTTGGAACTGTTAAGTATTTCAGAATCTGGGCAATTCAGAATGACTGTATCAAATATTAAAGAATGACTCATTAATCCTGAGATAATTAAAACAAAGTCAGATCAGCAACCCACTGAGGTAGTAAATGCATAAGTCACTAAAGGGGGGTCTAGGTTGGCCCTGGAGTATGGTGATTTTCTTTTTTTCATTGTTATAAAAATCTGTTCTGTACCACAAAGTTTATCACACTTGTTACTATTACATTTATTTATTAACTATACTGTACTCTGCTTCAGCAAACCAGACTTAAAAGTTCACACATTTTCTGAAAGAGATTTTAAATGCTGAGTTTCTTTAAATAACTTTCTAAATAACAAGATACCTTTAAAACACTGCCCATTTTTAACACACTTGTAAAACTGATGGTCTCTCTCAGGGAGACCAGCTAACAACACTGGAAGATGTGTATCATGTAACACTGGATTTTTTAAAAAAGGCCATCAAAAGGAAGGGCATTCTAATAATAACCTTATAAAGAAGATAAGTATAGATAATTTTTAGAAGGAAATTTAACAAAATTATAATAGTGGTTGTATTACGGTAATAAAGTTAGGGACGATTTTTTTTTAATCTCATACTTTCAGTAGGAAATGTAAATTTCTAAAAGTGGAAAAAAAATCAATTTTTTAAAAATAAAGAAAACTTTCAAAAAGTACAAAGTGAAGGGACTTAAAGGTGTAAGGAAATCATTCTTACCTGAAAAGTGGAAAAATTAAGTTAAAATTTTCTCAAGATTTATTCATCTAATCGTTAAAGGCAATATGTCTAAAAAGCCATTACTAACACATTTTGAAGGTTCTCAAGAATCAAAATCCTTCCCTTTAGGAAGCATGTAAAAGGAAATTATGAAAAGAAAGATTTTTTTTTACTTTACATTCAGACTAGGGGTTCCTGACTGTCTTTTCTTAGAAAGATAAAATGGAGTAGCTCTTTCATATAATCTCTGAAGAGCTATCCATAATTATCCAAAACATTATTCAGGCAATTCTCCTCATCCACAGTAGTCATGCTCCATAACTTTACAGTGAACACTGAGTCAGCAAATACCGAACCAATGCTCCCAAAGAAATGCAGGGTTAGGTTCCTGCAAGCCTCTGGTCACAACATCTTCCTCAAAAGAGCAGTACATAACCTTGTTTTCTGTGTGTTTCTGCTTAAGGACACCTTATTTAATATATATTGTTAATTCATTGCTATCGAATTCATGGCCAATAGCACTCTAACTCACACTTGAACAAAGCTTATCTCATATATATTTTCTCTGTGAGGTGCATCACACGAGACATGACTTAGGAAAACCAGACAGCACTGTGGCACATTTTAAATAGCAAAATAGGCACTCTTCTCATTGATGACAGCCTTCTACATTCCTTCCACCTCTACCTAGTATGGTGATAAGTTGGCAGGAAGTGTGAACACCTTAAAACCTGCATACATATTCACCCTCATACTTTTAGGAATTCATCTTATATGAATAACCTGAACTGTACATAAAGTTAAGAGTACAAAGAGGTTCACGGCAGCATTATTTTAGGCTAGAAACACCCTGAATACCAAATAACAGAGGACTGCTTAAGTAAATTTATATATTCATACAACTGAATACTATTCAGCTCCTGAAGATGTTGGAGAAGAGTGTACAAGGACAGGGAAAAGGTATGTAAAAAGTGGGAAAAATTAGACTAAATAATAGTGTCAATCATATTGACACTAATTTTGTCAAAAATACTACACTACATAGTCATGTAAAATAGTATATGTAAATGTAACGACTTATTTTGGTACTTTCCTATATTTTATGTTTCCCTAATTTAATAATTAGGAAAAAAGGGGATGCTGTTTAATAAAACACCCTAAAAAAAGACAAAATGCTATATATTTTGCAAGCCACGATGAGTCAAGCCGATTTCTTCAGTGAGCCCACATGGACATGTTGTTCATTTAGGAACAACAAAATCATCCCTAGTTCTTAATTCTCTGGCAGTGGGTGGAGGGCAGTGTAGAGGGAGGAAGAAAGAGAATTCACAGTGTCTTCTGTCTCCGGAATGCAGTGGGGCTCGTCCCACTAGACTACAACTCACCCCTGTAGAGGTAGAGGAACCAGAACCCCTCGCATCTCAAAGGTGCTTCACCTTGTTCTCCAGCATTGTTTTCCAAAGTTTACTCTCCACATCTAGTGATTCCCCTACCAGACATTATTTGGATTCAAAAACAATACCTCAAAAATAATAATAGCAAAACTTTCAGATGCCTGATCATTCTACAATTATAAGATAATTCTTAAGACTTAGAGATACCTCACATTAATCCTGGCTATTATTTGGTCACCTCGTTAGAAAACGCACTATTTTTCCATTGTTGAATTTAACCACGTCTTTTCTCTGTGCAATAACATTGAGAGAGAGAAAAAAAAACACCTAACTCTTCCAATCATTATATATTATTTCCAATATATATGACACCAAACGTTTATCAGTGATTCATTTCTCTTTAACAGTCTACAAAGGCTTCTCCATACAGGATTCATAATCAATTACTGTGCATGTTGGGACGAATGATGAAATTTACTGAAATATCCCCAAGTCTGTTAAAATTCTTCAAATTACTTACCATGAAACAAACAAAGCACATTCAAATTTGAATTCTGAGAAGCAGAGCAAAGAGTAAAAATCTTATTTTTGATTTATTTCTGAGAGTATGTCAGCAAGGAGCATGAAAATACTTGTAGAGTGTTCCATTAGGGATGCATGAAAAATGCAGTCACTATCAGGCACACGGATCTTGTGTAAGACACAGAACCACCCGCCTTCCCAGGACCCAGTTCTTACTGGGAAGTGCTGTTCGGTAACATGGAATGAGCATATGCTGGGCAAGGACAGCCAGACATTGTTGGAAATTTGGATCAACTGGACATTAGAGAAAGAAATGCAAGACAAGAGGAAAAGTACTTTGAGGAAAGGAAGAGCAATGAGTGTGGGGCAACTGGCTTTCCATTCTCTAGCTCCCATACAGTGTTACCCTACACATGGGTGAAACCAGAGAACAGGTTACCAGTTCATAAGTACAAAGTCGTTTGTATTCTTCTCAGACTAGACTATCAGGTAGCCAATCACCACACAGAATGTCTGCCTGGACTTTTACTCCTTCCAACTCATATGAAAGTAAAATTTATTTTCAAAGAGGCCTGTAAGAACAGGGATGGGGGAGTTATTTCAAAAATAATGCTCATGTTGTTTAAAGGATTGGGCATTATATTCGAAAATCAATCCCTATAAAAGTTCTATTACTTCCCCCCCCCCCAAATAAATGTTCCCTTGCAGATATGGTATTTCAGCAAATACACATGGTCTTGTAATAAAATGAGTCTTGTTGCGAGCCTCTGACATAAACATGTAAATAAGTGAAAAAGAGGTTCCTGTGTCTTATACTTAAATATATTCTAAATGTATGATAATCAACAATATGTGTGTAAGGCATTTAGCACATATTAATCCCAAAACATATTTATGGAGGTTCCTCAAAAAGTTGAAAATGGAGCTACACTATGACACAGCAATTGCACTACTGGGTATTTACCCCAAAGATACAAATGTAGTGATCCAAAGGGGTACATCCACCCCAATGTTTATAGCAGCAATGTCCACAATAGCCAAACTATGGAAAGAGCCAAGATGTCCATCAACAGATGAATGGATAAAGAAGATGTGGTGTATATATATATAATGGAATATTATGCAGCCATGAAAAAAAAGAAATCTTGCCATTTGCAATGATGTGGATGGAACTAGAGGGTATTATGCTAAGCAAAATAAGTCAATCAGAGAAAGACATGTATCATATGATCTCACTGATATGAGGAATTCTTTTTTTTAAAAGATTTTATTTATTTATTTGACAGAGAGAGAGATAGCGAGAGCAGGAATACAAGCAGGGGGAATGGGAGAGAGAGAAGCAGGCTTCCTGCTGAGCAGGGAGCCCGACGTGGGACTCAATCCCAGGACCCTGGGATCATGACCTGAACCGAAGGCAGAGGCTTAACAACTGAGCCACCCAGGAGCCCGATATGAGGAATTCTTAATCTCAGGAAACAAACTGAGGGTTGATGGAGTGGTGGGGGGTAGGAGGGATGGGGTGGCTGGGTGATAGTCATTGGGGAGGGTATGTGCTATGGTGAGCACTGTGAATTGTGTAAGACTGATGAATCACAGACCTGTACCTCTGAAACAAATAATACATTATATGTAAAAAAAAAAAAAAGATAGTAGGAAGGGAAGAATGAAGGGGGGGATTTGGGGGGGAGATGAACCATGAGAGACTATGGACTCTGAGAAACAAACTGAGGGTTCTAGAGGGTAGGGGAGTGGGAGGATGGGTTAGCCTGGTGATGGGTATTAAAGAGGGCATGTATTGAATGGAGCACTGGGTGTTATATGCAAACAATGAATCATGGAACACTACATCAAAAACTAATGACGTATGGTGATTAACATAACATAATAAAATAAAATTTAAAAAAAACTGAAGGCATTTGCATGCTGAAAATATGGCATGCAGTTTTCTTTCTCCAGCCTCAAATTCTAGAGACTTTTGAAGCACACATCACAGAGCCAAAATAGCTGGACTCTTCTCAAATTTATACCAAATGATATTCTGTGGTTCTTGCAGACATGAATTTAATCCTCCCTTGATTAAATTGTGTTTTCTGGGTTGTCTGAACAGAGAATCACCGCAAGCTACTGAATTGCTTACACATTTCATCGACTTCAAAACAATACATGCAATAACACTGATGTCAATAAACCTGTTTCAGACACCTCCCGTCCCGTCCATGACCGCTTAGTCCCTCCCCTTTCAATAATTATAAATCTAAGCCTTAGAAATGATAATGAAATTGAACATTCAAAAAAACAACAGCACACACTAAAGTTTTCATTGTGCTTTAGAAATGTCTGCCAACCACTTACACATATAGGATCTCTGTTGATATTCAAAGCCATGCTTCCAGGGATTACTTTCATGTCCACTCTACAGACAAGGTAACAGAAGTTTAAAGAGTACACCCTAATAGCTAATAAATATATGAAAAGGTGTTCAACCTCACTGGTCATGAGAGAAAGCACTCAGTGTCATTGGAAACCACCATACATCTATCAGAATGACTGAAACTGGAAAGGCCTGACTGTACTGAGTGTTGGTAAGGATGTGGAGAAACTGGAACTCCCATACACGGTTACCAGAGTGTAAATGGGCACATCTGGAGACCTGCTTGGTAGTACCCATTCAAGCTGAATGTGTGTGTATGTTATGACCCAAAAATCCTAGTTCCAAGAATATATCCCATGGAAATGTGCTCCAAAGGACTTGTATGAAAACATGTTCATAGCAACGTAATAGTCAAAACTGAGTAACACAAATGTTCATCAACAGAAAAGGATAAAGGGTTCTGGAAGAGTCACACAATAGAATACCATACAGCAGTAAGAATGAGTGAACCACTGCTACATAAAATGTGGATGAATCTTACAAATGAAAGTTAAATGGAAGATGGCAAACACAAAAGAGTGTACCCTGTATGATCCTATTTATATTAAGCTGAAATTTATATTAAGGCAAAATAAATGGATGACATTAGAAATTGGGAGAGCTATGTTACCTTTGGGGAGAGAGCAGGGAAGGAGAACCATGGGGCAGGAGCTCATTACTGGCTCCTGAGATGCTGGTTGTCTAAGTCTGTTGAGGCTGCTGTAACAAATTACCATAGACTGAGTGGTAAGACAACAAACATTTATTTTTCACAATTTTAGAGGTCGGAAGTCCAAGATGAAGGCACTGACAGATTCAGTGTCTCATGAGATCCCATTTCTTGGTACAGAAATGGCCATCATCTAGATACATCCTCACATGGAGGAAGGGGTGAAGGAGTTCTCTGGGGAGATCTCCTTTATAAGGGTACTAATCCCACTCATGAGGCTCCACTTTCATGACATAATTACCTTTCAAAGGCCCTACTTCCTAATACCATCACATTGGAGATTAGGATTTCAACATATGAATTTTCAGGGGACATAAACATTTAGTCCATAACACTGGTCATGTTCTATTTTGTGACCTGGCTGCCAGTTACATAGCTATGTTCACTTTGTGATAATTTATCAAGCTATATACTTTTGATTTGCATACTGTTCTGTATGTAGGTCATACTTCAATAAGTATTAAGAGTTTTAAATGATACTGTCATATAAAATTATTCCTCCTTTAAATGGGAAATGTATATGTGTATCTCAATTAATGGAATGAACAAGTCTCTGATTAAATGTTCTTACCACAAAAAAGAAATTATAATTACAGAACAGGATGGAAGGTAATGCTATATTGGTGATTATACCGCAACATACAGATGTATCAAATAAACACATTATATACTTCAAACTTATATGATGTTATATGTCAATTATATCTCAATTAAAAAATTTTAATAAAGCTAACCTCCAAATACTAAAAAAAATAAATGAAGCAACCCTCCGAGGTAATAAGTAATGTTATTATTTCATTTTATGAAAGAAGAAACTGAGATAGATAGAAGTAAAATTATGTGCTCAAGCTCTCACAACCAGTAAGTGGTAAAGATATGACTGGAACCTGGGCAGTCTGGCACCTGAGCCCCACTAAGAACCCCTTCTTTTTTGAACTAGTACTTGGTGCTTATGCAGCACATTTGTTTCTGGATATTTAAAGAGCTTTGAAAAACACTTTACATTAATTATACCAGCAGCAAAAAATAATAATATTTAAAGAAACAAAAATTTAAAAATAAAGAGTTTTGAAATATGACTTTAAATTGGATCTAAACCAGGAAGCACGAACGGATCAGGTGTGGTGATTTCACGAATGTCAATCACACACTACTGGTTTTTGAAATCAGGCCTTCAGAGGGCAACAGATGTGCTTAACTTTGGCCAACAGAGTGGGGGTGACTATTGAGATTCCTGTCAACTATTTTTTCCTTTTATTCATTTGTGTAAGATGTTTTATATACTCCAGATGTCATTTGTACTCATTTTCTACACCTTTGGAATTCTAAGTTTAGAATTAGAAGTAAAAGCCAAAGCATGATTCAGGAAAACAAAAACTTAAGGATAACACTCTTTGGAGGGCTTTTCCTTTAAGTGTGTTCAAATTCTTTATAGATTACCACAAAAACCCTACTTCTACTTCCTATTTTATGTGATTTTTACTCCTTTTGATTTAAAGAACACTAATGCTTAGAATTCTGTATGAAGATCAGATCATACCACCAGCAGAACAAACTCTACTGTCTTTCTCTCATCTCCAGCCCAACTTGAAAATAAGAGAATTATAAAACATTTAATGTGAATTCAGTTTTGTAAGTGAGCTATCTTGAAAAGATTCTTGTTTTAGACAATTTGGCAGAGGAGCTCTGTTTCATATATATTACAAACAAATAAGGAACCTATTAGTGATAAAGGCATTTATGTTAGGTCCCAGTGAGTATCAGCATTCGGGCTAATAGTCAAGCAAAATAAATTTAAGTTTCAGCTCTATGGCTGAAATGGTAGAAATATAGGTTAACCCATAATATTGTTCTTGAATGATGACATTTATAACATTTATTACTTGATCAATAGAATTAGCTCACACACATGATGAACAAGTAGTTGTTACTATCAGTTGATTCAAGTTTAACAGGCCTTTCGCAATTTTGAGTTTGTGTTTTTAACTCACTAATCCTTACATCTAACAAGAAAATACCTTTGTAATAATTAGCTTTGGGTTTTTGGGATTCTCTACTTCTGGGCAGCTGAATGGGGTTCTACTTGAAATAATTACTGCTAGAACTACAACCAGTTTTCTTGCAAAATCAAATCAATTCATCTATACTATTTTTAAGTCTCTGTTCTCTGAAATCTGTTAAACAACGCCAGGATTGAAAATACCCATTACATTTCCATGCTTTTTATCTGTCTTTGAAATTTTAAGATTTGGAAAATTTACAGTGAGATGAGCTATGCATTCATTTTCCTGATATAGCATGAGAAAAATAAAATAACTCCCACATATCTTTCTCTACCCAAGATGACAGGCAATCTCAAAAAAGTTTAAATACTCTAAGCATTTGAAAATATTCCATAAGGTAAAGTCAAAATTTTTTAAGAGACTCTTTTTAAAAAAACGGCTCTGCAAGTGATTTTTCCTTCCCTTCCTGTATTTTTACAAAATTAAAATTCCAGATCAGCCGCTAAGAAAAGATATTCCAAAGAAAATGCAATGATTGTCCTGGTAGACTTACTCCCTCGATAGCTCTCTATTATTCTTAGCACTGAATTTCAGTAGACACTAAAAGTTCAGTATTTTATCACAGTTGCCCTGTTCTCTGAATACTTTGTGGTTCAAGCATTTAAAGAGCTGTGTGTTAGTTATATTCACGGTATTTAGAGATTTCAATTGATAGGAAACTCTCTGGGAGGAAAATGATCCTTCCCTTAGTAAATGAGAAGGGGCACCTAGGTGGCTCAGTCAGTTAAGCATCTGCCTTCGGACCAGGTCATGGCCCCAGGGTCCTGGGATTGAGCCCACATCAGGCTCCCTGCTCAGTGGGGAGTCTGCTTCCCCCTCTGCCTTTGCCCCTCTCCCCCAGCTCCTGCTCTCTCTATATAACTATATCAAATAAATAAATAAAATCTTAAAAAAGGAAAGTAATAGTAAGAAGAAGGGATAAATAAATTAATAACTAGGAAGACACTGATAATATTCCTACTTAACCAATGAAAACAAGGTACTTATATAAACAGAAAAACCAACTGTAAACACTTATATAAATAGAAAAACCCCACAAACACGGCTAGGTGACTGAATTTTGATGACAGTGCTCTTCCTGGATAGCACTGGAGAGCTAAAGATTAGCAGCTGATAATACCCTACCATTTATTTTGTGAATCAGAAGGACAGGAGTTAGCAAAAATGTAAGGTGAGCAACCATCTGAGTCATAATGAAAACAGACAAGCATACTACTAATGTAAAACAAAACTTTATATATGCGAACCAAAAGACTATTATTGGTACACTTATTAATGAGAAGCTTCCATATTAAGTTCAGACCACATTTCTTTAAAAAAATCTGGTATCATTTTATGATTTTCCTAGTGATGGTTCACATTTCCCATGTCTTCAGATACCTTAAGAACCAAGAGAATGTCTCAGATACTCTAACAGTATCAAGATCATGATTCTCAAAGTTTAAAGTCAAATGGCGGTGGTACACACACACCTCACAGAATTGTAAAGAGAAATAAATGACATGTATCAGACGTTCAAAACATGTTAGTCTTCTCCTTGTCATAAACGTCCTCCTAAACCATGTTGTCATAGACCAGTGAGTACCTGCGGTCGAAACAGAGCATATGGGTATTGAACTTGAGAAGGGTTTACTGAATCCCTACTATGCACTAGCGTGTGTGTGAGAGCTATGTAGTAGGCCAGGAGAAAAGAGGTTCATAAAGCAACATTCTATACTAGCTAGCACACGTTATAAACTATGAAAATTAAAAAGCATACAAAAGAATGTGGGGTCATTACTTTCTAGTGATACATAGTTTTATAATCCTTTAATTTTCTTCTGTCTCCAATTGTATGATAATACTTGCAGCACGTTTATGGAAGGAATGCGACTGAGTCCTCTAAGTCACGTAAGAGCTTTAGTGTACATTACTCAAATAAGGTTTCATGTCAACCAATGTTTCACTGTCTGGTGCACTCCCCCCTTTTTATTTCCTCCTATCTCTCAGAACTTCAGAAGCACAGCATCTGAAATAAGGTCCTGGAGGCACTTATCAGTCTTTCATCTGAAATGAATAACTCATTGTGTACTTCAAGCAGATATAGAAGCAGGATTTGCATCTGTGGCTGCAAAGTAAAGCATCCGGAAAAAGGCAGCTCTTGAGGGTGAAAAATCAGAAAATTATGCAATTTCCCTACAAAGACAGAGGTTACCTTAGGATCGGCTGTGAGCAGTTTGAAAGCTTGATATACTTGAGCTTCCTTTACACCACCACCGAGATCCAAAAAGTTGGCTGGCTTCCCACCATTCAGGAAGATGATGTCACAAGTAGCCATGGCAAGTCCAGCACCATTCACTGGGAAATGTAAATGGCACACAAGACAGGATAAATTTAGTAACACGAAAGGGTGAATGAACCATTTCCCTCCCCCATAATGCCAAAGAGAACCCTGTCACTACCAGGTCAATGTCCTGCCTGGAACTGTGTTCCACCAGGTAAATTCATAGACTTTTAGGATAAATCAGGAAATGTGCAAAAGAATAAACAAAAAAACCTGGGAATAGGAAGACAGGTTTGTTGAGAAGTTACGTCATTCTGGGAAACAGATAAAAAGGAAGGGTTTCCATAATTAATTAATTTGGGGTAGTAGTAGAAGATGGAGTTTTGGGTTCTGGAAAAATACAGAACTCAAGAGAACCGGGAAAGAGAGAAGGCTACAAGAAGTTGCTTGGGTCTGTGAATTACATTCTTTTTAATATCCTTTAAGAGACCTGAGGAAAAAATGGAATTTGTTTAATTTTTGGCTTGCTGAGAATATGCTTTGAATGCACCATCCCTCTGGGGTTGAGCCACGAGGGTCCCAACTTCAGTAGGGCTCCATACATTTTTACACTCAGTGCAACCATGCATGTTTATAGGTTATGTGGATTAACTCAGAAAACAAATGAATAAATGATAGCATCCAAATAATACTCTTATCCCTCTGCTCCTTCTTCAAATTATTATAAGAAATGTTCACTAGCAACCTGATCATTAAAACTAGAACCAAAATGTGCTAACATCTTAGGGCGTTTTTTTTTTTGTTTTTTTTTTTTTAAGAAAATAAAGAGTTTTAGCACTGCAATTCTTATTTTCCAGAGCTGAGTTTTATTGACCAATTGTACTTTTTTGGCTTCTTATACTTAATTAATATGAAATTACTTCCCTCAGGTTAGATAGGAAGAAAAAAAAAAAAAAAGCAGACCTCCTGAACACAGCAGAAACTCTCAAAGTAAAATATACTTCACTTTTTCTGACCCTTGAATTCCCCAGACAAGCCTATGAACTGTGAGTAATTTAATTAAGTCTGGGGCAACTACAATAAAAATGGTTTATATACAATCTTAAAACAATTTGAAATGTGTTAGTCGTTGCTTCTGAGGCTGCTAACTTGGTTAAATCATGCATACTCCCACAGAGGCTACAAAGAATCTGTATTTAATTTGTTCTAAACACACCATTATATCATTCTCCTTTCTAAATGCCTACAAATATTGAAAGCGCATTAGCTTATCAAGATCAGAACAATGTGAGTGATCTGGTACATTACAGTTATTACTACGATACAAAGCAAGAGCTTTTGGTATCACTTGTAATTAGATGTCATTTTCTATTGTATGGCTCAGCAGACTACTGGATGAGGTCTGTTCAGTTCTGAATATAATAATCCTGTTGGTTTAATGAGCTACAAATCTTTTTTATTTTAATTCCATTAAGATTAAGACCTCAGTTTCTAGCGCAATGAATTAGTTCCACCAGAAACACAGATGTGTATAAATCTCAGCTCTATAAGCTGTGGACAATAACAGAAATTGTATTGCCTCTATAGACCCATTCTTATCTCAGCTGAATAAGCCATTTTCACAAATTTAGATGAGTATGATAAAATCAATTGTTTTATTAATAAACTGGATAATGGATTAAACATTTTATCATTTGGTTATCATAAAAGCTGAAACTTGAGTATAATGATTCAAGTGTATGTTCTCTTCTACTTCCTCTGAGAAATTTTATCTTAAAACCAAATTTCAGAATAGTTCCTAGCATATTAACACAGACTGGAGTAGCAAAGATTTTGATTTTTATTAAGCATAATTTAACTGAGATGCTTTAAAATAGTATTTCTCAGCTGGGGTGACTTTGGCTACCAGAAGATATTTGCCAGTGTTTGGCAACATCTTTGGTTATCAAAATGGGGGGGGTTCCCAGTGGCATCTAAAGAACAGGGACAATGCTAAATATCTGACAATGTATAGGACAGCCCCCCAAAGAATTATTCCACCCAAAATGTCAATAATGACAGACTTCAGAAACCCTGCTTTAAGTCAGTGACCACTGAGCAAAATGAACTTTGGGAAGAAACTCAGAATTGTTTCCCAAGACTTTTGGGCTACAAAAACTCCTATTTTTACTGGCTACCAGGAAATACCATTTCAGAAAGGTTCAGAAATCAGTAGTTCCTAAATTCTACAAAAATCCACAAATCATGCTTTTGATAAAACTATTTTCTTACCAAAGCAGGCAATGTTCCCATCCAGTCCTATATATTTTAGATCATATTTGGCAGCTTCGTTTTCAATGGGCTCATTCTCTGATTTGTCGTCCATAGCAAATATGTCCTTTTGTCGGAATTCTGCATTGTCATCAAAGTTTATCTTTGCATCAAAACAGACAACTAAATAAAGGAAAAAAGGCACACACATGAATATCTCTTAAGGATCTATAAATTAGTTCCCAAGGGTGGCAGGTACAGAAGAATGAAAAATAAAATACTGTCATTTTTTTTCTCATGATAGGGGTGGGAGAAATTGTTATGGCTTTCTTGATCTTAAACTTAAGGGGTACAAAGACAAATATGGTGGCATAGTCCCTGTTCCCAAGGGACTTAATTCTAATAAAGAGCACAGAAATTTACACCTGTTGGTCTCTGTTTAATAAAATAACAATATAAACTGTGGTCACCCATTAAAAGTTATAGACTGCCACATCTACACACAGCTTTGATTTGCCATTTTTATTACATTTCTTATTTTTAGTATATAACCACTGAGCATCACCTTTACCTTTGATGCAAAGAGAAACTGGATTATAATGTTTAATCCCACTGTCCTCCTTTGCCCTTCTGATGCTGCAAAGTGAAATTTTTATTTAATCAGTATCCTTGCTAATATTTCTGAAAGATTTAATGCAAAGAACACTGGGTTAGAATCAATAGGTTTTTATTTGATCCTTAACTAACTCTGTAACTTGATAAACAAAAATTAACCTACTTCCTCTCAGGGCCTCAGTTTTCTTATTTGGAAAATGGAAATAACAATCCCTAAACTGCTCATATACTTACTTTGGGGTCTGCTCAAACTAGGACCATCATCCTCATGTGTGCACGATATGACTCTTTTGATTCAGGTTATAAAACACTAAAAGACCGAGACAGATCAGATATAATGGGAGGTAGCCAGGCATTACCAGCACTACTGTCTCTACTCTCTGGTACAGGTAGAAATCTCCAACTCTCTCAATGGCCAAAAGCCCTGGGCACAGTTGAAACCCACTGGGTGATATGGCCGGACCATGGAAAGAGCATTTTCCCTGATTTACAGGATATCTTCTATATGAACTCTCAGGGAGAGCCTGCAGTGAGGAGGGGTGACATGCAGGTTTCTGGGATTTGACCCCTTTTATTATATCCCTTTGGGTAGAAATTAGTTGTCTATGATGACATTCCATTCTAACCTTCTTTTACTTTAATTCAGATATTGACAGGCAGGGATCTTTGACTCAGACTTTAGAAAAATTACCCATTCTCCTCCAGCATTGCTGAGAAGGAGCTACTTCTTCAAAGGGAAACAACCTGGAATAATTCATTCAAACTAATGACCATGGTCTGCTCATCCCATTTTCTTACAATGACGAGAAAATATTGTTACATTACAACATTCTAGAGTTACAGACCCTACATAGAGGCTTTACACAAGGGTCTCTCTACCACAAAATTCAAGCACTTTGATACAAATCTATGCAGAACTGGCATTTTAACATCTAAGAGTACTTGGCATAAATAAAAGCCCAAACCGCAAATTATTTAAAGTCGCACTGACTGACAAGAGAGAATCTTATATAGAAGGTAATGTCTGCCAGAGTCCTTAGTCTTGCCACAAAATGTCCAAGCACTTTACCCACACACTGTGAATATATGGAGCAAATGAGTAATTACTGTCCAGAATACTGCAATCTTAATGATGGAATCCTACAATTACCAAAGGAATTGGCCAACGTTCTCTGCTTGCCACAATGGCATTTTGTCAGCAATTAATGATTGGTATAATAATTAACAGGAAAGCAACTTCATTCTTGGCTTTCCACTAGGCTTATAAATAAATTTTAATTAATTTATTAGTAATTTTAGCTCCTTCATTACTCATTGGCAAGACTACTTGTAACTGACACCTTCAAAATGAATGGGCAAAGGCTATCAAACTGACTTCCTAACTGAAGAGTTTCAAATAAAAGAATTCTTGGTCAAGATCAATAAACTAGTAAATCAAAATAGGTCCAGGCTGATCTTTGCCCCTTACAAAGACTACAGTTCCAAGCTACTTGAGAGAACATAATTAATGTATATGGATGCAAAGTTCAGAAGGCAGGCCCACCTCCCCTCCGCAAAGCCAGATTTTCAAAAGATGCTTTTTCCTGCAGTATGATGCATATGCCAAGGACAGAAATGAGTTCACTCTTTGGGGGCCACCCTGAGAAAACTAAGAGTTAAACCAGAGCTTGGGGCGCCTGGGTGGCTCAGTCGTTAAGCATCTGCCTTCAGCTCAGGTCATGATCCCAGGGTCCTGGGATCGAGTCCCGCATCGGGCTCCCTGCTCCGCGGGAAGCCTTCTTCTCCCTCTCACACTACCTCTGCTTGTGTTCCCTCTCTCGCTGTGTCTCTCACTGTCAAATAAATAAATAAATAAATCTTAAAAAAAAAGAGTTAAACCAGAGCTTGAAGATGGTGACTGTAGGATAAAAGGGGTATGGAGCACAGGGAGAATAAAGCACTTGAAGCAGGTACATGGGCTCTTTTAGATACATATTTGTTATGCCTGCTTAATATTTTAAAGGGAGTCCCAAACATACAAAGTGCTTTCCTGCCCCACTAACTCAGTTTATAATGCTGTATTGCCTGGATGTTTTTCCTTGAACTTCACCACTTAGTGAACTCTGGCATCAAACACACCTGGGTAAGAATTACAACTTGGACACTTCAGAGTCAGGTAGCCATCATCACCTCTCCTAAGCCCAGTGGCCTTGTCTATAAAATGGAAACCAGAGTATTTTCTACTGCATGGTGTTGGTGTAAGCAGGGACTGCATGCCAAGCACTCAGTAGCACAGACAGCCCACACTCACTGGCTATTATACCACCGCCACACTCCACCTGCCCAGTTCTTTATTACACTCACCTTCCCAATGCCAACCCAGGGTATAGGATTCTCCTATTCTAAAAAATGACCTGTCCTTGGCCCCATTCCCTTATAATCCTAGCCTTCTATTTACAGTGAATCTAAACTAATGCCTATTGGAGTTTACAGATGTACAGGTTACCTACGATTTTCAGTGAAATGCCATATTCAGAATACTTAAGACTTTCCCACAGGAAGGATTTTAGTGGTTGGTATTTCAGGCTGTGTGACTGATGGAGAAGGAGATTTTAGCCTAAAGGTTGAGGGTGGAAGAGATATCTTTGATGACCCTCAAATCCCACCATACCTTTCCATAAGGCCAGGGTGGCTAAAGATTGATATAAAACAGCCCCAAATGAGAATCTCAGTCAGATGGTGGCAAAGAATAGCCCTTGGGACAGCTTGCTGCCTGTTTTTATAAGTAGGGTTGGACTGGAATACAACCACACCCATTCATTTACATATTTCTACAGCTGGGTCCCAAGACAATAGCAGAGATGACTCCTTATAATAGAGACTATACGGTCCTTTATAGAAAAAGCCTGCCTATCCCTACTAAGTCACACTTCTCATGTTGCAATAGCCACAGGTATCATACTTATTTACAGCGAAAGAGAAACTTAGGAAAGTGCATCTAATGGCATGAAAACAAAAAGCATAAGGGACAAAATAAACAAAAACTGGATTAATCCTTGAATATCGATTGACTCTCATATGCTTATTTCCCCCGTAAGACCTATCCAAGTACACTTATAGAATGAGTGTGTTAAAAATGGATTGATGGCTATGTCAACAGTGGGGTAATAAAATAAACTTGCTTGCTCAAACCTTAGCTTTTTCATTTATTAAAACAACAAACTACACTAAAATGTATTTTTCGAGGTACTGAACCTGGTTCAGATATAAGATATTCAGTATCACATTAATGAAACCTCAATTCTATAGAAAATTCACCTTGCACAAAGGCCATTCTGTGTACAAAGTGGGTGAAAAAACATACCTATTAATATTTATAAAACAATTTTCACCATCAAAAGCACATTGTTACATGCTTGATAGATGATACAAATGAATTTTCCTTCTAAACAAATATCAAAGAAAGCTGCAGTACTTATATTCATAGAGACCTCTGTTTTTTTGTTTAGTGGTGTGAGATTCTGTGAACTGCTAATTCACCAACCGAGATGAAGAGCCTGACTGGCAGTTAGGTGCCTCTGACCCTAGAGTTTTAAAAGAAGAATGTGTAACAGATTAAACAAAAGAAAAGTACATTTCAGAGGGTAGACTCACACATAAAAGAAACATAAAAACAGCAGGAAATAACATTGTCATAATTAGTTTGAAAAATCATGTCTTCAAGCAATGTACTACATTTGATTTGTGATAAATAACCATAATATGCTACTGAAATGCACCTTGCCGAGATGGCATTAAAATGCTGATACTTTCAAATTAGTCCCACTTTCCATTAAATATTGATGTTCCAAGAGTTGTATACTTTTTAGAACTTTTCTTGAGTTGCTGTGAAAAGAAAAAATAGATACGAGGCGGGAGGGGGATTCGGGTGAAGGTAGAGAACTGAAAATGTTCTTGAAAATAGAGTCTTGTGTATAAAGAGAGAAAAGAGAAACACCCACCAACAACATGGGCACTTGCTAACTCGAAGCAACAGGGTGGCTATTTAGGGAAATTAATCTGAAGCAAGAAAGGGATCTGATGTGCGAGTTAACTTTGGATCACTCAGCCTTAGTTCTCATGGAATCTTGGCCAGGTAGTGACTGTTTTAAATTGGGTTTCATTCCGATAGCTTGGTGAATGGATTTGGGCTCCAACTGTCGAAAATGCCTTAGAGCAGGAATTCTTCATCTTGGGACTACTGGTAAGTTAGATGAGATCATTATCTATTGGGGGTAGGGGGTGTACTGTGTACTATAGGATGTTTAACAACATCCCCAGCCTCCACCCACGAGAGGCAAGTGGCACCCTGAACTCCCAGTTGTGATAAACAAAAATGGATGTTAACGAGACTCATTGTGGTGATCACATGCAATCATTGTGTTGTATACCTGACACTAATATTATGTTGTATGTCATTTATATCTCAATTAAAAAATGTCTCTAGACATTGACATACCTCCCCCGGGGGACAATATGCCTACCCTCTTCATTGAGAAACATTAGAGACACCAAAGAAAGGAGTCTGTGTTCAGGTAGATCTGGCTAAAAGTGGGAAGAAATGAAATAGAACATAAAACCTCACAGTGGCTTGTAAAACAGATGAATGAATGGATAGGTAGATAAATAAATAATGATAAAAAAAACCCTGCTTTTTTTTTAATTAAAGTTTTTTTATTTATATAAGTAATCTCTGCACCCCATGTGGGATTCAAACTCATGACCCTGACTGAGATCAAGAGTTGCAAGCTCTTCTGACTGAGCTAGCCAGGCACCCCAGGAAAACCTTGCTTCTAACTTGGACACACATTTTTTTTTTTTTAAGATTTTATTTATTTAGGGCGCCTGGGTGGCTCAGTTGGTTGAGCGACTGCCTTCGGCTCAGGTCATGATCCTGGAGTCCCGGGATCGAGTCCCGCATCGGGCTCCCTGCTCGGCAGGGAGTCTGCTTCTCCCTCTGACCCTCTTCCCTCTCGTACTCTCTATCTCTCATTCTCTCTCTCTCAAATAAATAAATAAAATCTTTAAAAAAAAAAGATTTTATTTATTTATTTGACAGAGAGAGAGAGAGAGCACAAGCAGCAGGACAGGGAGAAGCAGGCTCCCCGCTAAGCAGGGAGAACTTGACCCCATGTTTAATGAATTAATCCTGGCAATACAACTGGACAAGCAAGGAAAAGAGTTAATTTCTCTTCGACTATTTAATTAACAGCTTACTTTCATTTCAATAAAATTTAGGCCATTCTGGTAGACATGTGACTCCATCTCTTTTTCCATTGAGAAAATGCCTTTCTCCTACACATGTGATTCCAGCTCAGTGACTGGTCTAGATATGGATAGAGGACCCAAATAGGGCCAATCAGAATCATTTGAAAAGATTGCTGTGGTTGCTGAAGGAGAATGATGAAAAGCGGGAGCCATGTTGGTTGCCCCTCCAGAGAGCCTGGCCGACAAAGGAGCCAATTCGGAGGCAACTGGGATGGAAGATCAGAGAATCCCTTGCTCCCTTCATGCCCTAAACCAGACCACTCCCTGTTATATGAGGAAAATAAATATCCTTCCCTGAACTGGAAGCTTCTTAACAAAAACTAGACTGATGTAGGTTTCTGTTGCTTACAACCATTATAATTCTAACAGTCACTAAACTACATTACAGTCAATAGTGCCAAATTATATTCTTTGAATCAATTTTGTTTTTGGTCAGATCTGCCACACATGTACCAATTTTATTGAATTAATTTTTCATTGATTTTCTCTATTGTTTTTCCATTTTTTAAATTATGTTGTTAATCACCATACATTATATCATTAGTTTTTGATGTAGTGTTCCATGATTCACTGTTTGTATATAACACCGAGTGCTCCATTTAGTACTTGCCCTCTTTAATACCCATCACCAGGCTAACCATCCCTCCAACCCCCTCCCCTCTAGAACCCTCAGTTTGTTTCTCAGGGTCCATAGTCTCTCATGGTTTGTCTCCCCCTCTGATTTCCCCTTCATTTTTCCCTTCCTGCTATCTTCTCCTTCTTCTTCTTCTTTTTTAAAATATATAATGTATTACTTGTTTCAGAGGTACAGGTCTGTGATTCAACAGTCTTACACAATTCACAGCGCTCACCATAGAATCAAATTATTAATCACATTGGAAAAAATAATTCTTGGACTGCAGTTCTTTCGCCACATTAAAAATTTCCCATAGGTGATCTAACAGCATAGATGTTATCAAGATCATTGCTCTTTATTCAACCAGGTATCATCTGTTGTGCAAATATATGACCAGTCACCTGGATTTTTAAAAAAATGTTCCTCATTAACCAATGGAAGACAGAAGAAACTCTCTTACAAAGAAGCTTTGCAACAGATAAGTTTAAAGTAAAAATGTTTGGTGTGATGCCAAGCTCCTTAAACTTCTAAATTAAGAGTTATTATTAAATCACAATTTTAATGTGAAACGTTATATGCTCTGCTATTACTGATCTAAATGGAAAAAAATTTATATTCACATTATAAATATTAAGATTATTAATATTGCTAGGATATAAATGACTTTTTTACAGCTCCTAAATAAAAGATTGCTTTAGGGGATTGTGACAATGATGAAGATCAATTTATACATTTGGTCATTAATCACCGTTTCCTAATTGGGTTTAATTTGACTACTGCTCATTAGAGTTATAAACCAACACAGTCATTTAATTGTGATTATAATTCAATAGCTGAACTTTTATGGTACAATGAACAAATTAATAGCTAAAGATAATTTTGCTTTTAAAAATATCACATAAGACTTATGCTTTAATGCACTATATACACGGAATGTATTTTATGATGATTCCTTCAAAAAAGCTCAAGAATTTTCTTTTCTCTTGATAATTAAAAAGAAAACTTCTGATTTCCTGAGGTTTTACAAATACATTCTAGGAAAAGTTTCTTGCACCCTTATTCCCTGCATCAGACTGCAATCTGTGACTGACAATTTACCAAAGTTTTGCATGAAAGTAGTATTATAGCCTGACTTTTATCCAATTCCTTGGCCGAATTTCCATTTTTTTAAAATATGAAATAACCAGGTTGCTTATGCATACTAATTTGAAAAGCAAGCCATCACCTTGAAGAACTTATACTCAACTTCCCTCTCTTTTGTTTCTTGGATTTAATTAACAGCCACTCAATGCAGCCTGAATTTTGACTAATTTCCATTAAGCTGGAGACTATGTATAGATCACTCTGATAAAAGTAAATTAATAGTTTAAGAGAAAAAAGGTAAAAAAGAAAGCAGTCTGGCATATCAAAATCAACACACATGCTATACTAAGAAAGACACAGGTTCGAATCTCAGCTCCAGTAACGGGTTGCTTATGGAGGAGTCACATTAATTTTCAATCCTCTATAAAACAGGGATAATAACTCCGTACTTTTCAGGATTGCTATAAGTAATAAAAAGAAATTTATGTAAAGGCTTATCACAGTATGTGTCATATGAGTTCAAAACAGTTTTCTTCCACTTCACTTCTTCTCTATATAAAATACTAATGATTTCATAGTCAAACAGAATTTTTTAAATATTTATGAATAAAAGGTAGTTTGCTTACAAATAACCTATCACAGATCTTTATCTGGTGGTCACTTGTGCAAACCATGAAATATATTATTTTCAATGGCTTCCTAAACATTACTATTTGTCTATCATAACCTGAAATATAAAAAAAAACAAAAAAGAAAAAAATGGACAAAAAGATGAAATCCATACCTTTACTGACTACTCTCTTTTTCATAGGTATCACTTAATTTGACTTTTTAAAAAAAATTGATATTTATTTATTCATTTGAGAGAGAGCACTAGAGCGAATGAGAGCACCAGCAGTGAGAGGGGGAAGCAGACTCCCCACTGAGTAAGGAGCCTGATGTGGGGCTCCATCCCAGGCCCCTGAGATCAAGACCTGAGCTAAAGGCAGACCCTTAACCTACTGAGCCACCCAGGTGCCCCTAATTTAACTTTTTTAAAATGAAAATGGAGAATTTATTAGACGAATACAGGGGCCTCCACCAGAAATGCCACAAGACTCATGGAAGGAGATCAGGACTGTCTTTCATTAGTTCAAGTGCAGTTGGTGACAATTATAATTTTAAACAAAGCCTTAATTTTTGTACAAAGTTTTACTTTCTGTTATTTTTTATGTTTTACTTTCAATATCCATTATCTTTTTGATTTTCAGAAGGATAAGAAATAATAAAATAATAATAACTAATGCTTTTGTACCTCTTACCATATGCCAAGCCTTGTTCTAGGAACATTAATTATCCTCATAACAATCTTCTAAGGTAGGTACTATTATTATTGTCCCCATTTTGTACTTAAAAAACAATTCCAGTATAGTTAACATACAGTGTTAGCTTCAGGTGTACAATACAGTGACTCAACAGTTGTATACATTACTCAGTGCTCATCACAATGAGCGTACTCTCAATCTCCTTCACCTATTTCATATACCAACCCCCCCCACACACACATACACACCTACCTCCCCTCTGGCAACCACCAGTTTGTTCTCTGTATTTAAGAGTCTGTTTTGTCTCCTTTTTGTTGTTGTGTGTTTTCTTTCTTAAATTCCACATGAGTGAAATCACATGGTATTTGTCTTTCTCAGTCTTATTTCACGTAGCATGATACTCTCTAGATTCATGCATGTTGTTACAAAATGGCAAGATTTCATTCATTTTTATGACTGAGTCATATTTCACACTGTGTGTGTATGTGTGTGTGTGTACACACCACTTCTTTATCCACTCCTCTACAGATGGGCACTGGAGTTGCTTCCATGTTATCTTGATTATCATAAATAATATTGCAGTAAATATAAGGGTGCATATATATTTTTGAATTAGCGTTTTTATTTTCTTTGGGTAAATAAATATCCAGTAATGGAATTCCTGAGTCATATGGTAATTCCATTTTTATAACCTCCACACTCTTTTCCATGGTGACTGCACCAGCTTGCACTCCCACCAACAGTGCACAAGGGTTCCTTTCTTTCCATAACCTTACAAACACTTGCTTCTTGTGTTTTCTATTTTAGCCATTCTGACAAGTGTGAAATGAGATCTCATTGTAGTTTTGATTTGTTTTCCTGATGATGAGTATGTTTAACTTCTTTTCATGTGTCTGTTGGCCATCTGTATGCCTTCTTTGGAAAAATGTCTGTTCATGTCTTCTGCCCATTTTTAATTGGTATTAAGCTGTATACATACTTTATATATTTTGGATATTAACCCCTCATCAGATATATCATTTAAAAATATCTTCTCCCATTCAAAAGGCTGTCTTTTTGTTTTGTTGATGGCTTCCCTTCCTGTGTAAAAGCTTTTTATTTTGATGTACTCCCAATAGTTTATTTTGGCTTTTGTTTCCCTTGCCTCAAGAGACATATCTAGAAAAATGTCAGAGAAAGTACTACAGCCAATGTCAGAGAAAGTACTGCACGGGCTCTCCTCTAGGATTTTTAAAATTTCAAGTATCACATTTAGATTTTTAATCCATTTCAAACTTATTTTGGTGTATGGTGTAAGAACGTGGTCCAGTTTCATTCATTTGCATGAAGTTGGTTTTCCCAACACCATTTGTTGAAGAAACTGTCCTTTCCCATTGCGTATTTTTGCCTCCTTTGTCATAAATTAAATGACTGTATAATCATGGGTTTATTTATGTTCCATTGATCTGTGTGTCTATTTTTGTGCCAGTATCATACTGTTTTGTTCACTATAGCTTTGTGGTATATCTTGAAATCTGGGGTTGTGATACCTCCAGTTTTGCTCTTTTTCAAGATTGCTTTGGCTATTCAAGGTCTTTTGTGGTTCCATACAAATTTTAGGATTATTGTTATAATTCTGTGGAAAATGCTCTTGGTATTTTAATAGGGATTGCATTAAATTTGTAGATTGCTTTGGGTATATGGACATTTTAACAATATCTGTTGTCCCAGTTCGTGAGCATGGAATGAATATCTATCCATTTGTTTATGTCATCTTCAATTACTTTCAACAATGTCTTATAGTTTTTTTTTGAGTACAGGACCTTTCACCTTGTTGGTTAAATTCATTCCTAGGTATTTTACTATTTTTGGTGCAATTATAAATGAGATTGTTTTCTTGATTTCTCTTTCTGCCATCTCGTTATTAGTGTATAGAAATGCAATGGATTTCTATATATTGATTTCATGTCCTGCGACTTTACTGAATTCCTTTATCAGTTCTAGTAGTTTTTTGGTGGAGTCGTTTTTGGGTTTTCTATATATAGTGTCATGTCATCTGCAAACAGTGAAAGTTTTACTTTTTCCTTTCCAATTTGGATTCCATTCATTCATTCATTTATTTATGTCTGATTGCTGTGGCTAGGACTTCCAGTACTATGTTGAATAAAACTGGTGAGAGTTGACCAGTCTTGTTCCTGATCTTAGAGGTAAAGCTCTCAATCTTTCACCATTGGGTATGCTATTATCTATGAGTTTTCAGAGATGACCTGCATTATGTTGAGATATGTTCCCTCTAAACCCAGTTTGTTGATGGTTTTGTCATGAATGGGTGTTGTACTTTGTCAAATACTTTTTCTGCATCTCTTGAAATGATCATATGGTTTTTATCCTTTCTCTTGTTGATGTGATGTATCATATTAATTGATTTGTAAATAATGAACCACCCTTGCATCCTAGGAATAAATCCCACTTGATCATGGTGAATGATTTTTTTGATGTATTGTTGAATTTGGTTTTCTAGTATTTTACTGAGGATTTTTACATCTATGTTCATCAGAGATATTGCTCTGTAATTTGCTTTTTTTGTGGTGTCTTCATCTGGTTTTTGTATCAAGGTAATGTAAGTTTCATAGAAAAAATTTGGAAGATTTTCTTCCCTTTCTATCTTTTGGAATAGTTTGAGGAAAAAAGGCATTAACTCTTGTTTAAAGGTTTGGTAGAATTCACCTGTGAAGCCATCTGGTGCTAGACTTTTGTTTGTCGGGTGTTTTTCCTGGAGTACCTGAGAAGAGGACCTACAGCTTATGAATGTCAGGGACTGGTCTATTTTGTGCCTGACAATGGATGTTTACACAAACACCAGTCACTTCACTATACAACACAGTTATTTTTACCACTCTTTTGGATTATAACACCAAACTCCAAGGCTCAGCCCAGGTCTGTGGCGAGAACCTGGCAGGTCCAAAATCTGAATCCAGTCCCCTTTGTACAACACTATACTGTGTCCACCTTGGTCTACGACTTGGTTGTATTTGTACATAGCAGACCACCTAATTTATGCAATGGCAAATCCCTGGTTACTGACTGCCCACAACATGCTAGACAGCATACAAGACACTGGGGGTGAAATGTGCTAAAAAAGACAAGGTTAGTGGAACTTACATTCCCGCATCCCTGTCCTAGCCACCTGACAGCCCACCTTCTACCTCCAAACACATATGCATTCACAAGCTTTTACTATCGAATTAGTAGGAACTTACAGAATACCAGCCACAGTGCAATGGGGGTGGGTACTGAGATAGAAAACAGTTCTTTATACTTTACAAGTATCTGATGGATAGAAAAATCTTCTCTACAAAAATGCCTCCTTCTCCCACCTGAATCAGAAACTGGTAACTAAGTAAGGCGAAAGAATTGGATAGGAGGGCACTAGGGCTTTGCCGGGATGATATAAATCCAGCAGGGGGGCACAAAGTGCATTTGTACACATCTGTACAAACTAAAAATCTTCAAGCATTTCCAGCTCCATAAAAGCAGGTGCATTCATTATACTCTAACGCAGAGGCTTCTGTTCCTACCCAAGATTTTACCTCAGAATAAGCAAGAAAGGCCCTGGAAAAACAAGGGGGTGCTGGTGGATGGATGTTTCTAAATAAAACAAGAAGGAGCTTCCCCTGAGGCCTGGCATTTGGCTGCAAGCAAACTCCAGTGCTCAAGTGTTCAACTGTATCATGGGAGTATTTGAAACCACGGCAGAAATTAAATTACTGAATGAAATGAATGCAAAGCTGCTGCTACAGTCTTTTGTACAATTTAATTTATATTTTGCATAAATTATTACATTCATTTCTTGTTGTTGCTGTTTTCTTTTTTTGGTTACCTTGTCCTTCTGGGGTTTCACCAAAGGGATTCACTTCCACCTGAGTAGCATCAATTTTCAGGAAGAGATTGTACAGCTTCTTAATTTGATCTGCAGCCTAGATGGGATCAAGTACAATGAAATTACACCAAAGCAGTAAAAGAACATTTATTTTGCTGGATTAATGAAACCTTAAAAGTAACAAATTACGTCTTTATGTTCAGTTAGGTTTTCTGAAGGGAAAAAGAGAAAAAAAATAATTATTTTAATTTCCACTGCTATTCATTAGAAGGAATTGCTCAACTTTCCTCCAGACACCAGGAAAGACCATTATCAGGAAAACAAAAATATTTTCAGTCTGGTCTAAAAACGTTGTTAATCTTTTTGTAAATTATCATGTCTCTATTAGCTAAGCTACGCTGCAGTATGAGCCACAATCATTAATACAAACAAGCTCCATTTAAGTAAAAGGTAAACATGATTTTGAGAGTTTATAATGACAGGTTTTCCTTATTATGCTAGAATAAAACAGTTATTACATTTATCAGTTCAAACCCATACTCTGGGAAACAGCAATTACTGAGCGTCTAATGGAAACTGTGGCAAGGCAGGGAGATGAAAGTCCTACACAGTAGAGTTAGGGAACAACACAGTGCAAACTAAACAGTTTGTCCTGAAGGCATAAACCATAAAGAGCAACAATATCCAGAGTCTCCCTGATGTTATGCCCTGACTTCATTTTTTTCCTGCTGCTTGAAATTCACTCATTCATTCATTCTTTTCAACCAACTTTTATGAATGGCCTAGTCACAGCATGCTGGCATTGTGTGAAGTGGGGCGAGGGAAAGACATCATGAATGGGGCCTCGACAGGGCCCTGGAAAGCTCACACCTAGAGGGAACAAAGCCTGTGATGAAACTTAGCATGACTGCGCATCCATGGCTCAGTGCTGGGTATCAGTCTCATTCTTGGCTCCACCTTCTTGCCTAGCCATAATTCTCCCTTGGCAATATTTTCGCTCATTGTTCCAGCCCTGCATTTTTGCCCTCCGATCCAGTTCCAGCTTTTCCCCATCCCTACTCTGGGTGTCAGGGGAGCTGACACTTGTAGGTTGAGTTTCCAAGGCTTCTGGGCTGGATGGCTTCCAGCTCAGTTCAGCCAATGGGAAGCAGTGGTAGGAGACAAGAGATAGAAGAAAGGGAAAAGCTGGGGTACTTCCACCCCTCTCTTTCTGCCTTGCAGAAGCATCTTTTCCTCTGGCTTTAGCAAACACCAGAGACCCACCAGGGATCTACCCTCTGTATCCCATGGTGCAGAAATACCACTGGCTCACTTCGCTCAGCCAGCATGCAGGGAGCAACAATTTCCTGTTAGGCTTTAGCTCTACCTTGCCTCCCGGCCCACCCTGAAATTTCTCAATTCTTGGAGCACCATGTAACCAATTCCCTGGAACAAAGTTCCACTGTGGTGAACACTGAGAGTGCTTTCTTTGTTCCAATATTGACTGAAGAACTCCTGGAAGTGAAATTCATGTTGTCTTCATTTATTTTATGTACATTTATAAACTTTCTTAAATCCTAATTTGAATCCAGGTCGCTACAGATAAACAAACATATGTAACGGATAAGACTGAATGTTTTTTAATATTGACTTTTTTTCTGGCTAGGTAATATATGTACATGATACAAAATTCCCAAGGTATGCAAGAGTCTCCCTCTGAACCTTCCCCAGACTCCCTGGCCACACTGCTCCCGTGGCCCATCCTGCAGCAGCCACTCACTCACGGGCTGGTGTTTCAATGACAGATACTCTAGGTATGTGCAAGTATGCATATTCTCCATTCGTCTTTTTTAAAAAACCAAACTTGGTTCTATACCTTGTTTCTTTACTTAAATAATTTTATAAAGCCTTCACTGACAACACAAATAGAGTGATCTTATTCTTGTAAGTGGCCACATACCTTACGCGAATGTATCAGAATTCATTTAGCCTGTCTCTTAATAGACATTTGGTTTCCAATCGTTTGACATTACTTAAAATGCTGCCTTTACCTATCTCTGTATGTGTATCATACATGTGACTGATCATCTGTTGGATAAATTCCCCAGAGTGGAGCAAAAAAGGCGTGTGGGGATTTTAAATGATAAAAGATTATTCTATATTATTCTCAGCAGAAGCTATCACTAGTTCCCCAGCCCACAACCCAGTATCAGAAATTGTTTTTCTATGCCCAACCATCAGTTATTGATCTTTGCCAGTACGCCAGGTAAGAGTGGGTATCTCATATAGATCTTTAATTGGAACTGCTCTTACTATTAATGAATTTGAGGATTATTCTACAAACTTAAGAGACATTTGTATTTCCTTTTCTCTGAATTTTGCCCATTTTTCTGTTATGATTTGTGTCTTCTTTCTCAGAGTTATAAGAAGCGTTTTTACATGTCAGAAGTTAGCTCTTCATCTCATATAAATTGCAAATATTTTTCTCCTTTAACATTTGCCTTTCACCCATGTGTCTGTTACTTCTGCCACATGGAATCTGGTAATAATAATGTCACTCTTTTCTTTCACGGTTTCTAGCTTTGGGTTAGACTTTAAGAAGGCTGGTCCCACTCTGAGAGTGTTAAAACAATTCTCCAATTTTTTCAAATACTCTAAGATTTCTCTTATATCATGTTTACTTTTTTTTATCCAAATGGATTTTATTTGAGCTATGGTGCAAAGCTGATAAGTCACTCACTGCCAAACAGATTTGTATTTTTAGGAGTTTTCTAGGTCATCTATGGGAGCTTGCAGTGTAAGCCGCATAAAAGAGGCATGGTGTCCGTCCTGGGTACTGTGGCATCCACTGGACCTATACAGTCTCTGCACAGAGTCAACACTCAATAAATACTGGTTCAATTAATGATTAGTTTCATAATAAGGAGAAACCACATAATGGAAAAAACTTCTGGGCGCATGCATATATAAGATCTTATACTAGCTACTTTAAAACTTTCTTCTTTTTTAAAATACATGTACAATAAGATGCATGATCCCAATCATTTTTTTAAGTGTACAGTTTGGCAGTCTCCAGTATATTCACAGAGTCATGCAACCAAGCTGCAGAATGTTTTCATCCTGCAAAGCTGAAACTCCATACCCATTAAATAACAACTCTCCATTCTCCCCTCCCCTCGCCTGAAAACTGCCATTCTTCTTTCTGTCACTGTGAATCCGATGAGTTTAGGTGCCTCATAGAAATGGAATCACACACCTATTTATCTTTTTTGACTGGCTAATTTCACTTAGCACAGTGCCCTCAAGGCTTATCCATGCCTTCTCAGAACCTCCCTCTTTTTCAAGGCTGACCAACCTTCCACTGCATGTATATACCACACTTTATTTACCCATTCATCAGTGGATACCTGGGTCGCTTCAAAACTTCTTAAGCCTCTATCAACCTATCGTAGCTTGAGGCCTGAATTTTCTAAACATTAATGACATTTTAATTATACACTAACACAGCATTTGGCTTGTATTCACTGTTTATTACTGTACAAACACAGATTATAAACGCTTTTTTGAGCAGGATTGAAGCATGATTAGATTTGTGTTGTAAGATCTCTAAGGGAAATGTGTTATAAAATCTGTGCTGTAAGATCTAAAAGGGAGAACCAGCCCAGCTTGGAGACAGAACGTGCCTTATTCCAGAGGCCATCCAGTAAATGGCTATAAAGCCTAGTCAGGGAAAATGTGTCAGTTGAGCAGGTGTAATAATAGAAAATGGCAGGCCCTGGGGCAAGCTGAGGTTAGCTCCCCAGCTTTCTAAACATGTTCAAATTTAAAAAATAAATTAAACACAAGTCAAAGAAAACATTCTGCTGTTTACCTTACAGTCAGCCAGCTTCCTACTGCCACCTACTTCCTCAGTTCAAAACCACACTACACAGAAAATTTGTTTTCTCTTCTTATGCCACCAATTAATGTTATTTTAAGGTTGTTTGTTAAGCAATTTAAAAAAATTAAGATGCCTAAAATCAAATATCCTTTGAGCCATATGCACAACCCTGACAAATTTACAAGTACCTTCAAAAATGTTTTAGCATGTTAAAAATTTTAGAAATATTTTCAGTTTATTCCAGGAACTAATATCATCAACATTCACATACGGTTTTTAAAGCAAGCCAGAGGGACAAACCATTCTGAGAAACATTAGTGATCATTTGTTAACTGCACCCATTAAATCTTTTCATTAGCTTAAATACTAAATAAAGATGCATGTTGGCAATTCATGGTGCCCATGTTTTCAGAAATTAATAGTATAGAGGACAACTAAGACACATTTGAGAAATCTGTGTATTTTTAGTCATTTTCAGCTTTCCTGTGGCTTTAGTCTTTTCAACCAATTCTTGCTGAAATGAATTTTGTCGGGAACACACAGTTGGTAGTTTTTGTGCAAGGTGATACTTATTTTTTTGTTAAGTCTAATATGAACACCTCACATTCAGAGACAAAAGCCATGAGTTACAGGAAAGATATTAATAACTTTACAAGATAATCATGTTATAAGTTGTTTATCCATAAGAGCTCTGCCTCCAGATGCCTAAACCATGTTGTAGATGAGAATTAAGTGACTTTCAAGGTCACACTGAATCTGAGGGGCCCTGAAAATACCATTTCTTAGTCAAAGGATTACTGACTAATGTTCATTTAAATGTTTTCTCTTCTGGGGAGCCTCCTGTGCTTACTGGACCCTGGCTTTCTGGAATGTGTCACTGACCCCTGTGGCTTGAGGAAACATCCTAAAGCAGAGGTTCCCAAATCTACCACTCCAGCACACATACCGTCTCTTTCCTACTGTGCAAACATAATCAGGTGTCCCTAGGTGAACAAATTCCAACCCACCTACAACAGATCACCCTTGCTCTCCCTTCGCACTCCCTTTCCCTGGAATCACCGCCAGCCGCTGACCACTGTTTTGTGAGCCCCTGGAGAACACTGGCTATTTCTCAACATCTCTGTTTCCCAGGGTCCAGCAGAATCAGCAGCACCCAGGCAAGCGCTCACTCCAACTCTGCTGAGCAAATGAAGATTTAAAGGCTATCATTTAGTGGGTGACAGAGAAACAAGAAAAAAAAAGAATTAAAAAATGTCTTTCCTCGATACGTTCAGTTAAAAATATAATGACATTATAGCTACTAAGGACCCCTGAGAACTTGCATGTTCATCTTCCTTCCACAGGGTAATTCATTTAAAATCTAGAGTGTTTGGGCTACATGAGAAAACATGATTCAACCATTTAAGAGCTATGACTCTTCAAGTTCTCTTATAATAGGGAAGGGGGAGGAAACTATCTTCTGGCGTACATAATACTATTAGTGTCTTCTCTAGAACTCTCTGTTATGTTCACCTCCTGAGCTGTCAAGCCATGGCATAGGCAGATTCGCCCACTCCAGATTTTTTCTGCTGCCCTTACAGCTACCTATCACCAACTCCCTAGGAATCTGTTCAAAGTGGACATCCGGGATGTGCCGTTGCACTTATTCATGCATATGACAAATGTTTCTAGGGCACCTAATACATCTGCCAAGCACTTTGCTGCCAATGCAGCAGTGAGCAAGGCTGACAAAGTCCCTTCCATGGTGTAGATTAGGATCTGCAAAGGTGAATGCAAGTAAGTAAGAGAAAGAGAGATGTGCAGAGGCATATGGAGGAGGTGAATGGGGTTATGGAGCACATTCTGGAGCTGACTGCAGGACAGTGCGGCTAGAACACGGTGATCATATGAAAGAGTGGTCTCGGTGACCACCACCCCTACACAAGATGCCCCACAATAAATGTCAAATGGGCGGCTAAGCTAGTTAGTGACCTCACTCTCAGGGGGTGAATCCAACTCTGTAGCCCTTACTCAAAAATCTACCATAACTTCCTTTCAGCAGGTCACTAACTTGGCATCTCTTTTAGAAGAATGTTGCCCAAATAAATTAAAGGAAATGCTCTGTAACCATCTAGAGTCCAAGGGGGAACACATACACACACACACACACACACACACACACACACACACACACACACACTCACATATACATACACACAGGACCTAGGGTTATTAAGGTGGTTTCTCTTAGTCGTGGAGGAGTTAAAAACAGCCAGTAAGTTCTTCTGATTTAACTGTGAGACAAAGAAGCTTGCTTATGTAAACATACAATCAGTCTCTGTGGGCTGGACCAAGGGCAATGCAGGACTGCGATGTTCAAGACAGATTCTCTCCCTCAACAGCTCAGAGGACAATTTTTCTGTCTTTGAAGCCAAGGGGTATAATTACTAAATTGGCATAATTTAAGCTGTTTTCAGTGAAATATCACTTTCAGGCCATTAATATTCATCTCAAATCCCATTAACTATGAAAGAATAGCAATTAGTTAAGTAATGTGCATTATTAATAACAATAACAGCTGACCTTTCTGGAGTACTGAATAAGCACTTCCCCACATCAGCGTACTCAATCCCGACAATATGCCCCTTTTCCCAGATGATGACACTGACGTTCAGATGGGCAGAATCACATGCTGGGAGGCAGTGCTCGATTCAAACTCAGGTCTGCCCGACTCTACAGCCCGTGCCTCTAAGCACTCCACGGCCTAGTCTAATTCAGGGGCTGGCACTGCGGCACTACAGAAAAAAATAAAGAGACTAATACATGTAGCAAAATGCATGTGTCTGCATGCAACACTCACACGTGGCCACATGCCTACATATATAGGAACACACCTCATCAACATCCTGTTCTGGAATACAAGGGAAATAGTGTTCATCATAAACAACTGGGGGCAAAACTGTTAAACGATAAATAATCCCGTGTCCTGGAAATTACAAATATTAGAGGAAAGTAAGCAAGGTAGCAAATGTTTTCTGAAACAAGTCATTCACAGTGGCCTCCGCATGCTCAGGTACCTGGTTTTTCAAAGGCCCAAGGAAGCCGAGATTTTCTGCCATCCGCTGAGCTTGGCTGTCCTTTATCCCTTCCATAATGTCGATTTGCTCCTAGTAAAAATGAACCAAATAAGAAAAATTCAGACAGGCAAATGAAAAGATTCACAACCTCGAAAGAAAATGCTTAGTATTTATTTGCAAATGAGTAATTAAAGTGTGGCGCCTTTCCAAAGATCTCTGAGAAGGGCTACGGCAGCTGCCTATAGGGTATGTTTTAATTAGGAGACCATCTTAAAAAACTGCCTTTCCAAAAACTATATAATTCTTCAGGGTGGCATGCTGACAAGACTATCGGATGCCAGTTTTCACTTTTAATTACTATACAGATGGCACTGACGAATATTTAGTCAGTTAATTTTTATGACATCTTTTGGAAGGCTTCCAAAGTAAGGTTCTCCTGCCTAATATTGCTGTTAAGTTTAGAGCCTGTCATACGTAGGTTAAATATTACCATATGATTTAAACAGTCTATTGATGATGATAATTTTTAATAATACCTTAGCTCTACAAAGCACCATTCTCTCCAAGATACTGAGTGCTGTTCATATACATTATTTCATGTATTCTCTTCATAAATGGAGTGACTTGTTTAAATCACATTAATTTTGAAAATGGCTAGGCATTATCGGTAAGACAGCACGTAAAATCTCAATTTAAATTCCAAGGCAGTTAACCTAAATATATGATATCGGTGAAAACATTCTAAAACTAATCACCAAAGTATCAGTACCTGATCTAAACAAAGAGGTTCAAGAAATAAAATTCTCGCTTTTTGAAGGGAAACAAAATCACTTTGTAAAAGAAATAATAAATCCTTCTGGTAAAATTTTCTTTTTCTTTTTTTCTGGTAAAAATTTCTAATGTGATTTTTGATACGAAGACCCCAGAATTAAAAACAAAAAAAACAGAATTACAGTTCTAAAGACCGTAGACTTTTCTTCTTACAACTGAGGTAGGTTGAGAAGCACTTTATACACCTCACCTCATTCTTCCTCACAATTGTCTGGTGGAAATTACCCCCACTTCCACTTTAGTGATTCACAAAATGAGGCTTAGAAACACTGAGACACTTGCTAGCTAGTTAGGATTTGACTTTAGCCAGATTTGTGGCTAGAAACTAAGGGCAAGATTTAAAGGACTGAAACAAACTGACAGAATCTGGACCTTTGAAGGACTCTGTTTTATATCAGCAGTACTGGGAGACATGCAGGCAGTCTCCAGCTCACATTCGGTCTCTTAGGAGAGAATTTCTGGATCCTAAATACTATGAAGTGGGGTAGAGTTAACCAAGAGGAAATAGAAAACTCACAGTCCTCACCACATTGGTTAATTCTTGGGGCAGGTGGATGGAAGAAATGAGGAAGGAAGAAAAAGAAGGAAGGGAGGGAAAGAGCAAAGAAAAAGACCTTGGATAGGGAATACCTTCATTCTAGCCAACTTCAATTGAGTGCTTCCTCAGTTAAGAAAAAGGACTCAATGTCTTCATGCCATAAATCCCAGAAGTGAATGTACTACTACCAGCCTCAGACTGCACATTAAATCTTTAACAGCTTGTGCAACAGTAATCAATGAACACAACATAGCCAGGAAACTAAACATACCTTAAAAATAAGTTCTGGATTCGAAGCTGCCACCTCTTCAATGTCAACGCCCCCCTGAGGGCTGCCCACCAGTACAGGGCCATTGCAGGACCGGTCCATTAGAATGGCCATGTAGGTTTCTCTGGAAATGTCCAAGGCTTCAGCAACCATCACCTACCACATTAGTGAGAAAGTCAAATTAATTCAGCATTGAGCTGAGTTCCACCTGGAAATCCATATAAACTTGCTACACAAATCAAACAACTTCATTTAAAGGCTCTTTAAACCCAGTGAGCTAGCTTCCATAGATTTGAGAGTTCTGCTCTCATGGTACAGAATGCCCATTTTCACCTCCTTAATTGATCCTGCTACCTTGCTCAAGTGACAGGTATTTGGTTTGCCTCAAGGAACCATCCTACTTTCATTTTTTTTTCTTCCTTGAGAAACCCTGACACTTAAGAAAAACTCCAGGGAAGCAGTTGTTATTTTAATTTGAGACGTTAGCCATACATACATCTTGCTACACTGATTTTTCTCAGATTGCTCTGGTGGAGAACCAAGTTTGTTGCCAAAGAAAGGATTCTTTCTACAGTATGTCTGATGGTTCCTATGGTTGTATACCTCTATCTTGTGTACCACTGTATTTTTAGTTCAATTTCTACTTTCTTTTAAATTACACATAAACTATTTGCTTGTCAAAAAATAATGCAAAAGTTACCAAAAGTATATAAAGGAGACAGTGAGATAGCAGCCCCCTGCTGCACATACACAACCCTTGGGCCTCAGGAGTAAGGGTGATCAGGAGCCCATAGGGAACCTATGTGATCATCAGGAGTAGCACCTTCCTCTGGGAGGATGCAATCGTGCACATGCCAGGACCATGCCCGGGCAAAAGACAAGTGGGATGGAAGTAGTTCACTTTGTGCTCATTGTCTCAGCCAACTGTCCTTTTGCTCAGGACAGCCTCAGCAACTGTGTGCGCAAGCCTACCAAGAGAAAGCACTATTAACTTTCTATCTCTTTCCTATGCATCTACAGGCATTATAGTAGTGGAGACTTCCTGCAGATGAAAGCATATTATACATACTTGAATGCCTCTCTTTCTTCTTGTTCTTAATCTTAATACTACAACTTGGAGATCTCTCCAAGGTCCTCTGTCTTCTTTGTGACTAGATCGTACTTACATGTCAGTATTTATTTAATCATGTCCCTACTGACAGACATTCATGTGGACTTCAACTTCTCTAAAATGCTACTACAGTGCTTATTTTTGTACATATACCTTCGCCCATTTGTTTTAGTATCCCTGTAGATAAGGTACCTAGAAGTAAAATGGCTATGTTTTAGATTCTTCATATTTAAAATTTTGATAAGTACTACCAAAGTACCCTAGAGAGAGGCCGTACCAACTGACACAACAAAAATGTTGTAAAAGATATCTTCGATGATTAAAGAACAAAAGGATATTCGTAACTAATAAGTCCTAGAAGAAAATAATAAAAGCACTAACATTGCTTTTCCTAAAAGTAGTTCAGTAAAAGATTTCACCAAAAAAGTCACAGATTAAACAGCATTACATGTTAACTATACAGATGCCATCAAACTACTAATTTTTAAGTCACATGAAATGCGATAAATATATGATTTAAAAAGCTATGAAGTAATGAATACAGAACTTCTTTTCAAACACATCACCAGTTAAAATAAAATATCTTATAAGAGGCTTCATATTGGTTCTTTTATCATAAATGGTAACTCATGACTATGTAAGAAATATTTCTTGGCACATGGTGTTAGGATTTTCATAGAAGCATGATGTTTTCTAGTTCACTTTCTAATAAGAGCTAGTCTAGAGAAGGGGATTTGACAATTTCCAGTAGTTATTCTGAGAAGCAACACATTATAACTTTTTAGGATGTCATTCAAGAGTCCTATTCTTAATCTTCTAAAATGTTGACAGATGTGCTCTGCATTCCATCACATCTCTATTTGTAAAGACCAGCTGCTGTCTCCAAAGGCTCCTGCTTCGTAGAAATAACATACCACCCTCTAAGAAAACATTCCTGGGAAAATGATGATTGTCAATGGATAACTCAAGATATTTTATTTCAAGATCAGTTTTTTGACATTACCATGCCCTCCATATGGCCCAGGATGTCAGAATATTTTAGGCATTGTTATAGTCTAAGTGGATTCCATGCATACTCATCCTACAAGGACCTCAGTTGATATATTTCAAAAATATGACTTCATCTGTGACAGACACATATGGTATCATCAACACAACTTTCTGTGGAGTCCTCCAGGATGGGAAGCTTTTGGGAACTACTGGACCACTGAACTGGGTGGGTTGGTTTGTTTTTGTTTTTAATATCATGCTATTGAAACTGTGATCTGTGAATGAGTACCAGCACACAAACTATTTGTAACAGGGCCATGATTAGGAAAGATTAAAAGTATACTCAGGGGGCACGTGGGTGGCTCGGTCGTTAAGCATCTGCCTTCGCCTCAGGTCATTGATCTCACAGGGTCCTGGGATTGAGTCCCGAATAGGGCTCCCTGCTCAGTGGGAAGCCTGCTTCTCCCTCTCCCACTCCCCCTGCTTGTGTTCCCTCTCTCACTGTCTCTTTCTCCCTCTGTCAAGTAAATAAATAAAATCTTTAAAAGTATACTCGGTTCCTCAACTTCTCTCGTTGTAGAGTAGTAACCTTTGCTGGTACTGAATCATGAAGAACATGATGAGTAGCACAATCTCACCTCCCTATTATTATTATCCTAGGGAACACTGGCAGTGCATTGGCACAGACCTAGGAAAAAAATATCCAATGTGTACAATGTACGTATGTGTTTAAACAACTTCTCAAATAATCTTATAAAGCTTCTATAACGGGGATGGGAGGGAACTTCTGACTGCTATCCAAGATTTTAAGTAAAAAAAAAAAAAAGTGCATGTTCTTTAAAGTCTCATACAATGTTATTATTATTATAGGAATATGGTAACATAGGGTGCCTAGGTGGCTCAGTTGGTTAAGTGTCTGCTTTCGGCTCTGGTCAGGATCCCAGGGTCCTGGGATGGAGCCCCGCATCGGGCTCCATGCTCAGCAGGTAGCCTGCTTCTCCCTCTGCCTGCCACTGCCCCTGCTTGTGCTTGCTCTCTCTCTCTCTGACAAATAAATAAATAAAATCTTAAAAAAAAGGAATGTGGTAACAAATTCTACACAGAGAAAGGACAGAAACAATACATGGCATTATTTCAGGGGAGGTGAGAAGCCAAGGAATTTTTACTTTCAAATTTTTATATTTCTGTAGGATTGGAATTTTTTATACGTGTGAATCACTTTTACAATCAGAAGAAAAAGAACCAACACATTACTTAAAAGTAAATCATTCTAATCATTTCCTGGCAATGACTCAATGTACAAGCATGCACTTATCTCCAGCCTTTCAGAAACCTATCTACAAACTAATTTTATGCATTACCATACAGCGCGAATCTGCTTTAGGTATTCTTATATGCTTTTAAAAAGCATCACAAACTCTAATCTAAAAACTCACATAGCCATATAAAACAACGAATTCCTACAAACAAAAATACTAATCATGTCCTCTGTGGACCAATTTTGAGGAACTTAACACAGGTAAAGGCTCATAACCAGATTTAAAAGGCAAATAAAAGTACTGTGTTGGGACAAACAAAAGTCAAAACAAAACACTTTTGAGTTTTTAGTAGTTCTTACATCTGAGAAGAGGTGGGAAAGGGAAATCAGCATAACCAGTTTCGTCAGTATGCTATCTTGACATTTATAAAAGCTCTATGTTCTCAGAATGAAGGAGCTAATGACCACCAGTAATTCAATCTCCTTCTTCCAGACCAAGAGAGGCCCAAGAGAGCCCCTGTCATGTACACTAAGAACCAACTGGCAACTTTTTTTTTTTTTGGTCATGTCAAAAATTTTCCACACAACTCACTCTGAAAAATTAAAAACAGAATATACTGCGTCAGGTTCCCCCACACATGGCATACTGGTGGAGACCATCATCTGTGATGCTGTGTCAACCAAGCAGATAGCTGCTCCCCAAAAGGCTGGGCCCCCATTCACTGTTACGATGGGGTCCTCTAACCATCTGTGCCTGCCAGGGCTGGGGTGTAGGACCTTGTCATCACACAGGGGCCAATGTTCAGAAGGGTCCCCATCTTGGTCTTTTGGTGTAATGTTTTGCTGGAACTGACTTGAAATTTGAACAAAGGCCCCTGAATTTGTTTTTGTACCGGGTCCTGCAAATCAGGTAGCCAGCTGTGGCGACCTCTGCGCAGGAGGAGGGCATATAAGGTGGACAGACTGACAGAGCAGGGTTAGGTTCTGGCCTTGGCTCCACCACCCACGATTTTATGATTGAGGCAGGCCACTTTACTTGCGGCTTTCTGTTCTGCGTGTGTGCATGATGTGCACCCTAGAGAACTTGGGAACCCCAACAGACCACTCATACACAATACGTGCAGGGATAACAGTGGCTTTAAATGGTATTAACCTCCAAGTAAGGTATAGGGACACTTAGAAAAACAATCATGGTGGGTAATTCTGATTCACAGGATGAGGGTGCCATTGTGGAGGAGCAGAGAATGTCCCACACAGAGGAATAAGAGCTGTTATACGAAGCCCTTTCCAGCTTCAAACAGCATGTGCCTGTGTTCTGAAAGGGAAACCCGTTGATTCGATCACTCACCCACACCTACTTGTACTAAATGCTAATGATAATAAACACTTGTACTATTACAGAACCCTTTTGATTTCTCCGCAAAGTCACACCACAACCTAAACAGATCATATGAAGTTTAAAAAACAAAATGGTGTATCACCAAAGTGTATTGCTTCATCAGATTGTCAAAACTAAAATAGGATTTTCTCTTCTTTCTAACACATACACAGAAAATGACCCGAAGCATTCATATTACCTTGTTAACTTTCACACCTTCTTTTGGAGTTTGTTTTGTGGCTAGATTATACCCAATCATCTGTTTAGCCAGCTGTCCCACGACTTGAGGGCTGAGAGAGAGGGGGAGGGGGGAGAAGGAAAAAAAAATCAACGTCTATGCTGAAAATTATTTTAAAGCAGACTGCACGCTACGTCCTCATGTCCACACTGCAGAAGTCCAGCTCCACCCTCAGTGAGTCCACAGGGTTTTTTGTTCATGTACTAGGTGCCTAGCCCTGTACCAGAGGCCCACTGAGAACAAAATACATATGAGGGAGGGAGGGAGGGAGATGGAAGGAAGGAGGAGAAGGGAAGGGAAGGGAAGGGAAAAGGAGGGGGAGGAGAGGAGAGGAGAGAGTTAGGCAAGGGGAGGTGAAGAGAGGGGAGGGGAAGTGAGGGGGGAAGGGAAAGGGAGGAGAGGGGAGGGGAAGGAAGGGAGATTCTTGCTTCCCTCTGCTATTCTCTCTCCCCAAACTAAGTCACCGTCATAGTAGAAAGCCACGGCTGAAATGCATAACAGATTTAGATATGAGCTGAGTAACAAAGACCTGACTTGGGCAATGTGAGAAGTGTTGTCCACTGAGGGGCCCAAGGGAGAGGGTGAGATTCAAAGTACATAATGAAAAGGTATGTGACAGAAGAGAAGAGGAAAACGGGCAGTGCTGGGCCCTGATACCCGAAGGCTCGTACTATCAGACAGGAGGGACAACTGAAGCCATTGGTACTCGGAGCCACTGCAGGCTCTGAAATAGGGAAGTGACAATATGGAGGCAGCATTTAATTTATGTTATCATTTTCAACATTTATGATGAATCACTGATTGTCTAAGACAGGGGGAGTGTTGGGTTTTCACAATTAGTGAAGAAAAAAATCCTCTTATGAGATAAAGAACATTGGGGCACTGAAGAGCTCTCTACCCACAATTCATTTCCTTTATTTGCTACCTCCTGCTTCCACCCCATTCCGATCATCCTTCTCAGTGCTTCCTGCAATCATGAGCAAGATCTTCCATAACTGCTTAGCCCAAAGACACAGAATTAAGATCTCCAGACTTACTCTTTTGTTAAATGAACACCTCCTTTCAAACCACTACTGAAGACACCTTTTCCTCTTCCTCCAGCTAAGATCTGGGCTTTTAAAACAAATTCTTTTGCATCTGAAAAAGAAAATTCAGAATTGGTAGTGGATTTTAATTTTTTTTTTTTTTTTTTTAGCAACAAGCAATGTGGAAAAGCATATACCTCCCCAAAGCAGTAAAAGCTCTCTTAAACTAATTTTGAAAATAAAGGCATAAAGAACTTCAAAAAAAGTCAGTGCATCTAAATAGAAAGTCTTTATCAAGGACGTTAAAATATTTCCTACCCGTGTAATCTAATACTCACCCATCCCAAGAGAAAGCAAGGCATGTGTTCCCTTGCTCTTTTGAGTATCAGAAGATGCTAAATAAATCCAGGCCGGAGGTATTCATTTTACTGTGTAATGACACTCCCATGTGGCAGAGGCACTAATCTGCCAGTCAGAAGAGCTAACTACCTGTCAGCCAGCTGAGATGTCAAAGGGACGGCTGGAGTAGTACATGGGGGAGATGCAAAAGGAGTGGTTAATAACTGTATTCTTGGAAACCAACAGATTTCTGAGTGGATGTTCTAGATATTGGTGGGAATGGATAAGGGAGGAGGAAATGGATTAAAATTGAAAGCAAGCAGTATTTCTGAAATGTTGGCAGGGTAACAGAACATCCCAGGGCAAAGTGGTGGGGGAATTTTCATTTCTCAACACACTCAAGGAACGGGGGAAGTGTCTGCTTTTGACCTTTGAGACCTGACTCATAAACTCAAGTATCTTCGTGGGCCTAGCTCAAAAGCTACATGTATGAAGCAGCCCAGTGACAGAAATGAGGTCTTCAGCAAACAGGAGTGCTGCCCCCTGCCCCCAACCACCAAAAGAAAAATAAGAGAAAAAACGCACAGCCCTCAAACAGGTTTCATAAACCAAATAGTACATTTCTTCTGGTCACAACTGGCATCCTCTGTTGGTCGTTCATCTTTGTCTAAATTCAAAAAACTAAGTCAATCTTCTGTGAGGCTCTAAGAGTTTTCTGGTTTAACACCAGGTTCAGAATCTGCAGACCGGGTTTCAGTCAGGCCTCCATTCCTTACCCCGCTGTCAACACCTGGCCGGTTACTTAATGTCTCTGAGACTCAATTTACTCAACTGTGAAAAAAATGATGGGATTTTGAGAATTAAATCATACATACATGTGAATACTTTATCCCAAGAGCCTGAAAACTCCTATGATTAATGAAAGACTACTGCCACAATTAATTCATTTTATTACTTTTCTATATTGTAAAGAATCAAAAGGATTATTGCCACTTGGGCAGATATGGGTAAATACTAATATTAATAATAACAAGTTTACTGGTGTCTGCCACCATTCCTGTATGGTGAGGGCTCCATAAGTGTTGGCTATTTCAGCTATCTCTGTCACTGTTCTTGTTACTCAAGGCAAGCAAGCAAAGGTTCCAAGAGAAGGAGCCACCGAGGGTTTCATCATGAAGGCAACAGAGAGCTACAGAAAGATTCAACATTATGACAGCATTGGGTAAGACAAGTCACTCCAGCTGATATAGTCAGATTATTAGGGTTCACTGTCTTTACTGGCTGGTCTTCCTTTCTCCTATTTGCTTATACTCAGGAAACTAGGGTTCACCTTCTCTCAGAAGCAAACAGAGCTCCTTCTTTGCTGCCCTTGATACCCTTCAACACTTGCTGCTGCCATATATACGAACCATCATAACATCAGTCAAACCCATGTCTTATGATAAACTGGCTCAAGTCCAACTGGGTAAAGAAAAAGCTATGATGACAACTCATTATCAGAAACACACGAAGAAAGAAACCAAGTAGAACAAATTTATTTCGTACTTAGGCCACTGCATGTAAGGACATGTGCAGTTAAGAGCAAGGACTGTGGAATTAAACAGACATAAAATCTCCAACCTCTGCCCATCACTCTTCTTTGTAGACAAGAAGAGAATGAGGCTCAGAAAGGTAAAAGTAAAAGCCTGTCTGTAACATGGTTATAATGAAGTAATTTACAGTGTCAGGATGATGTGAGGAATAAATGAAAAACAGTAGGTAAAGTGCTTATCTCAATGCCTGGCACATTTAAAAGAAGTCAAAACATCATGGCTATCATCACTAATTATTTTCAGCAATTAACCAGAAAAATGGCATATAGGAAGACATTTCTTATTTCTCTTTTGAAGACATCAAGTAGAAAAAATGCTTTTTGCTGTCTACTCAAATTTTTAATTGTGATCACTTCAAATTCTTTAAAAAGGATAACCAGCATTCCATTGCCATTATCAATTTTCATAAGCCTGTCATCCAGAAGAAAGAGATGCGTTTCTCTATGAGCTTTCCAGCAGCAAAACTTGAAAGCTAGACAGAATACCTAATTGGGCATTGTTAATTGGCACTACACAGGCTTAATTGAATCAGCCTTAGGCATGAACCATCAAGACAGAGAAACAGTTGTAGCCTCAATGAAGTGTTGTCGATTACATGTGTCACCATTTGACCACACGTCAAAGGACACCATGCCACCAAACTGGTAGACTGAACAGCCACTTGGGGACTGTGCATCCATACTGGGATAAGTGGCAAAGACAAAGGAAAAGACTGTATCCAGTCTAGGTACATCTCCTGCAACTTACACCCCAGGCCAAAAATAAGTTCACAAAAATCATCTCTTCTTGTTAGATCTCAAGTGCTAAATCAGTGTAGTATGTCAATAGCCCAAAGAAAAGCAAGTTTTTCTCATCTTGCCTGAAACTCACATGAAGTAATTTAATTCAGTTATTTACTCAAAGGGCTGAAAATTAAGTGGCCAAATCCTACTGAACCGTATCTAGTCTTTTCATTCAGTATTAATCAGGTTGATTCCACACAATGCCCATTTCCATTTTAAAGATGTGATTTCTCCAAATACACAAATTTCTGGGTTGTTTTTTGTTTTTACCTCCTTATTTCCAAACCAAATTACAAAAGAATATCACAGACACAAAATCCAATTTTTGTCTAACATAAGATGATTTAACCATACTTTAGGATAACAAGCTAAAAAAGAGATAGAGGGGACAAAAAAACACCTACTCTAATAGATTTTGTATAGAAATACACTGCACTTACATACTGATAACCATATTACCGGACTCCAAGTTAGTAAAACCTAGGTATGTATAACTCTAAATTCCTTGCCCTTCACTACTACTCTTATAGGCAGCAGCCTTAATGTGCAGTGCATTTACTTTATTTTGGTCCTTTTCTGGTGAGTTTCTGATAATGAACAGTGCTCACGACTGGGATTCCACTCAGATGGGAAGCAGTTATACTGTAATTTTTAATTTTAGGAGAAGAAGTATTGTGAGCAACATATTTGATAAGCTTATCAGTACATAAGATTCTCAACTACCATATCATTTATGAGAATAATATTTGTAGCCATTTAGGAAGCCTAAAAAAACCCACACAGTGGTCTTCGTGTTTGACTCTATTAGCCACATTAAAATAATGCTTTCTCAAATGTTTTCCTCTCATTCCTTACCACAAGTGTCATTCTAATTACAGTAACACAGTTTTATACCAATTTTTATAGTTCCCCAATAGTCCCAGGCTGGATAATAAACATTCTTGGAAGCATTATTAAATCTAAAAGGAAAAAAAAATTCATTAAGGAAAGCATAACCTAAAGAGAATAAGAAATGTTTTTAATCAGACAAGTTTTATGAAACTAGTTCACAGCATTTTGAAAATATATTTATGCAAAATAATGTTTACATGAAACAGTTCGGAACCATAATGTAAAAGGACCTAGCAAATGTCTGAAAATGTTTATCAGGTGTATTGATAAGAATGTTATTTGTAACTATCTTTTTAAAACAGTTTAGTGAATTCAATATTGTTCTCTTCAAAAATATAATAGTTTCCTAAATGCAAATGCAGTGCTATATAGATGGAGGCTACAAAGGTGATCATCTATTTTGAGTCAATGACATTGGAGTTGTTGGGGGAACTATAGATTCCATGGGTCACCGCCAGAGCAAACTGGAATATCCAGTTTTCAGCACAATTACATGGCATAATTTCCAGCATGGTGATCACCTTTCATGAGGTTTGATGGGATTCTTTTTTTTCTTTTTTTTAATTATGTTATGTTAATCACCATACATTACATCATTAGTTTTTGATGTAGTGTTCCATGATTCATTGTTTGCGTATAACACCCAGGGCTCCATGCAGAACGTGCCCTCCTTAATACTCTTGATGGGATTCTTAATTGAGAAAGTGACAACGTATTTCAGATTGATCTATTACTGGAAGGCAAGAAGGGGGTGGGGTGGTGAGGCAAGAACAGTCAAAGATATTACAAAAAGAGGAATTATAGGGTTATAAGTTAGAGGCCTAAGTGCTAATTTCCCAAAGAAAATGAGTTAACATCTGTGATTCCATGATGATCCAAGAACCCAAACTTAAAATTGGAGAATTACCTATCTTTGATTATTGTAGTATCTCGTGTAGATGGAGTCCTATTTCCTCTTGTTGTAACGAGGTCACTGGGAATTAGATAATATTGCAATGACTCTTTCCATATGCTCAGTGGCATCCCTGAGACTAAAACAATTATTTTAACTTTCAACATGTCTGACGTGTGCTCGCCCAACATTGGAACAGAGAATTTCAAACACACAAGACATCAAAATAAACTATTTCACCACTGGTTACATCCTTTGATTGAATTAGGATTAGAGATACTTGGCCTCCCACCAGACTGCTACGTATCAAAGATTTAAATTGCACGTATCTGAAACAGTCATTTTTAAAATAAAAGATGGAACTAGGACCATCTCTACTAGAACAAGGGTTTTGTGATACAAATAGGAAGTTGTTCAGGGAGACATTATTTTAGTGTTTTTGTTGTTTGTTTTTTTGAGAAAGAGAGAGAAAGCGGGGGGTGGGGTGGGGAGTGGCAGAGGGAGAGGGAGGAGAGAGAGAGATCTTAAACAGGCTCCACAACCATCATGCGGCCCCATGCGGAGCTTGATCTCACAACCCTGAGATCATGACCTGAGTTGAAGCCAAGAGTCAGATGCTTAACCAACTGAGCCACCCAGGCGCCCCAGGGAGACATTATTTTACATTAAGAAATCCTTCACTAATAAAGCTTTAATATGTTTTTTTTTTTTTTTTAGATTTTATTTATTTGACAGAGAGAGACAGAGTGAGAGAGGGAACACAAGCAGGGGCAGAGGGAGAGGGAGAAGCAGGCTTCCCACCGAGCAGGGAGCCCAATGCGGGGCTCGATCCCAGGACCCTGGGATCATGACCTGAGCCGAAGGCAGACACTTAACGACTGAGCCACCCAGGCACCCCACTTTTATATAAGTTTTAAATCTTAAAGTTCCTATTGAATATAGTAGTCAATTAATTCTACATTATCTAAAGTAATTCCTTCATCTGGAGAGTGTAGGGGCACAATAATGCCACTTGGAACAGTTTATTGATTATAAAGTAGGTAATAATATCATCATAAGACAGCACACTTTTTGCTTTCAAGGGAATAATTTTAGTTTTAGTTCCTATAAAAATTCCTAAAGTTTGATAAATCATTGTTTTTTCATATTGCCATACTTAAAAAAATATTGCATATGTATTACCAAATTATAGCTCTCATTAAAATCTGTAATGATAAACTAGCCTACTTATCTGATCATGTCACTGATGTTATTAATTGCTTTCATAACTATTAATACAGATTTCACTGGTGATAAAATTTTAAAACCAGGGCTCAATTCACTTGTAATATCTTACTTTTTCTATAGTTTAGGACTAATAAAACAATCTTATATTTTGTCTATTAAAAGATACATTTCTTTTTTTAAGATTTTTTAAATTTTTTCTAGAGGGGGTGCCTGGGTGGCTCAGTCGGTTAAGCATCTGCCTTCAGCTCAGGTCATGATCTCGGAGTCCTGGGATTAAGCCTTGCATTGGGCTCTCTGCTCAGTGGGGAGTCTGCTTCTCCCTCTCCCTCTGTGCAGTCTCTCTCTCTGTCTCAAATAAATAAATAAAAATCTTTAAAAAAATAAAATGAGTCTCTTGTAGATATCATATCAATGGGTCTTGCTTTTTTATCCAATCTGATAACCTGTGTTTTTTGATTGGAGCATTTAGCCCATTTACATTCAGAGTAACTATTGAAAGATATGAATTTAGTGCCATTGTATTAACCTGTAAAGTCACTGTTTCTATGTATTGTCTCTGATCCTTTCTGGTCTATGTTACTTTTGATTAGGTCCCTGGCAGTGAGGTCTGCCTCTTGTTCTCTTTTTTGGGATGAGTTTGTCTGTCTTGTCATTCCATCCAGAGAAGAATAAATGAACAAGAGAACAAAATACAAAAATAGCAACAATGACCCCAGAAAAATTTATACTAAACAAATTAGAGGTGATCAGAAACTGGGAAAAAAAAAAAAAAAGAAAAAGAAAAAATATAATCAAACAAGCGAACAGAACAGAGCAATACAGTAGACCCTGGGTGTATTTTGGTCTGTTTGTTAGAAGAAACTAGATCCCAAAATTGTAAAGAAAGAAAAACATATATATACAAAAATAAAATCAAATACAATGAAAGGAAGCCAAAAATGAAAATATATATATATAAAAAATGTAAACGTAAAAATGAAAATTAAAAAACACTTTAAAAAGAATTTTTAAAATAAGAAATTAGCTGAAAAGGAAAAAAACATTTTTAATTGTTCATGAATTCTATATACTATTTTCCCCCAGTGCTGGACTTTTGCAGTTCTGTGTAATTAGTAAACTCAGTCTCAGCTGGATGTTCCTGCTGGTCTTCTGGGGGAGGGGCCTGTTGTGCTGATTCTCAAGTGTCTTTGCCCAGGCAGAATTGCATCCCCCTTGCCCGAGGCTGGGTTCAGTGTAACTGGCTCTGGAGCCCGTGGCGGGGGGATGAAAATGGTGGTGACCCCATCTCTAGCCCCCGAGCTGAAAACTTGCACCCCCCACTCTTCAGTGTGGCCTCAGGGAAAAGCAGTCAATCACTCTCTCTCCCTGGTTTCCATCTATACTCTGTGCTCACCCAGCCTGTGACTGAGCGGTTTTATCTCAGGCGCACAACCCCGCTTCGTCTCCAAACTTTACAGACTCCTGCTGTGTGCAACTGTGCAGCTCCTCCCAGGGCAGGGAGGGGGGTCTCACTGAGGTTCTGCTGCCTGCTGGGCTCCTGCTCAGAAAATGTTCATCTGACCATCGGCCACACCCATATTTAAAGATGTTTCTTTCTCTTTCGCAGAAATATTACTAGGATTCTGAGATCTCCCACGTTCTTGATTGGAAATCTTGTCTTTTCCCTACTTCGTCTTGGTATGTCAATTCCTCTATGTGGCCCTCCATTTGGTGAGAGGTGCTATATGCTACTTTCTGGATTCTGCATTGGCTACCATTCTGCCACCGACGGTCACATTACCACCAGTTTCCTCTAGGCTTCTCCCTTGCCACAATCAAGGAAAATCTTTCAGCTTCCCACGAGTGCTTAAGGAGAGTAGCTGAGCCCCCAATGACACAGCTTTTCCCTCTGCAGGGCAGTCTCTATTCCAGATGCACACACTCTCCAGGGGACAATGGCACAGTCAGGCACTGCCACACCCAAACCCTGAGACCTCTACGCCCTCAAAGCTGTGGGGTCACCTACTTTCCTTACTCACAGAGATCATCTCACAGAGCCCCTCTACTCTCTAAGCTGCTCTGCTCCTTGGACAGCCTTTCTCCAGACAGACCCATGTGTCTGATTTCCCCAATCTTGGGGAGTGCACTCAAAATCCTTCTCACAGGACTCTGAGCCCGGTACAAATCAAGAAATAGTACTGAGTACTTGTTCCATGCTACCAAAAAAGTCACCACAGTCAAAATGTCACAACCCAGAATGTTCTCAATTAGGTCCACCTACCCAGTACTCACAGAAAACCTATTGGTAGAATAGTCCCACTTCTGTGAAAATCAACTAGAGAAATAAGGATTTTTTACTACAATGTAATTATAATAGTGAAACACTTGAAAACAGCCAAAATATCCATCAGCATGTGGACATTTGGGGTTGGAAAAATAAATTTTTTATAGCCACATAAGGAAATAATACAATACTGTATGTCCATTAACAATTATTAAATAAATCTTTATGTGTGAACATGGGAATATGTCCACATATACTATATGCCCCAAATAGACCTTAATGATCAATATTTCAAAAAACAAATACATTTGTGACTAGTTATATAGTCATAGTGAAATCTAAATGAACACTAAACTATTAACTGAGGTTATCTTAAGGGGCTAAGGAATGGTATCATGGGTATTATTATTATTATATATTATATATATTACATATGTTATATATTACATATATAATATTATATATATTATATATATTGTTATTACCCTGTCAGTAGTGATTTACATTTTTTTCCCAATTATCACATGTTGTCCTAAAAACAAATAAATGTGAGACAAACACAGCAAGTTATCCACAGTAGTATGTCTTGATTATTTCAATGTTCCCTGCTGTGTTAGGCTTTATAACTTTATCATGTGGGTCAGGGATGCCTATATTTGCAGAAGCCCCCAGAAGACATCTTCAGGAAACATGGCTCCACATCTAACAACATGACCTCCTCAAGTGTCATGCAAGAAAACTGAGCATGGCAGGAAATGCGCTACCCTTTTCAAACATCTACTGAGCACCTACTCTGTGGGAATTCAAAGATTAAAAAAAGTCAGGGTCCCTGCCTTTCAGAAACTTAAAACCTCTCGAAGAAAAGAGATAAAAACAAATAATTACTGAAAAATATTAAGACTGTAATAAATGTTTAGAACACAGTGCAGCGAGAAGGGGACTTGGGTGCCGAGTCAAGCTAGGCAGGGGAGAGCAGAAGAGCCAGGAGGGTTGACTGACATCACAAGGAAGAGATGGGTTTTCCAGTTAGACAGGGCTGGGAAGTGAAGACATGAAGGGGTCACCAACTGAGAAAGGCTACTTTGCTTTTCCATCTGTATTTGCTTGGCTTCTTAGTTATCTATTTAAATTAGAAATCATGAGAGAACCATCTCAAATAAAGCAGTAAAGCATGCCAAGATTCAGCACTGCAAATCATTCACGTTTGTTATTTTGGATCTTCAGAAAACCTCCCATATTTAAGTTTATTTCCCTCCACTCAAGAACAGAAAATAAATAGAAAAACACACGTATAGCCTTTGTTAAATTTAGTTATTTTTCCCTAAGTGCTTTTAAGATCTTCCATAATTTTATAACGGTGGTCTTAAAAAAAAAAAAAAAAAAAACCCAAAGCAGGTAAGCTAACTCTCAAACCAGGCTCCCATGAAAGCTCCCAAGGTGTCAGTGAGATTCAAACCGTGCCACCGTTTAACACCAGCAATAACAAAGGATATGGTCAACCCTCCCAACCTGCAAATAAACACAGCTTCCAGACTTAAAATGTGCTACAATTCCAAACGCCGGAGACACAGTATTCTAAACAACGGCTTGGTGGTGTTGCAATAAAAAAGGAACCCAGAAGGTTTTTTTTCATGTTAAAGTGGTAAAGTGGTGTATGACACACTGGAGTTCAACAGAGGCCAGGAATGATCCATGCCAAGAGAGATGGAAGATCTCAGAAACCCTTGCCCATGATGCACACATCTCCAGAGGTCCAGCATCATTTTTTATGTCACTTCCAAATTACATTGAGTTTTAAATGTCTTGCTTTTTTACTGCCTGTCCTAACCCATTCCTTGTGTCTGAAATCTAAGTCTATTGCTCAAATGTTAAACACAAATAAGACTTGAGATTGCAACCTGGAGGGTGAAACCATGCAATTTCCATGAACTGGGAAGAGTTTATATTTGGCTGACTTCCAAGGGTTGTGAAGGCTGGATAAATACTTATTTTTCATTTTCTCTCTATGAGAGCTTTCTTTGGTTTCCTTCCTTTCTTCTTTCTTCCTTCCTTCCTTGCTTCCTTCCTTCTTTCTTCCTTCCCTTCCTTCCTTCCTTCCTCCTTCGTCTTATCCTTCTATTCTTTGTAAATACGTCCAAGATACTCAAGTGCATGTTCTACTATATCTGAGATCGCTGTCTTCATTTTCAACAGGTCCATTCAACAGCCACAGAGATCGCCACTGACTTCAAATTCTATTCCTATCACCTCCTCCTTAGAACTACTCTCAAAGAAGGACTTCTGTGCTTATATCTGGTATATCAACCTGTACTATACCTAACCTCACAAATCACAAAACCTGGAGCTATTTTCTTGGGACTGTCTTCACAACAATTTTTCTGATTATCTCTGAAGCATTTGTGCTCGAATAGTCTTTTTTGCTAGGACTTTCAGCATCTTAAAAAGAAATGCCTCGTTTGAGCAAGAATTCATACTAGAGGGAGCCAGGCCAAGTGTTACAAATAGGAAATTAAAGAAATCATAAGCTGCTATGCATTTTACTTCCTGGGGAAAATAATAATTATTTTTTTGAGTTGACTTTGGAATTGCAACACCCACAACAACACAGAAAAATACCCAAGAGCTAGCATCCACATCTGGTAAAACTCAAAGAAAATTCTGGCAGCTTTTAAGTAGTTCTCCAATGGTATCGGTGTGGCAGAGGAATTGAGTCCTATTTCACACTTGACCAACCAAGCAGTCCAATATGAGGATGCCCTTTGAAATACCAATCGTTTACTCTGAAGATTCATTCACATTTCATTATTGCAGCTGGAAAGCTAGAATCTAAGTCTACTCTTCCTACCTACTGATAGCTCATTCTCCTTTCAACATATAGCCAAAATTTGTTCTATATCCCACACTTACACTCAACACCATAGTTTTTTACTCTGTTTTCCACCTTAGTTTCCAGCAGCATGATATCCGACATCCAGAAGTAAACAGCACACCCACAGAATTACCTGAAATATTCTCCTTCCATCCCCCATTGCTGGTGTCCTTAGACCCAGGTGCAGCCTTTCCCAGGTTCCTGCATTCTTTCTCTTGGCCTCCCAGCACAAGGTTGTCATAATGCATAAACATGACTGAACTGTGGAGAGGAAGGGAGAGCCTACTACCTTAGAAGAATTTCCCAGGACACAGATCCATAAAGCAAAAACAGGATAAGCCCCAAATACGGGACAGCCTAGGCTTACACAAAGGGAGTAACTTTTACAATGAGAAAAATCAACATCGACTCTGGAATGCTACAAAGTCTAACAAAGCAGATGACACTTCTCTGGAGGGTCTTCTAGTTCAAAGGAGATGCCGGGCCAAGGAGGATCAACAGTGCCAGGGAGGGGTTCTGTCAAATTTAATGAAGCCACTCTCAGTTTTGCTAATCACACTCCTCACACCTTCTATTGCGTGGAGGTTAGCACCGAAGAGCACACACAGCACGATGCAGAATGAGATCGCCTCATTCCCCTGAAAATGACCAAATGAGAGTGCCAAGCTCATAGTGGGCCCCCAGCATATGGTCATTCATTTATAATCATCACTTCCTTTGCTCTGTGAGATCGTAATCACTGTGCTTGTGAGGAGTTCACTCTGGAATGAGATTTGTACTAAGTGTATTCATTATCTATATTTAACAAATAACCCAGCTGAAGTTGAGTTATATGAAGTCACACAGCTAGCAAGAAGCAGAGTCAGAATTTTTAAGCCGGAAAGATAATTCCAGAGACTGTGCCTTAACCCATTCACACGGAGTCTTGTAACTCGATTTGTCTCCCAACATTTTATTATGACGATTTCCATTCACATAAAGAAGTTTAACACCAACAAGAAAACACCCACATCCTCACCACTTGGATTCGACAACTGTTCACATCTCATTGCATTTGCTTTCTCACCTACCTCTCCATTGTCAGAGACCACCTGATTTTTCTCCTGCATTTCAAAGTGGCAGACTTCAGTATTGTTACCCTTAAACTCTTCAGCACACATATCAGTAACTCAAGTTTGATATTTGTTTATATTTCCTTTTTAGGGAGAGAGAAAATTTACATGCATGAAATGTCCAAATCTGAAGTGTACCATTCAGTAAGTTTTGACAAATGCATGTATCTGTATGACTCAAATTTCAATCAAGAAATACGTGACTAAGGAGGAGCAAGATAGCGGAGGAATAGGAGACCTGGATTTCGTCTGGTCTCAGGAATTCAGCTGAATAGGGATCAAACCATTCTGAACAACTACGAACTCAACAGGACACCGAAGAAGAGAGTAGCAACAACTCTCTGAATAGAGAAGCGACCACTTACTGGAAGGTAGGACGCGCGGAGAAGTGAATCCGAGGTGATATTCGGGAGGATAGATGGCGGGGGAGGGGGCCTCCGTCGGCCGCTTCTGTCAAGTGATAGAGCCGCGGAGCACAAAATCGGAACTTTTAGAAGTCGGCTCCGCTGAGGGACGTCGCTCCAGTGGCTAAGTGGGGGGTGGAACCCTCGTGGCGTGGGACAGTGTGGTCTCAGGACCCTCGGGGTCACAGAAAAACTGGGGGTGCCTGAGTGCAGCAGAGCTCCCAGGTATCGGAGCGGGGAAGCCAGCTGCAGAGATGGAGCCGAGGCGCGGGCTCTCAGCTTGGGGTGGCCATAAACTGTGATCCGTGGCCCAGTCGGGCCACTGCTCCTCCAGCAGGGACCCAACAAGTGGCAGATCTGGGGAGACCCCCCTTCCTCCCCTGGGAGGAGCGGCGTGGGAGCGCACTGCGGGGATCTGCTGGGATTGGAGGCCACCATTTTCACTCTGGTCCTCCAAGGCTGAACCGAGAGCTTGCAGGGAACAAAAGCTCCCGAGAGCAAACCCGAGCAGATTGCTTAGCCCGGACTGACAAGGGAGGGGCAATTCCACCTCCGGCAAAGACATGTGGGAACCACAGCAAAAGGCCTCTCCCCCAGAAGATCAGCAGGAACAGCCAGCAAGCCAAAACCAAGTTTACCGATCAAGGAGAATGGGAGAACTCCAGCGCTAGGGGAATACTGCACATAGAATTCATGGCTTTTTTACCGTGATTAATTAGTTTTTCAAAGTTAATTTTTTTAACTTTTTTTTTAATTTTTTTCCCTTTTTCAGTCAACATCTTATCAATCCCTTTTTTAAAAAAACATTTTTTATTTTTCATTTTTAGAGTCATATTTTATCCCTTCATAGAAGTTACCCTTATTTTTGGCATATATATATAACTTGTTCTCTCTTTTAAAATTTTGAGATACAGTTTCTTCTAAGAGATCAAAATATACCCTAAATCACTACTGTATGGCTTTGTTCTAGTCTCCTGCCTGATCACATTCTCTCCCTTTTCTTTTTTTAAATCTTCTTTCTTTTTCCAAACAACTTATCTATTGCTTTTATAAAACCTTTTATAATTTTCATCTTTACACTTATCCTCCATCCCTTCATTGTATCAACCCTTATTTTGTACATATATAAGTCTTTCTTCCTTTAAAATTTTAGGAGGCACTCTCTTCTAAGAGACCAAAATATGCCCAAAATCTAGTGTGTGGCACTGATCTATGCACTAGCCTGATCATATTTGATCATATTCTGTTTCTTTGTTTTGTTCTGTTTTTGTTTGTTTTTATCTTTTTCATCTTTTTTTTCCTCCTCTTTCTTTTTTCTTTCTTTCCCTTTCTTTTCCCCTGGTTTCAGGTCTTTTCTGATTTGTATAGAGTATATTTGCTGGGTACGTTGTTAACCTGTTAGCATTTTGTTCTCTCATTCATCTATTTTCTTCTGGATGAAATGATGAGACGAAAAAAATCACCTCAGCAAAAAGAACAAGAGGTAGTACGGTGTGCCAGGGACCTACTCAATACGGACATTAGTAAGATGTCGGATCTAGAGTTGAAAATCATGACTTTAAAGATACTAGCTGGGCTTGAAAAAAGCATGGAAGTTATTAGAGAAACCCTTTCTGGAGAAATAAAAGAACTCAAATCTAACCAAGTCGAAATCAAAAAGGCTATTAATGAGGTACAATCAAAAATGGGGGCACTAACTGCTAGGATAAATGAGGCAGAAGAGAGAATCAGCGATATAGAAGACCAAATGATGGAAAATAAAGAGGCTGAGAAAAAGAGAGAGAAACAACTACAGGATCACGAGGGCAGAATTCGAGAGAAAAGCGATACGATAAGACGAAACAACATTAGAATAATTGGGATCCCAGAAGAAAAAGAAAGAGAGAGAGGGGCAGAAGGTATATTGGAGCAAATTATAGCAGAGAATTTCCCTAATGTGGGGAAGGAAACAGGCATCAAAATCCAGGAGGCACAGAGAAACCCTCTCAATATCACTAAAAATAGGTCAACACCCCGACATCTAATAGTAAAACTTACGAGTCTCAGAGACAAAGAGAAAATCCTGAAAGCAGCTTGGGAGAAGAGATATGTAACCTACAATGGTAGAAATATTAGATTAGCAACAGACCTATCCACAGAGACCTGGCAGGCCAGAAAGGACTGGCATGAGATCTTCAGAGCAGTAAACGAAAAAATATGCAGCCAAGAATACTATATCCAGCTAGGCTCTCATTAAAAATTGAAGGAGAGATAAAAAGCTTCCAGGACAAACAAAAGCTAAAGGAATTGGCAAACATGAAACCAGCCCTCCAAGAAATATTGAAAGGGGTCCTCTAAGCAAAGAGAGAGCCTAAAAGCAGCATAGATCAGAAAGGAAAACAGACAATATACCGTAACAGTCACCTTACAGGCAATACAATGGCACTAAATTCATACCTTTCAATAGTTACCCTGAATGTAAATGGGCTCAATGCCCCAATCAAAAGACACAGGCTATCAGATTGGATTAAAAAACAAGACCCATCCATATGCTGTCTGCAAGAGACTCATTTTAGACCCAAAGACACCCCCACATTGAAAGTGAGGGGGTGGAAAACCATTTACCATGCTAATGGACACCAAAAGAAAGCTGGGGTGGCAATCCTTATATCAGACAAATTAGATTTTAAAACAAAGACTGTAATAAGAGATGAGGAAGGACACTATATCCTACTTAAAGGGTCTAGCCAACAAGAAGACCTAACAATTGTAAATATCTATGCCCCTAACATGGAAACAGCCAATTTTATAAGGCAATTAATAACAAAAGCAAAGAAACACATTGACAACAATACAATAATAGTGGGGGACTTTAACACCCCCCTGACTGAAATGGACAGATCATCTAAGCAAAAGATCAACAAGGAAATAAGGACTTTAAATGACACACTGGACCAAATGGACTTCACAGACATATTCAGAACATTCCATCCCAAAGCAACGGAATACACGTTCTTCTCTAGTGCCCATGGAACATACTCCAGAATTGATCACATACTAGGTCACAAATCAGGTCTCAACTGGTACCAAAAGATTGGGATTATTCACTGCATATTTTCAGACCACAAAGCTTTGAAACTAGAACTCAATCACAAGAGGAAAGTTGGAAAGCACTCAAATACATGGAGGCTAAAGAGCATCCTACTAAAGAATGAATGGGTCAACCAGGAAATTAAAAAAGAATTAAAAAAATTCATGGAAACCAATGAAAATAAAAACACAACTGTTCAAAATCTTTGGGATACAGCAAAGGCAGTCCTAAGAGGAAAGTATATAGCAATACAAGACTTTCTCAAGAAACAAGAAAGGTCTCAAATACACAACCTAACCCTACACCGAAAGGAGCAGCAGAAAGAACAGCAAATAAAGCCTAAACCCAGCAGGAGAAGAGAAATCATAAAGATCAGAGCAGAAATCAATGAACTAGAAACCAAAAGAATAGTAGAACAGATCGACGAAACTAGGATCTGGTTCTTTGAAAGAATTAACAAGATTGATAAACCCCTGGCCAGACTTATCAAAAAGAAAAGAGAAATGATCCAAACCAACAAAATTATAAGAACATATTATGAGCAACTCTATGCCAGCAAATTAGATAACCTGGAAGAAATGGATGCATTCCTAGAGATGTATCAACTACCAAAATTGAACAAGGAAGAAATAGAAAACCTGAACAGACCTATAACCACAAAGGAAATTGAAGCAGTCATCAAAAATCTCCCAACAAACAAAAGCCCGGGGCCAGATGGCTTCCCAGGGGAATTTTACCAAACATTTAAAGAAGAATTAATACCTATTCTCCTGAAACTGTTCCAAAAAAAAGAAATGGAAGGAAAACTTCCAAACTCATTTTATGAGGCCACCATTACAATGATCCCAAAACTAGACAAAGACCCCATGAAAAAGTAGAATTACAGACCAATATCCTTGATGAACATGGATGTAAAAATCCTCACCAAAATACTAGCCAATAGGATCTAACAGTACATTAAAAGGATTATTCACCATGACCAAGTGGGATTTATCCCTGGGCTGCAAGGTTGGTTCAACATCCGCAAATCAATCAACGTGATACAATACATGAACAAAAGAAAGAACAAGAATCATATGATCCTCTCAATAGATGCAGAAAAAGCATTTGACAAAGTATAGCATCCTTTCTTGATCAAAACTCTTCAGAGTAGAGGGATAGAGGGTACATACCTCAATATCATAAAAGCCATCTATGAAGAACCTACAGCGAATATCATTCTCAATGGGGAAAAGCTGAGAGCTTTTCCCCTAAGGTCAGGAACATGGGAGGGATGTCCACTATCACCACTGCTATTCAACATAGTATTGGAAGTCCTAGCCACAGCAATCAGACAACAAAAAGAAATGAAAGGCATCCAAATCGGCAAAGAGGAAGTCAAATTCTCACTCTTTGCAGATGATATGATACTGTATGTGGAAATCCAAAAGACCCCACCCCAAAACTGCTAGAACTCATACAGGAATTCAGTAAAGTAGCAGGATATAAAATCAATGCACAGAAATCAGTGGCATTCCTGTACACCAACAACAAGACAGAAGAGAGACAAATCAAGGAGTCGATCCCATTTACAATTGCACCCAAAACCATAAGATACCTAGGAATAAATTTAACCAAAGAGGCAAAGGATCTGTACTCAGAAAACTATAAAATACTCAGGAAAGAAACTGAAGAAGACACAAAGAAATGGAAAAACGTTCCATGCTCATGGATTGGAAGAACAAACATTGTGAAGATGTCAATGCTACCTAGAGCAATCTACACATTCAATGCAATCCCCATCAAAATACCAACCACCTTTTTCAAAGAAATGGAACAAATAATCCTAAAATTTGTATGGAACCAGAAGAGACCCCGAATAGCCAGAGGAATATTGAAAAAGAAAAGCAAAGCTGGCGGCATCACAATTCCGGACTTCCAGCTCTATTACAAAGCTGTCATCATCAAGACAGTATGGTAGTGGCACAAAAACAGACACATAGATCAATGGAACAGAATAGAGAGCCCAGGGGCACCTGGGTGGCTCAGTCGTTAAGCGTCTGCCTTCAGCTCAGGTCACGATCCCAGGGTCCTGGGATCGAGTCCCACGTTGGGCTCCCCGCTCAGCGGGAAGCCTGCTTCTCCCTCTCCCACTCCCCCTGCTTGTGTTCCCTCTCTCGCTGTGTCTCTCTCTGTCAAATAAATAAATAAAATCTTTCAAAAAAAAAAAAAAAAGAATAGAGAGCCCAGAAATGGACCCTCAACTCTATGGTCAACTCATCTATGACAAAGCAGGAAAGAATGTCCAATGGCAAAAAGACAGTCTCTTCAACAAACGGTGTTGGGAAAATTGGACAGCCACATGCAGAAGAATGAAACTGGACCATTTCCTTACACCACACACAAAAACAGACTCCAAATGGTTGAAAGACCTAAAGGTGAGACAGGAGTTTATCAAAATCCTAAAGGAGAACACAGGTAGCAACCTCTTCGACCTCAGCCGCAGCAACTTCTTCCTAGAAACATCACCAAAGGCAAGGGAAGCAAGGGCAAAAATGAACTATTGGGATTTCATCAAGATCAAAAGCTTTGCACAGCAAAAGAAACAGTCCACAAAACCAAAAGACAAGCGACAGAATGGGAGAAAATATTTGCAAATGACATATCAGATAAAGGGCTAGTATCCAAAATCTATAAAGAACTTATCAAACTCCACACCCAAAGAACAAATGATCCAATCAAGAAATGGGCAGAAGACATGAACAGACATTTTTCCAAAGAAGACATCCAAATGGCCAACAGACACATGAAAAAGTGCTCAACATCGCTCGGCATCAGGGAAATCCAAATCCAAACCTCAATGAGATACCAGCTCACACCAGTCAGAATGGCTAGAATTAACAAGTCAGGAAATGACAGATGTTAGTGGGGATGCGGAGAAAGGGAAACCCTCCTACACTGTTGGTGGGAATGCAAGCTGGTGCAGCCACTCTGGAAAACAGTATGGAGGTTCCTCAAACAGTTGAAAATAGAGCTACCATATGATCCAGCAATTGCACTACTGGGTATTTACCCCAAAGATACAAATGTAGGGTTCCGAAGGGGTACATGCACCCCAATGTTTATAGCAGCAATGTCCGCAATAGCCAAACTGTGGAAAGAGTCAAGATGTCCATCGACAGATGAATGGATAAAGAAGACGTGGTATATATACACAATGGAATATTATGCAGCCATCAAAGGGAATGAGATCTTGCCATTTGCAATGACGTGGATGGAACTGGAGGGTGTTATGCTGAGGGAAATAAGTCAATCAGAGAAAGACATGTATCATATGACCTCACTGATACGAGGAATTCTTAATCTCAGGAAACAAACTGAGGGTTGCTGGAGTGGTGGGGGTGGGCGGGAGGGGGTGGCTGGGTGATAGACATTGGGGAGGGTATGTGCTATGGTAAGCGCTGTGAATTGTGCAAGACTGTTGAATCACAGATCTGTACCTCTGAAACAAATAATGCACTATATGTTAAGAAAAAAAAAAAGAAGAAGAAGATAGCAGGAGGGGAAGAATGAAGGGGAGTAAGTTGGAGGGGGAGACGAACCATGAGAGAGGATGGACTCTGAAAAACAAACTGAGGGTTCTAGAGGGAGGGGGGTGGGTGGATGGGTTAGCCTGGTGATGGGTATTAAAGAGGGCACATTCTGCGTGGAGCACTGGGTGTTATGCACAAACAATCAATCATGGAACACTACATCAAAAGCTAATGATGTAATGTATGGTGATTAACATAACAATAAAAAGTTGAAAAAAAAAGATAAACCACTAATCATCAGGGAAATGCAAATAAAAACCACAATGAGATATCACCTCACATCTGTTACAATAGTTAAAATAAAAAAGATAAAAGATAGAAAGAAATACGTGAGTATTTCTGAGAACATATTACTAGAGTGTCTTTGGCATAAAAATCTAAATAGATGAGCACTGACAATGGAGATCCTAAGTCTCTTGCCCTGAAACTAAACACAGCAAAATACTGAATTCATACACCTCAGCACAAAGACCAATGCCTGGCCTATCGTAGGCACCCAACAGATCTGTGACTTGTCAAATTCCACTAGTGTGGGAAAAAGGAATCACCTCCACCTACCACCACCTCCAAATCAGAACCTGACCCAAAACATTCTTAAGTCATAGTCAGTGATATGCAAAGTCCTGATTTCAAAGGGGATTTTTTTTTTTAAATGATGAGCATATGTAACTTTTTGAAAACTGATTAATTTATTACATTCATTTTTACAGCAGCAATGCTTTGAATGCTCCAAGGAAACTATTCATAAGCTGTTTTCCCTGCACCATGCCTGTGTTGGCATCTTGGTGTGGCTATTCCATTTTGAAAGGGGAAATGAATTCTCCTGGGGATATTTGCACCCTTCTGAAAAGCAAGGATGATGCCTGGAGACTTGGTCTGTGGTTAAGCGACAGAATGATGAAAATGACGATCTCTAACCCAAAGCTTTTCTGTACTGCCACTTGCCTGAAGCTTAACGTCATGGGACTCCAGACTTTTGATAAGCCTGTGGGGTTTTTGAAAGAAAAGCACCAGAAAGTATTTAGAGGACAAAGCCAAAACATCTGTCACAAACTACAGTATATTACCCCTTTGCAAACTTTAGAAAATGTAGATATAAATGTCTCAGAGTCTAAAATGATATAAGGCCCATATCAACAGTGGTTACCTATATATGGGGTAAAGGTTCAAATGATTTTTACTTCCTTCTTTATACCTGCACTTCTTACAATGACTGCTTATGCCATTTAATAATCGGAGAAAAACTAGTATCAGATTTAAATAAAATATATGTTTATTTGACCTGGTAAGAACAATAACAGTACTACTGCCAGGTCGGGCCAGCGTAGGGGAGGAAGCTTGCCCTAATCCAAAATATGTAACATTAAATAAAGGTTCATGTGGGGCGCCTGGGTGGCTCAGTTGGTTAAGCGTCTGCCTTCAGCTCGGGTCATGATCCCAGGGTCCTGGGATCGAGTCCAACGTTGGGCTCCCTGTTCGGCGGGGAGTCTGTTTCTCCCTCCACCCTTCCTCCTGCTCGTGCACAGTCTCTCTTTCTCTCTCATGCTCTCTCTCAAATAAATAAAATCTTAAAAAAAATAAAAAATATAAATAAATATATGCTCATGTGTACACTCATAATATCTATACTGAGGATAAATGAGGAATGAAATACACCAAAGTATTAACTCTGATTATTTAGAAGGGGGAGGATTATGCTAACTTTTTCTTCTTTTTGACTACAAATCTGCTACAGGGAACATGTATTATTTCCACAAGTAGGAGAAAATAACAGTTATTTTGAAAATGCACTTACTATGCACTAGACTGTACCTGCACCTGAGATGTAAACAGAACACTGCCATTCAGTGGTCCTGGCCTTGCCACCACTTCACTGCATGGGACGAGTGACTCAGGATGGAGGGTGGGGCCAAACACTGCCACTTCTCACTCTGCAGCTAATGCTCTGGTCAAAGCCAGCCTCAGTATTCCTTGGGCCTGGGAGATCACATATATCTCTGCCTGCCAGAATTAGCTGCATCTGGCCCAGGCAAGTCAGGAAGATTCATCCCTCTGAGACTCAAGTCACTGGCTCAAGTTTCCAAAGGGTGACAAAAGGGGGACGGCGCCCTCTGGAGGTGCCCTTCAGCACCTATATCCAAAGAGGTTCATGCAGAATTGTTAAATCATCTCCTTCCGTATACATAAATGTACCATCCCTCTTAAGTCCCGCTTAAAGAAGACAACACATCAGAAATGATTACAGTGCAATGAATAAGTTCATGAGCCATGGGTCAGAGAGCTTTGGAAAAGAACTCAGGCCTTGGCCCTTACTAGCCAGTTGAGTGACCTTGACCAGAGAAGAGAGCCTCAATTTTCTCATCTATGAGGTAAAGCTGATAAAAGTAGCACTTGCCTCACAGAGTTGCTGTATGAGTATTAAATGAAGAAAAATAACTGTCTGTAAGTTATGGAAAGTACTTAACACAATGCCTGGCTTAAACTTACTCATAATATCCTTATTTATACTGGCTTATAATTACACTTACCTCTTAAATATCAAGTTCATAGCGCGTGATGATCATAATGATGAATATGCTAACCACTGGGCAAAATAATTTTCATAATAAATCTGCTATAATGAATCTACTCTTTATTGATTCTTATAAGAGTTAAGAACACATTAAGATACCTACATCTTGTATTTGTTCCAATCATTCAGACACGATAAATAAAACGTGCTCATGGTTGATAAGAACAGACGAGATCGTATCAGTTAAAAGGGGTTAGATGCCTTCAAGAGCAGCCCAAACTCAAGAGACAATTAACACCGCCCTGCCCCCTCCCAGATGCATGATCGCTTTTGTAAGTAAAATGACTATCTCTGGATTCCAGATAGCATTTGCCTGCCACAAACACACACCATATTTTTGTTTGCATAGTTTGTTTAGTTCCTAGGTCTCCATGTTTCCTTACTTTCTGCCTGTCTCCCCTTTGATATATCCATGGCTGTGTCCTGGCACGAATGGCCTTGGCTACCCACCATGTTTCCTGGCAGAGAAGGTGTCACTTGACTCCATCTGGAGCTGCTCAACTTCAGGCCTCACTGGCAGGCTGAGGCTTGTACCAGCACATGCCTCCCTCCCCCAACACAGATGCTGGGCCTACTCCAGCCCCGTGGCAGCCTGCAGTAGAGGGAAAACGAGCTGGGAAGAAAGCTAGATGCTAAGCGTGGCTAGTGCTGTGTACGTCAGCATTGGGCTATGTGGCTATCTGCCCTCTAGTGTCCTAACAGCTGTTAAGACTGTTACTATGGTGGTTGGGGTTGCTGTTATGTGTTTTAAAAGACACCACATATTCAGCACTTGACTTTGTCCCCAGAACTGTTCAAAGGACTTTATACACTGCATCTCACTGAATCTTTCCATTAGCTCTCTGCAGGAGATACTATTTCTAGAGATTAGGACACTGACACTTGAAGTCAGTCCCTTGTCTCAGATGACACAATGTCAAAATTCCAGAGCACAGGATCCAGCCAGAGCTGAAGCTCTACCCATACCACCTGAGCATGACAGTCCATCAGTCTCAGCCACTCAAGTTTGGGTGAGTCAAAGAGTTTGGGAGTAGAGAGCGGTGACAGTGGTCAGAGAGAAGGCAAACTATCCACTTTCAAGTTGGACCAGAATTCCCATTGATGGCTTCTAGGCGTACTGGCTGCCACTTAAAATGGAAAAAGGATAATGGTCCAATAGCAGCATTAACAACAAAAACCTCCTGTTGTAAGCTATGACAGGTTATGCCATCTGGTAGCTCACAGGATTAGCTTTAAGGACAATTCCTCTTACTGTCTACACAACCAAATGTTTTTGTGCCTTAATATACCTGATCACCTTGTAATAAAACAAAGGACCCTCCATTAGTGTATTCCCTCAATACTTTTGCTATGCACGTTAAAAAAAAGACAGCAGTCCAAATTGATGACCTGCAAAAGTCAGGGAGGAATTCTGTGAAGTCAAAGGCAAAACTGGCCCTGCCTTCTCTGGGGCACGGTTATTGCAGACAGGAGCATCTACAACACAGGAACACAGGAGTGTCCAGAGTCCACTGAATGGCATCGGGGTTCCTGCATCTAAATTCAGGTTCAACTAGTTTACTTAGCTATGGAAAAAATTAAAAGTCAACCTCTCTAAACCTCCATTTTTTTTTACCTGCAAAATGAAGAGGGTAATAGGAAATATCTCACAGGTTACTGGAAGAATCCAAGGATGTGATCTACATAGAGACTTGGCAATTATGCCAAGGCATATGTCTGGCAACATAGCAGATGACTCATGAATGTGAACTACTATGGGCTTTATGCCTTACATCCTTTGATTTGGCCCCAAACAGTTCCTCAACAATCCATTAGCCTTCAATCTTCCTCTAACAAATGCCACCGGTGTTTGAACTCCCGCTAAGGGACAGACAATATCCTGGGTACTTGATGTCAACATCTCTAATCCTCCCAATAAGCACATAATTTAGAAATTATTGTCTCTGGTTTATAGTTGAAAACACTGAAGTTCAAAAGGCAACAAGTGACTTGTTGAGATGTGTGACACCCAGCCAATGCTTTTTCTATTATACCTTCGAGCCCGACCAAGAGAGGGATGTGAATGTTATCTTGCTGCCCAGGGCAGCAGCTCATCTGCTGAAGGTGTCACCAGAAATCGGTTCTGGCGACCAGTCTGGCATTCAGGCTCTGCCAGCACTGCAATCATGTCTGCTGCAGACCTCGGTTATGGACACTGCAGCACAAGAACATTCACTGTGTCAATGCGTTAGGGAGAGGTCAGGGGTGCTTTGTTGCAAAGAAGACCCCACTTATGGTTTTAAATTAAATACTTAGTTCAGTAAAGTGACAAATTTTTAAAAATCCATTTTTTCCATAAGGCTTCGAGTTCAACTTGAAATTCATATCATTCTACTTAGAAGTTTAAAATTTTAACATTCATTTGCAAGGAGGGGCATTTGATTAAGGTCCAAAAAACTCAAGTTGAACCCACTAAGATAAGATACAGTAAACTATGAAAGCATTACAACACTGTTTATGATCTTTGTCAAAAACCTTAACTTTCCACATGAAACATACAACGGTCATGTCAATCACATAGTTAAATACATAAAGTAGATCAATGTCTACTCTGTTCCTTTAACATGTGAAATTCCCTTAAACATTACAAACATGTCACCTGAAAAATGTATGCAGAGAATTACGAATTGACTGGGATTCACCAAATGGGTTTTAGGAATTTCATCCTTTGTTTATTAATTCCAGCACCTTCAGAGTCCCTCAACATATCACTTCTACTTCATGGTCAAACCAGCTACTGTCAGCCATAACCAAATCACAAGTCTATAACTAGCTGCAAGGGAAACTGGGAAAAGCAGTCTTTCCTCCATGCAACCGTGTACTTAGGAGTGGCCCAGCACCTGAGAACAACGGGCACGCAGGGGATGAAGGGGAAGGCTCATGAAGGTACTCGCAGCATGCCTGAGGGAGCCCAATATGTGGTTACCGAGGGAAGTAGAGAGGTGCCTCACAGATGAACATCAATGTCCTATCTGACAGCACCCCAAAACTGAAGATGTTAGGGTGTGTGTGGGAGGCAGACAGCATAACTGGGAAATTGGTCACATTGACAAGTTATCATACACTGATTCAGGAAATAAGTATATAATAAAATATAAGTGTGTATATATAAGAGGATAATGAGACTCAGGTTTCTCAACAGAGGAGAAAGTATTTCCAAACATGGAAAAGTGTGAGCCTAGAAAGGACTCTTGAGATCAGGACACTCAGAAGTATCGATACAAACACAATAGCTTTTGTAACAAATGCAAAGAAATGGTTATTGATGTATTTGTGTATAAGTAAATGTGTACACGCAGAGTGGAATGCATGCACACTTTATATATTTATATGTATATCTGTATGTGTACATGTATATACATGTGTGTCTACACACCCAACTGTCTCCTGAGATGGCCTAAAAATAATAACACCTCCATAATAATGAGCACAACCACATGCCAGATCTTGGTTTATAAATACCATTTCTACTAGAAAGAACCATGGATTCTTACAGAAATGGCTGGAACAAGGGAAGTACAAGTTGAAACAAGGACATCTTGAGACAGAAGGTAAGAAAATGCTCACAGAAATGATGAAGCATGTCAAAAAGATTTAGGAATGGATGACAATGCACTGAATAAAAACCAGAATTCATAGGTTTTTGCTGATGGACATATATACACACATACATACAGACAGAGGAAAAGCTCTTCCTTCAGCAGAATGCCAACTCAACTTATAAATGCAGAACAAGTGACAGAAATGAGAATTACCAATTGGCAACCATCAGAGTGGTACTTGATTCAGGCAACCTCCATGAAGGTCAAAATTGATGGGTAGAAGTTAGATGAGGAACATGATATTGGTGTAATCTCAGAACACCCCCCCCCCATAAATTCTAATCAGTTACTAGGGGAAAATGTCAAATCTAAGGTGGAGAAACCTAGCAAACACCAACCTGACCAGTGGTGGGATGGGTCATGCACCTCCTAATGTGATCAGCTGTGAACAGCTGACTATCATTGTTAGGGCATTTTGACCAAGAATGCAGTACCTGAATCTGGTCATGAGAAGACACTGGACAGACTCAGGCTCAAAGACAATCTACAGAAGGAAAGGCTTGGATGCTTTCAAGAAAGGACTTGAAAGACAGGGAAAGACGAAGGAAATGTTCTGGAGTAGAAGAAATTGGATAGATATGACAACTGTATGCAATATGTATCCCTGACTTGGATCCTGCTTCAGGACAGAAAAACAAACACTTGTTTGGACAGCTGGTGAAATCTGAATGGGCTTTGTTGACTGGATTGTAAAAGTGCATCAATTGTTTCCTGACTTAGAGGGTTGAACTGTGATGATGTGAGAGAGTTTCCTTGTTTTGGGGGAAATACACACCACAATGTTGAGGGTGATGAGGCACCAGGTCTGTAGGCCTGCTCTCAAATGTTAACAGTTGGGGAATCTGGGTAAAAGTGATCTGGGAGTTGTCTGCATGGTAATTGAAATTCTCCATAATTTGAATTATTTCAAAATAACATATTAAATTAAAAAAACTCAGGGTTCTATTGTTCAGGAAGAAGAGGAGCCCCGATAATTGAGAGACAGAGCTCTTGGTCTCTGCTGGTCAGGCCACAAATCATACTACTGTATCTGCCTGTGCTTTTTGGCTTTGTTCAACTCTACAGTCATAACCCTTCTTTCTCACTGTCTCTGCCCAAGCTGTTCACCTTAACAAAATCATTTCCTTTCCTCTGGTCTATCCATGAGATTTCCAACCTGCCTTGTGTCCAAACCAGTTTGAGTCACCACAGGCAACACATTTTAGGATAGATAACAAAGTGTTTTCAACATCATAGTACTTGCACAGCATTTAAGGGTTTCTCCACACAATCCTACCCTGAGGCAGAAATTGAGCAGGAAGAGAAGAATGGAAGTAACACACCCAATAAACTTGGAGAACAAACGTAATACCCAGGCAATATGGGGAGCATGAAACAGCACAAACTGTAGAAGATGAAAGAGACATGACAGCAGGTTTCTGAATTACAGCCTTAGGGTACCTTGATAGCATGCACAAAGAGCAGCCATCATTACCGCAAAGACCTGCCTGGACTGGTATTTATCCCAAAAGTCTGATCAATGAGTCTCTCCACTACAATTCTAGACATGGCCCTTACAAGTATCAGTTAGGTTTGCAGACCTATCAATATTGGGAAAAGGAATAAAGACTAGAAAAAAAAAAATCTCCTTCCTAGTTTCAAATCCATGGATTCTGTCCTGAATAACCTAAAAGAAGGATGGACACTTTAAGCGGTACTAACATCACAAATTATGTAGTCTGTCATTAACATCAAGTCATGATGAACAGATTGTGCCTGATGCCTATAATGAAGAGAATATGGTTATTAATTTTAAAAATGAACACTTTTGTCTCTTTTCACAACAAACTTAGAGTCCATGAACATTTATTGAAATCTTACCACTCTGTGTTCGAACACCAAAATGAATAAAACAGCCAGTGCCCTCAATGAGAAAGGAGCAAACAGGTAAACCAACAAATTTCATAAAAAGCACATATGACATCAAACTGTTCACCATTTCTAGGTTTACCAAATGAAGTATCAGACTTTAGGTTAGATTTTTACTTTAACTTATACTATTTTTTTAAATATTTATTAATTTATTTGAGAGAGGGAACACAAGCAGAAGGGGCAGAGAGAGGGAGGGAGAGAGAGAATCTTAAGCAGACTCCATACCTAGCCTTGAGCCCGATGTGGCACTTGATCTCATGGGATCCCCTGAGATCATGACCTGAGCCAAAACCAAGAATTGGATGCTTAACCAACTGCACCAACCCAGTGCCCCAACTTATTCTATTTTAAAATTGGAAACCAAATTAGGGAAACTGTACATAAACCAGCTGTGGGATGCATCATTTAAATATATTGAGCCATATGTGATATGTCACTTAAATCAGTGGTTTCCATGGTCCATGGTGGAGCTTTATGAGGATCACCTGTAATGCTTCTTCATAATTTAGAAATCCACAAATGATGAATCAAAATCCCAGGAACGAGATTCAGAATTCACTGTTTCTAAGAGTTCCTCAGCGAATTTTGATGCCATAGCCAAGGTTGAGAACTTCTGATTTAAATTAACTGTCACTAATTCTACCATGAGTGAACTTCGCATACCACAATACTACTTGGCAAAATAAAACTCAGTCTCTTGGCTGTGAAATTCATAAGACTTCTGATTAATTCATCTGAATGTGATTAAATTGCTTCCCTCTACCCTGGGTTTGTGGACGGTGAGTAACTGAAATGTTTGCTACCATATTCATTATCAATGCTATTCCTCTCCCATGCCTGTCCCTGTGACCTCTCTTTATCCCTCCTGGTCTCCTATATGAGTTTATAGTTACTTGTTATGTGCAATTACATCATGCTGAGTATGAGGACACCCCACAAGCTGTTAGCTATATTAACTTAATAATAGATTTCAGGGTGCGATTTCCAATTAATTTCATTTTCCATATGCACATACAGCTCCATGGGAAGCCAGAATTATAGAGTAGCCATATGGTACCTCGTAAGTAACAATTAAAACTAATTTTCTATTCTTTGAAACTAAAAAAAAAAAAAAAACAACAAAAAACCACACAGTTTAAATGCCACAGAGAAAACTGAAACTTGAACAGCATCTAATGCTCTCTAGAAAGAAGATGCCCCACTTTTCACATTTTGGTCCTGATACTCCAGCTTCTAGCTTGGCAGTGGTTGGGTGAGGACTGAGATCCCACTTGACTTTTAGCATGCTTGTTTTCTCATGGCTGTTAAACTGGTGAAATATCTTAGAGCAGCCATGAGAAAGTGCTGGGCTTTCTCGTTCATAGCAGTGAGCTGGGTTGAAAGAATAGCTTCTTTTCAAAACAGATGATTTCTGGTAATAGAACTTTTCTACTGGCCCATTTCCAAAAGGCAGTATCTGAAACAACACTGCAATCTGCCCAAGGGAAAAGGGAAAATAAGCAATCCCACTGAAAACAAGTCTTGTTTTTCAAGGACTGAACATAATTGTTCTAGGCTGGGGAGGGCTGGGGGCAGAACCGCTCCCTCTGGATAGTTTGACTAGTGTGTTAACTGGATGGATGGTCCTTTTATACACATCATGGGGTGTGAGTTTTTCAATTTCCAAGGGTCCAGTTTTGGCTGATTCATCACTTGGAAGGTTAAAAAAAAATAAAGCAAAACATATCGAGACTCAATTCAAGATAAACAGTGTGATAGAAAATAAAAATACTCCATTTTATTAAACTTTCACAATTTTCAACTCTAAACTGGTCAAGTTTTTATGTGAGAGCAAATAATATCACAGTGTAGATCTACTCTAAAAAACACCTTAACTGTTTTGCTGAAAACATGACTAAATCTCATTATATCTTATTTTATGATGAATTTCCTCCATGGCTAATATATGCAGGCAGGAGTCTGAGACACAAACACAAGGGGGTAAGCAAGAGTTTACAAGTCTCTTCAGATTTTCATACGAATGAGTGGAAAAATAATCTACATGGGTTTTTTGTTATTGTTGTTGTTGTTAGGAAAAAAAAGTGTCAGAGGTAAAACTTGGTGAAATCAGTATCAAAAATTTCATCAGTAAAAACTGTAATGTCCATTGACAGACAAATGAATCAAGATGTGTGTGTGTGCGCACACACACACACACACAATGGAATATTACTCAGCCATCAAAAAATGAAATCTTGCCATTTGCAATGATGTGGATGGAACTAGAGGGTATTACACTGAGTGAAATAAGTCAATCAGAGAAAGAAATTTATCATACGATTTCACTCACATGTGGAATTTAAGAAACAAAACAGAGGAACATAGAGGAAGGGAGGGAAAAATAAAACAAGATGATATCAGAGAGGGAGACAAACCATAAGACACTCTTAACCATAGGAAACAAACTGAGGGTTGCTGGAGGGGAGAGGGATGGGAGGGATGGGGTAACTGGGTGATGGGCATTAAGGAGGGCATGTGAGGGCATGTGATGTAATGCACTGGGTGATATATAAAATTGATGAATCACTGACCTCTACCTCTGAAACCAATAATATACTTTATGTTAATTAATTGAATTTAAATTAAAAAGACTAAATAAAAAAAGACTATCATGGCTGCAAAAAAGAAAAACTCAGAGTCTGTGTTATGGGTTGAATTGTTTCCCCCCAAAACTCATATATTGAAGTTCCGATCCCCCAGTAACTCAGAAAGTGATCATGACAGACGTAATTCATTAAGATGAGCTCATTAGGATGAGCCCTACTCCAATACGAATAGTGTCCTTATAAAACGGGAACGTTTAGAGACAGACACACACCTAGAGGAACCCCACGTCAAGAAGAAGGCAGGAACTGGGGTGATGGTTTCACAGGCCAACAAAGGCCAGCAGCTAAATGCTGCAGGGCACGGGGTATCCCGAACAGCCTCAGAGGGAACCATCCCTGCCCACACCAGACTTCTAGCCTCAAGACTGGCACACAACAAATTTCCGTTTTTAAGCCACCCAGTCTGTATTACTTTGTTACAGCAGCCCTAGGAAACTAACACAGTCTATGTCCGGAGGGTAAAAAAACAAGAGAGCTGAGTTCAGGCCCAGACTCCACCACCACTCAGCTCCGTGACCTTGGGGAAGAGATTTCTCTAAACTGGATTTCCTCTTCCAGACAAGAGCCTGATAACAATATGCTCCTTACAGCGATGTGGAGAGGGCAATGCACAGTGGTTAGCATGGAGGTAAGTCCCTGTACCCCCATACCACCAACCCCCACCCCAGAGGAGGCTCAGCTTCTCCCAGTGTGCAGAGACCGCAGGTCATTTTTCTAGCACATCCTTCCAATCACTCCAGCATAGGTGGATCATCACCCCGGGTCTCCCTTTTCACACCTCTAGAATGACAAACTCCTCTCTTCTTTCAAGTTACTAGATAGCAAAACCTCTATATTTCTGTTTTTCTGCCCAGTCTGGAGCTGTCGAAGTTGACAGTGACCCCTATTAATAATATTAAGCAGACAAGCTCCCCCAGCCCCTGACCTGGCTCTGTTTATTTCCTTCCTCCTCAGCCCCACTTACAAAATGAATTAAAAAAAAAAAAGGACAATAAACATAAAATCAGCAACTTAATATTAACACAGCTCATCTAGAATGTCAGGCTTCTAACTCTGCCAGATGCTTGGAGAACATTAAAAAAAAATTCCTCTTTGATAGCTACCTTTATTTTCTATAGGGAGCAACACAACCCTCCCAGGCATTTAGCATTATATTCATTCTGTCTTATTCCCAGTGGCTACTTGCATCTTGTTTTAATGACTCCTACAAACTTACTGAGCTAAAGTATTGTAATAAGCATTTTGTCTGTTATTTTCTGTAGTAAAGAGTTAATGACCACTAAACATAGCAGTTATTTATGCCTGTTTGTGGACACTGATGAACACCAAGCAAATGAAGTGGATTCCTTGATATCTTTTGCTCTGTTGCATTAATTTTTTATTAAACATTGCCAACACTGAGACAATATTACATGTGGCATTCCACGCTAAGCAAATATTAATGCTCTCAACAGCTGTCCAAAAAAAATCTCCTCTTGGGGTTCCTGGGTGGCTCAGTCAGTTAAGTATCTGCCTTCAGCTTGGGGTTCTGATCTCAGGGTCCCTGCTCAGCGGGGAGTCTGCTTCTGCTTCTCCCTCTCCATCCGCCCCTCCCCCCCACTCATGCACTCTTTCTCTCTCTCTCTCAAATAAATAAATAAAATCTTTAACAAAAAATAATTCCTTCTTATCTGAGAAAAGAATAGCACAATACTTAGCAGCTGCAACATGCTACCTGTTTTGCTAACTAACTATATAAACAAAAATGTGCTGGAAGATTCTATGCATATTCAAGATTCCAGTGAAAATAAATATTTGGAAAAACAAACGTCTGGTCACGTACTTCCCCCCTCAACATTCAATTATCATCCAACCATTCCCTCCCAGTTTCTTCTTTTCGCCCCACAGGCCCTCCATGAAAATGATTAAAAAGAAATTCTTAAGAGTTTCACTTTTCAATGGTGCATACTCAAAACTGAGATGAAATGAAACAGCTGTGAGTATGATGTGCATCCTAGATTTCTGTGCTCCTGTCATTATCAGTTTAAAATGCAGACAAATACACATATGACACACACTGTGTAAATAAATCTAGTGGAAATCTGTTATCATACCTACATTAGGAGTTTCCCAAACCCAGTCTGTCACTTTTGAGGTTTATCAGTCAACCATGAGGATTTCAGATCACAAAGTTAGACCTGAAGACTGGGCCAGACCAACATTTGATTTCCACCAAACTTTTGGCTCCTGTTCCTACACCCTTGCTTCCATTCCTTTTAATTTTTTTATTTTATTTTATGGGAGAAATGGAAACAGATCAGTGAGCGGATGAAGAGCTGCTGCTCATTTAAAGCCACAAACTGCCCCTGCAAAATTCCTCCCTCAGGGCAGATGAGTGGAGCACATTTTCACTGTGAACTCTTCCTTGTGTGATTTGCCCTCACTGTGGTTCTCCTGCATGCCTGCCCTTTAAAATGCACCATGAGAGCCCAACTTCCCCGATTTACATCCTCTTAAGAAAAAAAGTCCCCCAATGTTATGTACACACAATAAATTAGTAGCACGATATTAATGATCAAGAGCATGGCAAATTATATAAACTTTCTCAACATCAATTTCCTTGTCCATAAGATAGAGAAAACATCTCTCACCTCATAAGGTTGTAGAAGAATTAAAATGAGCTGATTTTTATAAACTGCCGTAATATAACATCTGGCACAAAGTAAGTGCTCAGTAGGTAGTGGTTCCTACTATTACTCCTATTAATATTATTCTTATTAAGGTTAAAAAGTCTGATTCACGCAAACATTAGTGGGCTGTATATGTATACACACATATGAAAAATATATTTATATATTTTAATATTATAGTTTCTAAAATGTTTAGATATATCATTTATACTTTATTACTTTTTTAAAGATTTATTTTTTTTATTATATAGAGAGAGAGCAAGAGGGGAAGGGTCAGAGGGAGAGAGAGAGAGAGAAAGAATCTTAAGCAGACTCCACGCTGAGCAGGGAGCCCTACGCAGGCTCAGTTTCACAACACTGAGATCATGACTTGAGCCGAAATCAAGAGTTAGACAACTGAGCCACCCAGACACCTCCTATACTTGATAAATTATTGATTAAATTCAAGTGACTCCATATTCAATATAATTTATAACTTATAATGCATATAATTTATACATTTTAAATTTATTTTTATTATAGTTTATTTATAATCATAGTTATACTTCCTAATATATAAAATAAATTTCATCACATGTATTCTCTGAAAATCACTCAATATCACAAAAACAAACTGGAAGTGTGCTGGGTATCCCCAGAGCCTGTGTCAGAAATCACCATCTGAGGGAATAGTCTTTGGAATTTTGCTGTGAACAGTGAAGAAGATCATTGGGTTGCAGGAAGAACCAAGCCTTTTCTACGTTGAGCAAGTTGGGTCATCTGTAAAATGCTCTATTGTTCCTCATTCCCTGAATTTCAAGTCCTCAGATACCTTAGAACAATATTTCTGTGCCTTTAAGAAGAACAGCAGGGGAGATGGGGCCAGCAGAGATGCTTAATAGGGTATATCCGCAAACTGGGATGAATGACGAAAGTTCCCTCTATAATGACTTCTAAGATATTGTTCAGTGAAAAATGGCAAGGTATGGAACAGAATATATATTACCTGTTAAGCTGACCAAGTCTCACTGAAGTTTTTAAGAGACCGTCATTTGAAGAAGAAAGGTACTAGTTATCCCTGAAGTCCTCTTCTGCCAATTAATTAGTGTAGGTGTGAAGGAATAAAGGGCGAAGAATAAAAAAATACTTCAAGATTATTTTCATTTTTCGTTCTAGAAAAGCTAAGCACATTGACAACAGAAATGTAATCTGAACAAGCTAACACACTTTTTGTAAACAGATCGGGCTGTCCACACGGTAAGTAAGCAAGTCTCCATTTTGTTGGACAACTCTCTTACCCTTGGAATATTATATCTCAAGGGTTAGATCCTAGCATATACACTTCTTTGAGCTGATTTACAGGGCTCACTGGATGTGGGGTGTTTTTTTTTTCTGCTAGTGTTCACTCCAATCTTTACTTCATATTTGAACTTGATTTAGATTTTCAGCAGCCTACAAAGCAGTCTACTGAAATAAGGGAGGCAATAAGCCAGGATGGCACCCTACAATGGTGGAACTGGACAGAAACAAAATGCCACGATTATAATCTCTACATTCACCATAATGGACAAGAGTTCCTAAAGGAAATACTCTTTTGTGGGTGCTTTGCATGCCTGTCTTATTATGTGGTTTAGAATCCACACAAAACAACTGAGCCACCTAGGCACCCAAATGATGGGTTTTAATACAATAATTACAATTATATTTGGGGGGGAATATTTAACTACATGAGAAAATTTTCATCTACCACATTAATGTAAAACAGCTGACTGTAAGTATTTAAAGTGTGACCTCGATTCTGTGAAATAAAGCTATAAGAAAATAGTTAATACATATATTTGCACATAGAGAAGTAAAGGTAATGAATAAATTATTATCTCTCTGGGGACAAATCAAATAGATGAGTTTTACTTTCTTCTTTATAATTCCCTCTCATTTCAACTTTTTCTACTATGATCATGCATTACTTATAGAAATTCTGAAAATAATGCACTTCTTTTCTAAAAATAAAAAGCATATTTTCTTCACAAATTTAGTAGTGGATTTTGCAAAGCAACAATTCCTCCACTATCTTCCACTAATAATACAGTTTCTATTTTTGATTGAATTGTGTTCATTAAAAACACATATACCAGAAGTAAAGAGGAGCCAATAATGTTTTTCTCCATAGAAAATAAAATTAACTTCTATGAAACTTAAAATATCTAATTATTTAGGATTTTAAAGTTTAATGGATACCTTTATAATTATGGATGTGTTCCATTCTCCATTTTTAATGCTTCATAAATGTAGTATGTTTAACCTCCTTTGGAAGGGAGGGGAAACAATCATTGGAAATTAACACAGTATTTTTAAAGGCAACAGAATAAGGAAGATCTGAAATGATCCCACAAATGAGGAAAGAGTGAGGGGCATGGTTTTCAACCAAATGGTGAGACGCAGCTGGCTCTTAACTCTGAAGGAAGAGCATCAAATAAATTTTAAAGTAGAAAGTAAGGAAAGGATGAAAAATAAGTAAAAGACTAAAAAGCAATATGATTCTTTGATCCTACGTAAGCCTGAGATTCCATAGCAACACAGAAAGAGACAAATGAGAGAGAAAATGTGAGAAAGCAAAGGCTTTCAACATCCCAGTCTTAAAGAAAACTTGAGAGACTTTTTTTTCTTCTTTTTTTTTGATAGATTTTGTTTTTTGAGACCAGTTTTAGATGCACAGCAAAATTGAGCAGAAGGTGCAGAAACTTCCCATATACCCCATCTCCCCATGCACAGCCTACCCCGTCATCTACATCCCCCACCAGAGGTACCGTTGGTATAAGAGAGGAACCTGCAATGACATCATAATCACCCCAAGTACACACTTTACCTTACGAATCACTCTTGGTGTGGCACATCCTATGGGTTTGGACAAATGTATAATGACATGTATCCACCATTACAGTATCTCAGAATAGCTTCGCTGCCCTAAAAATCCTGTCCGTGCCTACTCATCCCTCCCTCCCCCAAGTCCCAGCAACCAATGATCTTCCTACTGTCTCCAAAATTTTGCTTTTTCTGTAATGTCATATAGTTGGAATTATACAGTATGTAGCCTTTTCAGATTGGTTTCTTTTTTTTTAAGATTTTATTTATTTATTTGACAGAGAGAGAGAGAGACACAGCGAAAGAGGGAACACAAGCGGGGGGAGTGGGAGAGGGAGAAGCAGGCTTCCCGCCGAGCAGGGAGCTCGATCCCAGGGCCCTGGGACCATGACCTGAGCGGAAGGCAGATGCTTAACGACTGAGCCACCCAGGCGCCCCGATTCAGATGATTGGTTTCTTTCACTTACTAATATGGATTCAAGTTTCTTCAATGTCTTTTCATGGCTTGATAGCTCCTTTCTTTTTAGTGCTAAAAAATATTCCATTGTCTGGATGTTCCATGGTTTATTTACGCATTCACCTACTGAAGGATGTCTTGGCTGCTTCCAAGTTTTGGCAATTATGAGTGAAGCTGCTATATAAATATCTGTGTTCAAGTTTTTGTGTGGACAAGTGACTTATTTTTTAAAGAAAAGTCACAAATATTTTCTGAACACAAACTATGAATCCTTCAAATTATCTTGCCTCATTCTTCTAAGAGTAGGAAGCTCTTAAAAATAAATATTAAAAGCTCTACAAACAAATTTAGAGCTATTTGGGGAAAACTTTCCTAAACCCAGTCAAGATTATTTATGGACGTTAAAACTACGTTAGAAACATATTTTGGGATGATAACTGTACTGATGAGCTTTTCCATTATGACCCCCAAACCTATGTGGAATCCTGAAATTCTCAAGCTTACCGAAGTAAATGCATTAATTCTCTCCTTTTATAATTCATTAATTCAATAATTTCTTACAAGATATGAGGTCAACAAAAATTAGAAAAAGTGCCTCCGTATATTCCAGATCAAAATTTCTAAAATCTTATCATCTCTCGAGCAATCATAGAATTTACTGTTTATTATAACTATTTGATTATTACATTGGTGTTTGTTACAATTATTTGCATAGATTCCTGTTTTCCGAACTTGACTGTAACCTCTAAGAATATGAGGATCAAGCAGAACTTAATATTTCCTTTCTGGATATACAGATCTAATCATACTTACTTTGGTAGAGGGGAGGGTGCTGCCCACAGCTGAGGGGACAACAATACTGCCCTCAATGGGCCTAGAAGGGAGGGCTGTCACCCCAATGGTCTCAAAGGATAGAGCATGATCAGAACACACACACAGAAAACATTATTCTTCAGCCTTAAAATCTAACAGAATCTGTTTTAGACTTACTGGGAACATGGGATCTCTTTCCTCATTCCGATTTTTCCCTTTTGGAATGGGAATTTCTGTCTTATGCCTGTCTCCACCGTGTACTTTGGAAACAGATACCTTGTCTGGTTTCACAGGTTCACAGATGGAGAGAAATATTGCTTCAGGATGAATCATACTTAAGAGTCTCACCTGTGGCTGATTTACATATTGAGGTCAGATTTTAGAGTTGATGCTGGAATGGTTCAATACATATGGGGTTTTTGGGAATGGGATGAGTATACTTTGCATGCAGGAAGGACATGAACTGAAACAGGCGAAACTAGAGGACAGAATGTCATTAGCTAAACTGTGTCCCTCCCCTGCCCCAAATTCGTATGTTGAAATCCCAGTGAAGTAAATGAGGTAATGAGGGTGGAGCCCTATCCATTCTAATTGGTGTCCCGATAAGAGGAGGGAGACACGAGGGATGGGTGGGCACAGAGAAAAGAGACTGTGAAGACAGAGAGAGAAGGCCCCCATCTGCAAGCCAAGGAGAGAGGCCTCAGACTGAAATCAATCCTGCTGACACCTTGATCTTGGAATTCTAACCTCCCGAACTGTGAGAAACATATTTCTTTTGTTTAAGCCACAGTATCTGTTAGATACATAGATATATAGATATATATAATTATATATATATAAAATGCTATATATATGTATCATATATATGTATGTATATGTTTATGTATCACATATATATGTAATGCCATATATATATGTAATGCCATGTAATATATATATATATATATGTAAAATTATATATAGCAAACTGATATGCCTGCCATTTACATTATCCCTAAATTGCTACTGGCTGAGGATACATGCCACATTCCTTCAACTATAAGCGAACATCTGCTCTTTTCTCAGGGATTGTGTAATAAAGAACTTGGTCTTGGTCGTGCCCAAAGAGTAGTCTGGTCTTTGCCCTCAACTTCTGAGAAGTAATCATGTCTTTCCTGATAGAGAGCATCTTTGTTTAGGGCAAGGGCTCTTAGGATGGGCCCAGCCATATCCAGTAGTCTTAGGGTAAGGGCTGGCCGTGCCAGAAAGACCAACCATGTGTTTTAGGGTGGGGACTTTGAATCACACAGAAGCGGAGATCAAAACATGGGCAATCAATCAACCAGCCAAGCCTATGTAACAGAGGCCCAATAAAAACTCTGAACATTGAGGCTCAGGTAAGCTTCTCTGGTTGGCAATATTGTGTGTAATGTCACATATCAATGCTCGGAAGGTAGTATGTCCTGAATCTACAGGAAAGGGGCAAAGGAACTGCATGTATGGAGCCCTCCCACACCCTGCCTTATGTATCTCTTCTTTTGGCTAATTTTAATCTGTATCCTTTCCTTGTAATAAACTGTAACCATGAGGATAAGAGCTTTCAGGGAGCTCTGTGAGTCCTTTTAGCAAACCATGAAAACAAGAGTGTTTTTGGGGAACCCCAAACTGAAACTGATGTCAGAAGTGAAGATGTTCTTGGAGACTGTGCCCTCTAACTCTACAGGCTGGCTAACGCTGGCAGGGATAAAATCTCAGACATCAATACCTCTAATATTTCTTCTACCTACCTGAAACATTTAACCATGATTTTCTTCTCCACAGCACACAGTTCTAATTTGCCTGGTAATTGCAGTGGTTCTAAAGTCAGGGCAATATTGTCCCTCACAGAATATTTGGCAGTGTCTGGACACATTTTTAGTGGTCTCAACTAAGTGCTGCTCCCAGCATCTAGTGAGGAGAGGCCACGGATGCTGCTCAGCACGGCATGATGCCCAGGACAGCCCCACAACAAAGAATCATCTGACCCAAAGTATAAATAGTGTGAAGTTTAATAAACCCTGCATTATATACTTGACCATTGCTGGGTGATCACCCAGATCTGAGATGACGTCAGTAGAAACAGTGAGGAGATAGGACCCTGAATTACAAAGGGACAGTGTTTAAATGCCACATCCACAAAAACCACATTTGTTTGACACTGGGCAAACAAACCATCCAAACCTTTAGCCCTCAATTTTCTCATTTGTAAAATGAAACCAATAATAGGATTTATTCCCCAGGATTGTTTACGGGAAAAATAAAATCATACATTAAAATCAGTTAGCAAAAAATTTGGACCAAAATGAGCACTAGCTGAATATTCACTACATGCCATTTAATTTTCCTTGCATAATGAAAGCCATTTTTAAAAAAAAATTTTTTTTGAACTGACTGGAACATTGGTAAAAACAGGTTCACAAATCAGGTTTTCTTGATATGTTGCAGAACAGATAGATGACTCCCTGATGTCATAAATCTGAGCTGCCAACAAATTAAATATTTATTTCTATGCATAATTTGTCTTCTGTACCCTGAGCATTTTTTCTTTTTCCTTATCATCACCACACATGGTAGTTTTGTGCATGTCCATTTTTTATGAAGAAACAAAGTTTTTATCACACATGAGAGTTATGATAGAAGCAATGACAAAGGACAAGAAACCAAGCAATCCAGAGCTGGCACTACTGAGCAATCCATGGAAAAACAAATTCCTCCTGTATGACCCATCTCCCAAAAGATTACAAATCCCCCATAATGAATGACTGAAATCATTCAGGTCATAGACTCATCTATGCATGTTATGTCTGAGAACTGAAAAAGCTTTAATTTTCTCCTTTTATATCTGTCTTCCACCACTTTCCATCCATATGAATTCCTCAAGCAAAGGACATAACTTTTCCCTCGTAGGCCCCAAAACCTATCATATGTCATGCTGTATGTATTAATTCATATATTTTGGATGGATGGGAGAACAGATGGACAGATGGCCAAATGGATGAAAAGTGTAACAGCAACTGGAGGAACAAATAAAAGAATGAGTAAATGAATAATTAAAATGGCTTTTTTTAGCTTAAACAGTGGTACTACCAATTTTTGCTTGAACTTATACAAAATTAAAATGAGTGTTCTTACAATATATACACAGGACATAACTGTTCCACAACAGAACTTGGTTTACAGCCATACTCTGAATGAGGAATAAATGTACTCTCCCACTTTCAATGAATGATACAACCCAGAGCAGTAAAACAGGCTTGATGATTGCTTAGGAATAAGCTACTTTCCATTTTGCAGCACAGGAGTACATAATCCAGGTTAAAACATCCAGGAATATAGCAATATTCATACTTAACGGAAATGTCTTAATCAGTCTCACTGGGCTAAAATCAAGCAGGGCTGGGTGCCTGGGTGGCTCAGACAGTTGGGCGTCTGCCTTCGGCTCAGGTCATGATCCTGGAGTCCTGGGATCGAGTCCCACATCGGGCTCCCTGCTCCTTGGGAGCCTGCTTCTCCCTCTGCCTTTCTCTCTCTCTGCCTCTCTGTCTCTCATGAATAAATAAATAAAAATCTTAAAAAATAATAATAAAATAAAATAAATAAAATAAAATAAAATAAAATAAAATCAAGCAGGGCTGGGTGCCTTTTTCGTGGATGTAGGGGAGAATCTGTGTCCTTTCCCATTTAGGTTATTAACAGAATTCAGTTCCAGGAGTTGTAGTACTGAGATCCCTGTTTACTTGCTGACTATCAGCTGAAAGTTGTTTCCAGGTTCTAGAGATCACACACATTCCTTGGCTGGTGACCGCTTTCCTCCATCTTCCAAGCCAGTAACAGTAGGTCAAGTCTTTATCATACTCAAGTGCATATTTCCTCCTTCTTTCATCTCGTATCTCTGACCTAGCATGGAAAGGTTTCTCCACTTTCAGGTACTTGTATGATTAGACTGAGCCCACCCAGGGGCCCAGGATACACTCCATCTCAGCATTCATATGTAATCATATCTGCAAAATTCCTTTTGCCATATAAACCAAGACAGTCATACGTTCAGGGGCTTAAAGCATGGACCTCCTTGGGGGGTTATTTTTCTGCCCACCCCATGATATAAAGATAGATATACAGATGAATGGAACAGAATTGTGAATCCAGAAATAAATCCTTCTACTTATAATCAACTGACTTCTGACAAAAGTGACAAGCCAACTCACTGGAGGAAGCATAGTTTGCTTGAAAAATGACTCAGGAACAATCGCAAAAAGATGAACTTAGATCCTCAACTTATACTATTAAAACAGACTCAAGGGGGATTCATAGACTTAAATGTAAATGCTAAAAATAATAAAGTCTTTAGAAGAAAATATAGGAGAAAATCTTTGAGACCTGGGTATGGTAAAAACTTCTTAGAGGGGCGCCTGAGTGGCTCAGTTGGTTAAGCGACTGCCTTCGGCTCAGGTCATGATCCTGGAGTCCCGGGATCGAGTCCCGCATCGGACTCCCTGCTCGGCAGGGAGTCTGCTTCTCCCTCGGACCCTCCCCCATCTCATGCTCTCTCTCTATCTCATTCTCTCTCTCCAATAAATAAATAAAAAATTAAAAAAAAAAAACTTCTTAGATATGACATCCAAAACACACAGTTCAAAAAAGAAAAAAGCTGTTAAGTTGGACCTCATTAAAATTCTAAACCTCTACACTTCGAACATCAACATTAGAAAAATGAAATGACCAGCAATAGTCTAGGAGAAAATAATTGCAAAACACATATCCAGCAAAGGACTTGGCTCCATAATCTATAAATAACACTCACAGCTCAATAACAAGAAGACAAAATTCAGTCAAAAAATGGGCCAAAGATATGACCACTTTGCCAAAGAATTTAGATGAATGGCTAATAAGTACATGAAAAGATGTACAACATCATGTCGGTAGTAAAATGCAAATGAAAACCACAATGAACTATCATTCCATACTTTCTAGAATAACTATACTATAAGAGACAGAAAATAACAAATATTGGTGTGGATATAAAGAAATTGGAAACCTCCTACACTACTGATAGAAATGTAAAATAGTGCATTACTTTGGGAAACAGTCTGGTATCTAGCCAAGAGAAATGAAAGAGAAATGAAAAAATACATCCACACAAAGACCCAAACATGAATATTCATAGCAGCATTATTAAAAATGGCCCCAAAGAAACAATCTATATGTCCACTAACTGGTGAATGAACAGACAAAATGTAGTGTTATCCATTCAGTGGAACAATATTCAGTGATACAGAGAAACAACTACCGATAGGGGCTGTCAAGGATGAACTTCAAAAACATTATGCTAAGTAAAAGAAGCCAGACCCAATAGGCCACATATCACATAACTCCATGTAAATGGAATGTCCAGAAGAGGAGAATTTAGAGGCAAAAAGTAGATTAGCGGTTGCCTGAAGCTGGGAGTGGGGTAGAGGGATGAAAATGTTCTGAAACTTATGATGATGGTTGCAAACTCAATGAAGTGACTCTAAGTCATCAAACTGTATACCTGAAATGAGAAAACTATGCTGTGAAAAACATTCCTCCATAAAGTTGCTTAAAAAAAAAACTTATAAAAATGAAAAACAGCCATGAAATCCATGAGAAACATCCCAGTATGAAGCATATAATATTGGAAAATTATCAAAATTATGCCATGAACAATGAATTTAAGGATAAAAATACTTCATTTCATCTAGACAAATTTGAAGAAAATGAACAAAATAAAGTCAGCTGTCTAGTGGAATCTGGGAAGCTGTTATAATGAGCTCAACTAGAAAATGGGGCATTTCCCATCACGCCACTTTCTACACATGAAATACAGGAACATCCATGAAGAGGGCTTAACTGGATCTCCAGTTCCATGGATACCTGAGCCCTTTTTATCCTGGCTTTCTAGATAACCACAGCTGACTGGATATACTGGAAAAGACACGTTTCTTTGCTATTTTGACACCAGTTTGTATGGATGGGCTATAACTGTAAACATAATTACTCCCCAAACAACAGAGTGGTGAACAGAGGACAGAACTCCTCAGCATAGGTCTCCCCAAGAAATCACAGATCAAGTCTTCTCTGTGGAAGAGTTTCATTGAGTTTTCAGAGAAGTCATTCATTCATAACCCAGAGACCCTCTTTGAAGGGAAAGACAAATTATGCTATGATATGATCTGCATAAAGCAAAATACAGTAACATTTCACATGGGCCAGTAAACAATCTGTACAATTTTTACAGAAAAAAGGTAGACTTAGGAAAGTTTCCTGATTCAGAACCGAACAGTTTTAAGAAGTATTTCCCATTCACAAATGTGTTGAAACATTCTTCTCTTTAAATAGCAAATAGATAGATGAATTTAGATAAACATATTTAAATTCCCAGAGCAATCTTGAGGAGCTGCAACCATTTGGGAAAATGTCAAGAACACCCTCTGCTTGAGAAAACCGCTCTGCTATGCAAGATGGAGATTATCTCAAGGAAAATAGAAACCTTCTCAAAGAACCTTATTGAGTATCACATTTTTCCTAACTGTTGATTTTAGAGAATTTCACTTGAGACTTATTTCTACTCTGCCAACTAAATATAAATACCTCAGGCCAAGTGGATTAGGGGGAGAAAGCAAGTAAGTTGAGAAGACAGAAAATACTACAGGTTCACTTGACTCATAGCTTGAGCACTTCAATTCTCACTGAGAATTGATAACAAAATTGTTCAAATGAACTTTTACTATCAATACCAAAACTGATTAAAAAAAAAAATCTCAAAATGGATTAGCCACCTGAGTGTAAACAACTCTACAGGTTGACCGAACCCAGCTGTATAGCGTAAGTAAAGAATTAAGTTCACCTACAGCAGTTGAGAATAAAGTCACTTTGCGATAAAAAATAAACTGTTGAGAAGAGAATCACAAATTCTAAGAGAAAATTAAAGAGAGTCATAAAAACCCCACGTTGAGCATAAAAATAAAGAAGTAGTACTTCTCAGATATCTAAAATCATGCCAGAGTCATAAATAAAAAGACTTTTAAGACTACAAAGCTATGCTCTTAGGATTCAGAGGGCATGGATGGGTTAAGTCCTAAGTAGAATCATGAGCTGGAAAGAAAAAAAAAAAGAATCACACAAAGTGAAAGAAGACGCAGAAAAGCAATGACATGTGAGAAAAAAATTTACTTTAAATATTACCTTTTCACAGCTACTAAATGCTAAATGAAAAACAACTGGTTATTATAATGCAGAGACTTAAAACTTGGTGGCAGTTCAACCAGTGGAAACCTTACAGAATGTTTTGTTTTGTTTTTTTCTTTTTAAAAATGCTCTGGACAAAAATCTGATAGCCATGGAAGCTCTATCAGAGCTCTATCTCAACTGGATCTTTCTCTTTCAGTAATGGCAGGACTCTTCAAAATCTCGTGATGTGTTATACAACCAGGGCACCCAGGTAAGCTCCGGTCCAGAGCGCCAGCCACATCATAGTCTAGCCAGCCATTATACTAGATATTTTACATGCACTTACTCCTTCCATTTTATTTTACTGGGTAATGGAATCAAATCTCCATTTGCCAAAAGAACTAAAGGCCCAGGAGAGTGAAGGGGACTCACTTTAGTTCTTAATCTTAGAACTTTAGAGGAAGTTGAAGGAGTAGCATACACTTTCAACCACTTGAAGAGAGCTTGGTTAGAGTGGATGGGATGGGGAAGTCTAGGGGGTTATTTTGTATCTTCCTTTCCCTGTGTGATTGTCTCTCTGATTTGGTCATAAAATAACATCTTAAAGTCCTACCCCTTAAAAAACATCACATGCCTACTTTTCATTAAGATGATTAATTATAGGGTGCCTGGGTGGCTCAGTTAAGCGTCTGCCTTTGGCTCAGGTCATGATCCCAGGGTTCTGGGATCGAGCCCCATGTTGGGCTCCCTGCTCCACAGGGAGTCTGCTTCTCTCTCTCCCCCTGCTCATGTTCTCTCTCTCAAATAAATAAAATCTTAAAACAAAAAAAAATTAATTATACATTGCATAATGTACAGTATAAATTGAATAATATGATCAACACAGAGTAATACAGATTTCATACATTTCATATGTATATAAATAACTTAAGCTTGGTTAAGGGTCCTGGGATCAAGCCCCGCATCGGGCTCCCTGCTCCGCGGGGAGCCTGTGTCTCCCTCTCCCACTCCCCCTGCTTGTGTTCCCTCTCTCGCTGTGTCTCTCTCTGTCAAATAAATAAAAAAATCTTTAAAAATAAATAAATAAATAAGTGTAATTTATACATATTATTTATATATTATATATATAAATAATTTAAAAGGCTATTTTTGTATCCAAGAGGTCAAGAAATTGATGAAATTTATTCATTAAGAATAAAGGCTTGTGCAGGGCACCCGGCTTGCTCAGTTGGTTAAACATCTGCCTCTGGCTCAGGTCATGATCTCAGGGTCCTGGGCTCAAGACCCTCATTGGGCTCCCTGCTCAGCGGGGAGCCTGCTTCTCCTTCTCTCTCTGCCCCTTCCTGTGCTCATGCTCATTCTGTCTCTCTCTCTCTCAAATAAATAAAATCTTTTTTTAAAAAAAAAGAATAAAGGCTTGTGTCTGCCAAATTTATCTAGTTACCTAGCAAATATTTAGACAAAATAATGATGAAAATATATGTTTTCAAAATGCCTTCGATTGGCTTATCTGAAAAATAAGAGCATATTTTTTTAAAGGATATGCCAAGTATATTCTGTATTTTAGGGTGGAATCTCTGGTAAGCCAGGATGAGAAGGACGGGACAGAGAGGCCAGCAGGAAGGAAAGGAATACAAAGCAGTATGTTGTTGCCAAGTTGGCCAGGGCTTCAGCAGAGAGTACCAGATGGTTCGTTGGTCCTAGAAGATGGGATGTCACCAGAGAGGCTAGAGAAACCACTGTGTCTAAGAACAATCCATGAGGTAGGAGACAGGGAGAAGACGGGAAGGAAAGGCACACAAAGGTTTTAGCTGCAGGCTTTCTGTGTCTTCTGTCTCCTTTTTTTCATAGGCCAAAATTTGACAAGAACTGATGAGAGGAACCTGACCCTCAGCAGGTCTGGTGTGATTGCGAAAGGCAAGGGAAGCAAAGGCAAAAATGAACTATTGGGACTTCATCACGATAAAAAGCTTTTGCACAGCAAAAGAAACAGTCCACAAAACCAAAAGACAACCGACAGAATGGGAGAAGATATTTGCAAATGACATATCAGATAAAGGGCTAGTATCCAAAATCTATAAATAACTTACCAAACTCAACACCCAAAGAATAAATGATCCAAACAAGAAATGGGCAGAAGACATGAACACATTTTTCCAAAGAAGACATCCAAATGGCCAACAGACACACGAAGAAGTGCTCACCATCCCTCGGCATCAGGGAAATCCAAATCAAAACCTCAATGAGATACCACCTCGCACCAGTCAAAATGGCTAAAATGAACAAGTCAGGAAACAAAAGATGTTGGCGAGGATGTGGAGAAAGGAGAACCCTCCTACACTGTTGGTGGTAATGAAAACTGGTGCAGCCACTCTGGAAAACAGTATGGAGGTTCCTCAAAAGGGAAAATAGAGCTACCCTACAACCCAGCAATTGCACTGCTGGGTATTTACCCCAAAGATACAAATGTAGTGGTCTGAAGGGGTACATGCACCCCAATGTTTATAGCAGCAATGTCCATAATAGCCAAACTGTGGAAAGAGCCTAGATGTGCATCAACAGATGAATGGATAAAGAAGATGTGGTATATATATATATATATATATATACAATGGAATATTATGCAACCATTAGAAAGAAATGAAATATTGCCATTTGCAACCAAGTGGATGGAACCAGAGGGTATTATGCTGAGTGAAATAAGTCAATCAGAGAAAGACAAGTATCATATGATCTCACTGATATGAGGAATTTGAGAAACAAGACAGAGGATCATAGGGGAAGGGAGGAAAAAATGAAACAAGATGAAACCAGAGAGGGAGACAAACCGTAAGAGACTCTTAATCTCAGGAAACAAACTGAGGGTTGCTGAAGTGGTGGGGGGGGGGGTGGGGAGTGGGAGGGCTGGGTGATGGACATTGGGGAGGGTATGTGCTATGGTGAGCGCTGTGAATTGTGTAAGACTGATGAATCACAGATCTGTACCTCTGAAACAAATAATACATTATATGTGAAAAAAAAAAAAGATAGTAGGAAGGAGAAAATGGAGGGGAAATCAGTGGGGGAGACAAACCATGAGAGACTGTGGACTCTGAGAAACAAACTGAGGGTTTTAGAGGGGAGGGTGATGAGGGGATGGGTTAGCCCAGTGATGGGTATTAAGAAGGGCATGTCTTGCATGGAGCACTGGGTGTTACACGCAAACAATAAATCATGGAACACTACATCAAAAACTAATGATGTAATGTATGGTGACTAACATAACATAATAAAATAAAATTAAAAAAAAAAGAAGGTCTGGTGTGGTTCAGCTTGGGCCTCAGAGGGGACAGGGGGGCCCACCCATGCCTGCAAGGTGGGGGAGCCACAGGGGAGGCTACAGCTCTACAAGAGGGTCCAGAAGCCCCTGGCTAAACTGCGGTTCATTCCGAAAGCTAAAATTTAAATCATGATATCTTAAAATTTTCTGAAAAAAAAGAGTAATTATAAATTTCAGTATGTTATATGTGGTATCAGAATTTATATTAAATTAAGCTGAAAACAAAATAGTTTCACTTCCTCATTAACCAATCTTTTTACAATTTAGTTTTCAGGAGGATAAGGGGTCCAAGTTCACAATTTATAAATCATGGCAAAATGAGGCAATTATGAGATTAAGAGTAGAAGAATTTAGAATGTCAAGTGGCATTAATTTAAGTGGGAATAAGTTCTCTACACCTAATTTAATTAATGCCAAGTGCTCGTAGAACTTTGTTTTTCTGCAGTGAAACTTGAAATTGGATGAGACTAACATAGCAATCATAGTCTAATACTCTGCCCTTCAGAACTACAGGTTTTATTTTTCACCATTAAAAAAACCTCATCACTTACATTGCATGTAATATAAAATCCAGGGGTAGGGGGATACAAACAGATTTTAATAAGCTTACTGCAGCTAAATCACAAACCAAGAAACCTCCAAAAGGGGCTGTGGCCTGGTTCATTCCCCCCTGATAAGAAAGACTATTCTGGGAGCACAGTGCTATTCCATAATGCTATTCCCTTGATCTAGCACTTCAAGGCTTTCAAACAAATCAGAATGTTGTTAGAAAAATAAAATTTGAACACAGTATAGGAAATGGAGTCCATGCCAATTGTCTCCCAGATTTCAATGCCATCCTCTAAGAACCATGTTAGTACTAAAAAAAAAAAAAAAAAAGAAAGAAAGAAAGAAAAAACTGTGTAAGACATGACACTGAGTAGCAAGTATTGTGCCTAGTATTCTGAGAAAAGTAGATGTATTACAAATATTTAAGTCATAGGTGTCAGCCAATATAACACAAGACTTTGAAAAACCAGGGCAGTAAAAGAGAAAGCATAATAGAGAGAGAGAGGAAGGAAGGAAGGAAGGAAGGAAGGGAGGGAGGGAGGAAGGGGGGAAGGGAGACACAGAGAGAGATACACAGAAAAATGAAAGAAAGAAGAAAGGAAAAAGGAAAGGAGGATGGGAGGGAGGAAGGGACGGAAAAGGGAGGGAAGGAGGGAAGAAAACCATCAAACTAGAATATGCTCTGGCAAATCTCAATATATTGGATGTCTTATAATTTTGTACAACCTTACTTTATTTAATCCTTATTTAATTCCACTAATGCCATATGAATATACAGACCTTTGAATAACATGGGGATTAGGGGCACCAAACCTCTACATAGTCAAAAATCTGCATATAACTTCTACTCCCCCTTAAACTTAATTACTAAAAGCCTAGTGTTGACTGGAAGCCTTCTGATAACATACACAATTGATTAATACATATTACGTATGTATTAGGTACCGTATTCTTACAACAAAGTAATCTAGAGAAAGAAAATATTAAGAAAATTGTAAGAGAGAAAAAACACATCTACAGGACTCTACTGTCTTTATCGAAAAAAGCCAAATATAAGTGGACCCACTCATTTCAAACCCATGTAGCTCAGGGGTCAACTGTACTACAAGAGTTTAAAAGAGCCAGACTTCCTGGAATAAAGCATACTGAAGTTGAGCAGCAGCCCAGAGAGATCATCTTACCCCGGCCATGATAATTCATTGGTATCATGGGCAGACACTGCAAACCCAAATCTGAACTCTATGCCAGACTTTTCTAGTAGGATCACTGTGCTCTTGTTCTGTAGAGCACACTGGCTAAGACCACAGGCTCTGCAGCCAAATAGATCTTTGTTTTTATTTATTTATTTATTTTTGTTTATTTGAGTATAGTTGACACATAGTTACAATAGTTTCAGATGTACGAATTTTATTTTCAATTATTTGATGTTTGGTGTAGGGCCAAGGTCTTTATTTCCTCATCTGTAAAATGGGTGCTACAGAAGTCTGCAGAAAATCCCACCTTACAGGGCTCTGTTAAGTGTTAAATGAAACAAGGAATGTAAAAGCATACAGTATCTGGTAAGTGGGAAGTACTATGGCTTCTTTCACAAGGATGTGGCCTAATCTAAAGCAGAAGATTTCCCGCCAGGCATACAAAAAAAGAGCACTATTTTTATAATCTAAAGACCAAGATTTAAATGTCAAATCTGTACATAATCAGACAATTTTCTTTTACTTGCTGTCACTGTCTATAGTGGGTTGAATGATGGCTCTCCAAAAGAAGGAATTGGTGAATGTCAGGTTATTTGGAAAAAGCGTCTTTGCACTAAGTTGAGGATCTCCAAATGAGATCATCCTGGATTAGGCAAGTGAGCCCTAAATCCAATGACAAGTGTCTTTATAAGAGAAAGGCATTTGAGAGACAGATTTGAGGCACAAAGAAACAGAGGTGAGAGCAACGTGAAGAAAGAGACAGAGACGGGGTTGATGTATCTATAAACCCAGGAATACCATGGATGGATGGCAGACACCACAAGCTAGCAAAGTAGCATGGAAAAGACAGAATTTCCCTCAGAACCTCTGGAAGAAATCAATCCTGGCAACACCCTGACTTGACTTCCGGCCTCCAGAACTGTGAGAGAATCCATTTCAATTGTTTTAAGCTACCCATTTTGTGATCCTTTGTTACAACAGCCCTAGGAAACCAATAAAGTGTCCAGGTATACTTAAATCGAAGTGTGTTCTCATCGGACTGCATGAACTCAAAGGTAGAGATGTTCAAGAAGGGATCTAATATGATGTCTGGCATGGGAATGATCCTCAATAAAAGCGAGCTTTCCTTCTACTGCCATGGGCTCTCCGCCCAGCTATGTATTTCAACTTCGACTTCAATTTCGACTCCCAAACCATCCACCATGGAGAAAACCAACCATTTCCCAAGAGGGAACTATGTAGACTATGCCTGGCCAGGGCAATACAGATCCAACCCTCTCCCTGACCAAAAGGCCACTGTGCCATATTTTTTTCTAATGACTTGAGCCCCTTACTGCCTGCCGTACTTCGTCATCAACCACTGCCTGAAACTGCCCCCCACCTGACCCACCCTCTGTATCTTCAGACCCCTGGTTGTCTGCACTCCTGGATTTGGCCCCCTTGGAAGGCAATAAAGCCTTTAAGTTTTTTGTACTTTATAGTTCTTTTCAGAGTTTTTATATTCATGAGATTCCATTCAATCTTCACCACACCCTAGGAAGTAGACAGATTATTTTACTAATATTGCATACGATTCAAGAGCTTTAAGCAGTAATGTGACTTTCCCAAGTCACAAGGCACCAGAATTAGAAGGAATGGAACAAAAATTGTGATTATCACTCCGAAATCCATGTTTTATTTTGTTTCAACTATGTTTACATATGCACCGTTTGCTTAAATAAGAGTCAGTAAATGTCCGATGCAAATAAATTACATGTGGACCCTTAAAGATGAAAATAATATTTTATAAAGAATCAATTATCCAGAACAGCATAAAATACACTGGATAAAGACAAGAGATGACTAGAAGACAGAGCAGACTCCGATATATAAAAGGAATTTGGGTAAAAAGTCTAGCAGAACAGCATAAGGAAGCAAACAGAATCACTCAGAGGAGTGATAACTCCTGATTTTTTAATACAGACATTGGGAAAATGCCCAAAGATGAGGGTTGAGGGCATTCTCAAGGAGACCAATTGTGAAGTTTCTTTCACAAAGAAGAAGCCATTGGAGATCTGTGTACAACTTTGCACATATTATTTGTGTGCTGGCTACAATATAAAGGAGGCTACTCATATCTTCAAAGAGCCTATAATCTAAGCTCATATGTACAAAAAGCTACAATATGCAGCATCCATCTAGGTCTCAAATAATACGATATAAACTTTATAATAGGATACTTCTTGCTATGTCTCCATCAGAATTAGGGAATTAGTACTAATCTCCAAAAGATGGTAGACATGCTGATAAAAACAATATGAATGACAATACACATTTTCAGAGAAGATACGGGTAAACAGGCACATGTTCACATTCACTTTGACTAAGAGTGATTCAGTTATCACTTTGATTCAGACTGTACACTGATCTGGGGCACCTGAGTGACTCAGTCAGTTGAGTGTCCAACTCTTGGTTTTGGTTCAGGTCATGATCTTGTGGTCATGAGGTCAAGCCCCATGATGAGCCCTGCATCAGGCTCAGTGTGGAGTCTGCTTGAGATTCTCTCCCTCTGCCCCTCCCTTGCTCTCTTTCTAATAAATAAATCTTAAAAAAAAAATGTGTACACTGATCCAACCTCTCAGAGGCGGTAAGTCTCAAAAGACTGTCAAAAGTCACATGCTCAGGAACCAGCAATTCTACTCCTACTAGACTTATCACCGCAGTGATGAGGATACATGAACTAAGGATGTTCATAGCAGGGTTGTTTATAATAGAAGGAAAAATGCAGTCATCTTTAATGTTTAGACTGGCTAAATAAGATAGAGTGTAGCTAATAATGATTTTGTTATATATTTATGGTAAAGAGCTTTCTAATCCCTGAGAAGAAAAGATGATCATGATGCCTCAAGTAAAATGGGTAGGTAAGTCCATTACAAGCCACGCTTTGTGGCTGTGTATATGCACTCACATAACTGGAAGACCAGAAACCAGACTGAGAATAGTGGAAATCTCTGGGTGAGATAATTCTAATTGCTCTTTTTTTTTTTTTAAATCGAGGGGGAAAAGGTGAAATATCCCTCAAGTTAAATTGAGGGGAAAAATAAATTAATTAAAACATAATGAGAGATATGGGGCGCCTGGGTGGCTCAGTCAGTTAAGCGTCTGCCTTCAGCTCAGGTCGTGAGCTCAGGGTCCTTGAGATGGAGCCCCACCTTGGGCTCCCTTTTGAGCGGGGAGTTCTCTGCTTCTCTCTCCCCCTGACCCCTCGCCTGCTTGTGCTCTTTCTCTCTCTCAAATAAATAGAATCTTAAAAACAAAACAAGTATAACGAGAGATGCATTCTCAAATGGGCTTTGTCTATTCTTCCAGCCAGTATTTGCTGAGTGCCTCCTCAGAGCACTGTAGGAGACATACACAGGCTGGCCAAAGCTCTGAATCCGAAATGAATCCTGAAATCACCAGTGGAGACATTCCCTTGATTAACTACTGATATTCTCTCAACTTCCATGGTGAGAATGTTATCCATGGGTCACAAAATTTGGAACTGGTTCATCTTCTAAAACCTACCATTGGTCAGTTTTGAACACAATCCAGTTGAACATTATAGAGTGTCAATCATAATTTCACAACTGAGTTGTCAGAAAGAAAAAAAATATCTACTGAGCTTGGAAATGTCAAGTGTAACCCAATAAATGTCAAATAAAATTGAACTGTTTGCAGGAACTTATGCGTGTGTGAATGGGAAGCCCGGGCAAGACCCTCTGAGAATGAGATCCCATGTATTTGGTTGAGTCTGTGCTCCTGAAATCCAGGGTTTTTTCTCCCTCCATGACACCCTGCATAGTCAACCATGCTACCTTCCTCTGAAGAGAACTTTATCCTTTAAATACTTGGCTGTCCAGTCACTCAGCTGATAAACACATTTCTCACACACATATCTCTGTGCAGCGATCTGGGGAAGTTACTAAGGCATGCAACCAATGCTATTTAACACATTCTTAAGACTTTCCCATGGCAGTCTTTTCTCAAAAGTAGACTCCAAAGATGGAGCCAAATTAATAAGGCAGAGGACCAAAAGTGCTGAGTACATGGCTGTTTTCTTTAAGCTGAACAGAGCTTGACAACTAGATGTGGCACACACACGTCTGTAGTCAACATAATGTACTCTCTTCTGCCACATTTGTCAGAAGGACTGGGAAGTCTCTCAATCACAAATTTACTTTCCCAGGACTCTTACTTTTTTCTCTAGGAGATTAGATGTTCAATATTTTTTTTAAAGAGAAGGGTATGCAATAAAGTGATTCTTTGCTTTAACGCAACCAATATTTACTGAGCACTTCCCTGTGTCAAGTTCTTTGTACCAGGGATGCAATGGCAAATCCTGAGCCCTGAACTTTTGGAGCTCAAAATCAAGTTAAAGAGACTGATGAGAAACAGACAAAGACAAAACAGCATATAATGAGGGAAGTGTCTGGAGTGGTAGCATCTCAAAGGGACACCTAACTTGAACGTGGAAGGTCAGAGAAGTTTCTTGCAGTATAGCCTAAGAAGTGAGGTGAGCACTAATATACCAAAGGAAGTGAAGAATAATGTGTATGCAAAGACCCAGAGGTATTTAAGAAGCTTATGGGTTCAGTCAGGTAAAGACAGCTTGTACCAATATGGTTAACCATCACACATGCATTTAAGGTGTAGAACTGGTGAATGAGTGAGTCATCAGTTCACTTCAAAAAACACGGAGAATTAAACATTAATTTACAACACCCAAATCAGGAGACCAACTAAGGAAGTCTGCTTGTCTCTCAAGGTCAATCATGCTAAGGATGTCCTTTGAAAATTATGCACATAACACTTGATATTAAGTACTAGAGATACTTTGCAACGTGCATAACGTATCAAGACACCACACACACATTTGTGTGGAATGGCATTCCACACCCTCAAAACCACCTTTTACATGAGACATTGTTTCTCCTGAAACACAGTTCTCTACATCCATTCACTTTGATGTTCTTTCTCTTCTGTCAAACTTCCATCACCTTCACCAGTAACTAGACTGTGTTCTTTTGCTGTTGTAATAGATTATTGCAAACTTAGTAGTTTAAACAGTACTCATTTATAATCTCACAGTGTTTCAGGGCTGATGTCTGGCACAGTGTGACTGGATTCTCCGCTCAGAGGCTCACTGGGCTAAAATCAAAGTATTGGCCAGTTCTTAGATATTTATTTGGGGTTCAGGGTCATCTTCCAAGCTCACTGGTTACTGGTTCCAAGGGCAGTTCCTTACCCTTATTGGACTGAGGTTTTCATTTCTTCAACAACTGGCTCTTCATCTTCAAGGCAAAAGAGTGAAGCAAATCCTTCTCATGCTTCAAATCTCTCTGACTTCTTCTGTTACACCACTAAATTCCTATTCTGCCTTCCCCTTCTGCTCATAAGGACTCATGTGATCACACTGGGTCTACCAAGTTAATCCAGTATTCTCCCTATCTTAGGGTCAACTGATTAGTAACCTTAATTATATCTGCAAAGTCCCTTTTGCCATGTAATATCACATAATCATGGATGCAACAATAGGAGTGAGGGTCAGGGGGCCAAAATTCTGCCTACCATACTATCCAAGAGAATTAAAGATATAGTCCACACAAAGATTTGCACATACATGTTCCTAGCGGCACTAACCACAACGGGTAAGAATTCAGAACAATCTATATGTCCACTAGCTGTTGAGTCAATACACATAATGTGATATATCCATACAATGGAACACTATTCAGCAACACAAAGAACAAACCACTAATATATTCAAAGACATGAATGAACCTCGAAAACATTAAACTAAGTGAAAGAAGCAAGAAACAAGAGACTTCATATGTTGTATGATTCAGTTTGCAGAAAAGGCAATCCTGTAGGGACAAAAGGAAATTAATGGGTCTCTATGGCTGGGAATGGGAACAGGATTAATAGTAAAAAGACATGAAGGATATAATTGGAAGGTGAAAACATTCTAAAACCAGACTGGGGTGAAGGTTGCATAACTTGATATATTTATTACTAAAACTCATTGAACTATATACTTGAAATGGGTGATTTTTATGATATATAAAATAGGACTCCATAAACTTGTTAAAAAATTAAAACTAAATAAATAAAACCATTAAAAAGTCGTTCCTCTGTTCATGAGAATCAAAAGGTAGCATCCCTCCAATGGCTTACAAAGTCCTACGTGCCCTGTATTCCTAGTGCCTCAACATGACCTCATTTCCTACTGCACTCTTTTTCCGGTTAGTCCATTCCTCCCATTCTGACCTTAATGATTCTTCTACACACATTCCTGCCTCAGGGTCTTTCAGTTTATCCTATCAATCGAACCCTGTGAGTTAGTCTGTCAAGGAGGCTTTGGATCCAGCTCTCTCTTGAATCAGTTCTGAATCAACATGGTCTTGACCATGGAAGGAACATGAGGACACTCACTGCTTCCCTCTGCTTCTCTTTGCTCTCCTACAGTGCAAAGGGATATATAATGAAAAATGATCACACTGTGAAAATCAGTGCAAGTTGAGCATTGTGATACTTAGAGAGCAGGCAAAGGACATTCTTCAGAACAGGGCTACTCCATCATCTGTTTCCAGCTGCCACTGGATGCCAATAAGCTGCTGGAATATAATAGCTGACTACATCAAGAATGCACAAATCACTGCCATGCTGAAACACTTTCTCCCTGCTGCCACTCTTGCTCCCCTGTCCAATATGAGTCCTGGTTTATTTCAATTACTTCCATGATAGATTATCCTCAACACTTGCAAAATAATGGCAACATTAACCAACCTATATCCTTAACTAACAAAAGGTCACCTCACTTTATAAGAACCACTTGTGTAATGAAATAAACTGCAATGTAAGTCCAAAAGAAATCATTATTTCCACTTTCTAAATCAGGCTTTCTTTTCTCTCTCTCTCTCTCTCTCTCTCTCTCTTTCTGTAACAAGAATAGAGAATACTACTTGTAATCCTCAAGATTTCCTCAGAGGCTGTACTTACTAACCATCAGGACAGGCTCTTTCCTTCTTACTATGGCCAACCTCTCACCAGAGTCACAGGACTGAAACTTCAGAATTCAGAGAACAGTACTAGTTAACCTCAGAAAGCTGTTGTACAATTTCTCAACCAGTTGCATGAGATGAAATTCTTTTTGCAAATGAAAGTGAGCTATTAATAATGAAATTTATTGATTTTGAAAGATCAGAAACAAGCAAGCTTTGTATCAGAGTCCAATATGCCAATCTCAGTCCCCAGGCAGTCAATTAATCTGTCTTCCCCAATTGATCTGATTTCCATGATCCCAATTTTTTAATACTTCTAATGAGTATTTTAAAGAAGATAAGGATGTCTCTGGATTCTATTTTTATTTGCTCTGTTAGATGACCTTTTCAAATTGCTCTAGAACATTCTAAGGGGCTTTTTTGTTTTTCTTATGATGGCAATGCAGTATGAAGATTAGGAATACACACCGAGACAGGCACAGGTTCAGATCCCAAATGTGACATTACAACACCCAGAGATTTAGGGTCACACAACTAGTAAATGACAGGAGAGGGGTTTGAACCAACACAATCTGGCTCCAGGGTCTATGTGCTGAGTCACAACTCTAAGCTGCCTCTCATTTTCTATGACTACTGCTCTTCTACCAGCACCACCAACATCATCCCCATTGTCACTACCAGAGAGCCACAGCATAGACAATAATTAATACCATTTTTAAATTAATCTAGTCAAACTGAAAAGCCACACTCAGCAAATGCCATCCAATAAAGAGTCACCACATGCTTCATTTTTCTAATGCCATTCCAGTGAAGTAGAGAAGAAAATGTCATAAACCTCATTTTGCCGACTGGGGAACTGAGCTAAAAATGATTAAATCTTCTAGCATCAGCTGATGACTGAGAGGTAGAGGGAGGCTAAGGAAGCTCAACTCTATTCACCTAGTATTATCACTCATCTTAAAAATATTTAAGCTTCCCAAATGAAACTAACTGTTTCCAGCCGTCTGATCTACCTAGAGAAAAACAAGGCTGGGCTGGCTTGCTAAGCACATTGGAATAAATAAAATATGAAGACATGAGTAAGGGCCTATCATAAAGAATTCCCACATTGTGTCTGCAGTCAGCATAATAACTGTGGCGTTTCTTATCGTTTTGCATTCAGCCTGGGTAATTCAGTGACACCTTAAAAGTGACAGATGAACATGAAAAAGAGCTGACATCTCTTGCAAGATTTGAGGAGATGCCAGAAGGATCCTAGCAAAGTACAGTGACAGCTGCAAGGGAGGATGACAGAGCTTAAAAAGCAACTAACCACTTTTTTTTTAGGTTTAATTTTTGCACAAAAACACAACAGAAACAACATGAGATGGTAATGAAAGGAAAAAAGTCAATAAACCATTTTTCTTTTTTTTTTTTTTTTTTTCAGAGAGAGGAGGTGAAGGGGCAGAGGGAGAGGGAGAGAGAGAATCTCAAGGAGGCTCCGCACCCAGCGCAGAGCCTGACGCGGGGCTCAATCTCATGACCCTGGTCATGACCAGAGCCAAAAATAAAGAGCCGAACGCTTAACCGACTGAGCCACCCAGGCGCCCCAAAGCCCTTCTTAACTGAACAGTGAACGTGTCTAAATCTGGCCATAACCAAAATGAATGAGAGTCAAACATGCCAGTGATGCCGGCAGACTCCATTCTATCGTTCTTTGGCAAATATGTTTATCTGACTATTCAAAACATGCAAGAGAACAAGATTCTTAAAGATTCCACCAGACTTTTACTTAGGGAGGCCCTAAAAAGTTCCAGAGCTTCATAGTACTTACCTAAAAGCCTGCTACAAGTGTATTTGCCAACATTTTACTAAAACAAACCTCTTAAAATTAATAAATTACCTGTCAACTCCCATAAAAACAGATGGTCACTTGGAGACAGGAGAAGATGTTATCATTCTGTTTTACACAGCTGTTCAGACTAGAAAAAGATCATTTCATTTTCTGTAACACAGAAGAAACCCTGCCTAAGATTTCCAATATTATGCATAAAAATGAAAATTTCATGCAGCTGCTTCTATGTTACACATCTGGTTATTGCTGAGGAAACATCTTTCATAGTAAAATAACGTCATTATAATAAACAAAAACTGAAGTCGGTCTGTTTGTTTTCTCTTAATAAACATCAAGCTATTTCTCAATGCTTTGCTATCAAAAGATTTTAAATTGCTGGGTATTCCTACACTGGGACATTCTAATATGCTATATAACCCAATTAAGAACCTATTACCCATCTATTATCAGTGACAAAGTGCACACAGACAAATATCTGATAGCACAACTGTTTCTTCTTGTTACTCCTTTCAAGAAGGTGTTTTAGAAGTTTTATCAGAAATCTAACCCATGAAACAATAAGTCAACACAACATTAATGTCACACATCTGAAATGAAATTTTGATTTGTTAGTCTCCAACACATTACTTACATTACTATAAATCGCATGAAGATGAAGACATTTGGCACCTAAGAATAGTTATGAAATAACCACCACCACGAGCATGACTGTATTTATGCTCTGAGCTCTCTTGGTTCTATATTTTTAGCAAAAGACATGAAATTTGATAGCTAAATATATGGCCACTTTTTTCACAATACTTGCCAGGAGCACCAATGCTTAAGTCTTTGAAATGCCCACAAAATACGTCTGTGACATTCAACTATTGTTAGAGAGGTGGGAATCTGTATGGCAGGGGGATTCATTTAAGATTGGCAAAATAATTAAAATGGTGACAGGCCACTTTGAGTTAACTGTTAGGTAGTGAACTGCATCGGGAAGTTTCACTATCACTCCCCTGTTTAGTATCTTCCAAAGGAGCCTACGGAACAAATTCAAACCCCTTAGAGAGCCAACAACACCCCAGTGGCCTCCTAGACCCTTTTATTTTTCCAAGCTCAACTAACTTTACCCAAGCCTCCATGGTCTCTTTCTGTCCTTTGAAGCCACCAAGCTCACGGCCATTACCTATATGTCCCACCTGCTTGGGACACTCCCCCCTAAGATCTTCTTTATAACTGTAGAGCATTCATATCACAAATGTCACTTCCACAGAGAAGGAAGCCTTCCTTGACCATCGACCTTGATCCCACCCTTCAACCTCTAGCCAGCTACCTCCTCTTTCATTTTCTTTACGGCACTGATAGCCTTCAGACACTATTTTGTAATTATTTATATGTTTATTTTCTATCTCTTCCACCAGAACTTAAAGCTCTCCCCAGGAGATGTCTTATTCATAGCTTTATCTCTGGCACCAAGTACCTACACATATCAAATATATGCTGAATGAAGGAACTAACTTTGTTTTTCACTGAACTAATAATGTGATCAAAATGGCCAAACAATCCATTTGGATCCAACCTGTGTCTTGGCTATCCCTCTACTGGCCTCACAATTAGACTTAATCATAGGATGGGGTGAGGAGTCATGAAGCCAAAAGGACATGCCCAGAGCCTATTCTGTTGAAGTTTCTGCCCAAATGGTCCCCCAGTGTGGGCCTTTTCTTGAGATCTGGTCTTCCAAGGGAAGAACGTGGTGCCCTCTATGTACACTCCTAGGCTGAAGGTCTGGCCAAGGGATGGCTATTTGCAGGAGAGGCGGATGGATCTGCACATGAGTGCAAATGAGGCACCTCACAATACTGAATGGCGCTGGGGTGACAAGAAGAAGCACAGGCAAGGGGCGCCTGGGTGGCTCAGTCGGTTAAGCATCTGACTTCAGCTCAGGTCATGATCTCAGGGTCCTGGGATCGAGCCCCGCGTCGGGCTCCCTGCTCGGTGGGAAGTCTGCTTGTCCCTCTGCCTCTCCCAGTGCTCATGTGCTCTCTCTCAAATAAATAAACTCTTAAGAAGAAGAAGCACAGGCCAGGGGTTGGTAATCCCCATGCTGCACATTCTTGCATGGAACTCCATAAAGTCCAGGAATGGGAAATTCAGATCAGAACTTCCAGGTCATTATGAAATTATTTTTGCCAAGGTAAGACATTTTGTTCTATTGTGGACATATTTTAGCCCACTTGAAAGGCTGTTAGCTTGATTTACAACTTTGTATTTGGAACATATGGGATGCAGGCCTCTGTCTGTACTCTTGCCCCCTGTCCTACGAATGTTGGGGGTGGGCTTGTAGGTTCTTGATTCTGCCCCCTGAGTTCTCTGAGTCTATTTCCTCACTAGAAAAAGAGAAGTAATTCCTATCCTGCCAACACCTCATATTATGTAAAGAACAAATGAGATCATCCATAAAAATCTACAGAAATCATAATTTAGAAATATTTGTATTGTGTTCCTTCCCACATGCCTCCCTATATTTCCAGCAAGTGAGGACAATGATAATTTCCACTGCCAATCTCAGGGCTTCTGTGGCTTTTGAGAAACTTCTGAGCTAGAAAGAGTTTTGCTTTTCATCTCATTTTTTTTTTCACAGTATTAGGTATTCACAAAATTATTTCTCTGACCTGCAAAGTTTCACATCCTTCCAGGAGAAAAAAGATATCAGACTGCCTAAGAGTTTGGACGTTAAAAGAGAAAACTTTCTACAAAAAAACAACTTCTCGAATTATTCACAGTTATTTATAGCTATAGAGTCATGCCGGCTGAAAAATGCCTCTTCTACTATTTAGCCCTCTGAATACAGATCTGTTTTCCAGGAAAAGCACATAATATACATGAGTGTTGTGTACTTATTGATCTCTAATCAGTTGTTAGAATGAACTGAACATGAAGTACACCTCTGGGGCTGTTTTAGATCTACCAGACCCTGTCTGTCCAGAAGCCTCTCCTCCCATCCCCAAGAAAGGATGATCTCAGAGATTTAATAAATCAAGAGCACAAACAGAATATATAAAGAAGCTAGGATAAAGAGAAACTCAAAAACTTAAAGAAAGCACAAAAGTAAGCTGGCCAGAATGCAGTAAAAGTTAAAACAAACTCTAGCTCATACAGGACAAGGAAAAATGGAAAAAGATTTCAGTGCACTAAGGTTCAAAAAGGCTGCATTTTAGATGATCAAAGCCATTTTACAAAATGCATTAAACTCATCAAATGGAGTACACTAACCACTATTAGAAAAACCACAAATTGCCAAAAGTAAATAATGTAAATCTTTATCAAAGTGCCCTTTAGAAGTTTGTAACAACATAAACTTTTCAATTTTCTAAATAACCAGGTATTTTTAGCTCATCAGTCAGAACTAAAAATCAAGTAAATTCAGCAGAAAAGTTACCTGTAAATATTAACAGCAATAATAATTAAGAAAGCTCAAATTCACTGACTTGTTATAATTTCCAGGCACTGATCCAATTGTGTTAACACAATGAGTATCACAATTAACATAATGAGGATACTCACAGCAAATCTCTGATGCAAGAAATAGTTATTAGTACCTTTTTAGAAGGGGAAACTATGGCAGAGAGGGCTTAGGTAACTTGCCCAAAATCTCCTGCCAGCAAATTAGAAGAAAAACCCAAGAAGTTGGGCTTCCTGAGACAGCCAATACTCGAAAGAGGTGAGTGGTAGAATCAAGAACAATTATTAGAAAACTGACTTTATCTGTCATGCCTCCCGCAAATGTGCGTTTATCACCACCACATACAAAAGTGCAAGGCATTGTGGATGAAAAAAATGAAGCCAGCTGAACCCAGGCCTGGAAACTAAGTGTCCTGGTGGAGGAGGAAAAGAACTTTATTGACAGGACCTCACAGAGTACCATCATGGACCTTCTCTCATGTGGTCCTCACAACAGCCCAGTTATTCCCTGTTCATAGAGGAAGAAACTGAGCTCAAATATGCCAAGCAAGTTATTCAGAGTCACACAAGTATTCAGTAGCATTCCCCACATGTAAACCGGTATTAATTCAATGTTAATTCACCCAGTATCCACAAATAGTTGGGGGGGAACAGGTCATCCTTGTCATTCAAAATATTAAACTAAACAGCTGGGGAAAAGGAGTTGGCAATATATAATAATCACAAGCGTACATAGTGCTCCCTCCCTTAAAAAGGGAGGGGGAAATGATTGAATATGAAAGCCACGGCTCAAATTCAGGCTTTCTGAATCTCATTCAGATATTCTGTCCACCACACCATGTACAGTCACCCAAGACACTACATAGGAAACTTATGATACAAATGTAAAATGTGAACCATGATGCGTACAGCCCTTGGCAAATCAAAATGAAGAGAATTGGACCTGTTTCCCAGTATCAGTGGTTTTCCCTGTAGAAACAAAGTGCTATGGTGAGCTGAGGTGGCCAATGCTGGCTATTAGGAAGGTTTGCTTTGTTAGGGGCAATCATTTTTCTGATACAACCTGCTCACATTATTATAGGATTAGGTCTATATACAGCAAACTCCTCATTTATTCCACTGACTCCTATGGCAGGGTTTCAAAGAGAAATACCATCTTGGGTGGTTATAATACAGAATGTATTTGCAAGTACTGGTTTATTATAATATTCTTGTAATAACTTTTAAAATTTTTTATTCTCCTCTATAGAATATTCAGATCATCATGCTCCAGCAAACAGCATATCCCACTGGTCTAACACATCCTCAGCTCCTTTCTTTTGTCTACCGCAGCCCACACAACAGCAAGTCCCATGAGCTCTACCTCCAAAATATATCTCAAAGACATCCTTTTCTCTCTACTTCCTCTGCCACCCTCATCTTCCAAACTGCCATCTTCTCTCACATGCATGATCATAAGAACAGCCTACCTCTTCCTGCAGCCCTGTCATGTTAATCCATTCACCATGGGACAGTCCATAATAGGAAACAGCTCTGTTTCCTTGGAAAATCCAGTTTGCCTTGGATTTTCTTGATTTTAGCAATGAAAGTCCCGTATCACAGGAACCCTCTCATTCCCAGGCAATCCAGGATACCTGGTCACTCTGGTCTATGGTGAACTTTTTATTTTATTTTTTATTTTTTTAAAGATTTATTTATTTATTTTGAGAGAGTGAGAATGAGAGAGAGAGAAAGAGTACATGAGAGGGGGGAGGGTTAGAGGGAGAAGCAGGCTCCGCACTGAGCAGGGAGCCCGATGCGGGACTCGACCCCGGGACTCCAGGATCAAGACCTGAGCCGAAGGTAGTCGCTTAACCAACTGAGCCACCCAGGCGCCCTATGGTGAACTTTTTAAAAAATAGGGAAGATCAGGTCGTTGTTGTGGTTAAATGAATCATGACCCCCATTCTTCTTCACCTTTTCCTAGAGGCACACCCATTGCCATGTGCCCTTACAATTCCTTCCACTAGAGGCCCTTGGTCCTTTGACTTTGGGTTCAACCGGGGTGGGATGTTAGCAGATGTGATGCAAGCAGAGGTTTGAAACCTGCCTGTGGTTAGGTTTGCTCTCGTGCACGCTAGCAACTTCCCTGTGGAGATATGCCCCACTTAGCCCACTGGTCTGAGAAAGATAAGAGACACCTGGAGTGGACCTGCACCCAACCAGCAGCCTGCAGCCATAACCAGTGAGGCCCCAGATGAGCCAATATGCAGACATTCAAGCGAAAACAGATGACTCACTGAGTTTTGTGGTGGCGTGACATCTACCATTGTTTAGGTGCTTAATTGATAAGGATTTTATAAAATCCTTTCAGCAGTTCTCCATTTCACTTAGAATAAAATCCAAACTGCTTACCTAGGCTTACAGAAACCTGCCTTTCGGCTCTCACCCCACTGCCCTTCTCTAAACATCAATCTCACTGGTCTGCTTTCTGTTTTTCAAACTGACAAAGCTGTCCAACTCAGGATCTCGGCCCCATCTGTCACCTCTGCTGGAACACCTTACTCCCCATTCTCCTCATGACTGGTTCCTTCCATTCTTACATATCAACTTAAAATCACCTCCTCAAAGAAGACTTCCTGGACCATCCTTAGTCCTTCATGACTACCACTCATTTGTTTCTGTCACAGAACTCACAATCCATAAATTGTTTGCTAATTTGTTTGTTTATTCTCTGTATCCCCATCAACTTCATGTATGTAAAATATGTTCTCAGTAAGTTACTGAATATCAATTGAATGGTGCCCAATGGTCCAGAAAATCTGTTAATCTGATATTCTCCTGGTCTTAAGTGTAAAAGATTTTTATTACTGAAAACAGAAAATGAAAATCAATAAGACAGTAGAGCTATAGATGATGTTTATCAATCACTGATAGAGTTTTAAATTAAAAGTTGAAAAGGGATTTAACAGAGAAAAAAAGTTAGCTGAATATAAGTTTATAGAAACCAGAAAGAATTACACCAGACTTTTAGTAGTACAACACTTTCTAAATGAATAGTACTTAATATCAAACTCCCATAACAGCGTCCTGAACTACCACCACCAAAACTACTTTGCTTAAATCAAAGGAAGTTGAACAAATAAAAAGTTGCTTGGTCTTCTGAAACTACAAGCCTTTTAGCCACAAAAGTTAAAACAGAAACAATGAAAGTATGATTCTCTACCATTAGAGATCCATACTACTGGCCAAGGGGAAAATTTTAGCAATCCACCTTCTTCAGGGACTTCAGTGTTCACAAAGACCCCCTTAAACTCTAACCACTGTAAAGTTCAAAGGCACTGAATCATGACCATGGATGTTTCTATATTGAGCACATCTTTGTAATGTGAAACACAGCAGACCTAGATGCTTGTTCAGCTAATGGGGGCTCCTTATAGTATTCATGGTAGGGGAGGGGAAGACATCAGAACTCTTGAGAGTTCAGACTAACAAAATCAAGAGATCCAAGAGACAGGATGTCAGATATTTCTCAAGCAGGAAGGGAGGGCCTTGGTGGGAGCTTGCCCAGTGTAGTGTTTTGGACTAAGCTTTAGGAAGCAAGAGGATGTGCAGACATGAATCAGAGTCCCTGGGTGAAGGCAAGCAGTTTCTTGAGTAGGGCTACAGACGCTAGAGGCCTTGATTCCTTGGCTTTGGGCTCAGAGTAAAGGTCTTTGTGATTTTCTGTCACTCAGAAGGGCTCTATTTGTTTTTTCTGGAGTTTGTAAAGCACACTAATATAGCTAACTAAAGGTGCAATTCAGAGTCCAGCTTGCCTGGATCTCTTAGAGGATTCTTCTATAAACCAGATGATGACTTACCTATGAAATGTCTTAGGATGATTCTATGAGACAAAACAGGCAAAACACTTAACAGCATTTATTAAACATACATCAAGTTCTCAAGACAATGTTAGCCAATATATTTCCCACCACATAAGACACGTATCCAATAAATATTTAAATATTTGCTGAGTGCATGAGTAATTGAGTCTCAGCTTCTGCCTAAGTGTGCTCTTCTGCTTGAAAAGGGAAAAAAAAAAAACCCATGTACAGGTAAAACAAATCTATTTTCAAAGACATCAATTAGGATAATAGATACGAACATTCCAATGACAAAAAAAAAAAAAATTCATTTTGCAAATGGGCCCACTGGCATTCTGGTTTATACACCATTCTCATGAGTTTGGTTGCTAAGTATCTAAACTCTTTAGTCTGATGAATTCTGATTTAGTACCCAAAAGTTTCCCAACCTGCAAAGGCAAAAAGAAATTTGGGGTTTACTCAAAGGAGTATTGGTTTGAGGGGTTGCCCACGGAATTCTATCATGGAAGGTAGCCATGTACACTTCCCCCAGGCAGCATGCTTCTCTTCCCCACCAGTAACTACCTTGCTGATGCCTCTGTCCATGGCTTCCCACTTTCCTGCCATGGCCCATGGGGCTGCTACCCCCTTAAGTTTTGCCTCCTCCCTAGACCGAGCTTAAGGACATGGCCCAACGGTAGTAGGAAAAAAATAAAAATATATGCAATAAATAAATTAATTCATAAAATTAAATTAAATTAAATTAAATAAGCAAAACAAAGGGCCCAGTGAATAAATGTATGGCCAAGGTGAAAACTTAAAAAAGCAAAAAAAAACCCTACAGGGTGTGTGTATCAGAGAAGTCCCTCTTGGTCCCTGGGGGTCTATTGTCTTACTGATTTTTCCAATCTGTAATCATTTATGGAACACATAATATGTTTGAGGTACCAGGAATGCAAAGATGAATGGGAAACAGCCTTGGGCCTGGAACAGAGATGCAAACTTTGTCCCACCCAAGCGTTTTACTTCCCACTCCTATAGTCATCTCTAATAGTGTCAGGAAGGCCTGTTCATCACCTGTTTGTCCTTCATTTAACAGCTGCATGAATTAATGGGATAATACTCATAGCTATCATATTCCATCCTACTAAACAGGCTTCATATTAAAGACAGCTGTTATCAACTGTTAAGCACCCAACTCTTGATTTTGGCTCAGGTCATGATGTCAGGTAGTGAGATCAAGCCCTGCATCGGGCTCTGTGCTGAGAGTGGAGCCTGCTTAAGATTCTCCCTCTCCTTCTGCTCCTTCCACCCCTGCTTGTATGCACACTCTCTCTCTCAAAAAAAAAAGTCATCTTTTAAGTTACTCTTTGAGTAACATGACCACATACTTTATTGTTTAAAAGGAGACAGTTCTGAGAGCAGGACTGCTATTGGGATTGCTATATGGGACTTCTATTAATAACAGCTCTGGAATAACAGACATATCTATGTCTGTCCCAGGCAAACCAATAGGGATGGTCATCTATGCTTAGAGACATGTATGAAAATTTTAAAAAGATGATTCTTGAAACCTCCTATCCTGGTTTATGGGAATACATATAATCTATTTCCTAAATGGAAAGTATTGCGTGAGAGGTCAGACCACAACTATCTCATAAGGAATGTGCTTCTTCTGGGACAAAGACCCCATGTCAAATTACAGCTACTGCCCCCACCCTGTGCACACTGACATGTGGAGCATGTCACTTACCACAGCAGCAAAAACCACGGCAATATGACAACATCTGAACTGTTGGTGGGGATGTAAATTTGGTGCAGCCATGATGGAAAACAGTACGGAGGTTCCACAAATTTTTAAAAGTAGAACTATCATGATCCAGCAATTCCACTTCTGGGTAATTATATGAAGGAAATGAAAAAACTAACTTGAAAATGTATCTGTGCCCCCATATTTACCACAGCATGATTTACAACAGCCAAGATACAAAAACAACTTAAGTGTCCGTCAATGGGTAAGAAAGACAAAGACACACACACACACACACACACACACATACGAACACTATTCAGCCATTAAAAAAAAACAAGGAAATGCTGCCATATGCAATAAAATGGATGGACTTTAAAGGTATTATGTTAGGTGAAATAAGACAAAGAAAGACAAATACTGTATGATCTCACTTATGTGTGGAATCTAAAAAACAACAGAACAAAACAAAACAAAGAACTCATAGAAACAGAGAACAGACTGGTGGTTGTCAGAGGCAGGGGGTGTGAGGTAGGTAAAATGGGTGAAGAGTAAATAAGTCATGCAGATATAATGCATAGTATGCTGACTACAGCTAATGATACTTTACTATATGCTTGAAAGTTGGTAAGAAAGTAGATCTTAGAAGTTCTCCTCACAAGAAAACAAAACAAAACAAAAATTTCTAATTATGCGTTGGTGATAGATACTAACCAGATTTAATTTGGTGATCATATCCCAATATATACACATATGAATCACTATGTGAAACCAATAAAGTGTCATATGTCTGCTATATCTCAATTCAAATATACAAATATATATGATGACAACATCTACCCATGTTTCTTATGAGCGAGACACTGTAATAAGACCTAGGTCACTCCTCCATCAAACTCATGGGTAGATACTACTGACATCCCATATTTTACAGATGAGGAAATGGAGCCCTATAGAATTTAAAACGTAGCTAGTAAGGGGGTAGAGCAAGACTTGAAACCAAGGCTGTCTCCACCAGAACCTACCTCCTTAAATACCACCACATGCCTCCCAGAAGATATCACTGAGAGGTGACAGTTAAACTGGACCAAGATGGATAGGCGATAATTATAATGATAATGATTCCAGCTACCCATTAGTGAGATTCTGCTAAACTTTATACATACATGACTTCATTTCACTTCTTTCTCTCTCTTTTTTTTAAAAGATTTTATTTATTTACTTACTTGAGAGAGACTGAGAGAACACGCAAGCAGGAAGAGGGGCAGAGGGAAAAGGAGCCCTAAACATGGAGCCCAACTCAGGGCTCGATCTCACAACCTTGAGATCATGACCTGAGTCGAAATCAAGAGTTGGATGCTCAACCAACTGCGCCACCCAGGTGCCCCTTCATTTCACTTTCATAGCTACCCTGGGAAGCAAGTATTATTGCCTAACCCATTTTACAGATGGGTAAACTGAGGATTCTAGAGGTTAAGTCACTTGCCTCAAGCCACACAGCTAGCATGGGGCAGCCTCAGGATGTGAACTCAGCACCAATTCCAGAGTGGTCACTGGGTTAGAAGATACTCTGTGGAGGAAAGAACATGGACGGAGGCAGGAAATAAAGTGATGTGGCCACACAGCAGATACCAAGCACAAAGCAGGGGACAGTGGGGGAAAGACAGACCATGTCAAACACAAGTGGCCATGGGAGTTTCACCTGAATCCACTGAACAGGGAAGTGTAGTAAGGAATTCTGGGCAAGAGGAAAGGCATGAAGGGATCTTGATTTTCTCATGTTTATGATGCTCATGTGTAGGTTATTTATAAAGAAAATATATATTTATGTGAAGCTGTTTTTCAGTGCTACATCTAGCACCTGAAGACTGGGAACAGTTTGAGTTTTGCATATCAAATACTTTAGCACTGTTATTTTTCCCCTGTTATCCACATCCCATCTGCTTCTTTCTCCCCATACTGAAGTGACTGGTATATTCACTCAAATAAAAGCCTGAAGACAAAAAATATTCTAATACTTGGCCCACATTTAATTTGAGAGAACAACAGACTCAACAAATCCCTTAGCTTGTTACAGGTCGAATGAAAGTAAAAAAAAAAAAAAAAAAACATAATTGGGGTAGCTTGTTGCTCATCTGGTTTTTATCCTAAGGTAGATCAAGCAATATGTTTTCTTTTTTTAAACTTTTTCAATTCATTTCCTGATTTTTTGTAAGTAACCTGGAAAACTCAAGTGGAGCCTTAGTACTATTTATGAACATCTGTTAAACATTGCCAACTCCTGTAACAACCACCTTAGGGAATAGCGTAGCATCTTAAAAGCATAATTCCTTGGGTAATATTTATTCTGTTGCAATGTAAAAAAAGAATGGTTTTCATTTTCTTTCAAAATTAATCAACGTTTGATTTCATATATACCACCATCTTCCATCAACCAACAGCACAGGAGTAATACACTCATTATCAAATCATCTGACAAGCTGTACACTAAATATAGTTTAACACTTGGGTATTATTGCAAAATCACTGAGCATTCTTATTTTTTATCTGCTGTTGATGTTTTTAATAACTGTTATTGTATTCCTTTTATTATACCTCAGAACATGTGCTCAGTTTGGACCAAAAATGAAGAACGAAAAGAAGAAAGGGAAATTGGTGAGTGCCTCATTTGTATAAGACCTATGCTGCATTTGCATGTTTTTTATCTGAGTCATTCCTTGAAGTGTGTGTTCTAATCCTCAAGTTTACACTCGAGTCAGTTATGGCTAAAGTAATCAAAACAGAGCTGGGGGGAGAGGTCTGTTGTGACTGCACAGTCCATGCTCAGTCTACGCCAGAAAGCAGAGGGACCATTTTCCTCCAAATTCTATATGCTACAGAGAATGCTAAGTGATCACCAAATCCACCTCCCCCTCTTCCTAAGCGTGCCCTGCGACTCTACCTCCCAGTCTCTCTTGCCATTCACTGTGATCACCTGAGGAGCTGCAGCCAATAGAATGTCAGCCAAAGCAATGTGGCCCATGCAAAATTCCTACATGGAATCCGTCATGCTCTTTTCACCTGTTAAGTGGCTAGAATGAACACAACCGCCAGGTAATGTCTGAGAACCATGTGCTGAAGAGAACAAAGCAGAATGACAGGAGGCTCGATCTGTGAGTCAGCACTTAGAGGCAAACCAAGAAGACCATGTTGGACTTCTACATGATTAAGAAATAACCTCTTTATTTTATTAAGCTACTGGGAATTTGGCAGCTTATGGGTTACAGGTGCTAGCATCACCTAACATGCTGAAACAGAAAAAAATAATCTAAGTCACGATAAGAAATAACACAGCCAATCTGGGAATTACCATACAACCATTAAAACAATGTTTTTGAAAAAAACTTAACACTTGGGTAATGTTCATGTTATAACATAAAATTTTTTAAGTAGAGTTACAAAACTGTATGCATTGTATTTTCCCAAACTTAAAAACAAACAGTGTCTCTCAATTATGTTTATATGCATATGTACACAGGAATTAATGTTGCTGGCTGAATGAATGCGTAAGAAAAATGGAGGGAAATATGTTAATATGAAGGCAGGTTCCCTCTGGATAATAGGGTGTGAGGAGGTTTTTACGTCTTTGTACTTCTCTGTATTTTTTAAATAAAAATAATTGAGCACATTATTTTTATAATCAGAAGAGATTTGTCTATTTACATATAAGATTTCATTAAAAGGCCACTATATCCAGACAGACAGATAATACAGAGCTAGTTCCTATGTCCACTGCGCCCAGGCAAAGCTGTTCTACACTTACAACCCTATAAACCACCCTCTGGACATTCAGAGCTACCAAGCTGTACCCTGGGTGAGTGAAAGACCCCAGGGAACAATAATTCACAGGAAAATCCTGGGAAATGAGACCATGTGGCAACATAACTTCTTTATTCATTCACAATGAGGTAGCTCTAAAAAACAAGTTAATAAATAACTCCATTAACGACACACTGAGAAAACAGAAAGTGAAATTATGTCAGTTCCCGTGGATACACAATCATGGGCATGCAGCACATATCATATCTGATGCTATTCAGAACCGGTCCCTAAAGGAAAACCTTTCCCTCTGGTTTAAATGAAGATCACATGAGATCCTGTTTACTGAAGGCTCAACATGATGCCAGGCACATGGCAAGAGGCCAAAGGTTAAATGCCACCACTACTATTTGTATCGGTTAAAACGTGAGGAGAATAATTAATCCTTGCTTTACTATACTGCCAAAATTCAGGTTGAGGCATTGACTTTCAAAGTGCCATTCTCATTAGTTTCCAGCAAACTGACAGGAAACCATATGCACTTCCATAAAGCCTGCCTGCCCACAACCTGTCTTATCTTGCCCTGCACTCTATAGGTCTCCTGCTGCTTCTACCCAGGGAACACCACAGGACAAAATTAGAGAAAAGATGCTCTAGCACAGAGAAATTCTAAGGAGATAACCAGAGAAGCCCATTTATATTTTCAGACTCAGGAAGAAGAGAAAGGAACATTTTATAAAATGGGGGATGTCTTTGGAAAAATATGTACAATAGGAAATAATACTAAAAGCTACACATTGTTGAATGGGTTCCTCTTCATAAGGACAGTTAAGGAAAGCCTTTAATGTCAATTAAGGTGTTTCTTTAAGGATCATTTATAAGTAAACATGATCATGAGCAAGTGACCATTTTCTGAGTAACAACAGTATTTATTGAGCATTTATTATGTCCCAGGACCTATGCTAAGCACTTTTTGTCTGGATGAGTTAGAGTTCCTGGCAGAAAGCAACAAAAATTAACTCTAGGTGAAATAAACATGAAGTAAATCACAGAAAAGGTATTGGGGGGGTGCACCAAGGAGGTGGGAGAATTGGTCGCAGAAAATAGGAAGGCATCAAAGGGGTCTAACAGGAGCCAGGAACACAATCAGATCTCACCACAGGAACCACCCATCTCATGAAGACACTGCCATTACTCCTAGAAAGCAGACACTGCTTCAACCTCTGATGGGTCACACTCCCATGCTTGCTTCTTTGCACTCCTGATTGCAGATTCATAACAATGGATGGCTGATATGAAGATAAAATGAAGATTTACTCCACAGAAATCAATGTTATTCTCACCTATCCTTATAAGACGATCATGACCATCATCTCAGCAGAAAGGATGTGAGATCTTTTTGCAAGATCCTAACCATGAAATGTGATATGACAAAGCCACAAAATCAAGGTTTGCCATGTATTTAATTGCCTATAGGATTAACAGTACATGTCAATCAGTAATCAATGGGCAGCAGTTTCCTTTTTATATACAATACAATTCCTTAATGCTGTAACTAATTCACTAGGCTTTAGGATGTGATTATACAAAACTCAAAGAATAAGTTATCATATTGACAAATGGAGACATGTTGTAGCTGAAAGCAATCCAAAGCTAACCAAGTTCAATAAAAGCTCCTTATCTCCATTTTAGGATGCATGTCATTAGCTCAGAGAAGATTAATTTTTCCATTCATATTTCAATTTCTTTCCTGGCAAAAAATAAAACCGTGAGTTTTTGAATTACAATCTTCTTGCTTAATCAAATGTTGAGAGTCTCACATCAACATGATTGGAATAATTAATAAATTAGGCCGACTCCTAAAACTAAAAGGTAGTAGTCCTAGATAAGTTTCATCTATACTTATATGCAATTACTCCATTTGGACAGGCTTTCAAGTTACATGACAGACACATTCTTTCATTCATCTTTAAAGAGAAGTGAAAGGCAACGTAAAGATTAGTTATGCATACAGTAGGTATTCCATAATTATCTATTGATTGTATACATTAAATTTAATTACAGGAGGAAAGCGTAATTAATAAGCCTTCTGAGAAAACTGTATACACCCTCCTTAAAGCATGATTACAAAAGGTAGTTCATACAAACTGCTGCAGAAATGAATATTATCCACATATTAAAAACTTAATTCACCAAACCAGATTTACTCTCTCAATCAGACATAAGTCTATTTTCTATGCAAGAAAATGAGGCTCTCACTCAATATCTTATCATTATGAATTTTGTTTCACAAAAAGGTTTGCATTACCCATTTCAAACAAATGCTCAAATGAACAAGCTTTCCATAAGTATATGGCAAAACATTCTACTGCCCAAAGAGATACAACAAAATGAATCATTAAGAAAATATCTGCAGATTACACAGTTTCTATAAACTGTGCCTTAGAACTTGCCACATTTAGTTTTAATTCAATCTTCTAATTTTATTAATATGCATTTTCCATCTTCAACATGCTGACTCACGCATAAAAATCTCCCAAGAATATCATCATTAAGTTAGCAAAGAGGAAAAATGCTTGGGGAGGAGATTAAATCTAATCTGGCTGGGTAGAAATTCTATCTTTGTCATTTACTAGCTGTACAACTTTGGCAAGTTTTTAACCTTACCCCTACCTGTTTCATTGCTTAGCAAAATCACAACACTGCACTAACAATGGCAACATTTAGGGAAGGAAGGGAAGATGGTGTTGTAGGAGGAGGTTCCTAGTCTCATGTTGATCCACGAATACAACTAGATAATTATTATATCATCCTAAATACCCCAAGAACCTATCTGAGGACTGGCAAAACAAACACCACAACTGAGGGTAGGCCACATCGAGGAGGGCAGGAAGTGCACAGACACTGCCTGGGAGAGAAACAGATTGTGACCACCATTGTGGAGGGGAGCCATAGTTGCAGAGAGGGGCAAGAAAGAGACTAGCACACAGGGGAACACATGGGGAAGGCGAATCCCCTAGGAAATTAGCTTGGACGGTGAGAGAGCCCAAATTTCATGGGTGCTTGTAACCAGTGGGGCTTGAAGCCTGGAATTTTGAAGGTCAGCGTGCTTGGCTCTGGGAGAGCTCAGAGGACATTGGGGCTGCTCTTGGAGAAAAGGCAGGGCAAACAGCCGACAGATCTACAGCATGGGAACAGCAATCTGAAGGGCACCTGGGGCACACAGTGGGGAGGTTAATTCCTCATTTCAGAGCATGTCCCAAAGGGGCAGCATTTGTGGAGAGACCCCTTTGGGAACAGGGAGCCAGCAGGCGCCATCTTCCTTGTTCACCCCTCAGCATAAGCATAGGGCCACCTGTGGGAACAAGCACAGTGCAGACACTCGCTACCAAACTTGTTTGCACCAAGCCCTGACCACGCTCCCCTGCCCCCAGCCCTGTATCCAGGCAGAAACACCCTTCTTGGTCTGCCCTTCCCAATGCAGCAGGCCCCTCTCCTAAGAAGACTGACCCAAACCCCTGCCCACAATGCATCTCCCAACCCAGGAGGTTTCCAGAGCTTTGGTTCTGGTAGCAGCAGCAACAGGCCTCATTTCACAAGCAGAATACAGCACACCTAGTTAAAACTCACCACATTCAGGCCAAGCACCAAGCATTGTCCACAACAGGCAAAAACAGCCTCTGCAGACAACTGAACTGGAGGATAAAGCAGCCAGAACAAAAGAGCAGAGCACATACAGCACACATTGGAGACACTCCCAGAAGCTCCAGACCCTCAGAAATAGGGGACACCACATGGTAGGGCACTACTGGATCTAATCTTCATAAAGCCACTACCTTCAAGAACAGGCGATGTAGCTGATTTCCTAACACAGTGAAAGAGGCACAGAGACTTAGAGGAAATTAGAAGACAGAGAAATTTATCCCAAAAGAAAGAACAGGACAAGACAATAGCCAGAGATCTAAGCAAAACAGATATAAGTACGAGGCCTGATAAAGAGTTTAAAGTAGTGATCACAAGTATACTCCCTGGACTTGAGAAAAGAGTAGAAGACATAAATGAGACCCTTAACACAGAGATAAGAAATAACAGCAGAAATAAAGGGCAAAAAAAGTAAAATGAGAAACACACTTGATGGAAGGAACAGTAGGATGGAAGAAACAGAGGAACAAATTAGTGACCTAAAAGAGTAATGGAAAGTAACCAAGTTGAACAAAAGAGAGAAAAAAGAATTATGCAAAACAAGAACAGACTTAGGGAACTCAGTGACACCATTAAATATAAGAACATTTGTATTACAGTAGTCCTAAAGAAGAGAGAGAAAAGGGGGCAGAAAATGCATCTGAAGAAATCATAGCTGAAAATGTCCCTAATCTGGGGAAGGAAATAGATACACAGATCCAGGAGGCACAGAGAAGTCCCATCAAAATCAACAAAAGCAGATCCACAAGGACATATTGTAATTAAATTGGCAAAATAAACCAATAAAGAAAAAGAAAAAAAATTTAAAAAGCAGCAAGACAAAAGAAGACAGTAACTTACAAGGGAAAACCCATAAGGCTGGCAGGAGATTTTTCAAGCAAAAACTTTCTAAGCTAGAAGGGAGTGGCATGATACATTCAAAGCATTCAAAGGGAGAAAATTGTGCAACCAAGAATATCCAGTAAGGCTATCATTCAGAACGGGAGGAGAGATAAAGAGTTTCCCAAACAAAAATTAAATGAATTCATGACTAAACCAGCCCTACAAGAAATATTAAAGGGGGTTATTTGAGTGGAAAGGAGAGACCAGAAGTGGCAGTATAGATAGGAAACACAAAAGCAGTAAAAATGAGTATTCCTGTAAAGAATCAGTCAAGGAACTCACAAAATAAAAGGATATAATATATGACACCATATACCTAAAACGAGGGGAGGAGAGGAGTAAAACATGGGTTCACACTTAAACAACCATCAACTTAATCTAGACTGCTATATGCAGAAGAGGTTACATACAGACCTAATGGTAACCATATATCAAAAAGCACTAACACATATGTAAAGAATAAAGAGAAAGAAATCCAAATATATCACTAAAGAAAATCAGTAAGACATGAGAGAAAAACAAGAAAGCATCGGAGAAAATCTTCAGAAACAACCACCAAATAATAAAATGACATAAAAAATACCTACCAGTAATTACTTTGAATGTAAATGGACTAAACACTCTGATCAAAAGACAGAGGGTGACAGAATGGATAAAAAAAAAAAAAAAAACAAGACTTGTCTATATGCTGTCTAAAAGAGATTCATTTTAGACCTAAAGATACTTGAAAATTTAAAGTGAGGAGACGGAGAAACATCTATCATGCAAATGGATGTCAAAAGAAAGCCAGACTAGCAATACTTATATCGGACAAAACAGACTTTAAAACAAAGACTGTAACAAGAGACAAAGAAGGACACTAGATAAAAATAAGGGGGAAATCCAACAAAAAGATATAACAATTGTGAATATTTATGCACCCAACACAGGAACACCCAAATACATAAGACAGTTAATAAAAACATAAAGGAACTCATTGATAATAATACAATAATAGTAAGGGACTTTAACATCTCACATATATCAGTGGACAGATCATCCAAAGAGAAAATCAATAAGGAAACAATTGCTTTGAATGAAACACTGGAATGGATGGATTTAACAGATATATTCAAAACATTCCATCCTAAAATAGTAGAATACACATTCTTTTCAAGTGCACATGGGACATTCTCCAGAAGAGATCACATATTAGTCCACAAAACAAGCTTCAACAAATTCAAGAAGAATGAAGTCATACCATGCATCTTTTCTGACCACAATGGTATGAAACTAGAAATCAACTACAAGAAAAAATCTGGAAAGACCACAAATACATGGAGGTTAAATAACATGCTACTAAACAATGAATGAATCAACCAGGAAATAAAAAAATTAAAAAGTGCATGGAAACAAAGGCACATGAAAACAAAATGGTCCAAAACCCTCAGGATGCAGCAAAAGCGGTTTTAAGAAAGAAGTTTATAGCAATACAGGCCTACCTCAAGAACAAGGAAAATCTCGGGGCACCTGGGTGGCTCAGTTAGTTGAGCGACTGCCATTGGCTCAGGTCATGATCCTGGAGTCCCAGGATCGAGTCCCACATCGGGCTCCCAGCTTGGCAGGGAGTCTGCTTCTCCCTCTGACCCTCTTCCCTCTCATGCTCTCTCTCACTCTCTCTCTCTCAAATAAATAAATAAAATCTTTAAAAAAAAAAGAACAAAGAAAATCTCAAATAAACAATCTAACCTTATACCTTAAAGGAGCTAGAAAAAGAACAACAAACAAAACCAAAACCAGCAGAAGGAAAAAATAAAGATTAGAGTGGAAATAAGTGATATAGAAACTAAAAAAAAATAGAACAAATCAATGAAACCAGGAGCTAGTTCTTTGAAAAGACCAACAAAATTAATAAAACTCTAGCCAGATTCATCAAAAACACAAAAAGAGAAAGAACTCAAACAGAACCACAAATGAAAGAGGAGAAATAATAACCAACACCACAGAAATACAAGGGATTATAAGGGAGTATTATGAAAAATTACATGCCAACAAACTGGACAACCTAGAAGAAATGGATAAATTCCAAGAAGCCTATAGCCTACCAAAAATAAAACAGGAAGAAATAGAAAATTTGAACAGACTGATAACCAGCAAAGTAATTGACTCAGTAGTGAAAAAAACTCAACAAACAAAAGTCCAGAACCAGATGGCTTCACAGGCAAATTCTACCAGTTACAGGAAAGTTAATACTTATTCTTCTCAAACTATTCTAAAAATAGAAAAGGAAAGAAAATTTCAAAATTCATTCTATGAAGCCAGCATCATCCTGATACCAAAACCAGATAAAGACATCACCACAAAAGAGAACTACAGGCTAATATCCTTGATGCACAGAGATCCAAAAATACTTAATAAAACACTAGCAAACAAAATTCAACAATGCATTAAAAAATCAGTCACCACAATCAAGTGGGATTTATTCCTCAGCTGCAAGGGTGGTTCAGTATTCATAAATCAATCAACATGATACATCACATGAACAAGAGAAAGGGTAAGAACCATATGATCATTTCAATAGATGCAGAAAAAGCATCTGACCAAGTACAACATCCATTCATGATAAAAGCCCTCAACAAAGTAGGTTTAGAGGGAACATAATTTGACATAATAAAGGTTATATATGAAAAACCCACAGCTATCAGCCTCACCAATAGGGGAAAACTGAGAGCTTTGCTCCTAAGGTCAGGAACAAGACAAGGATGTCCACACTCACCATTTTTATTCAACATAGCACTGGAAATCCTCACCACAGCAACCAGGCAACAAAAAGAAATAAAAGGCATCCAAACCAGTAAGGAAGAAGTAAAATCTCCACTATTTGCAGATGACATGATACTATATATAGAAAACCTGAAAGACTCCACCAGAAAGCTGCTAGAACTGACACAGGAATCCAGTAAAGTTGCAGGACGCAATAGCAATGTATAGAAATCTGTTGCATTTCTATACACCAATAATGAAGCAGCAGAAAGAGAAATTAAGAAAACAATCCCATTTACAGTTGCACCAATAATAAGATACCTAGGAATAAACCTAACCAAAGAGATCAAAGACCTATACTCTGAAAATTATAAAACACCGACGAAAGAAATTGGAGACAACACAAAGAAATGGAAAGATATTCCATACTCATAGATTAGAGTATTGTTAAAAATGTATATACCAAAAAAAAAAGTCTATACTACCCTAAGCAGCCTACACATTTAATGCAATCCCTATCAAAATACCAACATTTTTCACAGAACTAGAACAAACAATTCTAAAATCAGTATGAAACCACAAAAGACCCCAAAGAGTCAAAATAAAAAAGAAAAGCAAAGCTGGAGGCATCTCAATTCCAGACTTCAAGTTATATTACAAAACTATAGTGATCAAAATAGTATACTCCTGGCACAAACACAAACACATAGATTAACAGAACAGAAAAAGAAAACTCAGGAATGAACCCAAAGCTAGATGGTCAGTTACTCTTTGACAAAACAGGAAAGAATGTCCAATGGAAAAAAGACAGTCTCTTCAACAAATGGTGTTAGGAAAACTGGACAGCAACATGCAAAAGAATGAAACTGGACTACTTTCTTACACCATGCACAAAAATAAATAAAAAATGGATTAAAAACCTATATGTGAGACCTGAAACCATAAAAATTCTAGAAAACAGGCAACAATTTCTCTGACATTGGCCGTAGCTACTTCTAGATATATCTTCTGAGGCAAGGGAAACAACACAAAAGCAAAAATAAACCATTGGAACTACATCAAAATAAAAAGTTCCTGCGGAGTGAAGAAAACAATCAACAAAACTAAAAGTCAACTTATGGAATAGGAAAAGATATTTACAAATGATATACCCAATAAAGGGTTAGTAACCAAAATATTTAAAGAACTTAAACAACTCAATACCAGAACACAAATAATCCAATTAAAAATTGGGCAAAATATTAAGCTCCACTCAAAACCCACTTTTTATATTAATTTCCTAAATATCACCCTTAACTAGAATGACTTGCTAATGTGTCTCAAAAGAGAAAATACATCTTTTAAGCCATGCAACTGGATATTTGAAGTGACATTTCATTTGTCATAGTGTAACAAGTAAGGTTATTAAATGCATAACTTGTTGGCAGAAGAAAGATTCTAACATCTGGCTGGATTATGTTGGTATAGACAAATTCTGTTAAGAAGAAAAAAAAAAAGGCACACATGAATACACATTTTTCTAAAGAAGACATACAGACCACCAATAGCCAATAGACACATGAAAAGATGTTCATCATCACTTAGTATCAAGGAAATGCAAATCAAAACCACAATGAAATATCACCTCACACTTCTCAGAATGGCTAAAATCAACAATACAAGAAACAACGGGGGTTGGGGAGGATGTGGAGAAAAAAGGAACCCTTGTACACTGTTGGTGGGAATGCAAACTGGTGTAGCTACTGTGGAAAACAATATGGAGGTTCCTCAAAAAGTTAAAAATAGATCTACCCCATGACCCAGCAATTGCAGTACTGGGTATTTACCCAAAAAATAAAAATACAAAAATACAAAAATACTAATTCCAAGGGATATGTGCCTTTCTATGTTTACTGCAGCAATATTTATAATACCTAAGATATGGAAGCAGCCCAAGTGTCCATCAATTGGTGAATGGATAAAAAAGATGTATATACATATATACACACACCCATATATATATAAATATATAATGGAATATTATTCAGCCATAAAAAAGAATGAAATCTTGTGATTTGCAAGGACATGAATGGAGCTAAAGAGTTATCATGATAAGCAAAATCAGAGAAAAACAAATATCCTATGCTCTCACCCATATGTGGAATTTAAGAAACAAAACAAATGAGCAAAGGGGGAAAAAAGAGAGACAAGTCAAGAAACAGACTCTTAATGATAGAGAATAAATTAATGGTTACCGGAGGGAAATGGGCTAAATAGGTGATGGGGATTAAGGAGTGAGCTTGTCGTGATGAGCAGGAGGTGATGTGTGGAAGTAATGAGTCACTATATTGTACACCTGAAACTAATATAACACTATATAACTAACTGGAATTAAAATTAAAAATTAGAGGGAAAAAAAGATAACTGGAGGAATCTCAGATGGGTGAGTAGGGGGAGATAAGAGAAAGTTTTGAGCAACTGAAAGATGACAAATTCCATCTGTCAGATGAATGACAGAGAAATGGAGACATCCGTAATCAGACAGCCCATAGGCAACCAGGAATGTGGGTTCAGACACAAAGAAAGAGCTTTGTGAGGTAATCCATACAGAAAATCCTGGAAATCATAGGCATGACTAATACCATTTGTTTTCAAAATATTTTATATATATCATTGTATTTCAAATACATCCAAATATGAATAAAGTAGAAAGGTAAACAAATACATTTCAATCATTTACAAACTTCTCAAATTAAAAAATGAGTTCTCTTAACACATTATCCAGAGAATACTGATTCTCACATCTGATTTGTGTATAAATTTGAATCATGACAGCTGTGAATCTCTTGGAATCATATGCTGATAATGATGATGATGGTAGCAATAAATTCTTATTTAACACTTACCATATGTTAAGTATATTGTCCTTCTCTGCAATTTTTCTCCTTTAAAATATAATTGTAGGGTAGATGTTCCATTTTCAGGGCAATCAGATATACATGTGATCCAGCTTGAACCTTAACCTCAAATCTATTTAGTAAAACTTCTGCTATTGGTTCTTGTCTATCCTGTAGCAACAAGCAAGTTAATGCTGTGAAGTTTTGCCAGATTCTTCTTGTTTTTCTCTCTCTAGCCAATCTCAGTAACTTTTATATTTACAATCTACTCGTTTCATTTTTAACCAACTAGACTTGGTACCATCTCTTCTTCCAATACTTTAAATATTCCCTCTGATCAAAACTGTCTATTGTACAACAAAAGCCAGAGGAGACCTTCTTCCTCCAAAACTCCTCAGTGAGTTACAGAAGGATGACTCATTCATTCAGGAAATGGGGGGTTTGGATTCGTGCTCTAAATTCCCTTTTCGCTCTAAACAGGATCAGAGAAGCACTCCCATGGCCACACCACTTAAATGAGTATCACAGGTAGCACGGGCCAAGGTACAGACACAGCTGGGTCAATCTCAATCCTTCTATACACTTTGATTTTCTTAAAACCCCTCCTCAAGAACCAAAATGGCTTTTTGAAAAGTTTATTTTAATGTTTTTAACTTTACTTCTATTTAAATTTGCTTTATTGTCTGTGTCTTTCCCTGCCTTCACTCAGGCCCCAGCATAAAAATGCCACCTTGTTATAATTCTGTGCAAAGCAAAAATTCTGTCTTACAAACACAGTATACAATGCCCAACCACAAAGCAGTGGCTAAATAAATGCTTATAAAACACCAGGGACTAAGAAGTCAATTAGTTTAGTAAGCCCAAAAATCTCCATTCAAAATCTGAAAGATAAGCCCTCTCTGTTGTGCTCTGCCTAACTGGGGAGGGGATAGTAATCAGTTGGCTTCCAGAATTCCCTGAGGGACTCTTGGACCTGGAATACTAGTATGTCAGCACATTTGTGGAAATAATAGGGAAAATGAAGACCAAAAGACCGACTTGAACTTTACATTTCTTTGTTCTCATTACTCATTCCCTAACCCAAAGGAGTATAAAACAAAAATGATCCTTTCATGTAAAAGGGTTGGAATACTAACGTTTACTGAGTCTATTCCCACAATGCACAGAGGAGCTCTCATCCAGGTGTTGGTTGAATTTTACCATTTTTTTTCCACCATGAAAACCAATTTTGATAGTTTTTGAAAATGAAACCAATTTCCATTTCTTAAACTATAAGTCACTCCCAATTTCTACATTGAGCATCTGAAAATTACAAATTAATTTCCTTTTAGAATGTAAGTTCTGAAAAGAAAGAGGGCTTGCTTATCTTCCACAGCTGTAGCCACGGTGCCTAATACATGTGGCTGACAATCAATAAATATTTGTTGAAGGGAAGAATAAATTTCAACTGACATAACATAGAAAGGATCTGTCATATAAGCATCTGGCGGAACTCTGTAAGGGAGATAAAAGAACAATTACTAGCTGAAGTACCTCGTTCCTCACTCTTAAAAGAGCATAGAAAATTGGGAGATTGAAAATGGAGCCCACCTCTATCTTGCACTCTCAAACTTTTGCTACAGCTGCCTGGCAAGGGCAGTTAGCAGATGCTCCATTGTTTATTTCTAGTGGGAAGCCACCACTCTCCAAGGCTGCAGGCAAAGAATACACATGCACATCCTTCCAGTGTCCAGATCTATGCTGTCCAATATGGTAGCCACTAGCCCCACGTATCCACTGAGCACCCGAAATGTGGCTAGTGTGAAAGGAGATGTGCTGGAAATGTAAAATACAAACCAGATTCCTGAAGAGCAGGACAGAAACCGGATGTACACTATCCCACTGAAAACTGTTTTACATTAATTACATGTTAAAATGATAATAGTTTGGATATACTGGGGTGAGATACACTGGGGGAAACAAAATATATTACTAAAATTAACTTCACCCATTTCTTTTTAGTTCTCTTAATATGACCTAGAAAATTGTTACTTATGTGGCTCATGTTCTATTTCTACTGGACAGCGCTAAACCAGACTGACAGTAAGAGAGTCTCTATACCGCTAGAAGGAATAGTCATGGAAAAAACAGCTGGATCTGATTCCTAATTTCTCAATCTATAATTGGGAAATAAGGTAGATTTTCTACCACATACCAATGTATAATCTCCCTTAAAGGCTCACAACAGCACTTGGAGGATAACATAGTAGCTTTGATTTCTAGATAAGGAAACTGAAGCACAAAAAGGAGAAGGCACTTATAACAAAGTTACAGAGCTGGTAAATGGGAAGGCAAACCCTGATGCAAAGTCAGCCTGGCTTTCAAACGCATGCACTCTCTAGTCACTCAGAGAGAACTTTCTTCATGTTCTAGAGGCGTAAATAAGGATGCCAACCATCCTTCCTGCCTTACCTTGCTGTGGCTTCTCTTTGACACTCTACACTATTCACCCTTAGTTCTCCCAGCCACTAACCCACAGATCAAGAGAACCAAGTCAAATAATGGTGGAAAAATTCAGAAAAATTACAAAGTGACATCCCATACCCTGCTATCTTGTAAAAAAGAACCAAGTTTTCCTAATTGGGCTTTTTAGCCTTTGTAATTCAAAAGCTCTCCATCATATTTGTCACCATTAGTATAACCCGCTACAAAGAAATTTACCTATTGGTTCACTGCTACCAGTGAGGTCACTAATTTGGGCAAGTGTTATTTCACCTGTTGTGAATTAGCTTACTTAGTTTCTTAGCAGCCTCCAGAGCCTCCTTTGCAGTGTCTGCTACATAGAATCTTTGAACTCTGACTCCGTGGTCTGACATCAGTTTCTTGCTCTGGTATTCCTGCAGGTTTAGCCATCTTCGGGGGGTTAACTGAACTGCCTAGAGAAATTGAGAGAGAGAGAGAGAGGTAAGAACACTTAAAAATAACAAGAAAAATAAAAGGCAACACATGTAGCCAGTCTTACAGGTACCCTCAAATGACAATCAGCAACAGGTTTTTTTTTAAAAGGAAAAAAAAAACCTACAAATTCTTCATGCTTAATTGTTTTTCTAATCAAAAATGTTAAGGACAACTACACATACAACAAATGGATGCAGGTTTAAAGAAATGGTGAGAACTGAATAGCGTCTATCATCAAGTTAACAAGAATGTGCCAATGTCAATATCCTAGCTTTGACACTGAACTGAAACTAAGATGTCAACATGAGGGCAAGAGGGGGAAGGGTACATGGGACTGTTGCACTTCATTTGCAGTTCCCTATGAGGCTATAAGTATTTAAGAATAAAAGGTTATTTTTTAAAATGTTAAGAACTCGGAGCACCTGGGTGGCTCAGTCGTTAAGCATCTGCCTTTGGCTCAGGTCATGATCCCAGGGTCCTGGGATCGAGCCCTGCATCAGGCTCCCTGCTCCGTGGGAAGCCAGCTTCTCCCTCTCCCACTCCCCCTGCTTGTGTTCCCCCTCTCACTGTGTCTCTCTTTGTCAAATAAATAAATAAAATATTTTTTAAAAAGTTAAGAACTCTATTATATAGGATATGCCTCCCCCACTGCCACCCCAAATAAAGTTCATAGCATTATTTTAATAACTGTGTGCACATCGTCAATCATTGTAAGGTATCAGAAAATTTTTTTAACACTTTGAGGTTTGACGGACCACAGATTAATCCACTTCTTTACCACAATTTTTAATAGAAGCTAGGCACAGTCATTATGTGTTTAATGATATCTCTTTCACACACCAAATTTGAGGATCGTAATCTGAAACAATCATTAATTAAACTACTTCCTAAAAACTGCAACTTGTGTATTAAAGTAACTTTGTTTAAGCATCATGTAGAAGTGGTTTTCCAATATGTACTATCAGTTAGTTCTTAATCTGTGCTGAAAGAAAGTAATCAAAGAGCAGAATAACATGAACAAATAAATTCTTCTCATTGTATTCAGTAAAACCAAAAGCATTCCTGATTGAATCTACACACCCCATTTTTTAAAAGAGAAAAAAGTGAATATACCTAGTTTAAGCTCATTTCCAGCCATGAGTCATGATGCAAAAACAAACACACACACTACTCACAAAAGGTAAGATAACAATGCCATTAATGCACAAACCAAAAAATCAGTCACACAACTTGGTCACAGGATTGGTGGAGGAAAATCATCTGACATACTTCCTAATGGTTTCTGTCAATGGCCTTGGTGGATGGCCAAGACAATATCACACAGACCATTAACACATCCACAGGGCTTTACAACATGGAACCATTAGGTTTCAGGACCTCAAATGTGTCCTTCAAATGGCACTTTCTTCTGGAATCTCCAAGCTACAATGCATTCATGGATCTCTTCTGGACCAGGGACATTCCAAGACTTCAGAACTTTACAACTAAACTGGATTTTACTCAAGGGCAGAAAGTGTCTTCAACTTCTTTGTATTCTAAAGAAGAATGTGATGGTGCTTGGCATTTGGAAAATACTCAAGAAATACTAGTTAGATGGCCAAATGAGTAAGGCCTGCCTTTGTCCTTTTGTTCTCAACTACAGGTAATTTTTCATTTCCAGAAAGTGACTTTCTCTAAAAATAGAAAAGTAAAAGTTCTTCAGACCTTAAAAAAATAATCATCATCTACATACTCTCGTAAAAAACTCAAATCTCAACATAAATGAGCCCAAAGAAATCTCTCTGTTCCAGCCTTCCGAACACTGGTAATGATGTTTTAAATGTTGAAGTTATCTACACTTCATCTTCAGAAATAAATAATATTGGAGTCAAAATAAATTATCAGACAAGCTATGCTCACATCATATACTGTATGATTTATTAACTGCTCATGATTAGTTAATCTTACTTCTGAATTTTTAAGTCTTGATGAAACATTAGTAATTTGAAAAACACAAAATATCACACACGAACATACTCATTGACTTAAGAGTCTTAATAACACATCGTATAACAAATGTACCAGGAAAAATTCAAGTCTCAAGCATTTAGTGTAAGCTTCCTAATGAAAGAAAAGATTAAGCATGAGATATATACTATATTCTAGGACCACTTTTAAAAGGCAGATGGGGAAGTATCAATAGATTAAGTTTATGTTGACACATCAACTTAAAGCCATTAACAGAAGAAGAAAAAAAGAACTACAGTTTGAAAAGAGCATGTGAGAGACTAAAAACAGCCACTAAAAACAGTGTGGTCTGGTCAATTCCTTTTCATTAGAACACTGGCCGTATTAATTTTGGATATGTTAATGCAATCTGCTGCAAACTAATTGCAATTGATCCAAAGACCAGCTCCATAGACATATAATACATATTGACCGTTTCTGCATTGACTCAGATGAAAGCCTGCTTAAAATCTGTTGCTCTTAAATTGAAAACCAACACAGTGAACATAGTTCCAAGCCACTGCAGATACCCAAGCTATCACTCCACAATCATCTTACAGAATAATCATCTACCTTTGTCAAACCTAAGCTCAGAAGAGTAGGGCCCGTGGCTGGGTCTAAAACTTCATCAATTCAACTGCATTTACTAAGAATCTGTGGTATATCCAGAGAGGAAAATGTTAAGTCTAACTGCATTTTCAGGGGGAAGAAAAAAAGGAGAGAAATTTACTAAGTGGATGGTGTCAAGTATGCTGGAAATGTAATCAACTGCTAAATCATAAAAGCAATAATAAGAATAGATTCCTCTCTTATTACGGAGCATTGGCCATGTGCTAGGCATTCTACTAAGCACTCATGTTATCTAACAGTCAAAACCATTGTGAAAAGTGAAGTAGTATTATATCTCTCTGCAACTGTCATTAATGCAAACCAACCAATACCGTTAGTCTTCTTCCTTCTAGATACTTCCCTGCCTTAGATGAAGTTAGGTGCAACTGTGTAACTAGTTCTGGTCAATAAATCATAATATATATGGCGAATATATATGGTGTAACTCATGTGGGCCAACATTTGATTACCAACGCTTCTCCCTGTAAGTTCTCTCTCTCTTGACATGGGGAATGGGAATATTTTCATTGGCAGCTAGCCTATCAGTCAGGGGTCACAGTGAAGACAGACACACTCCCAGGTCACTCACAATGAATGCGTAATGAAAAATAAACCTCTGTGGATTTCCAGCCACTGAGATTCTGGAGAATACTTCTGACTGTGGCAGAGCCTAGCCTATCTGTAGCATCCTGACTAATAAAACCATCTTACAGATCAGGAAACCCAGGCTGAGGGTTAAGTCACTGGCCAAAGATCACAGGCAGCTGTCAAGCAGCAAAATTTCCCTAATCCACACTGTTGATCCACTGAGTCATACTGTTGGCTCCCTGTGTTTATATTATGGTCCCACCACATTCCCAGAGGCCCCTTGGTGATAAAGACTGAGACCAGGATAGTGAGATTGTGTTCTTCTCCTCAAAAAGCCAGAAGTCTGCCAGGAATGGAATTCTCATGAAATGCTGGCACAGTGCTTGCTAGGAAAAATGTAACTTTGGGAGGGAGGTAGGGAGGTGGAGATGTGCTAATAAGACACTAGAATGGTAGAAGCAGTTTATTTGAACTCATAGGAAGAGCTACCTGTTAAAACCCTAGACTTGTATCTTCCCAGGGAATGCATGTACTCCGGAATATGAGCAATGGAAAGAGTTTAAGGACCATTTGACCCAGTACCTTTCAATACTTTCTGCCAGTTACTTGCCCATTTGCCTTCAGGTCAATCCCTAAGCTCTTTGCCAACTGACTTCTGCCTAAATTTGAGACTCCATTCAGAGACTGAACAATGAGAAGAAGACATCAGGCTGCTTCTTCCTCTTTCTGAGTCAGGCTTCAGGTCCCCCCAGAAAACCCTTCCTCCATAATTCTAGCTCCCACTGTCTGCCCCACCATGACCCCTGCACTCATCAGCTGGCCCTGGACTCTGATAACACCACCTCCTTCCACCCCTCAGGCTCGCAGAGGATTCCTTTTGTTGCCATTCTCTGGGTTGCCTTCCCAGTCCCTCTTTGCCTGCCAAGAGTTCTAACACCTTTGTCAGTAACTGTCTCCCCCTGTTAAATCTATTAAACAACCTGGTGCTCCACAGAGCCTGAAGGTGCCCCCTTCAAGGCACAGGAGTGGAAGGGCAATGGCAGTGGCCCACTTATGAAGGTGACTTTGGGACCCCACTCCGAGGCAGTTTCTCAGGCAATCACATGTTTCATATACTGGGGTTCCAGAGTATGGAAGGACTAGTGGGGACCAACCTCCTCATTTTACCGTCAGGAAACTTGAGGCCTAAAGATGGGAAGTAACCTGCCTAAGGATCCTCTAGTGAGCCAGAGGCAGGAGGAAAACTAGACTAATCCCCATTTTCTGTTCTTCTTTCATACAGAGTTTGGCAAGTGACCATATTAGGAACAGCATCATGTTCTCAAAACAGCTGGGGTGGGTGGGCACCTGGGGTGAGTTCCATCTGGACATTCATGCTGACCTTTCCAAGGCTCCCTTCCCTTCCATGTTTCTTCACCGGAGCAAGCATTTCCAAGCTTGGACGGAAGTGGGAAATACAACTTACAAGAAAAGCACGGCATAAAGATTTAAGGGCCTGTGGGAACAAGGGAGAAGAGGCAGAAGAAAAAGAATGAAAAATGAGGGGAAAGACAAAGAGAGCCAAGAGATAAAAAGACAATGACTAAGCAGGCAAAAATTCACAAGAAAACTCCAAGCACAAAATTAGACAACTACAGAGAAAAAAATGACACGACCGAGAAATCATCCTTCGCCCCATGGTTTTAAAATTAGAGGTGTAGAGACTACTGAAATAGCAGCACAGGAGGAGAAAAATCAATAAAGGGAGTAGAGAAAATGTCATCGAGCTGGGCGCCCCCCAAAGGGAAACTCGGTGAGCCACATCTGCCCACTGGCTCTGCGCGCCCCCTCGGTCTTTCTGCACACAGCCTGATGCTCCACAGCAAAGCTTCTTCCCTCAGGAAGGTAGTTGAGTCAAGTCTTAGGAAGAGCTGTGGACCCACTAGTAACCAGGAAAATAGAAATTAAAAGAAAAACGAAGGTTTCATGATGTTACTGGTGAAGGTATGGTGAAATGTGCTTCCCCACACACTACCCATGCAAAGACAACACCAGTGTGACCACCTTCAAAACCAATCTGACAGCACTGATGAAAACTCAAACAACCACTGTTGAAAGTTCTGAACTGGAACATCTCCTTTTGGGTGCTTAACCTAGCGAAACATGTACTAGGGATATGTACCAGGATCTTGTGTACTGTGTTGTGTATAATAAAGGATAAAGTTGGACGGTAATCTAGATGCCTAGCAAATAGGAAATAGGCTGAACAAACAACAATGCGTTCTAACAATATGAAGCATTCAAAATATCTGTGGCAACACAATAGCACCCAGTATGTGGTCCCCTACATCCTCAGTTCTTTTGTAGAAAGGGTGCCAAAACTCTTAAACAACCACATACAACCCTCCAGGATCCTTTTCCTTGGCTGTGAGGTCCTGGGAGCCACGTGGGGAGAGGGTAGAGTCACAGGGTTGAAGCAGCCTGGATTACTGACTTAACTGAACAGACTACTGCCTTGGCCCTGGAGTCACCAGACCCACATTTGCATGAATGAGAAATAAACCTTTGATGTGTTTACCACTGAGATCTTGGGAATAACTTGTAATTGCCTCATTGACTAGCCTAGACTGATAAGTATGAACGTCCTAACATTGATTGTTCTCCAAGGCATATTACTGAAAGAAAACAGCCAACTTCTTTCAATATTTGAAGTACAATAACATTTATATGTCTGACACACATGTCCACACACAAAGCAACATTCTCTATCTTTTAAGAACTGGTATAGGTATAAGTACATGTACAGGGAAAGGTCCAGATGAAGCTCACCAACTCCATGCCAGTAAACTTGAGGAGGACAGACCAGAAATGTGGCAATTAAAGGGAGGTTTACCCTAATCTATAATTTTTAAGACAATTCTCATAGAAAAACATTCATTTATTATTTGTGCAATGAAAATCAATCTACTTAGAAACAGCATTGAGAGGGAGTAATCAAACCTAGGCTTTAACCCAACTGCACAGCCTGGAGCATCTATTAACTTGTCTTGGAAATGAAGGGCTTGCACCCTTACTTCAAGGCAGCAGAATTCTCCAAATGCAGTGTGAAATCAAGGCGGGGGGAGGGCAAAGGCATGCATTCTCTGTTACATAGAACGACCACCCCAATATAAACGTCTGCTGTGAGATAGGAAGAGGCTCTTAAACCTCATTTCAAGCTCTCAACAGCAATGACGACAGTGGAATACAAACAAGGAATTAGCTGTAAACTCAGAGGAAAATATATTCCCCTCTCGTTGCAAGCATGGCAAGGAAGGCAGATGCTCAGTGGGCTGTGGCAGGCCAAAAGTTGGTATGTGTTTGTTATATTTTAGTTTTTGCCAATGTTATTCTGTATGTAAATTAGCACCCATAAATCTACCTTAGTCACGTTACCGAGGAAATAGTAGGCTTCAAATAAACATGTTGGTGCCATGAAAAGACAGATATAACTCAATGTGTCTCAATATGGGTATCACAAAATAAAAGACCTGCTTGCTTAAAACAGGCTCTGATGAAGATGCCACTTCACTATCACTCTGTATAAGAGATTCAGTGGAATCCTGTTTATAAAAGGAAAATTATAATAATAGCAGCAATAATAATAATAAAAATAATGGTACTTTTCTGTTTAATCCTGGATGCAATTCTATCAACTCCTCCTTCAGAAAGACAACATGCTAAAAACACAAAGAAAAGCAACATCGTGCTAGAAGCCTAAGCCTATGGAAAAAAAAATGACGTCAGATGTGGAAGAAAGCATAGGAACCTGGGTACAGACACTTTGTTACAGTTTACTGGATGTTTGGGCTAAAGTGGGGGGCCTTCATTTGGAGTCACCTTTGGAAATACAGCAACCTTTTTATCTAGAACTGGAATGCTCCTGACCGTTCTCCATTTAGGTGACCCCCACTTTGCACAGTGTAAGGAAATGGATTAACCAATTAGTGCTCTGTGGCTGAGTTTGTATGCTCTAGCAGGTGCACAGAGAGACCATGAGCACTTACAAAATGGAGGAAACTTAACAGGCCCATCCTCATAGGCTGCTCTGAGGGTTAAATGAGTGTGCAAATCTACTGGAATAGTGCCCAACAGATCATAAGTACTCAAAAGAATGTTTTGCCATTATTATTCTTTAATGCAGAAGTACAAAGAGGGAGGGAAAGTATAACATGGAGACAGTGAACAATCCCTAAAATAAAAATAGTAGGTGATCCCATAAATGATAAAGAAGCACTCACAGTGTCCTGCTGTTCACTTTAAATGCATCTGGGGAAGTATTTTTAAACTCTAATAGTGAAATCTCTATACTTAAATCACTCAACAGTCACAGAAAGAGAAAGGACAGTAATTTACAAAAGGAAGGACCAAAGCTCACACTTAGTAAGCAAATGAAAATGTGCCATTTGAGCTAAGTACGTTGACTTTCCATCTCATTTGAGCCAGGGTAACTCCCACCTCACAAATGAGCAAATGTGAGGGTCAGAGAGATTAAGTAACTTGTCTGAGGCTACTCAGCCATCGGATAAGTGATTCAGGATTTGAATCAAAGTCTAAAAAACCCATGGGCTTTCTATTATTCCAAATGATTGATTATTTGGGGGGGTCAGTCTGTGAATCCAAATCAATAAAAAAGACTTGGAAGGAGCCAGACAAAAACCATACTGCCACTCCCAACCTAAAAATACAGTGTTCCATGTAAAAGGAGGGAAGACAAGGCAGCAGACACAGTGAGAGTTAACAGAGGGGGGCGCGGACGGAATGTGCCGGGGGCTGGAGAAGCAAAGTCGAGTTTCCTGATGAAGAGGAACAAGAGTTAGGCTCTCCTTTATACAAGAGCAGAATCAGATCAGATGAGGAGCCCAGGTCCGCTTCCGCTCCTCGGGCACTGTGTCTCTGACAGCAACACACCCGTCTGCCTGAAGACCCCACAGTAAGGAGGGAGCGGCATCTGTTAAAAATAAATAACCTGTCCTACCAGGAAGGAAATGAAAGTTCAACTTGCAGACCATCCAGAAACTGGATCATAGTGTTTATGATTAGGATTAATGCTTCTTGGGGTACCCTGACAAAATCTTCTATTTTTAAACCAAACCAAATCCTAGCTGACATGCAGCAGTGCCATGAAGTTACAGAAATTCTACTATACACTTGACAAGCATTACCTCATTTAATTCTCCCAACAGCCCTACAAGGAAGAAACTGATAGCCCATTTTACAGATGGGCAAAGTAAGGCTCATCAGAGAAGTGAAGTGTTGCTAAGACTAACAGAGACGTTTAGAGGCAGGGCCATTTTTCAAATGCACATGTGCCTGACTCCAGCAGTCTGCTCTTCAGTGAAACGCTAACAGTGAATGCCCCCGCCCCCAGTCCACAAAAGTGGGTCTTGAGCAATGAATGCGGCCGCAGGAGAAACATGAGGTCGTGTACAGATTTCACTGCAGGAAGGTACAGAGCTGTCCTGAATATGAGGCTGGAGGGAAAAATGGGAAGCTCTGAATGAAAGGCTCCTGGATGGGTTTCACTAAGTCAAAAGAATTAAGATTCTCAGAGATACCACCTTGTTCTTTTTATCCTAGGTTCAGCAGAAAAGCAGCATGTTTTTTTTTAAGGAGCAAAGAAATGTAAAACTCTTTGTAGTAAGGACAAATGCCCAGAGGAGGGTTCATTCCATAACTCTGTACTGTGGCTCTGCCAGCAGCAAGAAAGAAGGGGAGGGAAAAAAATACAGCCTTGATAGACATTAGCATATTAACACAACAGCAGAAACAAATGTATAAAAGGCACTAAAAATAGTGAACAGCATCATTTCGAAAATGCCTGCCCATCCCCTAGTGTAGAGGGTTTAGGTCGACTATGTTGCAGAGGAAAATCACCTGAATTTTATATCGTGAACAGAAGTGGGCAGGATTTATTTACATGAAGAAAGAAAACAAATTAAAGTCGAGTAAACATATACATGCTCCTACCAGGGAAACCGGCCGAATCTGTACTTTGTTCATTCATTTGAACAGTTCTCCACTGGGCCTTTATAATGTGGTCATAATATAATGAGGTCTACTGGTCATTCATCAGCACAGACAAGGTCTTTTGCTGTCACAGAGCTCAGGTCCTAGGAGGGGAGGCAGGGAAGGACGTGAACACAGAAGGGGAGAACGTACTGACAGAGTGGGGAGTGCTCTGGAGGAAGTAATACACACAAGGAATTACGGAGGCAAAGGGGACACTGGAGGTGACCTGGGAGCAAATGCCATCTGCACAAAGACCTGAAGACAGAAAGGAGACAGGCACATGAAGAAGCCAGGGAGAAACCTAGCAGGCATGGTCCAAGGCCCTGCAGCAGGAAAGGGTGAGTAGGGGCAGGAGCTAGGGGAGACTAGGTCAGAGAGGAGGAGAGAGAGGGAAGCAGGGACCAGACCATGAAGGTGCTTGGAAGCTGCGGTCCAGAGTTTAGATTTTATTCACTCAGAGTTTTAAGCAGGGGAGTGAGATCAAGTTCACATTTTGGAAAAGTCACTCTGTTTTCTTCTGTGTAGAGAAGGGAACCAGCTACGAGAGCTGCATTAAACCAGCCCAGAGTCAGCCACCTTTTTCTATACACAGCAGAATAGAGATAGTAAAGAGCCAAATAGTAAATCTGGCTTTGAGGCCAGAGAGTCTCTGCTCCAACTCCAACTTTGTCACGTAAAGCAGGCAGAGATAATAAAAAATGAATAGGCATGGCTGTGTCCCAGCAAAGCTTTGTTTGCAGAAACAGTTTTGGCTGTGGAGCCAGTTTGCAGACCCTCAACTAAGTAACAGAGAAGCACAGTGGAGGTAGAAACTGAGAAATGAAGGGATTTGGGATATAGTTTGGTGATAAAGCAAAGCTTACTCATGAATTAGATGTGGGCTTTAAGTTAAAGGGGAATCTAGTATTAGATACAAACACACAGAAAGACACACACCTGACACAGTTCATATGAACCTAGTGAATTTTATATACCTGCTAGCTATAAAAGAAGCATTTCCTTAGCAACAATCTTAACCTTGGATTTTCTGCCCAAACTGGCCTTTGCATCATGCTTAATTTTTGAGAGTCCCATACATCATTCCACCACATCAGAGCTTCTGGGTCTTTGATCTTAAAACCATCTTCCATTATTTACTATTAATTCCAGTGGGCAACATGCAAACTGCCCTGCTTTAGCCCCATCTTGCTAAATCTGGCCCATCTGCAGCTTCTTTCCAAAGAGATAACACAAGGCCTCCCTTGATTAAAGAAACACCATGTAGGAGGAAGGACGGGAGGGAGGGAGAGAGGGAGGGAGGAAGGAGGGAAGGCAGGCAGGCATAAAGATTATTTTGAGTGGAAGATACCAGAAAAGTAGACACAAGAAAAACTCTCTGCTCTCCTTCTCCCTCCACCCAAAAGGGCAGGATGATTCTTAATCACGGGACATAAATCTACACTTAGTCCAGAGACAGCACCATAGGAGTCACTATAACAAACTTTACTAATCCTTATCTTCCATTAGCATCCCCCTAGATTTACCTTCCTACAGTTTGTTGCCCTAGAAGCTCAAAGTCCTTTTCCTTTGGCTTAGCACTTCTCTGCAAATTTACTGTTCTTTTATTAAGATGCAACATAAACCCAAGTTCTGACTACCCCCTTTGAGTCACGGATTAGTGAGTTTTCCCAGGGGTATGTGTACCTCTTAATAAACTCGTTTCTTTTTCTCTAGTCACTCTGTCCTTTAGTAGACTCATTTGCAGGACCTTGGCCAATGAACCTAAGATGAGTAAAAGGAAAAAGTGTTTTCCTCGTCTACATATACAAGTTGTCATATCCAAAGTTTAGAAGGTGACATGTCAACTTTCGGATAGTAACTCTGTTAGAGAGTCAGAGAGGGCTATGGGTTTGGGGAAGGGGCATCAAGAGACTTCAACTTTATCAGTTATGCTTTACATCTTTTACTAAAAATGATCTGAGCAAATACAAGAAAACAGCAATATTTAAAACTTCTTCATCCTGGACACATGGATGACTATGACATTAATCTCAATATTCTGCTTTTTCTCTAAATAAAAATAATTGTACACTTTGTGTAATAAATTTAGTAACTACATAATTCCATAAAGATGGATTTACTAATCGATAAAATGAAAAAAATAAGGTATAAAATACAATTTCAATCGGAAAAAAATAGAAAATAAGATCTGGAAGAACCCTGAGATCATGGCAGGCCAAGAGCTCATGACGAGTAACTGAGGCCTCGAGGCATTACTACACCAGCTACCAAGCCAGCAGCGCCTTGCTCGACAAGCCAGTGTGAAGAGTCCATCCACATGCTTAGGCACTGACCTTCCAGCACACCAATACCGCATCTTTGTATAACACGTGAGCTCAGGGAAGGGGGTAGCAGACACTGGTTTTCGTCTATGGACTGCCTAAGGTTTCAGCCAGGTGCCTTGGTCTTAGGACAATTTTATGTTCATAAAAATCTGGCTTTTGCTCACTTATGGCAAAAGTGAATAACTCTGGACGTTATGTCCTGAAAATTAGGTCTGTTTCATCCCATAAAAATGTGTGTGTGTGTGTGTGTGTGTGTGTGTGCACATGCACGAGTGTGTGTGCATGTGTGATTTCTTCAAATCACTCCAGTGAGTTTTGTCACCAAAGAGTCTCTCTGGTAACAAAAGGGGGTTTAAGATTCTAAGAACAGTCTCAAGTATAGTGCTAACTTGAAATCAAATTCAAAAGAATACAATAAAAGAACAGCCATGAGCTCAATCTTGATCAATCTGAGCTCAGCTAACCCCAGCCATCCATTTTACACATTTACACATGCATTAGAGCAGACTATTACTCTCACTATTTATGAGGGTCAGAAGGGAAAATACTACATATTTTTCCTCAACCACATTAAACAAAAACATCATCAGTATGAAAAGACCTACAGGGGTGTTTTTCAAGTTCTCCACCTGGAATGAGCTTGTGATACTAAGCAAGTAAAGCTGAGTTATTAATAAAACAGAGTACCCTACCTTCCAGGGTTGCTGGGAGGAAACATACATGTAAGGTATGTGATGGGGCTTTGGCATACGTGTGTTCAACACATCCATGACAATGGGTCAAATATGACAATCTCAGTGCATCAGATCTAGCTCCTTCATAGAGCCCTGCACCCTTCCTTCCTCCACCCCCTTCAGTTCCCAATTTGTTAGCCCTCCTTAAATTACTCCCAGAAGTCCCATCCAATAAATTCAGGGAAAGCTTGCAAGGGGCAGACTTTATTTCAATCAACCCACTCATGTTCCTTCTAACAATCTAATAGTGCTTAATAGTTCAGGATACATTTGAGTTTAATGGGATTTACCTGATAGAAATAGACTTCTCATCGCTTCTTTATAGTGGCAGTTTTGAGCGACCTAGCTAACTCAATCTCACAGGTTCACCTGTCACCCTGGCATGCTGAAGAAATGACTCAGAGAGTAGTAAATGAGTGATCTTTGCTGGAGAAATTCCTGAGACTGTCTCTTTGACATTTTGAAGGTTTGCTGTACAGAATGGTAATTGGTGTCTGCAAGGTTCCAAGTCCACTATTTGTGTTTAGAAATTGATTCCATTCCTGTTGATGAATAAAATATTGCCACTATGAAAAACTAGATCTTAGAATTTTCTACTAAGAAAGGTGACAACATTATAGAGAGTACCCCTTTTTTCACATTTCCACTGTCAGAATCCCCATTTACAGAAGAAATTACAATCTCGAGTATTAAATCCCATCACCTTCCTCAATACTCTACATATAATGTCCTAGTTATGAAAGAAAAGTGAATGCCAAATCTTTCAATTCACATTAGTCATCTCTTCTCTGGTAATTAGAGTTTCTTTAGCCAGAATGGGGGAGGGGGAGAATCACAAAATTTTACTTACATCTGTGCGAATAAACCACAGAAGTTAAATTCAAGGCAAGCTTTCAGAAAACTTGATAACATGAAAATGAAACTTCAAAATAATCCCTGAAAATAGTGTAGGGTACATGGCATTCACTATCCTCCAGAAAACTTTTAAAAGAATTACTGTCATTCATTTGAAAAAACCACTGTAATGATAGAAAAATCCAAAAAGCACACACAGACAAGAGGACAATCTGACCCTTGCAAAACAGACAATCTGACACTTTATATCCAAGCAGAAAAGAAAATAATATTCTAACCGTAGCATATCCTCTTAAAATTGGGAGATTCAATAAAGCAAAGAAATCTCAAGAATGTTTAATCCTCATGGTTTTTCTTTTAGAAACCTACAGTGAAATGCTGTATGACATTACTACAATTTAACAACTGGTCCAAACCAGAAGTTAACAGTGAAAGTGAGACACAAAAGAGCAAAATATGGCATTTACTCGGTAATGTCCTGATGACAGGTTCAGGAGCCAACAGTGAGAAATGGGCCTAAGAGGGAGAGGTGAAGACTCAGGCCGTCTTTGCCCCGGCCACTTAGGGCAGGTGACCTTTCAACCTTGTTTACTTAATGGTAGATGAGAATATCAACCACTACAACCTTACAAGGTTGTTGGAAAGTGAAAAAAAAGATTTCTATGAAATCCATTTTCAATGCAGTCTGAGATCAAGAACCAACCCCAGAGGCAAGAAATGCTACCACAGTGGAAATATGGTATTCCATTACTTTCCAGCTAGCGGGATCCAGCCAGCATCCAATGACTACCCAAGGATAAACAGCCTAGTATCTCCTCTCCTGAGGACTTCCTCTGTTTCTATGAAGGCAGTCACCTAAATATTGATCTCTATAGATCCTGCTATCACTGAGGCACTAAACCTTCCCAAGACAGAGGAAATACCCCCAAGGAAATGCTGCCATACTGAAGGCTGGAGAAGTAACCTGACACCTTGTGACCAACCCCCAAGAGCTATCCACTGGACACGAAGAATCACCTACTCCACAGGGCCAGACATAGTGCCAAGCAAAGGGGAGATACAGGAAGGAAGAACACGAGATTGGAACAATACATTTAAACAAATTATTCATGGCACCACTGGGGAAAATAATAAAGAAGGCAGTGGGTGCCCGGCAAACCAGAAATTGAGAGGAATCCCTCAAGAACTGCAGGTGAATAAGAAACAGAATGAAGTAGAATCCCACAGCTAAAAGAGCACAGGATAGGACTGTACCAAAAGTGGAAATAGCTCTGGTAATATTTTAAACCTGAAAGCTAGAGACACAGAGAACAGAAGAGGCACCAAGACAACATCAGGATGACCAATGTAGCACAGGGTATGCTCCTACACAAAAACAGTAGCTGTGGGGCATGGGGGCCCAAGAGATGACACTGTGCAGCAGGCGACCTCTGGCACATGGGGAAAAGCCCAGTTACTGGCACCTACCACATGGCCACACCCTCTGTACCTGTCCCACAGTTACTGATGTTGGGCTGCTATAAGCACAGTAAAAAGAATGATTAAACAATGGAGGCCCACCAACATCATCAAAGAGAAGCAAACAGAAGAATTAACACCTGAAGAAAAAAGATCATGGAAGATACAACACAAAACCACTTTGAAAAGTATAATAAATCAGAGAGATGTGGGAATACATTATATCCACCAAAAAATTAACTACAAATCTTGAAATTTTAAAATCGATCATTGAAAGAAAGGGAGAGGCAATGTTGAAAGTATAGGGAATACACTCAGAAAAACAAATTAGGGAGGAGGTGGAGCAAGATGGCAGAGGAGTAGGAGACCTGGATTTCGTCTGGCCTCAGGAATTCAGCTGAATGGGGATCAAACCATTCTGAACACCTACGAACTCAACAGGAGATCGAAGAAAAGAGTAGCAACAACTCTCTGAACAGAGAAGCGACCACTTACTGGAAGGTAGGACGTGCGGAGAAGTGAATCCGAGGCGATATTCGGGAGGATATACAGCGGTGGAGGGGGCCTCCGTCGGCTGTGTCTGGCAAGTAATAAGGCCGTGGAGCACAATTTTGGAACTTTTAGAAGTCGGCTCCGCGGAGGGACATCGCTCCAGTGGCTAAGCGGGGGGTGGAAACCTCGTGGGATAGTGTGGTCCCAGAACCCTCGGGGTCACAGAAAGACCGGGGGTGCCTGAGTGTGGCAGAGCTCCCAGGTATCGGAGCGGGGAAGCCGGCTTCAGAGACGGAGCCGAGGCGAGGGCTCTCAGCTCGGGGTTGCCATAAACTGTGATCCTCGGCCCAGTCGGGCCACTGCTCCCCCAGCAGGGAACAAACAAGTAGCAGAGCTGGGGAGACTCCCCTTCCTCCCCCGGGAGGAGCGGCACGGGAGCGCACCGCAGGGATCTGCTCGGTTTGGAAACTCCACACGGGGTCGGGTGCCAGAGATAGAAACGCTCAGTCACAGGCCGGGTGAGCACGGAGTGCGGCCGGAGACCGGGGAGATGGGAGTGACTGACTACTTTTCTCTGGGGATGCGATAAGGAGTGGGGCCCCAATTTCTCAGCTCCACCGGGCAGAGATTGGGAGGCTGCCATTTTCACTCTCATCCTCCAAAGCCATACCGAGGGCTTCCAGGGAACAAAAGCTCCTGAGAGCAAACCCGAGCAGATTGCTTACCCCGGACTCACAAGGGCGGGGCAATTCCGCCACCGGCAAAGACATTTGGGAACCACGGCAACAGGCCCCTCCCCCAGAAGATCAGAACGAACAGCCAGCAAGCCAAGACCAAGTTTACGGATCAAGGAGAATGGGAGAACTCCAGCGCTAGGGGAATACTGCACATAGAATTCATGGCTTTTTTACCATGATTCATTAGTTTTTCAAAGTTAATTTTTTTAACTGTTTTTTTTTTAATTTTTCTTTTTCCCTTTTTCACCCACATCTTATCAATCCCTTTTTTAAAAAAAATTTTATTTTTCATTTTTAGAGTCATATTCTATCCCTTCATAGTAGTTACCCTTATTTTTGGCATATATATATAAGTTGTTCACTCTTTAAAATTTTGAGATACAGTTTCTTCTAACAGATCAAAATATACCCTAAATCTCTAATGTATGGCTTTGTTCTAGTCTCCTGCCTGATCACATTCGCTCCCTTTTTTCTTTTAAATCTTCTTTCTTTTTTCAAACAACTTATCAATTCCTTTTATAAAATCTTTTGTAATTTTCACCTTTACAGTCATCTTCCTTCCCTTCATTGTATCAACCCTTATTTTGTACATATGTCTTTCTTCCTTTATAATTTTAGGAGGCACTTTTTTCTAACCAACCAAAATATGCCCAAAATCTAGTGTGTGGCACTGATCTATGCACTAGCCTGATCATATTTGATCATATTCTGTTTTTTTTTGTTTTGTTCTGTTTTTGTTTGTTTTTATCTTTTTCTTTTCTTTTTCCTCTTTTTTCTTTCTTTCCCTTTCTTTTCCCCTACTTTCAGGTATTTTCTGATTTGTTTAGAGTATATTTTCTGGGGACGTTGTTAACCTGTTAGCATTTTGTTCTCTCATTCATCTATTCTTCTCTGGACAAAATGACAAGATGAAAGAAATCACCTCAGCAAAAAAACAAGAGGTAGTACTGTCAGCCAGGGACATACTCAATACTGAAATTAGTACGATGTCGGACCTAGAGTTCAGAATCATGACTTTAAAGATGCTAGCTGGGCTTGAAAAAAGCTGGAAGTTATTAGAGACACCCTTCCTGGAGAAATAAAAGAACTAAAATCTAACCAAATAGAAATCAAAAAGGCTATTAATGAGGTGCAATCAAAAATGGGGGCACTAACTGCTAGCATAAATGAGGCAGAAGAGAGAATCAGTGATATAGAAGACCAAATGATGGAAAATAAAGAAGCTGAGAAAAAGAGATAAACAACTACTGGATCACGAGGGCAGAATTCGAGAGATAAGCGATACGATAAGATGAAACAACAATTAGAATAATTGGGATCCCAGAAGAAGAAGAAAGAGAGAGAGGGGCAGAAGGTATATTGGAGCAAATTATAGCAGAGAACTTCCCTAACGTGGGAAAGGAAACAGGGATCAAAATCCAGGAGGCACAGAGAACCCCCTCTCAAAATCAATAAAAATAGGTCAACACCCTGACATCTAATAGTAAAACTTACGAGTCTCAGAGACAAAGAGAAAATCTTGAAAGCAGCTCGGGAGAAGAGATATGTAACCTATAAAGGTAGAAACATTAGATTGGCAACAGACCTATCCACAGAGACCTGGCAGGCCAGAAAGGACTGGCATGGTATCTTCAGAGCACTAAACGAGAAAAATATGCAGCCAAGAATGCTATATCCAGCTAGGCTGTCACTGAAAAGAGAAGGAGAGATAAAAAGCTCCCAGGACAAACAAAAACTAAAGGAATTGGCAAACACGAAACCAGCCCTCCAAGAAATATTGAAAGGGGTCCTCTAAGCAAAGAGAGAGCCTAAAAGCAGCATAGACCAGAGGGGAACACAGATAATATACAGTAACAATCACCTTACAGGCAATACAATGGCACTAAATTCATATCTTTCAATAGTTACCTGAATGTAAATGGGCTAAATGCCCCAATCAAAAGACACAGGCTATCAGATTGGATTAAAAAACAAGACCCATCAATATGCTTTCTGCAAGAGACTCATTTTAGACCCAAAGACACCCCCACATTGAAAGTGAAGGGGTGGAAAACCATTTACCATGCTAATGGACACCAAAAGAAAGCTTGGGTGGCAGTCCTTATATCAGACAAATTAGATTTTAAACCAAAGACTGTAATAAGAGATGAAGAAGGACACTATATCCTACTTAAAGTGTCTATCCAACAAGAAGATCTAACAATTGTAAATATCTATGCCCCTAACATGGGAGCAGCCAATTTTATAAGGCAATTAATAACAAAAGCAAAGAAACACATTGACAACCATACAATAATAGTGGGGGACTTTAACAACCCCCTGACTGAAATGGACAGATCATCTAAGCAAAAGATCAACAAGGAAATAAGGACTTTAAATGACACACTGGACCAAATGGACTTCACAGTCATATTCAGAACATTCCATCCCAAAGCAACGGAATACACGTTCTTCTCTAGTGCCCATGGAATATTCTCCAGAATTGATCACATCCTAGGTCACAAATCAGGTCTCAACCGGTACCCAAGGACTGGGATTATTCCCTGCATATTTTCAGACCACAGTGCTTTGAAACTAGAACTCAATCACAAGAGGAAAGTCGGAAAGAACTCAAATACATGGAGGCTAAAGAGCATCCTACTAAAGAATGAATGGGTCAACCAGGAAATTAAAGAATTAAAAAAATTCATGGAAACCAATAAAAATGAAAACACAACTGTTCAAAATCTTTGGGATACAGCAAAGGCAGTCCAGAGAGGAAAGTATATAGCAATACAAGCCTTTCTCAAGAAACAAGAAAGGTCTCAAATACACAACCTAACCCTACACCTAAAGGAGCCAGAGAAAAAAAAGCAAATAAAGCCTAAACCCAACAGGAGAAGAGAAATCATAAGATCAGAGCAGAAATCAATGAAATAGAGACCAAAAGAACATTAGAAGAGATCACCGAAACTAGGATCTGGTTCTTTGAAAGAATTAACAAGATTGATAAACCCCTGGCCAGACTTATCAAAAAGAAAAGAGAAATGACCCAAATCAACAAAATCATGAATGAAAGAGGAGAGATCACAACCAACACCAAAGAAATACAAACAAATATAAGAACATATTATGAGCAACTCTATGCCAGCAAATTGGATAACCTCGAAGAAATGGATACATCCCTAGAGATGTATCAACTACCAAAATTGAACCAGGAAGAAACAGAAAACCTGAACAGACCTATAACCACTAAGGAAATTGAAGCAGTCATCAAAAATCTCTCAACAAACAAAAACCTAGGGCCTGATGGCTTCCCAGGGGAATTCTACCAAACATTTAAAGAAGAATTAATACCTATTTTCCTGAAACTGTTCCAAAAAATAGAAATGGAAGGAAAACTTCCAAACTCATTTTATGAGGCCACCATTACCTTGATCCCAAAACCAGACAAAGACTCCATCAAAAGGGAGAATTACAGACCAATATCCCTGATGAACACGGATGCAAAAATTCTCACCAAAATACTAGCCAATAGGACCCAACAGTACATTAAAAGGATTATTCACCATGACCAAGTGGGATTTATCCCTGGGCTGCAAGGTTGGTTCAACATCTGCAAATCAATCAACGTGATATAATACATTAACAAAAGAAAGAACAAGAATCATATGATCCTCTCAACAGATGCAGAAAAAGCATTTGACAAACTACAGCATCCTTTCTTGATCAAAACTCTTCAGAGTAGAGGGATAGAGGGTACATACCTCAATATCATAAAAGCCATCTATGAAGATGAATATCTTCATGAACTGGAGGGCGTTATGCTGAGTGAAATAAGTCAATCAGAGAAAGACATGTATCATATGACCTCACTGATATGAGGAATTCTTAATCTCAGGAAACAAACTGAGGGTTGCTGGAGTGGTGGGGTGTGGGAGGGATGGGGTTCCTGGGTGATAGACATTGGGGAGGGTATGTGCCATGGTGAGCGCTGTGAATTGTGCAAGACTGTTGAATCACAGATCTGTACCTCTGAAACAAATAATGCAATATATGTTAAGAAAAAAAAAAGAAGAAGAAGATAGCAGGAGGAGAAGAATGAAGGAGAGTAAATCGGAGGGGGAGATGAACCATGAGAGAGGATGGACTCTGAAAAACAAACTGTGGGTTCTAGAGGGGAGGGGCGTGGGGGGATGGGTTAGCCTGGTGATGGGTATTAAAGAGGGCACGTTCTGCGTGGAGCACTGGGTTTTATGCACAAACAATGAATCATGGAACAGTATATCCAAAACTAAAGATGTAATGTATAGTGATTAACATAACAATAGAAAAAACAAATTGGGGAGCTAGATATTAAAGAAGGAAGGTTCATGGTCACTTATTTGGGAAATACATAATTTTGCTTTCCTTAGTTAGAGATTCTCAATACGTGTCTTACTAAATGTCCTGACAAGTCCAACCATTAAAATAAATCAATGTAACTATATTTTATACGGTTTTCCCACACTTGGGCCCTATTAGTGATGTGCCAGTTCTTAAGCTATTATTTTTTTTATCAGCTCCCAAACTTCTCTACTAGGTGCTCACCGCTTGGTGGGCTGAAACTCTGCAAATTACTTTCTCCATTGCCAGCTGGCTTCCCACTAGGTTCCGCTAATATGAGGCACCACTGGGAGACTAATAGGCTGGAGGACAGAGGAAGTATCTGCTCCTTGTTGTTGGCCTGGTGTTCTATCATCAGAGCCCCAGCCACAGCTCTTCATCCTAGCGAGTAGCAGTTGCTTCCAAGAGCAGTTGGGTGCAATTTATAGGTTCTGCCAGCATTCCTGGGCCAGCCTCAGAGCCATGGGAACCAGCCAGGCACTGCCTCTTCCTTCCTTAATGCTCTGGGTTCCCACTCTGCAGGATGCCCCCTTCCATGTTTCCAAGCTCTACACGAGCCCCAATTGCTTCCAATCTCTGCTTGAGTCAGAGTTCTTTTTGTCCTCCAATACTTCCTTAATCAATTCTCTAGGTTAAATTATCCCTGTTAAAATAACTAGTGTAGTTTCCATATTTCTGACTAGACCCCAAATGATAAAAGGAGTAGAAAGGAAAGTATGAATACCGAGCAATTTAGTCAATGCTTCTCCCTGTTTCATACATTCTAACTTGTAACTAATATTATACACTTACAGAGCTAGGACACCACCTCCATCCAGCAAACACTTGTTTTGTTCAAGCATGAATGCCCAATACCTAAAGCACCCCAAGATACACAGTAGGTACTCAATTCAGTTTTTTATTGAATGAATATATGTATGAATGTACAAGATGGACGAAAGTAGATCTGCACCCAAAGTCTCTCAGGATGACAGCTGGAAGGAATATTTTGATAAGTTATTTGGGGTGAATGGATGAGATGCCCAGAAGGGTATGTTTAATCAGTTAAAGAGGGCCACTAAACTCAAATCTAAGAAAAGGAGTCTAGCTGACTACAAGGCTTTTTGACGAGCGGAAATACAAGTTTGGGGACAGAGTTAACTGTTGTACACAACACAGGAGAAGCTTCTCAGTCTGAGGGGAGAAGGCTGAGAGAGAAAGAGGAAGAGAAAAGAAGGAACAAGAGACACACCTCACAAGAAAGTCTGAGGTAGGCTGTCATGGGTTTGCCAAGCCTCAACATTTCCCCTCAGCATAATCCACTTCACGGATGCTTTGGCGTAAGAACATTCTTTCTGCCAAATAAAAAGAGATACTGAGCCCTACAGTAAGTTATGCATTGGCATGAACAGACATTATGATGTTTCCTAGTATCAAATACATGTCGTTCTTCACCAACTCTAGATGTCCAGCAATTCAACTCTGTCACTAACACCGAGTTAGCACAGACCCCACAATTTAAGAGCTCAGCCCCACAAAATGACCCCGACTTCAGACACCAGCTGCAAATGGGGTTCTTTAGCTACCCACACCTCTTCCCAGCCAACTACAAATGCAGGGGTTCCCATGAACACTTTCTCAAGTTCAGTAATTCATTAGGATAATTCACAGAACTCAGGAAAGCATTTCACCTACAGTTAACAAAGATACAATTCAGCAACAGCCAAATGTAAGAGATATAGACAGCAAAGTGTAGGGTATAGCACAGAGCTTCTCTGCCCTCTCTGGATACACCACCCTCCAGGCAGCACTGAGATGTGTTCACCAACCTGGAAGCACCCCTAATCTCGTTTCAGAATTTAAATCGAGGTTTCATCACACAGGAATGACTGATTAAATGACTGCCCACTGCTGACTGAACTCCATCATCTCCAGGCCCCCGCCCATACCCAGAGGTGGGGTGACGGAGGAGACTGAAAGTTCCAACCTTCTAAGCTCCTGCAGCCATTCCCCAGAAACCATCTAAGGTGTTTAGAGAGTATACACTCATGTGTGGCTGAAGGTACTCATTACAAATAACAAAAGACATTCCTACCACTCAGAAAATTCCAAAGGTTTTAGGAGCTTTGTGTCAAAGACCAAATATATATTTTTCTATTGCGCCATGCATCATGTGATAGAAAAGTCAACTTTATGAGGATTATAGCAGTCCCTTATCCTGCAACCCTAAAGACACAAAAGGTAAGTGTTATGATACAGCCATGAAATGTGTCTTGCGCTTGTTAAAAAAGGATTCAGAGTAATGTAAGCATATAAGGCACAATGCTCTATTTACTATAAAGAAGTAGAACCAGTTTTATGAAGCACATGTGAAAAATCACTCCTAATTACCCATTCTACATATTTTTTAAAAATGTTAATACAAATTCTAATTGCACTGTATTGTTCATATTATTTGTAAGAAACATAAAGGTCTTAGTTACAAATGTATTAAGAACAGAGCTAGAGAAAATCATGTTGTCAAAAAGAAAACCACAGGTCCAAAATGGCATTACTTGGGCCAGGCCAAGTCACCAAACCAGGGCTTAATACCTAACCTATCAACAGTTTCAACCTACCTGGGAATAAGTCTTAATCTGTCAACCACGCATTTTTCTGAAAAGCACCAATTATGTAATCTGTCACATGGACCATCTCCATCCTCCAAAGGAAGATGAGGTATTTTGCATAAAAAGACCTATCCTTTGCCACTAAGGGAAGATGATCTTATGTGAAACAATCCTTTCTTTTCTTTTGCTTATAACTTTCTTGTCCCCTCCCCATAAAAATCTTCCATTTTGGACATCTCTTAGGAGCACCCAGCTATTTCCTAGATGAGAGGCTGCCCAATTCATGGATCATTTAATAAAGCCAATTAGATCTTCAAATTTATTTGACTGACTTGAGTTTTTTAACAATGTAAAATGTAGACATTGGTGATTCTGTTACATAAAAAGATAAAATAGTGATAGCCAAAAACATGAAACATAGAATACAATCAATTTCCTGTCTTCAGCCAAAAACATGAAACATAGAATACAATCAATTTCCTGTCTTCAGAAAACCATTAGAATAAAAGGATATTGATATGAATGCTACAGGCATTTAGTGACAATGACTGTGCAGGATAAACAGCTTAAATGTGGTTTTGTAGGAAGCTGTCAATCTAAATGTCCATTCACTTGATAAGCCTTTCTTGAACTTTTACATATTTTACTAGTCGTATCTGACATATAAAGATAAATGGCAGTCTTTGTTCTCAAGGCATTCCTAGGGGCAAGGATGAAAGATGCATAGCACTTGTGCCAGTCTTCCCTGAATCTGAACTTATGATAGATATCACTAATCAATCGCCTTCATTGACCCAAAGAATAGCCTTAGGCTCAAAATCCTCATCACACAATGCCTCACTGGATACCATCAATACGAGCTGAAGTGCCAGGTAAAACCTACTTGCCTAGTGTCTTCATCAACTCCTGCTGTTATAACAAACCACCACAGATTGGGAGGCTTAAACAAGAAACATTTATTTCTCATAGTTCCAGAGCCTGGCTGCCAGCATGGCTGGGTTCTGGCAAGAACTCTCTTCCCAGCTTACAGACAACCGCCTTCTTGCTGAGAAAGGGATCCTCTCTCTACTTATAAGGCCACTAATCCCATTCACGAGGGCTCTATCCTCATGATTTAATTTCCTCCCAGAGGCCCCGCATTCAAATACCATCACATTGGGGATTAGGACTTCAACATAAGAATTTGGGGGGAACATAAACACTCAGTCCGTAGCACTTAGAACACTAAGTCTTAATCAACTCTTCTGAAAATACAATACAAAGGCTTTAGTATTCTGTCTCCCCATTTATGCACTGTCTGTAGCTGCTTTGGGGCTACAACTGCAGAGCAGTCACAACAGAGACCAGATGGCTGCAAAATCTAATATCTACTATCTGGTCTTATAAAAAAAATTTGCTGACCCCTGTCCTATATTTGAGAGATGGGGAACAACTCCTCTGGGAGTCCAGAGGAGGAACCTGCATTCTTATGCCTTCCTACATCAGCACTGAGAGTCCCACAGGAGAGATTGCTACCTCAGTAGCTAAGTGGTTTCCCAGTGCAGATATAGTAAGACATTGCTTTAAGTCAAAACAACCTATGGATTTTGATGAGCCTCTCTGACTGTCATCAGCCTGCCAGCTCGAAGGCCTTTTCTCATCAGTCCAGATCATGGGAGAAGAGGATGAAGACCTGGTCTACTTCAAGAGGCACACAGCACAAGGGAAGGGAGTGGAAGATGCTGGTTATGCTATTCTATCTCCCAACTGAGAAGATGCAAAATAGCCCATGGATTAAGTCAGTCTGTGATTCCATGACAGGAAATAAAGATGGAAAATTTCATCCAGGGACCATCAAATCCAAGTTTTCAGCAGACTGCCACACACATGTGGCTTATGTGAGAGCAGTTCCTTCTCTAAATTACAAAGGTGAAAGCAGCATAAGAAGCTCCAGATTGTAAATTTCATTTTTCCAAGCCATTCCATGGCAATTCCAGAAATGCTCCTTCTCCTCACACTAATATCATTTTTATTATCAGAATATCTCAGGAGTAGACACTAATTTTCACGAATCCTTGCCTATTTTAAGTACTGAAAGACTGTGTCCCATTTATTGATGGGGAAAGAAGACCATGAGTAGACTTCCCTAGCTCCCTCCCATCAATGAACAGCAATAGACCCAGAAGCGGCAGCACCAGCTTTTTCCCATACACCACTTGCCTAACTCAGCTTACCAGATAAAGGGCCTTTAAAACGTCTATTCACATTTAGAGGCGTGACTTATAAAATAAACTACATACGCACACACCCTACCCAAACCTGGCGAGAGTGTTTTCTTCGAAGGAAGGGCATGACGGTGGGAGAGATGTCATTTTTACTATAATACCCTATGTATCTTTTAGAATTCTGTATCAAGGGAATAAATTACCTTTTCAAATAAATAGTTTTCTCCGGAAAAACCTTTCCAGATTCCCTAAATCAGGGGTCAACAAACTATAATCAGTTGGACATATCTTCCACCTGCCTATTTTTGTAAAGAAAGTTCTACTGGAACACAGTCACACCTATTCATTTACATTTTGTCCAGGGCTGCTTTCACACTGCAATGACGGAGTGGTTACAACAAAGAATGTTAAGGCCCGCAAGCCTAAAATATTTACTATATGGTCCTGTACAGAAAGTTTGCTGACCCCCACCAAAACCCATATCGGCACTTCCCTCCCAAGCTAAATTTTCTCCCTCTAGTCCATCACATGCCCTCACAGCATCTCTCAAAGTGCAATTGTGTATTCGTGTAACTTGTTAACATCTAGCACATCCTGTGAGACAATAATGGCCTCCAAGGCAAAAACCCATGCCCGATACATTCACAAATGCATCCCCATGCCTGTACAGTCCTGACATGGAAGAGGTGTTTTATAAGTATTCGCTGAACAATAGTTAATTAATTAGATATAAGGACCACTGATAAAATGACTCTCGATCTAAAACTGGGGTCACTGACTTGCATTTATGGCAGACAAACAACTGGTTCTCATGACAGTAAACTGTATTAGACAAGGCCAAGCATTCCCTGGACTAACAGTTCACTAGTCATGTTTCTAGAATTATACATATATTGGCCCATCTGCCCATCATTTATCCCTAAGACTCCAAAGCTGAGAAGTTTCTCTCTGCATTCTGCCACATATTATCCACAAATGGCCCAACAAGGAAGTACAAAAACAGACCCTACAGAGATGCACTTCAGAGCATATATATTGAGCACCTACTATGTGTCAGGCAGCATACTGTAAGGTGGTTACAATCATGGACTCTGGAGACAGAGACCTGCTTTGGAGCCCTGGCCCCTGTACAATAATACCCATGACCACACATAAGAGATGACCAGGGAAAGGAGCTCCATCCCAGTGCGTTCACTTGGAAATAACAAAGTAGGAAAAAAATTATCCCTGATTGTAGACGGCAAACTGAAGTACAAGGATATTAAAAAGTTTTTCCAAGATCTCAAGGATTCAAACCAACCTTGTGGGCCCTGTGACCTTAATAATCACTATACTGTCAGGTTATCATCTGTCATCAGTGAGAGCCTCCCTTTGAAGCATGTACCACAGTACCTAACACAAAACAGATACTCACAAAATGCTTTCATCGTTACAACTATTACATTGCCATAATCATCTAGACGGTCAAGCAAAGAACCCTACTGGTTTTTCCCAGATTTAACGAATGTGTACAAAAATATTTCATGATCCTTCTTATTGAAATACCAATCTGTGCTTGTAAAATTTTGCTTTCCTACTGCACTCCTCACTAGAATCCACAAGTGTAGAAGGATGAATGTACATGTACTGCATTTTTTAATTAATGTGCTTATGCCAGAAACCAAAAGCAAGAACAAATTAATAATGAAAAGTAAGATGTTTTTAAGGTTATTCAAAAGGACACGATGTTTTTCTGGCTATTTCAGAGGCTGATTCAGGTAGAACTTCTCTAATTCCATGCTAGATGAAGTACTCACTTGCAAAATGTATCTATTAAATATTTATTATATCAATATTCAAAAACATTATAATACACTGCAATCAGTTTTGGTAGTAAAGTCATTTACACAGAGGTCAAACCTTTAAAACACGGAAAAAGCAAATGAATTTTGCACATTTTCAAAAACCAGGTTCTAAATCAAAACCCTAATGGTTAATATACCCTGATTCTTTCATTCTGTGATTTGACTCCCTCATGTCCTCTAACCTATCAAATAATGTAAGTCCCCAAGTCTACTTGAAATTAAATAAATATCCCATAATGAAATGCCAAGAATATATCTAGTTTAGGTAAATATCAATGAAAGAACAATGCTTCCTATCAGTGTCAATAAGTGTTCCTGGCAATGGTAAGGCTTAAACATCATTAGGCAAATGAGGAAAAATAACATTTCAGTGGAGAGCTGTTTGATGCATTGTGTGGGTTGGGAAGGGCTCTCAAAGGAAAAGCTATATAAATGTGGATCTCATTCAGTGCAGTTCCTTTCCTTCAAGGACGGACTCCTCTCTAGTTTCTACCTAATTTTGGTTACTCTCCAACACCCTCAAATATGTTAACATTTTAGAAGTTTTGTCATATTTTGCATATTTTGTCCAGAGGTTATCACTCTGCTTTGTGTTATCTGTTAGTCTAACACAAGTTACTCCATTGCTGGAATAAAGAGTCCATTTTATAACACGGTATTCAGGAGAGGACAAATTCCCACATGTGGTCTGAAGAATATGGAACAGAGCAGAAAGATCACATCTCCAGCCTGGACACCTTCTATATATTACCCAAGCCTAATGTTGTAAGGGCTTCCTTTTGTACCCATATAGATCATGTGGCATCTGACCAGTATACTGCGGTGCTCAGAGTACCACTGAAAGTTATTTGGTGCAACAAGAGGAAGTGATTTCTCTTTCCTTTGTGAGTTCTTGACTAGGACTACCACCATCATCAAACTTCTAGTCAAGCGCCAGTAGGAATTCCAGTCCAAACAATGTAAACCATTAGTTCTCTTGTAAGCAAAGTTTATTTCCACCTTTCATTCTAATTGACTAAACTCAAAAATTTTCTCCCCCACATGAACAAAAATTTCAGTGGTATTTTAGCCCCAAGAGTCAATAAACAATGGCCTAGGCAGAATCTTATTCATCTGGGATAAGCTAACTACTCACTCTTCTTTTATACCTTTAACTAAATTAGGATTCAGTCTTTGGGCCTACACTAGTATTTCTTAACCTTTTCCCTACTACCTTTAAGCCAGTAAACTTGATGGGACACAGTAGCCCAAAATGGTATTTTTCACATCTATTTTGCTCAGGAATCTACTGGAACTCCATGAGGACACTAGCTATTGAGAATATGCACAGGAGTATATACCATACTAACCTATCTTCCTCTTCCTCTTGGCTGCTGGCTTTACCACTTTATAGCTGTGCATTCAACCTCTTTGAGCCTTGATTTCTTCAACCATAAACTAGGAATCATAAAAGAGTTCCCATGAGAATAAAATGAGTTACTATATGTACAATGCTTAGAAAAGTGCCTGTCATATACTGAGAGCTCAGAAAATATTAGCTATCATGTTTATTAATACTGTGATTATTACAATATTCAACACTGCTTGCAACACCCCACTCTGAAAAGCAAACATAGCACATGAGGTAAGCATGATGTCAGAATGCGTAAGGAGAATCTTCACATCACACCAGCGATTGTTCTGTTCAAACAGGAACTGTGGCAGAACCATCCTCCTTAAAATCTCCTATCATACTCTCGTCTTGGATGAGGCTTTGCATTGGTTCTAAATATCTAAATATTTTAGACCTTTTGCCTGCCTTCTAAACCTAACAACTGTGAGTGAACAAAGCATATGAAACCTAGACAGGCAACTGAACAGTGGGAAGGCGTGTATTTACATTGCGCTGATCAGACATAAGTGAAAAGAGCTGAGTTCTCAGTCAGGTGTGATTCATAGGTGACACATATTCAGGCTCAGTCTCACAGGCAGCACCTCCAATCTTAATTCTGTTCTTTTTTACTTTGGTTGGGCCACTTGCAGTCAGCTTCTTACATGTACCCTTCCAAGTATACCTTCTGATTTGTGCCAATTTGACACATGGAATCCAGGACTCACTCTCTCTGTCTCTCTCCTCTCTGGGGTACCACCTCACCTTCCAGCTGCCACGGTTACCCAGAACTCTGTCCTCTGGTGCTTCAGAGCAGAAAGACTAGGTTTTTCTGTTGGAATTTTAGACACCACAATGGCCTGCTCTCAAAACAAAACAAAACTGGAAACTCAGTATTATCTGTCCCTTCTAATTTTGACTGCCCTCCAGGATCTCCCTGCTTTTCTTCATTCTCCAAAGCCTTCAAATAGTCGAGTTTTGTGGTTTTGTCCTGAGTAAATGATCACTAGCTATGGAAAGTTAAGTCTGTTATGAGCTTACACAGTCATGCTGAAAATATAGCCTGATACAAATTCAGGAGGGATTCAATCAGAGATGTCTTTTCTATTCCAAATGCCAGGAAACACTCATTCCAGAGACAGTACAATATTGCTAAATGAGAAAAACAGTTCTTACCTTAAGACAGGAAGTCACTTCGAGGAACAAATTCCCGAGGAAAAGAACAAGGACTGGTCAAGGGATAAGTCTAGTTGTTCGTTGTGAGATGCACACACTGTGTACACAGCTTGAGAGATCTGAGTACCCGCTGCAAGAGAGGTACTATAGAGAGGCCCCATAAAGGGAAAGATTTTCATTCAAATAGGTAAGAAAATGGGAGTCCAAGGCAGAGATTTAGAAAAAACAACCAGCTGATAATGTAACTTACTCAAGAGGTCAAAAGGAGAAATATGCAAATTTAGACTTAAGACAGCCAACATCAGGATCAGGGATGGCAAAGAGCCTACTAACTCAGATCAGCTGGGAACAGCTGCTTGGCAGCTACATGAAGAAAGTCCCAGAGGCCTTGTTTGGGCTCAACAGAATAGTGTCATGATTGATTATTGATTTCTGCCACAGGAAGAGAGAGGGGAGGGGCAGCACGTACAATCCAGAATCAAGAATAAGGTTATAGAATTTGAGAAGAATAAGATGGGACAGATTTGCCAACATCATCGTTATTAATAATACTGAGTATCTTCAGTATGCCCAGATGATGTTTAGAGTAATTCAAATTTAAGTGAAATTAAAAAGGGATATCAGACAGACTAAAATAAAAAAGTGCCTTGAATCTTAATAAGCCCACAGTACATAAACTGCCTCTAATTAGATTCAGGAATATGACTCCTTTTGAAACCAAGCAAAAGAAAACACTTATTCAGAAGATTTCAATGAAAAATTAATAACCACTTGGTTCCACTTTACCATGCACAGACCTCAACAGTGGATTTTAAAAAACGAAAGTACAGTCTGTCTCAGAGAAATTATACTTGTGAGTCCTTCAAGAGCTAGGACATTTTAATCAATAAGGTGTAAGGGCAATTTACTGACTTACATAAATGAACAAAACATTTGGTGTTCAAAATGAGTGAAGTCTGTCACTGGAATTGTTAAAAGTTTCTATAACCATACCACTAAATTAACAGAAAAGCAAGCAAAACCGGCCCTCCAATCTGATTTCCATTCTCCAGTTAACCAATTCCTTATCCTTATCTGAATAATGGTAGTTGAGGTTTTTAAAAGTTATCTGATGTTATGCCAGTCTTTTTCCAAGAAATGTGACTTGCCCCAGATAAATACAATTACAGAAGGGGAGCATCTATGCCTCAGATTTCTGGTTCGCACAGCTTCCCCTGCACCATATCATGATGTGCTAAGGAAGATAGTTAAACAGGGCAATTAAGAGTCTAAGTTTCACAACTGAATGAGTACCACAAAAATTAACCTACCTTTAAAGTGAGGATGGGGTTTTCTGGGGTACTGACAAATTTCTCTTTGGGTTCTGGGGAGTAATGTCCACTTTATGATCCTGTATGAAACTACACATATGTTGTATGGATTTTTTTCAGTAATTTTGAGCTTTTTCACAATTTAAAAAAGTTTGAAATGAAAATGTTTGAAGTCTCATGGTCCTAAATTTAAATCTAGGCTCTCATTTACAAATTGGGTGAATTTAGGCAAACTACTTAACCACTCTAAGCTTCAATTTCTTCTTTGGTAAAATGAGAATGATGGTCAATAATGATAATGATGGTACAGACCTCACAGGACTGTGGTGGGTATCAAGAAGAAAATGCGGCACCTAGTGGGCTCTGTTTGGGCTGAGCTGACCCTGCAAAGGTTCAGAAACTGGCCCGTGCGTCATTTACAAGCTGACACACATCAACACATTTCCAGATTGTAGTTGCACTTGACATTGCACCTCCTAGCTGACAGTGTGCCACTGTTCAAACTGCCATGAGGCAGCACACCACTGAATGCAAATGTATCCTTCCACCGTGGCTAGCAGCTCAGGCTTGGTCCGTAAAGAAAGCCAGGAAGGACACACTTGAACATAATTTGAGCCTATTGGCCATCAGAAAACCAATAAGGAGAGGTGCAAGTGGAAGCCTTTACAGCAAACAGAGATTTAGGGAGGCATATGGCATAGGAGAAATCATGAAGACTTTGGGGTCTGACAGAGAAAGTGTTCAAATCCTAGCTCTACCACTCACCAGCAATGCTGTAGTAGACACTAGGTGACTGCCCAGTATCTTTTTTAAACCATTCCGCAGTCTCAGCCAAAGATGAGAATCCTACCTCTTTGACAAGGACTATTGCAGCAGTGAGCATATGACCTAAACTTCCCTAAATGCGGAGTGACAGGAAGCCTGACAAGAGGCTTATGGAACGAATTTCTGCCCCTAGGAGAAAAACAAAAAGAGAGCATCTCTGTTCTTCCTATAGATGTTGTCTCTCTCCCAGAAATGCTAGTCATCTTGCTTCCAGAGTGAAGACAGAACCACTACCAAAGCCTTTATAGCAGAGAGAGGCAAAAATCCTGGCATCTCAATCACATACACGAGCCACTGAATCACCAAACCTGGGGCACACCCTACTTCTGGAGTCCCTGATATATGCAATGATGAAGACTTCATTACTTAGGCCAGTTTGAGTCACAGTTTTTAACTTGTAGCCAAAAACATCCTAACTGAAAATAACTTAAGATTCTATGGATTTCAGTTGCCTCATCTAGAAATTAGGTTATTAATGCTGAGCTTGCCCAGTTGTAGAGGCTTAAGAAAAAACAATTATCTTAACAAAACAAACAAACAAAGAGAAGGGAAGGAAAACTAAAATTAAATGAAAATGGAGAGGGAGGCAAATCATAAGAGATGTTGAGCTCTAGGGAACAAACTGAGGGTTGCCAGAGGGGAGGGGGTGGGGGAGGGGGTAACTGGGTCATGGGCATTAAGGAGGGCACTTGATGTAATGAGCACTAGGTGTTATATGCAACCAATGAATCATTAAATTCTATCTCTGAAACTAACAAAAAGAATTATCAAAAGCAATTAGGACAATGCCTGGTACCTATTTAAGCATCCAATAAATGTTCCCTATTTTTTCAAAACACACTCTCAAATGAGTTCTCATGAGAAGGCATTATAATATTTCTTCTCCTTTATTCAAAAATTCATAGACCTGAGTGTTTCTTTTTCCTGTGCCAGAGTTAAAATGGATCCTCAAGGAGCACCTGGGTGGCTCAGTCATTAAGCGTCTGCCTTCAGCTCGGGTCATGATCCCAGGGTCCTGGGATGGAGCCCCGCATCGGGCTCCCTGCTCAGCGGGAAGCCTGCTTCTCCCTCTCCCACTCCCCCTGCTTGTGTTCCCTCTCTCACTGTGCCTCTCTCTGTCAAACAAATAAAATCTTAAAAAAAAAAAAAAATGGATCCTAAAGATCACTAGATCCATGACTCTCAAACACTATGTGGAAAATTTTGTTTAAATGCAGATTCCTGGGTTTTAGGCACAGATTATACCCAAGGGGCCCCAGGAATCTGCATTTAACAAGTATCCCAGGTGATCCTGATGGATGTAGTCTAAGAATCTTGGATCTTTCCAAAGAAACTCTAGACAGCATCCTAACTCTGGCCTCACTGTCTCTACTTTTGTGGCTCTGTTCTACTCTGTCCAGTAACCAAAGTGGTCTTCTGGAAACTGAAATCTAATCACATGGCCTCTTTGCCCTAAACCTTCCATTGGCGAAGCTCAGTTAAAAGGCTTAACTGAGCAACACAGCATGCAATAAACCTCAGTCCTCCTCCCTAGTCCCAATTATTTATAAGATACTAAGATCCTGAGATACATCCATCAGGTTACAAAAATTCAACTTAATGAGCAGTTTCATTTAATAAACCTAGTTTGACATACATGGCATTTACAAGGCTCATTTGGATACCTCATGCCTTATGTGCAGGTGAAAACTAAGAAACGAGACACATCAAGCAAGCAGCCTTGTATGTTTACATTTCTTCTATGTGTGCTCATGGGTAGACAGTTCCTAATACTGATTATCTCATATATTGTTTGCATTGATTTTTTCTGTATGCTTTGTGGTTTTCTTAAGCAGGACTTGTATTAAAGTTTCCATTACATAAACACTGAGTATCAATGAACATCTGATAAGTCCAATCTTAAGTGCACTATATGTAAAGCTAAAAAAAGATAAAGGAATGTGGACAACAAACATGTTACAGAGTAAATAATAAAGGGCACTGACTTGTTATGTATGCCATGTTATGGTGGCTGATTTTAACTCCTGAAGAAACTGTCCATTTTAACAGGATTTAGTGTTGTTTAGCATAAACTGGTGTTAATTTTGGAGTTCAGCCATGCACTCAAAAACTTCCTAGTGAAATTAATAGTAACTATATATTTTTTCTTTCTCCAAATTTTTATTTCAATTCATTAGTTGACAGTGTAGTATTAGTTTCAAGTGTAGAATTTAGTGATTCATCACTTACATGTAACACCCAGTGCTCATCCACGTGCCCTCCTTAAAGATTTAGAGAGATAGCCCATGAGTGGGGAGAGGGGTAGAGGGAGAGGGAGAGAGAGAATCTCAAGCAGACTCTGCACTGAGTGCAGAGCCTGAGGTGGGGCTCAATCTCACAACCCTGAGATCATGACCTGAGCTGAAATCAAAAGTTGGACATTCAAGTGACTGAGCCACCCAGGTACCCCAGCAAGTGCTCTCCTTAATACCCATCACCTATTTAACACATCCCCCTGCCCACTTCCACTAACAGTAACTAGATTTTTGACTCATGAGAATTAGAATTTGTTTTAGGAGATTTTCAGAATCAAATTTCTTCTTAAAACAGAGAAAGATAACATTTGCTTTCTGGCAGATGAAAAAAATGTACAATCTTTGTAGTATCAGAGCAATGCAGTATGAAATAATGAGAGGTTCTTTCCCATCTCATAAATGGGAAAGCTTTTTTTTAATCATATTTGATACAGGTCAAGGTACTACACAACATACATTTTCATACACTGCATATCAATTTCTTCTATCTCTGAAAGGAGGCTAGGTATTTTGAGGAATAAAAGTTAACCCAAACAAAGTGCTTAGAATAGAATGCGGCATATAATATAAAATAAACTGTCAATAAATAGGAACCACTATTATTCTTGTTATTGTTAATCACTACAAGAGTATAAATTTGTTCAGCCTTTCTGCAGGGCAATCTGAAAAAACATCTAAAAAATTTACTTAATTAGTAAACAAAAATTTATGTTCAAGAATGTTCACCCCAACATTAAAACAGTGCAATATCAGAAATCATGTAAACGTGGGGGGGGGGGGCGGGAGGGCGGAGGAAGATGGCAGAGGAGTAGGAGACCTGGATTTCGTCTGGTCTCAGGAATTCAGCTGAATAGGGATCAAACCATTCTGAACACCTACGAACTCAACAGGACATGGAAGAAGAGAGTAGCAACACTCTCTGAACAGAGAAGCGACCACTTACTGGACGTGCAGAGAAGTGAATCCGAGGCGATATTCGGGAGGACAGACGGCGGGGGAGGGGGCCTCCCTCGACCGCTTCTGGTAAGTGATAGAGCCACGGAGCACAAAATCGGAACTTTCAGAAGTCGGCTCCACAGAGGGACGTCGCTCCAGTGGCTAAGCTGGGGGTGGAACCCTCGCAGGACAGTGTGGTCTCAGGACCCTCGGGGTCACAGAAAGACCGGGGGTGCCTGAGTGCAGCAGAGCTCCCAGGTATCGGAGCGGGGAAGCCGGCTGCAGAGACGGAGCCGAGGCGCGGGCTCTCAGCTCAGGGTGGCCATAAACTGTGATCCGCGGCCCAGTCGGGCCACTGCTCCTCCAGCAGGGACCCAACAAGCGGCAGAGCTTGGGAGACTCCCCTTCCTCCCCTGGGAGGAGCGGCGTGGGAGCGCACCGCAGGGATCTGCTCGGTTTGGAGACTCCACACAGGGTCGGGTGCCAGAGATAGAAACGCTCAGTCACAGGCCAGGTGAGCACGGAGTGCGGCCGGAGTCCGGGGAGATGGGAGTGACTCCTTTTCTCTGGGACGCACTGAGGAGCGGGGACCCGAGTTCACAGCTCTTCTGGGTGGAGAATGGGATGCCACCATTTTCACCCTGGTCCTCCAAAGCTGTACCAAGAGCTTGCAGGGAACAAAAGCTCCTGAGAGCAAACCCAAGCAGATTGCTTAGCCCCGACCGACAAGAGTGGGGCAATTCCGCCTCCGGCAAAGACATTTGGGAACCACGGCAACAGGCCTCTCCCCCCAGAAGATTAGCACGAACAGCCAGCAAGCCCAGACCAAGTTTACGGATCAAGGAGAACGGGAGAACTCCAGCGCTAGGGGAATACTGCACATAGAATTCATGACTTTTTTTACTATGATTCATTAGTTTTTCAAAGTTAATTTTTTAACTGTTTTTTTTAATTTTTCTTTTTCCCTTTTTCAACCAACATCTAATCAATCCCTTTTTTAAAAAAACATTTTTTATTTTTCATTTTCAGAGTCATATTTTATCCCTTCATAGTACTTACCCTTATTTTTGGCATATATATATATAAGTTGTTCTCTCTTTAAAATTTTAAGATACAGTTTCTTCTAACAGATCGAAATATACCCTAAATCACTAGTGTATGGCTTTGTTCTAGTCTCCTGCCTGATCACATTCTCTCCCTTTTTTCCTTTTTTTTAAATCTTCTTTTTTCATTTTTCAAACAACTTCTTATCAATTCCTTTAAGAAATCTTTTATACTTTTTAACTTAACAATCATCTTCCATCCTTTCATTGTATCAACCCTTATTTTGTACATATGTAAGTCTTTCTTCCTTTAAACTTTTAGGAGGCACTTTTTTCTAACAGACGAAATTACGCCCACAATCTAGTGTGTGGCACTAATCTATGCACTAGCCTGATCATATTTGATCATATTCTGTTTTTTTTTTTTGTATTGTTCTTTGTTTTTATCGTTTTCTTTTTGTGTTTTTTTTTTCCTCTTTCTTTTTTCTTTATTTCCCTTTCTTTTCCCCTGGTTTCAGGTCTTTTCTGATTTGTATAGAGTATATTTTATGGGGACGTTGTTAACCTGTTAGCATTTTGTTCTCTCATTCATCTATTCTGCTGTGGACAAAATGACAAGAAAAAAAAAATCACCTCAAAAAAAGAACAAGAGGTAGTACAGTCAGCCAGGGACCTACTCAATATGAATATTAGTACGATGTCGGACATAGAGTTCAGAATCATGACTTTAAAGATACTAGCTGGGCTTGAAAAAAGTGCGGAAGTTATTAGAGAAACCCTTTCTGGAGAAATAAAAGAACTAAAATCTAACCAAGTCGAAATCAAAAAGGCTATTAATGAGGTGCAATCAAAAATGGGGAACTAACTGCTTGGATAAATGAGGCAGAAGAGAGAATCAGCGATATAGAAGACCAAATGATGGAAAATAAAGAGGCTGAGAAAAAGAGAGAGAAACAACTACAGGATCACGAGGGCAGAATTTGAGAGATAAGCGATATCATAAGATGAAACAACATTAGAACAATTGGGATACCAGAAGAAGAAGAAAGAGAGAGAGGGGCAGAAGGTATATTGGAGCAAATAATAGCAGAGAACTTCCCTAATGTGAGGAAAGAAACAGGCATCAAAATCCAGGAGGCACAGAGAAACCCTCTCAAAATCACTAAAAATATGTCAACATCCTGACATCTAACAGTAAAACTTACGAGTCTCAGAGACAAAGAGAAAATCTGGAAAGAAGCTCGGGAGAAGAGATATGTAACCTACAACGGTAGATATATTAGATTGGCAACAGATCTATCCACAGAGACCTGGCAGACGAGAAAGGACTGGCATGAGATCTTCAGAGCAGTAAACGAAAAAATATGCAGCCAAGAATACTATATCCAGCTAGGCTCTCATTGAAAATTGAAAAAGAGATAAAAAGCTTCCAGGACAAACAAAAAGTAAAGGAATTTGCAAATACGAAACCAGCCCTCCAAGAAATATTGAAAGGGATCCTCTAAGCAAAGAGAGAGCCGAAAAGCAGCATAGATCAGAAAGGAACACAGACAACAGACAGTAAAAGTCACCTTACAGGCAATACAATGGCACTAAATTCATATCTTTCAATAGTTACCCTGAATGTAAATGGGCTAAATGCCCAATCAAAAGACACAGGCTATCAGATTGGATTAAAAACAAGACCCATCCATATGCTGTCTGCAAGAGACTCATTTTAGACCCAAAGACACCCCCACATTGAAAGTGAAGGGGTGGAAAACCATTTACCATACTAATGGACACCAAAAGAAAGCTGGGGTGGCATTCCTTATATCAGACAAATTAGATTTTAAAGCAAAGACTGTAATAGGAGATGAAGAAGGACACTATATCCTACTTAAAGTGTCTATCCAACAAGAAGATCTAACAATTGTAAATATCTATGCCCCTAACATGGGAGCAGCCAATTTTATAAGGCAATTAATAACAAAAGCAAAGAAACACATTGACAACCATACAATAATAGTGGGGGACTTTAACAACCCCCTGACTGAAATGGACAGATCATCTAAGCAAAAGATCAACAAGGAAATAAGGACTTTAAATGACACACTGGACCAAATGGACTTCACAGTCATATTCAGAACATTCCATCCCAAAGCAACGGAATACACGTTCTTCTCTAGTGCCCATGGAATATTCTCCAGAATTGATCACATCCTAGGTCACAAATCAGGTCTCAACCGGTACCCAAGGACTGGGATTATTCCCTGCATATTTTCAGACCACAGTGCTTTGAAACTAGAACTCAATCACAAGAGGAAAGTCGGAAAGAACTCAAATACATGGAGGCTAAAGAGCATCCTACTAAAGAATGAATGGGTCAACCAGGAAATTAAAGAATTAAAAAAATTCATGGAAACCAATAAAAATGAAAACACAACTGTTCAAAATCTTTGGGATACAGCAAAGGCAGTCCAGAGAGGAAAGTATATAGCAATACAAGACTTTCTCAAGAAACAAGAAAGGTCTCAAATACACAACTTAACCCTACACCTAAAGGAGCTGGAGAAAGAACAGCAAATAAAGCCTAAACCCAAGAGGAGAAGAGAAATAATAAACATCAGAGCAGAAATCAATGAAAAGGAAACAAAAGAACAGTAGAACAGATCAATGAAACTTGGAGCTGGTTCTTTGAAAGAATTAACAAGATTGATAAACCCCTGGCCAGACTTATCAAAAAGAAAAGAGAAATGACCCAAATCAACAAAATCATGAATGAAAGAGGAGAGATCACAACCAACACCAAAGATATACAAACAAGTATAAGAACATATTATGAGCAACTCTATGCCAGCAAATTAGATAACCTGGAAGAAATGGATACATTCCTAGAGATGTATCAACTACCAAAATTGAACCAGGAAGAAACAGAAAACCTGAACAGACCTATAACCACTAAGGAAACTGAAGCAGTCATCAAAAATCTCCCAACAAACAAAAGCCCAGGGCCAGATGGCTTCCCAGGGGAATTCTTTCAGACATTTAAAGAAAAATTAATACCTATTCTCCTGAAACTGTTCCAAAAAATAGAAATGGAAGGAAAACTTCCAAACTCAATTATGAGGCCAGCATTACCTTGATCCCAAAACCAGAAAAGGACCCCATCAAAAAGGAGAATTACAGACCAATATCCTTGATGAACATGGATGCAAACATTCTCACCAAATACTAGCCAATAGGATCCAACAGTACATTAAAAGGATTATTCACTATGAGCAATGGGATTTATCCCTGGGCCGCAAGGTTGGTTCAACATCCGCAACATCAATCAACGTGATACAATACATTAACAAAAGAAAGAACAAGAATCATATGATCCTCTCAACAGATGCAGAAAAAGCATTTGACAAAGTACAGCATCCTTTCTTGATTAAAACTCTTCAGACTAGAGGGATAGAGGGTACATACCTCAATATCATAAAAGCCATCTATGAAAAACCTACAGCGAATATCATTCTCAATGGGGAAAAGCTGAGAGCTTTTCCCCTAAGGTCAGGAATGCGGCAGGGATGTCCACTACCACCACTGCTATTCAACATAGTATTAGAAGTCCTAGCCACAGCAATCAGACAACAAAAAGAAATCAAAGGCATCCAAATCGGCAAAGAAGAAGTCAAACTCTCACTCTTTGCAGATGATATGATACTTTATGTGGAAAAGCCAAAAGACTCCACCCCAAAACTGCTAGAACTCATACAGGAATTTAGTAAAGTAGCAGGATATAAAATCAATGCACAGAAATCACTGGCATTCCTATACACCAACAACAAGACAGAAGAGAGACAAATCAAGGAGTCAATCCCATTTACAATTGCACTCAAAACCGTAAGATACCTAGGAATAAATTTAACCAAAGAGGCAAAGGATCTGTACTCAGAAAACTATAAAATACTCATGAACGAAATGGAGGAAGACACAAAGAAATGGAAAAACGTTCCATGCTCATGGATTGGAAGAACAAACATTGTGAAGTTGTCAATGCTACCTAGAGCAATCTACACATTCAATGCAATCCCCATCAAAATACCATCCACTTTTTTCAAAGAAATGGAACAAATAATCCTAAAATTTGTATGGAACCAGCAGAGACCCCGAATAGCCAGAGGAATCTTGAAAAAGAAAAGCAAATCTGGCGGCATCACAATTCCGGACTTCCAGCTCTATTACAAAGCTGTCATCATCAAGACAGTATGGTACTGGCACAAAAACAGACACATAGATCAGTGGAACAGAATAGAGAGCCCAGAAATGGACCCTCAACTCTATGGTCAACTTATCTTTGACAAAGCAGGAAAGAATGTCCAATGGAAAAAAGACAGTCTCTTCAACAAATGGTGTTGGGAAAATTGGGACAGCCACATGCAGAAGAATGAAACTGGACCATTTCCTTACACCACACACAAAAACAGACTCCAAATGGTTGAAAGACCTAAACTTGAGACAGGAGTCCATCAAAATCCTAAAGGAGAACACAGGCAGCAACCTCTTCGAACTCAGCCGCAGCAACTTCTTCCTAGAAACATCACCAAAGGCAAGGGAAGCAAGGACAAAAATAAGCTATTGGGATTTCATCAAGATCAAAAGCTTTTGCATAGCAAAAGAAACAGTCCACAAAACCAAAAGACAACTGACAGAATGGGAGAAAATATTTGCTAATGACATATCAGATAAAGGGCTAGTATCCAAAATCTATAACGAACTCATCAAACTCAACACCCAAAGAACAAATGATCCAATCAAGAAATGGGCAGAAGACATGAACAGACATTTTTCCAAAGAAGACATCCAAATGGCCAACAGGCACATGAAAAAGTGCTCAACATCGCTCGGCATCAGGGAAATCCAAGTCGAAACCAATGAGATACCACCTCACACCCGTCAGAATGGCTAAAATTAACAAGTCAGGAAACGACAGATGTCGGCGGGGATGCGGAGAAAGGGGAACCCTCCTACACTGTTGGTGGGAATGCAAGCTGGTGCAACCCCTCTGGAAAACAGTTTGGAGGTTCCTCAAACAGTTGAAAATAGAGCTACCATACGATCCAGCAATTGCACTACTGGGTATTTACCACAAAGATACAAATGTAGGGATCCGAAGGGGTACGTGCCCCCTAATGTTTATAGCAGCAATGTCCACAATAGCCAAACTGTGGAAAGAGCCAAGATGTCCATCAACAGATATGGATAAAGAAGATGTGCTATATATACACAATGGAATATTATGCAGCCACCAAAAGGGATGAGATCTTGCCATTTGCAACAATGTGGATGGAACTGGAGGGTGTTATGCTGAGCGAAATAAGTCAATCAGAGAAAGACATGTATCATATGACCTCACTGATATGAGGAATTCTTAATCTCAGGAAACAAACTGAGGGTTGCTGGAGTGGTGGGGGGGTGGGAGGGATGGGGTGGCTGGGTGATAGACATTGGGGAGGGTATGTGCTATGGTGAGCGCTGTGAACTGTGCAAGACTGTTGAATCACAGATCTGTACTTCTGAAACAAATAATGCATTATATGTTAAGAAAAAAAAAGAAGAAGAAGATAGCAGGAGGGGAAGAATGAAGGGGAGGAAGTCGGACGGGGAGACGAACCATGAGAGACGATGGACTCTGAAAAACAAAATGAGGGTTCTAGAGGGGAGGAGGGTGGGGGGATGGGTTAGCCTGGTGATGCGTATTAAGGAGGGCGCATTCTGTGTGGAGCCTTGGGTGTTATGCACAAACAATGAATCATGGAACACTACATCAAAAACAAATGATGTAACGTATGGTGATTAATGTAACAATAAAAAAATTAAGAAAAAAAAAGAAATCATGTAAATGCCTAGTAAGAAGCAAATGACAAAATAAATTAGGACATCTATTTGAGTGCAGCTTCCTTTTTCTACAAAGTGTTTGGCATCAGAAATAATACCTGGAAAAATTTTAATGCATAGTTTAGTATTCCTGATTTGATGTCAAGTGGGAATGAAGTAAACAAAATTATGTAAGTAGTATGATTCTAATTTTGTTTAAAAGAAAATACATACATATACGTAATACACATGTGTGCCAAATAATGAAAAGGTCTACATTATTATTTACGGTGGTGTTCTGTAGGGCACAGGTGACTGCAGAATATCTTTATGGTCTTTTAATATATTCCTGTAGTTTCAAAGTTTTTTATAGTAAGTGCAAGACAAATTTTCTTATTCAGATATAAAATTAGAAATGGCATATTACCTGTTTAGACGAGACATCCAAAATATTTAATATGCATAGGCTTTATCCAAGACTATTCTTTTCTATCAATCATCGTATGTCCGCAATTTCATGCCTTCAAAATATTACTTTAGTCGTCAAAATAGTTTTTAAAAAATGTTCTCAAACTCTCACCAGAACTGAAGTTCTGGTATAAAGCCAACTGCTACCTGTCAAGCTAGAAGCCATCCTATTTTGAGAGAGTTAGTAAAAATTAGGTCAGTGACAGGAAAAGCCAGACTTGGTGGGCAAAGAGGCATAAAATATCCAGATAATGACAAAATAAGAAACATTTTTTTAAATCAAAAGGGTTTCTCTCTAAAATAGTTTTTACACCCAAACAAATGAAATATTTTTAAAAAGACCAGGTTTTGGCTCTACTACCCCCTCAGTTTATCTCACTGAGTCATTTGTTCTTTCATTTCATACCACAAAATAAATGGAAACATCAGGAGGCACCAAGTAAACTCTGAAAACGAAACACGACATTAGGATTAGGACAACAACAAGAACCAAAAAAGGATTCAAATAGTCTGTTCTCTATGAAGCGGATCTCACATTAGAACCAAAACCTTTTCCAACTATGACCATGTTTATCTGCAAGGTTGCCGTTTAGTATACTAAATTCTAACTGAAAAGTATGCTAAAGGCTGTAAATAATATAGAAAAGATGTGCCAACTAGAGGTATGGCACGAAGTTCCCCAGCCTGAAAATGAAGACCAGATATTAAACCATCAACACTTAACTTCTCCATTACAATCTATTCCAAATCACACTTATTAAAGGGCTCCTCAAGTAAAAGGATGAAGTAACTGATTTTCACATGGTGGGGGCAGAGGGAGGCTGGAGGAAAATGTCTGCAAGCAATATCTGATTTTTTTCTCAATCAAATTTTTATGTTATTCATGGGCATTTTTTTATTAAATGAGAAAAAGAATTATTCTCTCAACTTTTCAAGTTCTGATAATGCCATCCAGGTAGCCTAAGTTCCTCCTGGATAATTTTTTTTTAAGATTTATTTATTTGAGAGAGAGAGAGAACATGAGTGGGAGGGGCAGAGGGAGAGGGAGTCTCAAGAGGACTCCCCACTGACTCCCCACTGAGCATGGAGCCCGACACAGGGCTCGATCCCAAGACCCTGAGATCATCACCTGAGCTGAAAACAAGAGTGGGATGCATAACCGAATGTGCCACCCAGGCGCCCCCCTCCTGGATAATTTGAAGTTAATGATTATCCATCAAAAGCTACAACTCCTTACCTTTGATTAACTGTAAACATCTGTTAAATAGCAACTGGACATACTCATTCTACAGAACTTTCATATGCTAGATGCTAGCGATAACAAAGATTGAAGAGACTCAGCCGCTGGAGGGGGTAGGGAAGCGATAATAGTAGAAAACACAGAAAGCGTTATAAGAAGTACCATTTGGGCTAAATCTTGAAGATAACAAAGAGTGATGTCAGGAAAAGCTCATTTCCAGCAGAGGAAACATAACGTGCAAAAGCACATGGACATCCAAGTATAATGTTTGAGGGGACCTCGTACTTCAGTGCAGTACAAACACGGGAGTTTATGTTTGCATGCTGAGTCCATGCACAGGAGGTAAAAAGAGAATGAGGTCCATAGGAGGGTGAAAAGGAAACCTGAAGGTTGTTTGTATACAAAATGGTACCTAGTTTACTCTCTATGACACACTTTTGATGATCCAGAGAGAGTACCATCAGAATGATTCTTCCTTGCCAAACCTGTATGTACATGGTATTTATCGTAAGTTATTCAGCTTGCGATTTGAGGAAAGCATATTATATAATCCAACCTCACAGCACACCCATATGTAAAATGATCTATTAAGAAAATGTTAAATTCATTAAACAAAAAGACAAAATGTATTATCATTCCTAACAAAACAACTAGCACTCCAATACCACTACCATCACCACCATTTCCTGAGTGCTCACTCTATGCCCAGCAGTCTTTATCTCTGTTAAGTCTTCACACTGCTCCCTGCCCCCACCCCATTGTGGTTCCTCTATTGAAACAGGTGGAAAATAAAGTCTTGAGAGTTTAAATTCCCTAAAAACACAGAGCTAGTAAGGTCAGGGTCAGGATTAGAACCCAGGTGCCTGCACCTGTATTTTTTATTATGTTTTGTTTTGTTTTGTTTGCCCTTCTATTGCTTAATTTTTATTTTTTCCCTAGCTTTATTGAGATATGACAAAACTAAGATTTTTTTTTCATTTAGAGGATACAATGTAATGATCTGATATATATATACATTGTAGAAGGACTGCCCCCACCGCCCCCGACAAGTGAATTATCACATCAATCTCCATCTCTTCTCATATATACCTATTTTTTTAGCGATAACATTTAAATTCTACCTCCTAGCAAATTTCAATTATACAATACATTCGTTATCAACTATAATCACCATGTTATAATTAGACCCTCAGACCTTATTCATGTTTAAAACTTGAAGTTTATACCCTTTTATCAACCTCTCCCTATTTCTCCCATCTCACAGCCCCCGGCTTGTGTTCTCCCCACCAAACCATATATACTGCTTTGCAGTCTTTGTTACAGTATTTGTTACTAAAGGCGAATGCAAACAGTCTTGAAAACACCAATTTGATTCCATGTAACAGCCATAATCTAGTGTAAATGAAAACCCATAGATTTCTGTCCCAGTGATCATAAACAAGTTTTCACTGCCCATACAAAATGGTCCTGCCTTCTGCGTTAGGACTGAATCCTTTCCAAAGTTCCTCCTAAGATTCTATAAACCACTGTTAAAGTAGAAGTACAACCTATACGTGGGATTCTTTAAACCGTCAAAGGAAACTTCAGCATATTTATTTTTTTCCTAAAAGAACCACACATAGGAAGCTGAGAAAAACATATCTATTATCATCAACTACCTGAATCCATTTCAGCAACTTTTATTTGATCAACATGCTATAAATGTTAGAGACTATCACCAATTCGTAAGCTCTCCAGGTTCCTGTGGTCCATTACACTTCAGACCTAAGAAGAAAGCCTCTGAACAAAAAAATATATAAACTCATTTCACCAAAATACCAGGTTTTGAGAGAAATATCTTTTTAATGCAGATAGATAGAAAAGCTCAGCCAGGATTTATTAGGCCAAAGTCCATGGGAACATTAAACCAAATGTTCAATATCTCTTTGCAGAATTTCAAATGGTCCTTAATTCAGAAAAGCTTAAAAACCAAGCGAGGCCATGTACAGACACAAACCACAGAGTTTACATTGAAAACAAAATATACCCGAAGACCGAAATACATTTACATCACCTGAACTAGAAGGTGTAAATGCCCTGGAATAGGAGTCAGAAGACCAGGGTTCAAGTTCCTGCTATGACCCAGGCAGCACAAATGGTCTTCCACATTTAATTTCTCTGCAATAAAGTTGCTTTCTTGTGCAAGAGATAATGTCAAAGATGCCTAACCATTCTCACATTCTAGAATTTCATCAGAAGAATTAAGTTTTCCTACTGCTATTCTAACCTAGATGAGGAAACCAAGACCTGGAGGATTAAACTAAATGTCCAATGCACAAGGCTAACAAGTGGCTTACATGTCACTTGGGACAGACCTGCAGCAGCAGGTACTACTGGGGCTCCCCCCACATGACCTCAGATCCCTCTACACAGTTCCTGTGGGCCCCCAACCCCAGCAGCCAGCCCCCATGGCCCTTGGTCATGGGGTGCTGATGCCAACTTCCCCTTGAGCACGAAAAACCACAAGTGCCTGGGAATTTATATCCTGATGGGAGGGGTGAGGATGTATGCATACCCCACCTCCCTTGCCCGTACTGGGGACAACCCCAGTGTGTAACGTACATACACCATCTCCCAGTTTGCCCTGTCAAATAAAAGCAAACTTGCCCTCCTCGAGTCTCAGCTGAATAACACACCCTTCTTACCCTTCTTCTCCTACTGGTTCAACGTCCCTGATCCCCTTCCAGATTTCCTGGAAATACCTCCTCCCAAAAATTACTTCCACATGAATCCTTTTCTCACTATCTGCTACCAGGGAACACAAACTGAGAGAAATTTAAAGGTGACTCTGGTTCAAAGATTTCCAAATGGCAACTGCTTACACACAATTCCTGCTATATCCACCAAACAATACTATTACCAACTTCTTTATGTGGTTGGCTTTAGCTTATTAAGAAACTTTATTTTAAACGACTACCTATGTTGTTTGCCTAAGTAGAAGGTAGTATCAGTATAGTCTAAAAATAAAAGGGATTCAGCTCTGGCTAGTCCAGGTAAAAAGTCCTGAGTTTAAGATCTTAAAAGCACACTGGCACAGGACCGAAAATTCTCCTTGACGAAATCTGAAGGTTTCAAAGACATTTTAGAAGAATAACTTCCTCACTCTGTGATTCACTGGTATCCGATGCTACCTCCCTGTATCATCTAGTCTTGCACAGAGCCAATGGTATGCTCTCTGCACTCAGGGACGCATTGCTTTAGTAGCCATGTTGTGTACGCACCTTACACGTGGCATAATTCCTGGTACATAACCAATGTACAATAAATGTTAAACTGTTTAATGAAGAAACTGAGTCTCAGAGAAGCTGAATATCTTACCTGAAGCCACACAGTTGATCAGTGGGCTAGAATCAGATACAGCTGAAGCCGTTCTCTCCATGCCACCTGCCAGCATCTAGAACCAGATGTGATTCATTCCTAAAACTCATGATGACTTTTCCTAGATGCCTTCATCTATGGCAGTAAGTCTATAAAGTATACACATTTTTACTCTCTTATAGTCTTTCTTTCTCCTATTCTTCCCCCAAAGTCTGAGAATTCCGTGGAACATTGCCACTGACTGATTTTCATCCACTATTTGCCTATTAGCATAACCTCTTTTTATTACTTTCCTTTTTCAACTACTGCTATTACTCCTTTTTTTCTTTCATTATAACCCTCAGAATTGATTTCACTTTTATGTTCATTATTGTTCACTCATAATCAGCTTTTGATTGCATGCTGATTATTCTTAAATTTCAACTTTGTAGTACTGAAGAAAAACAGTGTTTGGTGTTATGCTTCTGATTACAAAATCAGCTGGATTAAGTTATGTAACTGTTTTTAAAAGGCCTGTACCTAAGTTTTAAAATGTAGGTTTTTTGTTTAACCTTGGATGAGCTGTCTGCATAGAGAATGGTTAAGAGCTGGGTGAGATCAAAAAAATAATAAGGTTTGTTTTCCACTTAAGCTATACAAAAAATACCAGAATTGACACATCTGAAGTAAGGCTCTGCATTTATTTCAATTTCTTGCTGCAGTTCAAAATATTTCTAGAATTCCTATTTAGGAAGTGGTATCAGAGTTTGCACCCCATTCCTTGGAATATTCTTCTCTCAACTGCAACTCTTCTTGCTTTAAATTGATCTCACTTTCAGAAATGGTCAGAGCTTCTCAAGCCAGCACTGGTGAATAATGTAGCAGGAAACAATGTTTGGTTCAAAAACAAGTATATGAAGCATAAAGCAAGAAAACTTGTATTCATGGTCCATGAGCCAGCTTTCCAAGCAGCTATAAAAGATGTGCATCTCTAGGAAAGCTCAGAGATGCCAAAAGGGTCCAGGTAGAAAAGCTCAAGTTGAGTCAAGAAACTTGCATACCACACAACACCAAAAGGCATTATTAAGTTCATTTCCTATGGCTACCAGAATAAAGCCCCAAAGACAGTGGAGCGTAAAAGAAATCCATTGTCTCAAAGTTCTGAAAACAAGGCATCATCAGGGTTGGTTCCCTCTGAGGCTGTCAGGAAGAATCTGTTCCATGCTTCTCCCTTGGCTTCTGGTGGTTTGCTGGCCTTCTTTGGTGTTCCATGGCTCGTAGGAGCATCACCATGATCTTTCTTCATGTTCAGATGGGTGTTCTCTCTACCAGCATTTCTGAGTCTAAATTGCCCCCTTTTTATAAGGACACCAGTCTTACTGGATTGGGACCCACCACAATAACCTCAGTTAATTTGATAATCTCTGTAAAGATCCTATCTCGAAATAAGATCACCTTCTGAGGTACTACGGGTTAGGCCGTGAAGGTAGAAATTTGTTTTTGGAAGGGACACCACTCAACCCATGACAGGCACAACTGAACAGACCAATGTGAGTGGCAACCCAAGGAGTTGTGTGGCGTAACAGTTGTGACAACAGCTCTTTGTAAAGTCTCTGAACCAGTTCGCTTTTTAAAATGGGCTTTGTGATGGCAATGAGAATGCCTATCTCCCAGGGTCACTGTAGGAACTCAATGAGACCATCCTCTTCAAGAGCACAACACCAGGCTCATCCATGAGATGTGCTTGAGAAACATCCGGAGTCTATTCCTACATGCGCTCAACCACAAGTTATCCAGACACTATCAACAGCCCTGGTGTAGATGAGTTCCAGAGGAATGCTACAGCTGCATTCCAGAGAGCCCTGCAAAGCCCTCGAGAGCGCCACGCACCTCTCCCTATAACTGCCCTTCTCAGTGGTCTCCACCACACTAGACTATATACATGCCTTAAAGGCAGCAACAACCTCATAAGCCCAAGCTTCCTACCAACCCACCATCTCCAAGGCCTAATAAGTGTGCCTATTGTGCATTTAACAAATACTCACTGGAAGAATAAAAGAATATGAATATCTGGGCACCTGGGTGGCTCAGATGGTTAAGCGTCTGCCTTCGGCTCAGGTCATGGTCCCAGGGTCCTGGGATCGAGTCCCGCATCGGGCTCCCTGCTCTTTGGGAGCCTGCTTCTCCCTCTGCCTCTCTCTCTCTGTCTCTCATGAATAAATAAATAAAATCTTAAAAAAAAAAAGAATATGAATATCTAATAGAATATCAACAGTAAAGGTATTTCTTAAATATTTTAATCAGACATGGGAAACAGGAAATATAGCTCAAACTATACACCAGACAACATTTCTACTTAGAAGAACGTTAACATAAAATATATATTCATTGTACGCTCATGCTCATAGCAGCATTATTCACAATAGCCAGAAACTGAAAGCAACCTAAGTGTCCACTGATGAATGAATGGATCAACAAAATGTTACACGCATGTATAAACATATTATGTTTACACATAAAACTGAATATAATCCAGCCTTAAAAAGGAAGGAAATTCTCAGGGGCGCCTGGGTGGCTCAGTCGTTAAGCGTCTGCCTTCGGCTCAGGTCATGATCCCAGGGTCCTGGGATCGAGCCCCGCATCGGGCTCCCTGCTCCGCGGGAAGCCTGCTTCTCCCTCTCTCACTCCCCTTGCTTGTGTTCCCTCTCTCGCTGTGTTTCTCTCTGTCAAATAAATAAATAAAATCATTTAAAAAAAAAAGGAAGGAAATTCTGGCACTTGCTATCACATGGATGAGATTTAAGGGCATTATGCTAAATGGAACAAGCCAATCACAAAGGACAAATACAGTATGATTTCTCTTACCTTAGGTCCCCAGAGTGGTGACATTCACAGACACAGAAAGCAGAATGGTAGTTTGCAGGGGGTTGGTAAAGAGGGAAATGGGGAGCTAGTGTGTAATGGGTACCAAATTCCAGTTAGGGAAGATGAAAAAGTCCTTGGAGATGGATGGTGGTGATGGCTACACAACATTGTACTTAATGTGAACGTACTTAATGCCACAAAGAAGTACACTTAAAAATGGTTAAAATGACGATTTTATGCTATGTATATTTTACCACAATAAAAAAGTAAGTAATAAAAATTTTAAATATATATATATATATATTTTAGGACCTTTAGAAACTTGGGAAGCAAAAACAAGGTTTCAGAAACATAAAAGGCATTTGCAGGGTCAAATTTTGAATCAAAAGTGCAGTTCTTTTGCTACTTCCCTTAACATCCCAAATTCAATCACGAAAACACTGCTTTGCATTCATAATTAATTTTACTTAAATTACAACAATGTTGCTTATTTAAAACATCAAAGTTCCAGTAAAGGGATTCTTTTCTGACCTATTAAAAAACACTTTGAAGTATGTTGGGGGGAAATAGATTCATCCTGTAGCAGAGAACAAAATATCTCCAAGAAAGAAATACTGTAACTCATGGATTACTGTATACATAACATTACTGATATACTGCAAATATTAAGATAAATGAAATGTCATACTCACTTGTGGCCCTTTGATGGAAAAGGAAACAATAATTTTCTCTCATCTCTATCTGAAGCTTAACTCTCTAAGTTTTCCCCCACATTAAAATTATATTTTATATAAAATATAGTAATAAAATCAATTTTATACCACTCATAAAAGCCTCACCATAAACTTTTATTGGACAAAAAAGAAAGCATCCATTACATTCACAATATGCCCTGCTAGGAGTTTTGGATCTGATATTTCAATCCTAAAAGTACCTGTGATATTGTGATTTGTAATAAGAAATGCGTATTTGGACTTTATCCATGGTCCTAGTATGGAGCTCCTAAAACTGCTGGAAATTCCTAACTGATGAAAGTGATAAAGTTATCTTCTTGTTATGTGCACAAGGTGACTTTTGGACTCCACCTAAGGATGGGGGCTGGTTGCTAGGGGAACCAAGCAAGTGATCAGAGGGTCGGAGCTTTCAGTCCCATCCCTCTTAGGGGAGGCGTGAGGGTCTGGAGATTGAGTTCAATCACCAGTGGTCAAAGATTTAATCAATCATACCTATGTATGAGGCCTCCATAAAAATCCCTGACCTATGGGATTCTGAGAGCTTTGGAGTTTGTGAACACATGGAGTTTTGGGGAGAGTGGTGCACTCAGAGAGCATGGAAGCTATTCAACTCTACTCATATACCTCACCTTAGGCATCTCTTCCACCTGGCTGTTCTTGAGTTATATCCTTTATTATAATAAACCAGTAGTAATCTAGTAAGTAAGTACTCTAAGTTCTATGAGCTGCTCTAGCAAACTGATTGAACCTGAGGTGGAGAGGACCAAGGGAACCTCCAATCTATGGTTGGTCAGAAGCACAGGTGACAATTTAGACTTGAGATTGGCAGGGGGAGGTTGAAGTTTTAGGACTGAGTCCTTAACATGTGGAATCTGATGTTATCTCTGGTAAACAGTGTCAGAATGGTGCTGAATTATAGGACACCCAACTGGTATGGGAGAATCACTTGGTGGTGTTAGAAAACCCATCTGAATTGGTGTCAGAATCTACACCCTTAGGCTCAGCCTCCCCAAAGGACCAATCATAAGACTTCTGCCTCCATTTCAAAGGAGCCTACTCAACACTTAGTCATTCAACCCTTCTTCATCATTTTTATATTAGTGAGGATAATCGGTTTATAACTTACTATCTCAAAATTTATCTAGTTTTCCTAATTAGCCAAATAGCACATTTATTTTTTCATGCTAATTATAAAAAAGTTAACAACTGAAAAATTTATTCTTCTTTTCCCTGTATTGTTGCTTTTCAGGTTTAATGATACATCCCTTTAAAAAGAGTTCTGAATTGTAACAAAGAAATACTCGCCATTAATAGTTTATCCCCTTAATCAAAAATAATTAATAACTTTCAGCTTTCTTTATATTACTTATTTAAGGTCTATGTAAGCCCTAAGGTTGGAATGAGAGTGCATATTAAATGTGGTTTTCCTCTCCTTTTCAAAGGTAAGTTAGCCCAAATAAGTCCTTCAAAGTCCAGGCAGTTGTTAACTACAGCATCTTGACAGCAATTAGGAGAGCAGGATCAGAAGATGGGGGCAACAAGCAAAAAATATCAGTTTCCTTATACAAATGTGAAGAGATCCCCATTGATCTGGCAAAAACTAATATTTTCTAATAAGGCTAAAAATCTCCCAATCAGTGCTGAGGGCAAGAAAGTCCTTTTCCCAAGAGATTTCATTTTATTCCTTCTATTCCCGAGCACACAAAAGGCACCACAAGGAGCCTCTTTCTCTCCTTTAATGTCATTACCTACCTTGACTCTTCTGATTCTCTATTCTGGGCTTCCATTGCTGATCCTTGCAAAGTGAGGCACTGAGGGGATTTAGAGGGAAGGCAGGGAAAAGATCTATGAAAATAAAGCCTTTCTGATTCTAGTTTGCAATAATAATCCTAAAACCAATCACTAATATTTATTGATAATTCAAGGCACAGTGCTAAGATGGTGTGCATGAGCTCAGTTAATGCTCAGTGCAACTCTGGGAGGTGAGTACTGTAACTCTCCCCATTTTGCAGATAAGGAAACTCAGGTACAGGGTAATTTCATCAATTTTACAACCAACAACTTTTTTGTACCACTTTCATGTACCATTGGGAAAAACCTGCCAATCAATCTATGACACAAGTATAAAACATATCTGGAATTCAGAGATGTTGAAATGTGAGGGGAGAACAGTGTGTCTTACAAATAAAATACATAAATAATTTTCACAAGACCATGGGTTTGAATGAAATGAACCCTGCCCCGAGTCCCAGCTTACTGCGCCATGGACTGATGTGGGAACCAGCAGCCTCTGCAGGTGGCTGAAAGGAAGCCCTGCCCAATAAGGAGCTCATTACTGAGTAGTGGCAAAAAGACCCAAACAAATCCTCTTTGGGGAGCATAAAGTGGAGGTAAACAAAGAGAAGCTGAGGTACTTCAACTCAGAATATTGTTTCAAGCAAAGCTGAGGAAGTGTTCTGGGCCTGTATGAAGCCCACTGTCTACATGTATCTTAGAAATACCGGTTTGGCTATTTGGATAAATGAGCTGACTTCTCATGACACCCCATTTTCTCATTTAATAATTCCTTCCTGAGAAATGTTTCATTTTTTTTTAAATTTTTTATTGTTATGTTAATCACCATATATTACATCATTTGTTTTGGTGTACTGTTCCATGATTCACTGTTTGTTCATAAGAAATGCGTTTCATTTTAATCACAAGAAAACAGTCTAAAACAAGGCCCACTGCCATCACCTTCAAGTCTGGTAAATTAGTCCAACACAGATCAAAAAGGTGAAGAGTAAGAAAACCTTTAGAAAGTTGGAAATGTGAAAAAGGAAAAAAGCAACCATGAACATGTGATCTTGGAGAAAACAAGATGGGTTAGCAGCAGTTCATGAAGGATGGAAAATATCATGATGCTCTAAATGGAGATCAGGCCACCCCACCGACACTGCACCCTGAGCTCTGCTACCTGGGGGAGCCATGGTGCTATTCCTAAGACCTCCCCACCTAAGCCATGTGCTGTAGGATAGAGGAAGACACCTTATACAAAACAGTCAATCTTTCAGCCGGCCAGTGATTTAAACCTGAATACAAAAGGATGAGCTAGACAAATAAGATTTTCTTATTAGAAGTATAACATTATGGGAGACAGAAGCTGGATGATGTTTTGGGGACGGGGGCTATAGTAGGCATGGGAATGGATAATCAAAATCACGTACAGGTACCCCAGTGTTTATAGCAGCAATGTCCAAAACAGCCAAAATATAGAAAGAGCCCAAATATCCATCAGCAGATGAATGGATAAAGAAGATGTGGGGTGTGTGTGTGTGTGTGTGTGTGTGTGTGTGTGTGTGTGTGTGTGTGTGTGTGTGTGATGGAATATTATACAGTCATCAAAAAAAAGAGAAATCTTACCATTTGCAACAACCTGGATGGAACTTAAGGGTATTATGCTAAGTGAAATAAGTCAACCAGAGAAAGACAATTATATGATTTCTCTCATGTGGAATTTAAGAAACAAAACAGAGGATCACAGGGGAAGGGAGGGAAAAATAAAATAAGACAAAATCAGAGAGGGAGACAAACCATAAGAGACTCTTAACTACAGGAAACAATCAGAGGGGCATTAAGGAGGGCACGTGATGTAATGAGCACTGGGTGTTACACGAAACTGATAAATCACTGAACTCTATCTCTGAAACTAATAATACATTATGTTAATTAATTGAATTTAAATAAAATTCTAAAAAATCATGTGCAGGTAGAAGTTATAAAGAGATGTAACCAAGATAAGTGACAGAAAAGGCACAGAAGAGCCAACACCAAAGAAGACTAGCCTTGAGTTCTAGCACATGTCCCTTTCAATAAACTTATTTTCCTTGAGATATATCCAAGCAGGTTTCTTTCAACCAAAGAACAGCACCACCCACACAAGACTGAGAGCACAGAAGGGAATAACTAAGCCAGACTGCATCATTCCAACAGGGGCCAGGATGTCATAAACATCAGAAAAGGCCTGGGGCTTGGGGCTTGGAAAGTGCATCACTGTCACTGTGCTCAGGTTTAGAAACCTGTGCTTGGTAAGGCAGGCAGATTTACGGGGGTTTCTATTTCTCTTCTTTTATTTCCATGTTCCTTTCCTGAGGCCATAACAAGGTGTCCAGGGAATACTTGGGCATAGGGACAAAGTACACGGTTCTAGGAGCAAAGATAAGCAGAGATATTTTTTAACTAGAGTGGTTCCTCACACCCTCTCCACTCAGGGATGGTAAACAGGCTTTTATCACCGTTTTGCTTTAGCACAGGATAAGGAGAAGCCAGCAATGGGGACCCAGCACGGAAACTGTGGCTCCTGTCCAGTCTATTGCCTTAATAATGCCAATCTTTCTCTGCTATCCCCATTACCAACATTCAGTCCAATTCAGTTACGGTTTTCCAGAGACAGTCTTGGTTTCTGTTATACCCCTGTTGCCCTAGTGTAATTACTCAGAGTGCTCACATTCACTCTCAAGGTATCCCAATTTGGCAATAAACAATAAATTATGCAGTCACCCTAATTTTGGTCCAAGCCCCCATCTTCTTCCATTTTATATACCATTGGAGGGGGGAAAAAAAGAAACCTATCAATCACAAGTGTGCAAAAAAGTTTAGTTTTCAGAGATACTGAAATGAGAAAAAGTTAGCCTTATAATAAAATATGTAATTGTTGGGGCGCCTGGGTGGTGCAGCTGGTTAGGCATCCAACTCCTGATTTGGGCTTAGGTCATGATTTCGGGGTCGTGGGATCAAGCCCCATATCAGACTCCACGCTCAGTGCAGAACCTGCTTGAGATTCTCTCTCTCTCCCTCTCCCTCCACCCCTCCCTCTGCTTGCACTCATGCACACTCTCTCTCTCAAATAAATAAAATCTTTAAAACATTTATAATTGTTACAGATCACAAAAATAATCAGTGTTAAAGGTAAGACTTAGGCCCAGGCAGTCTGATCCCAGTCCTGATTTATGCATATTGTCCTGACATAATTACAACTGGCACTGAATCAGTTCAACAGTCCCCCAGATGATCTCCATGCCTGGATTCCTCAAACCCTCTTTATCCTATATGCAGAAAGGGTACCCTAAAGCATAAAAGTGCCCCTATCGCCTCACTATCTAACTCTTTGATGACTCCCCATTGCCCTCAAGAACAAACCTTAACTCCACTACCAGACTCACCAGGATCAGCAGAATGGTACCTGCCCCTGTTTATGTCTCCCGCCTAATTTCTCACTGCTCCCCCACCTCAAAATCCACAAGACAGCTCAAAATCCCTCCTGAAATTCCTCAGTGCCCACGAGTCACAAACCTGGGACTCAGACAGCCCCAAAATGGAAATGGATCAAGCACATGGAGAAGTGGAAAGTGGTGGGAAAAGAGAGATTCCAGACCCACATCCCACCAGACTCACAAGTCCCACACTTACACAGACCTACTCCTAATGCTTTGCCATGTCTCCAGGACCAATTTATACATTACATCTAATCACTCCAATTTTAAAATAAAAATAAATTTTAGAGTTAAACATTAGAAAGGTATGCCTTCATGACTGGTGCTGAAGTGCTATTCTTTTGGAACCATTTCTAAAAAGAGGTAAAAGCTAGCCATGACATCGGCACACTGATCAAAGTCTGAACTCAGAACACCAGTTCATCCTCCATTAGCATTCCTCAAAGCCCACTCTGCAAAGGCAATGCAATTTCACAGCTTCTCCAGCATTCCTGAAACCCTCCAGGCAGTGCTTTGCACTTGGGTAGACAGCAAAGGGCATGTGCTAGTCGCCCTTTGGTACATATTTTGACTATGGTCTATTCTCTAAGTGTCCTCCCACCTCAAATCTTTGACACACATGAAGTCCAGAGGCCATTGCTACTAAGTCAACACCAAGATGTGCAAACATTTCTGGAATGACCCAGATCCAGGACGGTGCAACTGAGCTCCCCATGTGACCTTCCCCACTGCTACCTTGGGCTTCTACAGATTTTTGCTTCATGTCATCTGTGCAATATGAACAAATGGGGCCCAGGATGCAGGCCTTGGATTCTCTGAGCCTCAACTTACCCAAATGTAAATGGAAAAAATCATCTCCATCTCACGTGGTTGTTGCAAGGATTAAGTGAAATAAAACATATGGAAACACCAAGCTAGTGTCTAACCCTGAGATGGCAGCAAACAATACATGTTTATCAGATCTGAGAAAGGAAAATGTTTCTAGCTTAATAAAGCCTAAAAAAAAAAAAAAGAAAGTAAATTTAGCTTCTAATTCACTGCAAGAGAATTAATCATTATGAGCCAACTGTATCATTATAAGGTCAAATGTTTTCTTTGGAACCATCTATGAGAATTAGCCCTTTTCAAAGAACAATAAATAGAGGATCAGCCAAGTTCAATAATTTGCAAAGCAAGAACCTGGCAGACCCAGGATTTCAACTTAACTCTGTTTGAATGCAGAACTCATTCCCTTTTCTCCTCTGTTAATCTGTTTCCGAGACTCTGAAGCCAGGGGAGGAGAGAGTCAGTTAAGAGCCTGGAAAGGACAACTGTGCAGCACTGGTTAGTACGCCTGAGTTGGCACAAGCCCAGAGGACCAAAGGTGCCTGCCACTCAGGGCAAAGAGACGGGGAAATGTAAGCAATCAGTGCAACCAGATGGTTCAGCCCAAACAGGATCCTTTAGCAATACAGTTTAATGTTTTAACAGCCTAAGTGTCTTGTCAGCATGAGGCAGGTGACTCCCGGGTACCGTGATTTTAAGCAGGTGACTCTGACCCCTGCACGCAGGCTTAAAGAAATGATGTGTAGAGATCACTCTGCACGGGTCTCTGGCACATGTGGAATGACCAGTCCTATTATGAAAGCCCTTTCACAAGTAGACTTTCTACAGCCCCTTCCTTCCTCTCTTGACTCAATTTTTCTACATCGTTGCTCAACTTCAATTGTTACTTTACCTGCCTCTGGCTCTTCTCTGCGTACCCCACCAACTCACCGAGACCATAAAAGCTTACTGAATACCTAGTCGGGCCAGCTGGGGAAACAGTGGTATGTAAGAAAATCTTTGGCCTCACAGAGCTTACAATCTTATATTTGTAGGAGAGGGAAGAAGACAGACCACAAATAAATACACAAACAACACAGAGTAAACCACCAGTTAAATTGTTGTAAACTGCTAAATAAAGCAAGAAAGGGGCAGAGAATAATCCCCGGGGAGAGGGAGAATCAGATAAAATAATTAGAGAAAGGCCAGTCTGAAGATCTAACATCGAGTCAGAGAGGTGAATAAAGGAAGGGCACACAGCCTGAGATCAGAGGGAGTGGTGTCTCAGAGGCAGGGCACAGCAGGTGCCCCAATGCAGGACCAAGCAGTGCCTTAGAAGACCAACAACACAGCTCTACTGCAGCTATACCATCTCATATAATTACTGGTTTACATGCCAATTTTGCCACCAAAATATGAGCCCCCTGAGGGCAGCCCCTGTATCTCCTTTCTGCATTCACTGTCATACATTGTGCATTCATTAATGAGGTGCATCCATATGCCCAGCATTCTCTTAAGCAATGGATTTACAGGAAAGAACTAAGTCAACATAGTTTCCACTTTCAGGGAGCTTACACCAAATAGCACTGGGCACAGACTAAGTGCTCAGAAAATGAACTAAATGAACAGTATTTGCTTGGTTTTTTGGTTATGGAGTTCTATACATGTTGAGTTCAAGGCTTTCTACAGCCCATCCTCCTTCCTCATTTGCCTAAAAGATCACCATCAGCCCTCCCTTTCGGTTACTCACCTAGCTGCCTCTCCATTCTCTGTACCCGCTACTCTCCCCATCTTCTCTCTGCCCTCTGCCTTTCCACGCAGCCCACCCCACCTGGAATGCCCTTCCCACTTCCATCTTCTTCACCAGACCCACCTGAGTATTATTTCCCATAATTTCATTAGTATATTGATTTTACCATTTGCTCAAACGTGTACAAGTCTCTCAAGCTCTTCAGGCAAAACATTTCCATCGAGTAACAGAAAGCGATAAAGTGACAATTCCCTACTGAGTAGTAAAGAGAATTGAAGGACAAATGATCTGAGGTTACTTACATAATTTCTCTTCCTCCCCAAAATACAAGATACTATTTCAGGGACTTTCTGGGCATTGTGCCTACAGAACTGGGCTAGGATACGGGTGCAGCCAAATTCTCACTACTCTGGGTCTGGACACTCCATCCCCCGCTGTAAAGGATAAGTTTCATTTACAGTAAATAAAACCACTTTGGGACACTTAAAGGTCTTCCCCACACAGAAGGTCAATAGTTGAGCTTCTAAATTATCTGAGATAGATTTCCTTTTCCAACAGCAGAAATTGCAGATGTACTTCATCTTAAAAAAAAAAAAAAAAGATACTTATTCTTTTAGGCAAAAAGGCACATACAGGTGAGTCACAACTTCCAAAGCAGCCTCCACAGCCTCATTTGGCTGATAAGGACTTGCACAGAACCTTTAGGCCTTCACTTCTAAAAGCCACGCATCCATCTTTCTCCTCCTACTACCTGAGAGAGGAGAAAAGTAAGCTGGAGCCATCCATTTTGAAGTCTACAACAGCAGGGGTCTAACCAGATTCCTCCAACGGTATGTGGACCTGAAAGGCAGTGTTTCCCACGGTGTCTATACTTCTCTTACAACACAGCAGCTCTATGAACTTTACCCTGCCATAATAAGTGGGAAAATGGACAAAAAGGGACCAATACCATGTTTAGAATTATCGTTAGCTATTTAAACTCTGTGCCCTCGACCAAGATTTCCCCTCAGACATGACCCATGCAATGGGCTCTGTGTCACAATTTCTGTGCCCACTGTGGCCGTGCCTTGCTATATGCCATGTAATGCAGCACCCTCTTCTCCCAGCTGACTATTTGGACATGGCAACATGGCCTTTATCTGTGAAAAGAGCCCTAACAATGGTTAGATCTTCACTGGGTTGCTGAGTTCACAGAACATTCTCTCTAATAAAAGTTTCAAAGCCAGCCTAGGTCTATAATAAGTATACAGTACAGTGATTAAATGCCTTGTCTTCAGCAACCAGGACTGGGGTTCAGACCCAACTATTTTTTACAAGGTAAATAATTTTGGGCAAGTCACTTAACCACTCTGGGCTCTTATAAGCTCCTTATCAGATGCTGCAAACCCCCACACGATCTGGCCCCTGCCTACCTCAGACTACTATTAGTACCACCACTTTCCCCTCTTTAACTACTTGGACACGCTGAGCTCACTCCCACCTCAGAGTCTTTGCACTTGCTGTTTTCTCTGCCCAATACGCTATTCCCCAGAGTTTCACTTGGCTGGCTACTTTTCGTTCCTCAGGTCTCAGCTCAAAAGTCAAAAAGTCACCTCCAGGATCTCATAAACATAATGTTGAGAATGTGAGTCCACAACTGTACAATCCCATTTACATAAAGTACAAAAAGGAACAAGACCATGGAATGGTGGTCTAAGTCAGGGGACTGGTTACCCTTTCCAGGGTGGAGGTAGCAACAGGTAGGAGCACCAGGGAGCCCTCTGGGTCACTGCTAAATGATGAGGTTTTTTGCTCTGGATCTGGTGACCTGGGCATGTTCAATTTGTGAGAACTCATCAAGCTGTCCACTTATAATATGTACATTTTTAGTACATGCGTTATATTGCAATAAAAAAAATTAGGCCAAAACTAAACTAAAAACCCCACTTTATCAAATTGGGTTTGCCTTGACCATCTAATCTACACTCACCTTCTTGGCTAGTCATTCTTCTTCCCATGATCCTGTTTTATTCTCTTCATAGCTTCTGTCCTTGACTGAAGCCATATTATTTACATACGAACAGTCTAGCCCTTCCCCACCCCCATGAAAATAAAGTATGTGATCATGTTCTCTGCCTGCTTTGTTCACTAACCCCAAATATCAGCACCTAGAAGAGTCCTGTCCTCTACATGGGCTGAATAAAAAATATATGTAAAATAAGAAGTGGATAAAGGGGGCCTTCTTAAACTATAACATCAATCATAAGTCAAAACACTGAAGCCAAGAGCAGAGGAAATAAAAAATGTCAAAGACATTAAACCTCGGGAATAGGTCTCAAATGTTAAATTTAACTATTGGGGGGGTAAAGTATCATTCTAGGGGTACCTTTGTGAATGGTTAAAGTTACTTCTCTAAGCAGAAGCGGGGCCTTCTATCTCTATACACCCAATAGCTTTGCCCAGGGTCCAGTACAAAGTAGGTCTGAGTCAGGAATGGCAAAGATTTCTGAGACACTTAGTGAGGATTTTTAGGTTTGGTGGGAAAAGGGGGGTCATGTTCAATTGTAATGTTTGCCACGGTCAAGGGAATAGTTAGGCACAACATCAAAGGAGACTCAGATGGAGTAGATACTAAAAAGTATCCAAGAATTTGAAGAGTTTCTCACAAGTCATGAGCAATGCTCACCTATTACTGTCAATTCTAAGATGTTTATAAAGAAATAATAAAAGTGTGTCAGTAGTTCCAGGACTTGGGTATAGTTCCTACTTGGTATGCAGACTAACCTAAATCCTGACATAATACATTTTCATGAGGAAGTCTACACTCATCAAGTAACAGCCTGGTGTAATAGAAACTTAAACTATTCTGGAATCGGCTCTGCCACAAACTCTCTTTATAAACCTTGAACAAGTCATTGAACTTCTCTAGGCCTCGATTTTTCCACCTGTGAAATGAGCTGGTTGGACTAGATGCTTGTTAATGTCAAGCTTGCAAGATAGTGTCTTGGACACCATCTGCTCTCCCCAACTTAAAAAAATTCTCACCTTTGAAACCTTGTGTTTACCGGATAACACATCATCTACAAAAATCAAGGCTATTAGATGGAGTGAGGTAATGGATCCTTTCACCTAGTCTTCTTAGCAAACCAAGGCTATCTGTCCCCAACCAGATTCTCTACAGTGTTGTGTTCAGGCTCTCATTTCTTGGTTAGGCAGGAAACCCAATCACACATCAGCTAAACACTTAGGTTTCTCTGCACAATTACTTGCTTTACTTTAGTTTTCACTGCCCTGGGCCCCATGTTTCTCATCAATTCTACACTCACAGTTAGCACCACAGTTCTTGTTTTTTGTAACACTTAAATAATGAATAGGACTTGATCACCTGGAGGTATTCTCCTTACTCTATTACAATAGTTATTAGTGATTTTAATTAGACAAAACTGCCATTCCTTGTGTTATCACACCATACTGTCAAGTGCCTATTAAGGATATTACAGTAATAGGTGTTAGCACCTTTTAAATTTACATTAACAAAAACAGAGAAATGAGAAGTCAGGAAATGAAAAGAGAAGGGGGGGAAAGAAAAACCTTGCGTGTGTTATAATTAGCCAAAGCTTAGAGTAACTCAAAAAATCATTAGTAGCTATCTTTTCATTTTTTATAAAAACTATACTATGCATATCCTGGTTAAATTTGCATGAGTGATAATTTGCCTCTCATAAATTAAAAATGGGAAAATGAACAAGCACATTGCTCTGTGTGGCTGAGACCCACACTGCCCTTTCTTTAAAAGGGGAAAGAGGTTATTTACAGAGAATCAAAAATTGAGCAGTTGAGCGATTTCTCCAAGAGTCATCACCAACTCAAAACTCCCCAAAGGGCTTCTGACTACTTCGACTCTTGTCATTCTGCAGAAGGTAGAATCTCCTGGAAGCCAAGCTCTAACAGCTATTCAGCATGCACCCGGGCCTCCTTAGGTTTCTATTCTCCATAAAGGAGAAGAAAGTGGACAGGGTCAATGCTATGACGTGTTTGTGATGGGACTGACTGCTCCTGGAAAGAAGGGAGCGCGTTTCCCACTTTTTTCCTTGACACCCCCTCCCCCCCCCACACACAAACACATTTCACCAACTCAAGCGCCCTGAAGTCTGCAAAAGCAGTCACCCTGTACAAAGTTCCTCAGGGAGGTGAGTTACTAATACCAGCCAGGCTGGGTTAGGTTTCTAGACATGTTCATCACGTGGCCTAACAAACGCGCTCAGGAGTCAAGACGTTTCCAAAGCTGAACCGACAAAGCGGATAATAAAACCGCAGGACTCCAAAACCCGGCCCGAGGAACTTCTTGACTGGCCACGCAGCGCCAGGTGCGGTGTCGGTGCTCTCCACGTGTGCCCCGGGAAGCCGCCGCCAGCCGCGGCTGAGGGCTAGGCGTCGCCCCCCTCCGTCCCGGGGCCACAACCGAGCGGAGGCGAAGGGGTCCCCCGTGCGCAGCTCCGCGCGCCGCTTCCAGGGGTGCAGCGCCCGCGCCGCCGCGCCCTCGCTGCTAGGAAGGAAGCGGCGGCGGCGAGGAGGGCCGCGGGGCTCCTTGCCACGGGGCACGCTCACCTGGGACCTGGCCGCCAGCAGCGGGGGCCGGAGCACCAGGTCTCGCAGAACTTTCCGGGCCTGCGCTGCTGCGGGAGACGCCATCTTAAACAGGAAACGGCGCGGGGGAGCCAAGTGCGCGCGGGCGGGGAGGCACTAGGGAGGTGAGGCCGGGCCCCCCTCACCCCTCCCCCCGCGCAGCGCCCCAGCGCCCGGCCCCCTGCGTCCGGCCCCGCCCCTCTGTGTGATCAGACTGAAAGACAGGCAGAAGTGGGTTCCCTGGCTCTACATTCCTCTTGCGGCTCTGGGATTTCTTAGGGATAGTAAGAATTGATTAAAAGCACGCTGGGGGTGCGCCTTCCCTGTGGCAGGCACTACAGATTAGGCAGTGAAGAAGGTTGACGGATTTTCTGCTCTCAACAAAGTTTATAGAGTCTAGTGGAAGAAGTAGATAGTAACAATGATGCAAGTAAGGATTTAAATTACTATCATGAATAGGCAAAACACAGGATTTTTAGGGCAGTGAAACTGCTCTTTATGATACTCCAGTGCTGAATACATGTCAGTATATATTCATCCAAATCTGTAGAATAACCAATACCTAGAGTGAATCTTAATTTAAACTAAGAACTTTCAATGATAACGATGTGTCAATGTACAAATATGATAAACAATGTATTGATGTGTCCACTGTAACAAATACACCGCTCTGGTGGAGGATATTGACCAGCAGAGAGAAGCAAGACATTTGAGTATGTCTATGTGTGTGTATGGGGGGGGGGGGTGGCAATAAGGGAAATCGCTGTACCTTCTGCTGAATTCTGCTATGAATCTAAAGCTGTTCTTTAAAAAATGACGTCTTAAAATTAAAAAAAAAATACTATCATGGACAATTCCTTACTTGGGAGTATAGCAATTAAAAGGGAGGAATGTGAGGAGCCTGGGTGACTCAAGTCAGTTGAGCCTATGCCTTCCACTCAGGTCATGATCCCAGGGTGCTGGGATCAAGTCCCACATCCTGCTCCCTGTTCAGCAGGGAGTCTGCTTCTCCTTCTGCCCCTCCAACCACTTGTGCCTGCTCTCTCTCTCTCTCTCTCAAGCAAGTAAATAAAATCTACAAAAAAATAAATAAATAAAAGAGGGGAATGAAATAGTTACCCTTAGTGTTTCCTGCATGAGTTGCATTTTAGAATAAGCAAAGACCCCAAGATGATCATGAAAAGTCCATCTTTAAAGAACTCTTAATAAAGTGGGAAGGAGTAAAAGAGTCCAGGAATCACCATGCTATTCCCTTAAATAGTAATTAATGTGGGCCACACTCATCAGTGAGTGGACTATTTAAGGGAAAGTTTGTGGGGAACTTGGCAATGAGGGGATCAGGCTGTTACATCCCTACATCCCTAAAATTTTCCATCTCAGAATTCTCAAGGCTAGAAGTCTGAAATCCAGCACTGCTGCTCTCCCTCCAGGGAGCCTAGGGGAAAATGCATTCCAGGTCTCTTCCAGCTTCTGGATGCTGCCCGGGGGTTCCTGGGCTAGTGGCCACATCACTCCAATCTCTGCTCCGTCTTCACTAGAATGAGTGGGGCTGTCCCCAAACTTCCTCTGCCTCTCTAAGCATACATATGCTTGCATTTAGAGTCCACCCAGGTATCCTAGGGTACGTTCTTCTTCAGATCCTTAAATTACACATCTTTTGCCATATAAAGTAATATTCACAGGTTCTGGCATTTGGAGGTGGACATAGCTTTGGGGGGCCCCCATTCATTCCACTGCATGGGATGCACTTTGAAGCACTTGGCATCACTTACAATGTTTTCTTGCCATTAAAGTTATTTGAGTTTAATAAAGACTCTTGGGTTTATGATCATTTACAGGAATACTGGGGACAGAGAAATAATGTGAAAGGACTCTCTAATGAGGCAAAACCAAAACGTGGAACAGTCTTAGGACAACAGATGTGGTATTTGTGTGTGTAAATCAATGGCATTTGAAAAGGTGAAGGAGGACTGTTCTAGAGTAAAAGACATTTAAGAACAAAAGCTTACCTAATGAAGGACATAAATTGTGATGCTTGTTTGGATCCTAATTCGATCAAAGCAACTCTAAAAAGACCTCTTTGGGTCAATCGGGAGAATTTGAGTTTGAACTGGTAATAGGTGATCTCAAGGCATTAGAATGAATTTGATGAGCTGTGGCAATGGCATTATAGTTGTGTCAGGCATGTCTTCCTTGGGTCCTGGCTCTGGCGTCCCAGCTCCATGTTCACTCTAGCTGTTGCTGTTGTGCTCAGAGTTGTGCAGGTGAAACATGATGGCACCTCCCCTAAACTGCACCACAGATCTCTCACTTTCTGGTCTGGGCTGCTCAGGTCTTCTCTGTGGCCTCCTGAAGGACACCTGTGGGAAACGTTCCACCCATTCTGTCTGGTTCTGAAGCATTCCATTGCACACCTGGGAGTGTTAAGAGTGTTAACACCCACCCCGTGGGGCATCCCTGACCAAGACGGTATCCAGTGGATAAACACTCCCCATTTCAGTCACTTAAGGCACATGGTGAATGAAATTCTACAGTTCCTCAGGGGGTTCTCAACAGAATCAAGCCCAGGTGCCCTCAGGTGCATCCTTGGATTGGCTTTGCCTCCTCCTGGGTTCCACTCTTCTCAGTTCCACATTGCTCCTTGGGATCATTTCCCAAAATAACAACTTGCATGGAAGTCCTTGTTTTAGGCTCTCCTTTTGGGGGGAACCCAGGCTGAGACTGTAGTTATGACAGAAATTAATCATTTAAAAGACATACCTATTGAAGTATTTAGAGTTGAAATGTCATGATGCCCAGGTTTTATTTCAACAACATAAAAGCAGAAAGAGAAGGAAAGGGGTAGATGAAGCAAATGTGGTGAAATCATTAGATTGTTGAAAGTGAGTGTCATGTCTCTAGGAGTATATTCTTGTAACATTTCCCATGTTAGAGCACATCCATCCTCTTTGCTCAACAGACAAAGGAGGATTTCAGTGCTGTGTCTCTGACTGAGTTAGGAGAATGCATTTCTTATAATTTCAAAAATAACAGGCCATGTCATTTTTTTAATTTGTTTTGCTTTATACTGCCTTATTGACAGTAGTTTCTTCCATTGATACTAACATTTAATTCCTAAGGAGTACTGATATGTATCTATACTATGACGTGATAGTACCTTGCACACTGAACTTGCTTTTCATGTCTCAATTAGACTGCACCACAACCCTGTGGTGTTTTCTCTCTTTCCTTTTTCATTTACTTTTTTTCTCATTATTCTCTCCCTCTCACCCTTCCTCCTGGTTGCTCAATAACAGGTATTTCCACCTGCTGCATCTTTTCCTAATCAATGGGTTGTGGGGTGTATGGTGTATGGGTCTGTGAAGCAATAGAAAAAAATATATTGGTCTCTGCCTCAATTCCTGCACAGAACTCCAAAACCCTTTGGAATTTCCTGTGTTATAGGAGCATCTTTTATTCCAATGAGGCGACTCTTGGTGGGCTCCTGGATAGCCTCAGAACGGGGGCAGGTCAACAGAAAGACTAAGCCATGACTGGAAGCTTGGAAATTTCAGCCCACCTCCCATCTTCTGGGAAGGGGAGAGTGCTGGAGATTGAGTGGAGGATTGATCAGGTCTACATGATAAATCCCTCCATAAAAATCCCAATAGTACTGGGTTCAAACAGTGTCCAGGTTGATGAACATTGCCATGGAGGGGGGCACACCCCAACCCCATGGTGATGGAGCTCCTATGTTCAGGACCCTTCTAGACCTCACCCTATGTATCTCTGAATCTGGCTATTCATCTGTATCCTTTTTCACATCCTTTATTGCATAATATATTGATAGATGTAAGTAAATATTTCCCAGAGTTCTGTGAGCTGTTCTAGCAAATAACTAAACCCAGGAAGGGGGTCATGGGATTTATAGCTGGTTGGTTGGTCAGAAGTACAAGTGACATCCTGGGATTTCTGATTGCCATCTGAGGTGGGGGGCAGAGGCAGTGTTGTGGGACTGAGCCCTTAACCTGTAGGGCCTGCACTCTTAGTGTCAATTGAATTGAATTGAATTGAATTGAATTGAATTGAATTGTGGGACACACCCAGCTGGTGTCAGAAAGATTTGCCTGGTGTGGGGGAAAACCTCAGTCCATTCAAAGGGAGAGTTTGGTATTCTAAAGAAAATCAGATCAAATTACTAAAAACAACTGACATGGAAGTATGGATTCATTATAAAGTACTTGATTATAACTCAAAATACAAGTTGTATTTCTAAGCCAGGAAAAAAAAAATAAGTGAAATCTATTTGAGCTCCCATCCTAAAAAGCAAAATTTTGAAAGTTCAACGTGGGGTATTTCCTGTGGCCTCATTAGATAAAAACAATTCACTTGTTTGATCCAATTCATTCTAACTTGTCCATCTGACTAATTTCACATGGCAAGGGCAGAAAGGCCTAGTTTGACAGTGTACCAGGGGTTTTAGTCAGGACTCCTTTTGTTGTAAGAGACAGAAACTGAAGCCAAACCCATGGTACTCATTGGCCAACATAAAACACCGCAGAAGGAAAGAGTGTTCATTCTTAAAGATAACTGGCATCATAGGCCCAAACATCATGAGGACTCTGTCTCTCTTCATCACAGGTCTGAGTTTCTCTCAGCTTGACTTCTTTCAAAACACTTTCTTTTACAAAATGAGGAATTTAGGTACTCGGAGCTCTAGTATCAGACCCTTAACTTCTCTTGATTAAATGAAAGAGAGCCCTCATCTCTCAGCTCAAATTCTAAAAATATCTCAGATTCTGATGAAGCAGGCCATTGGGGTCCCCGTTCCATTCCTGAACAAATCTCTGGGGCCAAAGAGACTTGCCATGCTGCTTTAGGTTGGGTTCAACTACAAGTGGTTTTATTAACGAAGTTCTCCCAGTGGGAAATGTTAAGGGGATGGAGGAAAGAAAAAGAGGAAAACAGGCAATCAAAACTAATTTCGGATAAGTGCTAGCCAATCTCTGATCTCACAGGGAGCTCTGGAGCATATTCTCATATCAGAGTTTGTCCCCATCTTGAAGGAAGGGAGCCTGGCTTTTGCAACTGCACACTAGTCATTGATCACAGGTTGCCCCGAGGGACTATAATCTCCTAGATAGTTTTAGCTCTGGCTCCCTAGAGGTGAGGCAGCTCTAGTAGTCCAGGGCAAACCTCTGAAGAAGGTTGCAGGTACCAGCTATTTGCAGCATAGCCCAGGGAGGTTGGGGACTAGGCATATAGCACTGACTGGTGTCAGCTATAGATGCTCATCCCTGTGTGGCATAATTATTTTGAGATTAATCATGTTGTTTTGTGCATCAATAGTTCATTCCTTTTATTGCTGAGAAGCATTCCATTGTAAAGATACAATTTGTTAATCTGTTCACCTATTGATGGAATCTAGCACTTTTATGTATCATATATATTACATTTATATGTCATATTCTTTCATTGGTACTGTAAGGTAGGTTTAATGCCCATTTTACAAAAGAGGCATTTATGCTCAGAGAGATGAACTAAGTTACCTGATAAGTCAGCTCCTAAGTAGTGGAGCTTAGATCTCAGGCTTTTTCCCTTCAGCAAAGCCTATGCTTTTTTCTACTCTCCCCACCCTCCTAAGAACATAAATAGACACCAACTGATTGTTATTCACTTTAATTGGTAAAATGTATATATTCAGAAGTTTTCCAATTTTATGCTCTTACTTAAAAGACTTACCTTTAGCTTTGATGCTTTCTTTCTGCCATAACTGGGAAATAACTAATTCTCTTCTTTCTTTCCTCTTAAAATTAATGAGACAAAGTAATTCAGTAGGATGCTTCCTAGAGATTGCCCAATGATTGGTCATTTTTACTCTACTATACCAAGTCATTTGTCCATTTCACTATTGAGCTAAACAGCTGATGGTTTAAGAAGGCAGCACTAAGTATGTGCCCTATTCAGATGCCTTGAGGTTTCAGAGTAAAATGGGAAATGATACCAGATAAAACCAATAGGAATTTCAGCAGATTTCTCCATGACAAAACCTCACATCTCATTTCTTAGAAAACACCACTGTGCCCACACTGGCACCTTAAATTTATACATTTACATTTTGGACTTGTATATGTCCAATCCCCCCAGTTCAGTTGTAAACTCTTTGAAAGCATCCACCAAACCAACTCTGTGTAAAATCGGGATGTCCAAGCTCAAAGTTTTAAATTCATTCAACCCAGAGTGTAGACATTCTAACTTGCCAGCCTAAAGTCTTTAGATAAGGAGATGCCTAAGAATACAGTTTGAGAGATTTTACCTATGTTATAATAACTTCATAAAGCAGTGGGAGCTGAAGAGCTCGTCAGACAAGGAGCCAGAAGGAAAATGAGCAAAGTCTAGGTTATTAAGAATGCAGCACATTTTGTTGGAGTTCTGCCCATATCCCCTATGTCCTCACCTCTATCCCCTATGTCTTCACCTCTGTACTCAGAAGGCTACTTACTGAAATCCCTTCAGTTCTCTCTGGCTGAGGTCATTTGTCTGCCTTTGAGAACAGGCTTGGCCAGCATGCAGGACAAGCCAAAAGAGCAGGAAGGTTAATTCCTTTAGAAGCAATCCTCAACTGTTAACAAATTATTGGTGCATAAACACTCCAGCTCCCTCGCCTCTTGGGTGGGATAATTCTGAAGGTGATCTACTTTGTCTCGTAGAGTTTCTCAGTGGCATTGAGCCCCACTTAATGTAACAGTCACCTGCTCAGTAAATCACCCATTATTGTCTTCCTTGCATTCTCTGTCTCACTTCCAACACTTCTATCTGTGCTTCCTGGAATCACTTTCCAAATTAACTTCTTACACTAAAATCCTTGTCTAAGAGGCAGCTACTGGGGAAAGCCAAACAAAGCAGACATTAACTAGAGTAGTAACAGCAACCACTGTAACAAGTACCCAGCATACTGGGTTCGGTGCTTCAAATACAGTTACCCATTCAATACCCATAGAGAATGTAAAAGGTAGGTGTTTTTATTCCTATTTGACTAATGAAGAAATCAAGTCTTTGAAAAGTCAAGACTTAATCAATTTCACGCATTAAGTAGCAGAGTCAGGTCTCCCTCCCCAGGTCTGAGTGACTCCCAACTCTGTTTTATACACTATCAAAACTCTCAGGCCAGCCCCCTTGGAGTTGTGGAGTGCACAATTAATAGAAGCTTACCTACTGGTCCTGGGAAATGTAAACATCTTTTTCTTACTTGGTTGATAGTGCCCAGGAAAGGACTGGGTATGTTGTAGCTTCCAGCAGAAACTAGTGAAATCAAAACGATTTTTTTATTTGTTGTGACTCTTTTGAAGCCTTCACATGCAGTTTAAAATGAGCATTAGCTCTCCTAGCTGTGTTTGCAGAAGTAATATCAAAATGATACCCTATTCACATTTCTGTCTGCCATTTATTCTGGCCTCACTGGTGTGCTGATGAAATTACTAGAAGTGAACATTCTCATTCTGTGCTTCTCATTATTGAGGAAGGAAACTCAAGGAGTTCCCAATATATTTTATTTTTTTAATATATACACATACACTGTTTTCCTTGTTCTTGAATATATGCAATTTATCTATCAGAGCAGCTTCCATTTCTTATTCATTCTTATTCTTATTTTTCATGCATATGCCAGAGAGAAGGAATTTTAATCACTGAAGGAACATTTGTATAATAAAAGCGATCTCTGCAATTCCTTCAGTGAAGAGCAGGAATAAATGATCTATAGATTCTTAATGCATTGCTCCAAAAATGAGTTTCAATTTGCACAGAAGATTCAATAAATTGTTCTGTGTCCCTTAAAGACGTACAGATGCCTCATGGGATATACTGCAAAGGATTCCATTTAGAAAGAATTTTATGAGTAATATATTCTCTGCACTTGTCTCCCCTCTGTTAATGGCTAACAACATTGAATAATACAAGCATGCTGTTTTTCTTTTCCTTTTAATAAGAGGTCCAGCATGAACTTCCCTCTAAAGTTTTTTGAATTTTTCGGAATTTAGCACAAACATCATTTGTGATTTAAAAGCACAACACAACAGTTGAGACCAAATGAGATCTTAAACTTGTTCAACAATTGATTAACTTTATACTTAAGAAGTAACACCATTACACTTAGTTTTTATCTGTGGTACCTTTACAATATGCCTATGGCACAAGTATTATATCCATTTCTTAGGCTATAACTGAGGCTCAGAAAGGGTAAGTACTTTATTAAAGGTCACACAATTATCACAATGTTTTAATGTTACCCACAAGTTTTGTCATTTTGTACCTTTATAATCCATTCTACTTAGACTTATCATATAGATACTGCCCTGCAGGTTAGTCTAAACATCAAATATTTTGTCTCTAAGACTTGGCTCTTGTTCCAAAGGCATTAAGTAGTTTATTCTTTACATTATGTGGCTGAAGGCTTTTCATATTGCTTTGCTGGGTATAAGGAGTGGTAACTAACATTTTTGAGACATCCCAATTAATCTTAACTTATTAAACAAATAATAACATCAAATTTTTCCTGTTTTTATTGTTTGGGTGGTTAAGAAGAGCACAGAATCTACCTACATATGCTCATGATTCATTTCTGGCTTTACTGTGGTCTGGTAGTATTGATGGAAGACTGTTTAAAACATAAATTAATTATCATGAATAGAATAAAGAACTATTTTTCCTCTTAAATTTTAATTTCAAATTTTTTTAGCCTAAGGATGTTATGAAGCTTCATGTCTGATATCCGGAATCTTCATACGACTCTAACATCAATAGAGTATCCTTTCTGTAATTGTGTCTAAAATTTCATACAAAAGAGGAGAGGGAGGAAGCCATCATGCTTTTTTACCTTGCTGGATCTCTAACCTGTGCCAGGCATGTTTTGAGGTGTTACTTACTTTCACTGTGTTGTTGTAACAGCCATGAGAAACAGGTTCTAATGTATCCCAGACATTTCACCAAGGCTCTGCAAGGTCAAGGAAGTTGCCCAAGCTGAAGACATTGGGAAGAGGCAGGGTGGGGACTGGAATCCTGAACTGTCCAACTTCATGGCTCAGGAATTTTCCATCCCAGTGTATCCTAAAACATGGATGGCCCAGAAAACTAATTTCAAAAATGATGGCAGGTATTATGTGAAAATAAGGTTTTCATATAGGCCAAATTAATTTGGGGAACAACAGAGTTAACCAGAGTTCTTTACTCCAGGATTTTTTCAGAGCCCATACCATGCTAATTCACGAACTCAATCTGGACGGTGACAGGCAAAATTCTAAGATCGCCTCCAAGATTACAACCCCTGGGTTCTATATAATATCCTCCCCTTGAGCAAGGGTGGGATTTGTGAAATAGATGAGCCACTGCTCCTGTAATTAGGCTGTGGTATATGGCAAATATGAAGGGAGTCAGAGCTGACTTGGAGTTAATCAAAAAGGAGATTTTTCTGGGTGGGCCTGACTTAATCAGCTGAGAGCCCTTAGAAGAGAGACTGGGGTCATTCTGCTGACTGTGAAAAACAAGCAGGCATGTGTGATTGCCTATAGAGAGGGCTCTCTCTAGTTGCTGAGGGCCTTAATCCAAACTCCACAAGGAACTGAATTCTGGCAATTACCACATGAGCTTGGAAAAGGGCCTAAGTTTGAGAAAAGAACACAGCTCAACCAACACTGATTTCACTCCAGTGAGAATCTGCAGAAAACCCAGCTAGGCCAAGCCTGGATTTCTGAGCCATGGAATCTGCGGGTGTTGTTTTATGCTGTTAAGTTTGTGGTACTGTATTATGCAACATTGAAAACTAATGCGGAGAAATAACACTTAATTTTCAAGAAATCTTTTCTTTCTAACTTTTTTCCCGGTTTATCTCATAAGACTGGTGTTTTGTTGAGTCACCTAGGTAGCTCAGTCTGTTAAGCATCTGACTCTGGATTTTGGCTCAGGTTGTGATCTCAAGGTCATGAGATTAGGTCCCGTGCTGGGCTTTGCCCTGAGTGGGGAGTCTGCTTGCGATTTTCTCTCTCTCCTTCTTCCTCTGTCCCTCCCTTCACCCCTCCCCCTTTTATTTTTTCTAAAAGAAAATAGAAATAGGGGTACCTGGGGGGCTCAGTCCTTAAGTGTCTGCCTTCAGCTCAGGTCATGATCCCGGGGTCCTGGGTTCGAGCCCCGCATCAGGCTCCCTGCTCGGCGGGAAGCCTGCTTCTCCCTCTCCCACTCCCCCTGCTTGTGTTCCCTCTCTCGCTGTCTCTCTGTCAAATAAATAAATAAAATCTTAAAAATAAATAAATAAAAATAAAAATATTAAAAAATAAATTAAAAAGACTGGTGTTTTGTAAAATTAACTTTTAGGAAATGCTGCATTTTTTTCTCTGTTTATATTTTTTTATTTAAGTTTAATTAGCCAACATACAGTACATCATTAGTTTCTGATGCAGTGTTCAATGATTCATTGGTTGCATATAACACCCAGTGCTCATCAGATCACATACCCTCCTTAATGCCCATTACCCAGTTACCCCAGCCCCCACCTCCCTCCCTTCTGCAACCCTCAATTTGTTTCCCAGAATCAAGAGTCTTTCATGGTTTGTCTCCCGCTCTGATTTTTTCCCATTCGGTTTTCCCTCCTTTCCTCTATGGTGCTCTGTGCTATTCCTTACATTCCACGTATTAGTGAAACTATGTGATAACTGTCTTTCTCTGCTTGACTTATTTCACTTAGCGTAATGGCCTTCAGTTCCATCCATGTCAGTGCAAGTGGTAGGTATTCATCCTTTCTGATGGCTGAGTAATATTCCATTGTATATGAACCACATCTTCTTTATCCATTCATCTGTTGAAGGGCATCTCGGCTCCTTCCATAATTTGGCTGTTGGGACATTGCTGCTATGGCTATTGGGGTGCAGGTGTCCCTTCTTTTTACTACATCTCTATCTTTGGGGTAAATACCCAGTAGTGTAATTGCTAGGTCATAAGGTAGCTCTATTTTTAACATCTTGAGGAACCGCCATACTGTTTTCTATAGTGACTTACGAGCTTGCATTCCCACCAACAGTGTAAGAGGGTTCCCCTTTCTCCACATCCTCACCAACATTTGTTGTTCCTTGTTTCATTAATTTTAGCCATTCCAACTGGTGTAAGGTGGTATCTCACTGTGGTTTTGATTTGCACTTCCCTGATGGCAAATGATGTGGAGCATTTTGTCATTTGTCTGTTAGCCATTTTGTATATATCTTCTTTGGAGAAGTGTCTGTTCATGTCTTCTTGACCATTTCTTGACTAGATTATTTGTTTTTGGGTGTTGAGGTTGAGAAGTTCTTTATAGATCTTGGATACCAGCCCTTTTTCTGTTATGTCATTTGCAAATATCTTCTCTCATTCTGTAGGTTGCCTTTTAGTTTTGTTGACTGTTTCCCTTGCCATGCAGAAGACTTTTTATCTTGATGAAGTCCCAATAGTTCATTTTTGCTTTTGTTTCCCTTGGCTTTAGAGATGTGTCTTGCAAGAAGTTGCTGCAACCGAGGTCAAAGAGGTTACTCCCTATGTTCTCCTCTAGGATTTTGATGGATTCCTGTCTCACATTTAGGTCTTTCATCCATTTTGAATTTATCTTTGTGTATGGTGTAAGAGAATGGTCCAATTTAATTCTTCTGCATGTGGCTGTCCAATTTCCCTAGCACTGTTTATTGAAGAGACTGTCTTTTTTCCATTGGATATTCTTTCCTGCTTTGTTGAAGATTAGTTGACCATAGAGTTGAGGGCCCATTTCTGGGCTCTTTATTCTGTTCCATTGATCTATGTGTCTGTTTTTGTGCCAAGAGCATACTGTCTTGATGATCACAGCTTTGTAATATAGCTTGAAGTCAGGCATTGTGACGCCCCCAGCTTTTTTTTTTTTTTCCAACATTCCCCTGGTAATTTGGGGTCTTTTCTGGTTCCATACAAATTTTAGGATTGTTCCAGCTCTGTGAAAAATGTCGATGGTATTTTGATAAGGATTGCATTGAATGTGCAAATTGCTCTGGGCAGCATAGACAGGAAATGCTGCATTTTAAATGACATTCATCTCTCCCTTGGAGAAAGAGTAATGGTCAGCATACACCATTTGTTTCCAGGAACAGGCAGACTTTGTTTCAATTAAAAGAAGGGACATGTCACCTCCTAAAGAGGAGTGGAGGATAGTGTTGAAGCTGATGAAATAAAAACAGATTCAAAGGGAAATGTCAAAATTTAACTTCTGTGATGGTTAATTTTATGTGTCAACTTGACTGGGCCACAGGGATTCAGATTTGGTTAGACATTATTTCTGGGTGTGTCTACAGGGGTGTTTCTAGATGAGATTAACAGTTGAATCGGTAGACTGTGTAGAGCAGATTGTCCTCCCCAGCATGCGTGGGCTTCATTTAATCCACTGAAGGGCTGAATACAACAAAAGGCTGAGTAAGAAAGAATTGTCTGTCTCTACTTGACTGTCTTCAAGCTGGGATATCAGTCTTCTGCCTTTGGACTTGAACTCACACTGGCTCTTATACCATTGGCTCTCCTGGTTCTCGGGTCCTTGAACTTGGACTGTAATTATACCATCAGGTCTCCTGGTTGTCCAACTGGCTACTGCAGATCTTGGACTTCTCAGCCTCCATAATCATGTGAACCAATTCCTCATAATACATACATACATATATATTTATATTTATAAATAAAATGTATACATATAACCATCCTGTTGGTTTTCCAGAGAGCCTAGATGTTGTGGCTGGGTTCATAGTGACAGAGAGTGGTGAGGACCTAGAGCAATGAGTGGGCTACTTGGACAGTTCTTTATATGGTGACATTTATCCTGGGAAATTATTGCAGTTGGAGGCAGTCCCCTTCTCAGCCTGACCAATTCTGAAATTTAAACCATCATTGCCCCAGAGTTGATGAGTGATACCTTCCAAAAACACTAGAGGAATCCAAAATGTCAATAATGTACAATGAGAAGCACACGAGTTAGAAAGACCATTTTGAGTGGGCCTGATCAGGACATCCCCTCTTGTAAAAAAGCCCCATTTGTGATGGCTTGCCTATGAAATTAAAGAGAAAGGGGCATATCCTAGAAGATTCCTAGGTTTCTGATTGCAAACCAGATGGCTAGTTGGTGGTGGCCATCACTGAAAAGGGGACACAGGCTTAGTAGAAAAAGATCATTGGTTAAGTCATGTCGATCTTGAGATGCCTTTGAGATATCCGGAAAGGAGATGTCAAAAAGGCAATGAAATATGTGGTCACTACTAGGCTAGAAGTGTACATATGTGGGCCATCTGCAAAAAAGTCAACACTGAAGCTGTGACCATGGAGGAGATTGTCCAGGGAGAACATTCCTAAGGAATTCCTGTAGCTGATGGGCTGAGAGAGAAAGATAAACCTGAAAAGGTGACAAGAACTTTTTGGGAAAGCATAAGACGATGATATTTGAGCTCCTACTCAAAGGATAATTAAGCTTCTGACTAGAAATAGTAGGACAGACATTCAGGGATGGAGGGGACGTAATGAGCTGAATCACTCAGGACAACCTGAGCAGGGCAGATGTATGGAAGAGCAAGTTACAGTTTGATTGTTGAACCTGAGAGGGAGACACAATGACAAAGGAGATGGCTGCCATATGATGAGCCATCTCCAATGTCATTGTTAGGGTTTGTACTCATTCAGCAGATACGTGGTTCTTAAACTCAGGAGGCTGAGTGTCAGGGCTCTGGACATCCTGTCTACACTTCAACTGCAGCGCCTTTGCTTTTTGTTTTTAGATGTGGCTAAGACAGTATTTTGAGATCTAAATCCGTGTTATTTTTCCTCTGTTTGTTAGATTGGACAGTGAACTTTTTCAAGCCAACTGTTTCTTACCTCTGAATTTCTAGAACTCAGAACATCATAGATGCTCAATAGTTACTCAGTGAACGAAAAAGGAAACTATAGTTAGTATTTACTGAGCTCTTATGTGTCAGGCACTACTTTAAAATCTGACTTCATAATAACTCAAAATTAGATACTATTTTTATCACTTCATTTTACAGATGAAAACAAGAAGATTGGAAAGGAAAGTCGCTTTCTAGAAAGAAAAGGAGCCAGTATTGGGAACCTTACATATCTGACTCTAATTTTTGTTTTATTTTCCATCACATGGTACCATATCTCTTTTAACATGGACCCAAATTGTGTTGGCCACAATCAAATTTCCAATTACCCAAATGCTGGAATAAATGCCTTTATAAGCTTCATAAACTACCCTCCCCCACTTTCTTTTGTTTTGTTTATTGCCACTCCCTAACCTTGCTATTGCTATATGCACATTGAATTTATAAAGTACCATATTAGTCAGGAACATTCTATTTTTTTATAGCACAAACATTTCCAGATGCATTCCTGGGATTTATGAATTAATATCACCAGTTGGATGGTGTGTTTCATATTATTTTGGTAGATAAGAAATCCTTAATGGGAGGCTTGATGATAACAGCGAGCAAGGATTGCCATTCCTCTCCCCATTTAAAAAAATCCATTCTATTATTTGGGGGTGAAATGTAAACCAGCACATTTTCATTTCATTCCCTGCCTATATTGTTCTCTCAGTAACTTTTTTCAGGAGGGGAAAAAAAAAGTTAACTGAGATGGGGAAAATTCAATAGCAATGTACAGTAGACTCTGAAGAATGTATACTGTCATTTACCACCATTTGGCTGTCTGATGGTTGATTGCTTTCTGAAAGCTCTAAGAACAGGAGATCAATATGCTGCAAAAGTCTGTTTTAGCATTGTGGGAACTTTTACCGCACTCTAGTGCTATCAGCAGGTGGCTAGAATAGACTAATCCTGCAAGCAATCCATAAAAAAACCTTCCACATTTGCCACCACCTGGCTCCAATCTACATTTCCCATCTTATCTTTTGTCCCCATCTACATTCCTACCTCATAATGCCAAATATTATTGACTGAATATGCCCTAAATATTCACCTGCCAGGACATTCAGATCTGTTGGTCTTGAGTATTCTACTCTCCTAGGTGAAGACCAGTTAGTTCTTCAAAACCAAACTCAAACCTCATGTCACATGTGAGGTTTCTCCTCCCAGCTGATGCTCTCTGACCAGCCCTCATTCATTCATTCACTCATTTATTCATTCACTCACTCAACCAAGTTTTCCTGAGCTCTATATCAGGTACTATTGAGAGAGTAGCAAACAACAGAGAGATGGTTCCAACCCTCATGGAGCTTACAGCTTAGGTGAACCCAGGAAAAATTAATTACTGCCTTTCTTGGCACTGTTGCTTTTCTGTCTCTACTTGTATCTATTATGTCTTTATTTTTAATTATGGGCACACCCCTAAGCATCATGGGCAATTTAATATCTTATTCATCTTTTTGTTCCCATGGTCACATCCAGTCCTTCCCACACATGAGACACTCAATCAACTTGTGTGTAGGAGAGTCAGATTTTCTATGTGATACCTCAGAAAAACCCAGTAAATGAATAAAAGACTCCTATGGCTTTAAGCAATATCCTGATACCAATCCCTTCCTTCTCTCCAGCCATTGTTCCAGATTTGTAGTAGAAAAATAGGGAAACAGAATCATCCCTACAAGAGCACATGGTTTCTTCTGGTTTTAACCACCCCAGGATTTAACCTCCTTTCATTCTGGATCTGTGCTATCCAATACATATGGCTGTTGGCATCTGAAGTATGACTAGTCTGAGTTGAGATGTGCTGTCAATGAAATCCAGTGGATATCTGATAAATACTTTTATATTTATTACATATCAAAGAGATAATGTTTTGATCATATTGAATTAAATAAACTATATTATTAAAATTAGTTGTACCTGTTTCTTTTTACTTTTTAAAATGTGGCTATTAGAAAGTTTTTAATTGCATATGTGGTTGGCAATATACTTCTATTGCTATATGTTTCTACTGGACATGCTGTTCTAGATTCTTACCCTCCCAATGTTCTGACCTGGAACAATTCCTTTTGGGGAACTCCCATATCCTCCTGGCATCTGGGGTGAAAGACCTTCATGCTGGCATTTTTTATATCTAGTGTTTTACCCAGTCCTTTGGTGTCATAAAGTGTCATACTATCTATGCTTGGCAAAACAAAGGGTCTGCATTCTTGCCTTTGTTTTTCCCCAAGACTCCTCCTGTCAGCTCTGCAAGGGCTTCCCAGTTATCCTCCTGGAAATATCTGGCCTTACATGATATCTGTCTCTTTCCCTGGGGTAATCTGCCTCAGCTTCTTCACCTAACAATGGCAGAAGAGCTGCAGATGGGGGAAACTAGCTCCCTCTCAGGAAGGAAAATACAGTTTGATATTTGAATCAAGTATTTTCTCTACATTTATTTATTGATTAAATGAAAATTTTAAGACTCCAAACCGTTTTGGAGTCCATATTATGAGAAATGAAACTTGATCTTATTCTCTTTCTCATGGTCCAAAGGCTTGGAAGGAAACCATATTTTGTTACTGTCTCTTTCTCTTGCAGTGCTATAGGATTTTTCAGAGATAAAATGTTGCAGTAAGCCCCACAAGGACACAAGCTTTCTTGAAAAGTAAGGAAACAGAATTTTCCATATCAGTCAACTCAGTGGGTAAATATTAGTTTTGTGGACCCAGAGTGACTCAACCAGTAAGCCCAGCCATTCACAATTTTCTCAGGATTTAAAATCTTAAGCCATGAGAATTCTGACTTTTCTCCTGCAAAAGGATGGAATGAAGGGATCTCCTGTAGGATTACTTGTTGTTCATATTTCATGCCTTTCAGGGGGTTCCAACTCAAGACAACGACATAGGAAGATCCTGAAGTCACCTTCTCCCAGAGATACACTGAGTCTACAGCTACAAATGGGACAATTTCCTCTTAAGAAAACCTAAACCTGGCTGAGTGATGAATATACATTGGGCCAACGAGAAGAAAACCACACTGAAGTGGGTAGGAGAAGCTATTCTCCTACTATTCTCCTACTATTGTAGATCACTATTATAGATCTTTTGAGTACAACAACCCATGACAAGGAGAAAACTCAAAACCTGGAGCTCCTTCCCAAGGAGCAAAGGATTTGAATTCCACGTGGAGAACCTCAGCTTTTAGGACCTGTGCTTGAGAGATGATCCCCAAAACAACTACCTTTGGAAACAAACAGAGTTTGTGTCTTAAGACCTACAGGATTGCAGCGATCTGGGAGAGAGCTCCCAAAGGGTCCATGCTCTTGGACTTACCCTCCCAAGGACCCAGCTCAGAGGTAGCATATTGCACCCAGACTTAAAGTGAAGGAAGCTTACCTACTTACATTAAAGTCCCAGCTGGAAGGGCAGGCATCTAATTTAATACACATATCTAGGAGCCTTCCAGAACACTCTCCAGGGATGGAGACTGGCATTGTCCATCTTGGCACTCTTGCCCTGCTTTGCTCCAGCTCACCAGTATCTCCTCAGAAGGAGAGTACATACTTGTCTGGTGTCCTAGTTTTTGCAACTGCTGCCCAAGGGACACTGCTAGATCACCTGACTAATGGAACTTATGCTTGTGGTCCTACAGGAGTGTATGTATTTGTACACTTTTAAAAAGTTGCTACCTGAGGGTCTGGCTTCCAAGTAGACTGAATCTAGGTTCTCTTCCCTTCCCTAAGGGACACTAACAGATCTTGGCACAGCCCCAACTACCGGAAGCTATTAAGAATATAATAGGCCACTTGGACAAGCACAAAGATTTGGGAGATGACAACGAGTGGAGCAGGGTTAAATGACAAGGGTCACCCCGTATGCAAGGCCCCTCCTTCAAGACTGGGAGAGGTGGTTGTTTTATGTACTGTATAGAGCCCTACAGAGAGTCAAGGAAAATGAAGAAATGGAGGATTATGTTCCAAATGAGAGAACAAGAAAAAATTTCAGAAAAAAAAACCCTGATGGAATGGAGATAAGTAATTTATCTGGTAAAGAATTCAAAATAATAGTCATAAAGATGCTCACTGAACTGGGGAGAAGAATGGGTGAACACAGTAATAACTTCAACAAAGAGATGGAAAATATGTGTAAGTATCAAGTAGGGGTGCCTGGGTGGCTCAGGTGGTTAAGTGTCTGCCTTTGGCTCTGGTCGTGATCCCAGGGTTCTGGGATCGAGCCCACATTAGGCTCCCTATTCATGGGAAGCCTGCTTCTCCCTCTCCTCCCTGTTCATGTTCTCTCTCTCTCTCAAATAAATAAATAAAATCTTAAATAAAAGAAAGTACCAAGTAGAAGTCACGAGCTAAAGAATATAATAAATCAACTTAAAAATATACTAGAAGGGTTCAATATCAGACTAGATGAAGCAGAAGAAGGAATCCATTGACTTGAAGACAAAGCACTGGAACTCAACCAATCAGAGTACCAAAAAGAAAAAAAAACGATTTTGAAAATGTAAAGATAGCTTAAGGGGCTCTGGGACAAGCTCGAACAGATTAATGTTCACATTATAGGGATCCCAGAAGGAGAAGGAGGGGTCAGAAATCTTGTTTGAAGATATAATGGATGAAAACTTCCCTAATCTGGGGAAGGAAAGAGACAGACATCCAGATCCAGGAATCCCAGAGAGTTCCAAATAAGATGAAATTAAAGAGACCAACACAAAGAAACAATATAATTTTTTTTGAGAAGATAACTGCCAATTGTTATTTAATGTTGACTCTAAAATTTAGAGCATGAGAAAGAGTTGGAGAATAAAAAGTAAGGAAAGATTTTATTTATATATATATGTATATATATATATCACTTTACATTACATTACAACAAAACAAATAAAAAGAATAGCCTTCCTGTTCTATTATATTCTAATAGTGAAATGGGTGGTCAAAGATACAAACTTTGATTTGTAAAATAAGTCCTGAGGCTATAATGTACAACACAGTGTCTATAATTAATAACACTGTATTGTATGTTTGAAAATTGCTGAGAGAGAAGATGTTAGAAATTCTGATTATCACAAAATAAGAAAAAACTTGTGATCATTTCACTATATATATAATAATTAAACATATAAAAGACATAATAATTAAAATGTGAAAAGTTAAAGGCAAGGAGAGAAAACTAAAAGAAGCAAGAGACAAACCGCTTGTTATGTACAAGGGAACCCTCCGTTAGACTATCAGCAGATTTTCTGGAAGAAACTTTACAAGTCAAGAGAAAGTGGCATGATATATTCAAAGTGCTTAAAGGAAAACTCCAAACCAAGAATACCTAGCAAAGTTATCATTCAAAATCGAAGGAGAGAGAGTTTTCCAGACAAGCAAAAGCTAAAGGAATTCATCACTGCTAAATCAGTCTTACAAGAAATGTTAAAGGGTCTTCCTTAAGCAGAAAAGAAAGCCTACTAATTGG